>NC_132786.1:125261757-125911015 GCF_048418805.1 Vulpes vulpes | reverse complement strand
CCTAACGTGACTTTTTGTTAAAGAGTTTCTTAGCAGCCAGCCCCTTTCACGGGAGTGTCAATAGTGAAGGATTTAACTCTTCATCCAGGGCCAATTCCTTAACTTAGCAAAGTTGTCACTGATGTAATGGCATTTCAATTTAAGCAACAGAAAACTTGCTTTCTACAGATTATTGTTCTTTCATATAAAAATATATTACAATGCATATCAGAGAGGGCTGAGTTAAAGCTTGATTACCCAATGAATATTTCACAAAAAAGATTTTTCTCCAGTCCATTGCTTTAATAAATGTCCACATTTTTCAGCCAAAGAGGTCTCAACTAACTGCACAATTGACCTAGGTTATAGCTCTACCTGTAGACTTCTAGGTTCAATAAAATATATGTTAAAAGCAAGTTTTGTATTTATTTATTTGTGACCTAATTTTCTATAGACATATAAGGAAATACACTTAAAATCTTAAAATATTTTTTCTAACAAAAGTACTGCACAGTCATTGTAGGAAAACTTAAATGTGAATTAAAAAAATAAAGCATGCCCTAATGAAACTGTGATGATGTCCTTCTGGTGAAATATTTGTATCCATTTTTTAATTATTTCCAGAACAAATTTTCAGTGTGTACAATTTTCAACTATAATATGCATGTTTGAACTACATACTGATACTTGATTATTATTAATAAATCAAATGTAGTTTTTCTTTAAGAAGCAGTCTAAATATTAAGATAAAGCACAGATCCAAACAAACTTAAAAAAGAATGAGAAGTAAAACATTCCTAAAAGTATTAACTAGGAAAAAATAAAATAAGCCAACTCAGTCCTCTAGGTGATGTTAATTACATTGTGATTATGTTCAGGCTCCATGAGGACAGAGATTTTTGTTAGTTTCTCTCATTGCTTAATTCTTATGCCCAAAACAGTACTTGTCATATAACAATATTAAGAATCATTTGTCTTTGGCCAAAAAAAAATCATTTGTTGAATGAATTAATCAAGGAAACATAATAAAATTGTGGTTTTTAGGCAGTTTATAGCCCCTTTTAGCAGTATAAATCTAAATAATTGAAATGTATTCATTCAGTACTTTTTGTGTTTGGAGCCCACAAATGTTAATTCTAGTGTAGTTAACCAGTGTTACATTGGTCTCAGGCGTACAATACAGTGATTCAACAGTTTCATACATCACCCAGCGTCACATGACAAGTGCCCTCCTCAGTCCCCATCACCTACGTCACCCACCCCTCACCCACCTCCCCTCTGGGACCCACCAGTTTGTTCTTTATAGTCAAGAGTCAACTCCTTGGTTTGTCTCATTCTTTCTCTCTCTCTTTTTTTCTCTTTTGCTCATTTTTTTTTAATCCTTTGAACTAGTGTTTTTGTATTTTGGGAGTGCTACCCAGTAGCGTGATTACTGGATCTTAGGGTAGTTTTATTTATTTATTTATTTATTTATTTATTTATTTATTTATTTATTTTAAAGATTTTTATTTATTTATTCATGAGAGAGAGAGAGAGAGAGAGAGAGAGAGAGAGATCAGAGACACAGGCAGAGGGAGAAGCAGGCTCCATGCACCAGGAGCCTGACGTGGGATTCGATCCTGGGTCTCCAGGATCGCGCCCTGGGCCAAAGGCAGGCGCCAAACCGCTGTGCCACCCAGGGATCCCTGGTAGTTTTATTTTTAATGTTTTCAGGACCCACTATACCATTTTCCACAGTGACTTCACCAGTTTGCGTTCCCACTAACAATGCGAGAGGGTTCCCCTTTATCCACATCCTTGTCAACACTTCTTGTTTCTTGTGTTTCTAATTGTAGCCATTCTGACAGGTGTCAGGGGATATCTCATCATATTATTGATTTGTATCTCCCTGATGATGAGTGATGTTGAGCATCTTTTCCTGTGTCCGTTGGTCATATGCTCGTCTTCTTTGGAGAAATGCCTGCTCATTGTCTTCTGCCAGTTTTTAAATTGGAATATTTGCTTTTTGGGTATGAAGTTGTACAAGTTCTTTAAATAGTTTGGATACTAACCCCTTATCAGATGTGTCATTTGCAAACATCTTCTCCATTCAGTAGGTTGCTTTTTTAGTTTTGTTAATTGTTTCCTTTGCTTTACAGAAGCTTTTTATTTTGATATAGTCCCCATACTTTATTTTTGCTTTTATTTCCCTTGCCTCAGGAGACACATCTAGAAAAATGTTGCTACAGCACAGCTAATGTCAGAGACATTACGGCCTGAGTTCTCTTGTAAGATTTTTCTTTAAAGATTTTATTTATTTATTCATGAGAGACACACAGAGAGAGAGGCAGAGACACAGGCAGGGGGAGAAGCAGGCTCCCTGCAGGGAGCCTGACGCGGGACTCAATCCCAGGACCCCAGGATCACACCTTGGGCCAAACGCAGGTGCTAAACCACTGAGCCACCCAGGGATCCCCTCTTGTAGGATTTTTATGGTTTCAGATCTAACATTTAGGCCTTTAAACCACTTTGAGTTTATTGTGTAAGAAAGTGGTCCATTTTCATTCTTTTGCATAGAGCTAACATGCCAACCCAAAACCATTTGTTGAAGAGACTTTTTCCCATTGGATGTTCTTTCCTGCTTTATTGAAGATTAGTTGACCATATAATTGTGGGTTTCTTTCTGAGTTTTCTATTCTGTGCCATTAATCTATGTGTCTATTTTTGTGCCAGTACCATACTGTTTTAATCACTGCAGCTTTGTAATGTAACTTGAATTGTGATACCTCCAGCTTTCCTTTTCTTTTCCAAAATTTCTTTGGCTATTCTGGGTCTTTTGTGGTTCCATATACATTTTAGGATAGTTTAGTCTGGTTCTGTGAAAAATACTATTGGTATTTGATAGGAATTGCATTTAATCTGCAGATTGTTTTGGGTGCTATAGCCATTTTAATAATATTCCAATCCATGATCATGGAATGTCTTTTCATTTCTTTGTGTTATCTTCAATTTCTTTTCTCAGTGTTTTATCATTTTGGGTTGGTTTATTCCCAGGTATGAAATTATGTGTGTTGCAATTGTAAATGAGATTGTTTTCTTTCTTTTTTTTTTTTTTTTGTAAATTTATTTTTTATTGGTGTTCAATTTGCCAACATTGTTTTCTTAATTTTTCCTTCTGCTGTTTCATTTTTAGTGTATAGAAATGCAATGGATTTTCATGCATTGATTTTGTATCCTGTGACTTCAGTGAATTCATTTATCAGTTCTAGTAGTTTTTGGTGGAGTCTTTTGGGTTTTCTATATATAGTATCATGTCATCTGCAAATAGTGAAAGTTTTACTTCTTCCTTACCAATTTGGATGCCTTTTATTTCTTTTTTGTTGTCCGATTGCTGTGGCTAGGACTTCCAGTAAAATATTGAAAGTGTTGAGATGGACATCCTTATTTTGTCCCTGACTTTAAGGGGGAAGTTCTCAGTTTTAACCAATGAGTATGATATTAGCTGTGGGGTTTTCACAAATGACCTTTATTATATTGAGGTATGTTCCCCCTACTTTGTAGAAGGCTTTTATCATAAATGGATGTTGTGTTTTGTCAAATGGTTTTGTTCATCTATTGAAATAATCATATTGTTTTTATCCTTTCTTATTGATATGATACATCACATTGGTTTGTGAATATTGAACCACTCTTGCATCCCAGGAATAAACCCCACTTGATCATGGTAAATGATTTTTAAAAATATATTGTTGTTGGATATGGTTTGTTAGTATTTTGTTGAGGATATTTGCATCTGTGTTCACCAGAGATATTGGCCTGTAGTTCTCTTTTTTTGTGGTGTCTTAATCTGGTTTTGGTATCAAGGTGATACTGGCTTCATAGAAAAAAATTTGGAAGTTTTCATTCTCCTATATTTTTGGAATAGTTTTCAAGAAATAGATATCAACTTTTCCTTAAATGTTTGGTAGAATTCACCTGCGAAGCCATCTGGTCCTGGACTTCTGTTTGTTGGGAGTTTTCTGATTGCTGATTCAATCTCCTTACGAGTAATTGATATGTTCCAATTTTCTGGTTTTTTTTTTTCTGCTTCAGTTTTGGGAGGTTATGTATTTCTAGAAATTTATCCATTTCTTATAGGTTGTGTAATTTGTTGGCCTATAGTTTTCCATAATATTCTTATATAATTGTTTGCTATTTCTGTGGTGTTGGTTGCTATTTCTCCTCTCTCTGTGATTTTATTTAGTTGAGTCCTTTCTCTCTCTCTCTCTCTCTCACTCTCTCTCTCTTTCTCAATGAGTCTGGCTAGAGATTTATTAATTTTGTTGATCTTTTCAAAGAACTAGCTCCTGATTTCATTTTTAGGTTCTCATATCACTTATATCGGCTCTAAACTTCATTATTTCCTTCCTTCTGCTGGTTTCATTTGTTCTTTTTCTTTTTTCAGATGTAAAGTTAGGTTGTTTATTTGAAAATTTTCTTGCTTCTTCAGGTAGACCTGTATTGTTATAAATTCCATCTTAGAACACTTTTGCTGCATCCCAACGGTTTTGGACCATTGTGTTTCCATTTTTGTTTATTTTCATGTCCTTTTTGTTCTCTTGGTTGCCCCATTCATTGCTTAGTAACATGTTATTTAACCTCCATGTATTTGTGGTCTTTCCAGATTACTTTCTCGTGGCTGATTTCTAGTTTCATAGCTTTGTAGTCAAAGAAGATGCATATTATGATTTAGATCTTTTGAATTTGTTGAATCTTGTTCTGTGGCCTAATATGTGATCTCTTCTGGAGAATGTTCTGTGTGCACTTAAAAAGAATGTGTATTCTGCTGTTCTAGGGATGCAATATTCTGAATATATCTGTTAAATCCATCTGGTCCAGTGTGTCATTGAAAGTCATTTTTTCCTTGTTGATTTTGTTTGAATGATCTGTCCATTGCTGTAAGTGGGCTGCTCATGTGTTGGGTGCATAAATATTTACAATTGTATCCTTTTGGTGGATTGTTCCCTTTATTATTATATAGTACCTTTCTTTGTCTCTTGTTACAGTCTTTGTTTTAGCCTATTTGTCTGATACAAGTATTGCTATTCTGGCTTTCTTTTGACATCCATTTGCATGGTAAATGTTTCTCCATCCCCTCGCTTTCAATCTCCAGGTGTCTTTAGGTATGAAATGAGTCTTTTGTGGGCAGCATATAGATGGGTCTTGTTTTTTCATCTGTCTTTCAATTAGAGTGTTTGGTCCATTTACATTCAAAGTATTTATTGATAGGTATGCATTGCCTGTTTGTTACTTGTTTTTTGTTGTTTTTCTCTGATCCTTTTTCTCCTCTCTTTCATGATATGCTGGTTTTCTCTAGTGATATACTTGGACTCCTTTCTTTTTATTCTTTGCATAAGTGTTTTGATTTGTGGTTAGCATTGGGTTTGTATATAACATCTGCATATGACAGTCTTTATTAAGTTTATGGTTGCTTAAGTTGAAACTCATTCTTTACTTCTTTCCTCCATGACATTTTAGATATATGGTGTCACATTTTGCATCCTTTTATTTTGTGAATCCCTTGACTTATTATTATTATTATTTTTTTTACGGAAAGACTTATTTTTACTGCTTTTGTGTTTCCTACTTTTCATACTCCCATTTATGGTCTTTCTTTTCCCTTCAGAGGTCCCTTTAATATTTCTTGTGGGCCTGCTTTAGTGGTCATAAACTCTGGTGCCTGCTGCTTCCTGCAGGATGCTGTGTGTTTATGATGAATGGCAGGGGAGGAACATGGCACTGGCCAGCTCTTCTGTTCCTGTAGTCCCTTAGTAAACTGAGATCAGCAACCAATTCTCCCTCTTGCAAGCCCCAGGCACCCCCCAAACTCCTGCTCCCAAGCTGCATCTCCACAGTCATTTGCTGCGCTATCCCTTCAAGGGCAAGGGCTCAGCCCTCGTTGACCCCCACCCCACTCTCCCAGAGCCAAGCCCACTGACCTTCAAAGTTCCAGGCTCCAAGTCCTGATGATTGGAAGCACCCATAAATTCGGCCCTTCGGATCTCAAAGCCAAATATCACACAGATTTCTCCTCCCTTTTTTAAGGCTCCCCACTATGCTAGTTTGTTTCTTACTCCTCTCCACACCTGAGGATCCCTCCTTGTGACTGTCAGATACGAGGGGTTTAGGTTCCCACCATGTCCTCGCCTCTTTGATGTGGCTGCTTCCCTACATTTAGTTGTGGAGTTTGTTCAGCCAGTCTTTGGGTCCTTTTCTGGGTTATTTGCTCTGATGCAAGTGTTATCTAGTACCCATAGGATGAGATGAGTTTAAGGTCCTCCTACTCTGACATTTTCCTTGGAAATTAGAAAATAATTCTTAAAACAAGTTTAGAGAAACTCATCGAAGCTCTTTATGTGTAATATTACTCTTAGACCTCATTGTTGTGCACTCTGGGTTAATTTGCTACTCTGCTAATTTAACTGCAGTCTCATTTAGTTTCTCCATCTAGTAGCCTCTGTGTTTGTTTACATTTTCTGATTAGGCTGGATTAAGGTAATTGTTAATATTTCCCTTGTGAACAACTTGAAATGAATATAAACCACTTGGAAAATGCCTTTTCAGAACTTGTTGAACCCAAAGTTCTCTGTCCTGTAGCAGACAATCTGTTAAATTTCCCAAAGTCTTATTTTATGCATCTTCAGCCAAACCTAATGATACAAGTTCAATCTCTATGCAGACTACTGCTTGTCCACTATCCTTATAGCTCTGGTAGTTTCCCTCTCAATTCTAAATTCTTTAGCAACTTGGAAATCCCCATCTTTGCTGCCTTTTCTCCTCTTAGTGTCCACTCCTTGAGTCAGAGTAGAAAAATACCTCCAGGCAGAAGTCCAGGGCTATTTTGAGGCTCATGTTATGTGTTTTCCTTCTCTGAAGAATCATAGTCCTGTACTGCCTGTTGTTCACTACCTGAAAACAGTAACCTCATATGTTTTGGCCAGTTGTGTAGTTTTTACAGCACAAGTGACAACCCTGCTTATACCAGTTGCTCCGTCAAGTCCAAAAATAGAAGTCTTATTTAATTTTTATTATGCCTTCTTCATAAGAAGTGTTCTTCTCTTTTTTTTTGTCCTGACTGAATATACTTTATTTATTTTGATTGAATATATATATATATTCCATTCTCTTTTTGGTGTGATTTGAAATCAAGACTCTATTTCTATTAAATTAATGGCTATTTAAAAAACCAAATACATATGACTGATATTTGAACCTTTATTTTGTAACAAAATCAATAATTAAGGACTGTGTTTAAGATTGCTCCAAGAATGTGGTCATGAAAATTGAAGCATAAATATTAGATAAGGAAGTTCTGAGTTATAATTTCAAATGCTGTTATTTATACCTAGAAAATCTAAAATAATAAATTGAAATTTATTACATCTAATAAGATAGCTTAATAATTTGGCCACAAAATCAAGAGCTCTTCTGTGTACTAAGCCTTATGTATTGGCCCTGAGCAGAGAAGTGACAAACAGCCCAAGGTCCCTTGGTTCCCCTCAACTCTGGCTAATGCAGTTAGGATAATTGAAGTTCTCCAAAGGGAGTTGAAATCCCACCAGGATGAGTAGCCAGAGGTTAGGATTCTAATCCAGGTATCTCAAATAGATGAACAAAAGGGAACTGCTGCTGTGCATAACAACATAACAGGCTGTCATCTTTGTGGAAAATGCTTTCTTCAATATTACATTGCCTCTGATCCCTCCTGCTCCCTTTTGGAGGTGTGTGTATGTGTTTAAAAAATAGTTTCCTGTTGATTATCTTGGAAGGACAAGAAAGATTATCTTCTCTTAACACTGGTAGAGATATCTTGGAAGATACTAAACCATGGAGCGGTTAACTGGGATTAACCGTGATTAACTGGGATTGTTCTATTGTCTGTGTGCATAACTACTAGCTATCCCTCAAGATGTAATTTTATTTTATTTTATTTTATTTTATTTATTTATTTATTTATTTATTTATTTATTTATTTATTGTTTATTATTTTTTATATTTTTTTAAGATGTAATTTTAAATTGAATAACTACATCTTTGGGAAAAAGTGTCAGAGTATATTATGTCCTATGGATCACATTAGTGAGAGGAGGGAAATGGATCCTAAGAAGAAACATCTGTGAACAAGAAAGGGTAATGTTTTTCTAAAAGGTGGTAGATACTGGCTCTGTTGAGTATAAAGAAGAGATGCTCTTTAAGGAGAAGGAAGAAAGGCAGCTGTCAACTCAGAGGAGCAAGGATAACAACTGGATGGTCACTAACAGAGAGGTGATCTATTAAAAAAGTGACCTTTTTCCTAGGACTGTGGGAAGCCTTTTATTTACTATGTAATTTACATTTTTTCTCCAATATTTTAATTTCTTTAATTTACCCTTCTCGTTTCTGGTATACTTCTGTAGCCTGTGCATTAGCACTGTGAACAGTGACATAATGAGGAATTAAGGAAAGTGCAGTCTTGCCAGCTTGTGGCATTAAAACTGGATCAAGAAGGATGGTAAGTATGAGATCCCTGGGTGCCTCAGGGGTTGAGCATCTGCCTTTGGCCCAGGGTGTGATCCTGGAGTCCCAGGATCGAGTCCCGTGTTGGGCTCCCTGAATGGAGCCTGCTTCTCCCTCTGCCTGTGTCTCTGCCTCTCTCTCTGGGTCTCTCATGAATAAAAAATAAAATCTTTTTTTTTTTTTTTTTTTTAAAAAAAAGGACAGTAGGTCTCAGTGAAGCAAGGGAAGCCCAGAAAAGCCACAGAGCACTAAGAGGGGGATTTAGGGGAGGACATAAGACAACCCACCACTTATTTGTCAAATACACCAAAGAAAGGCAACACTTGGTGCACAGAAGGCTAACAATTGGGTTATATAACAATTTAAAGAAGTTCATGAGTATCTTCTTTAATGTAATTTTAACTTCTGAGCTATGATATGCATATGTAACATCATTAACAACAACAGTAATCGATAACATTTACTGAGTGCTTGCTATTTCTATACTTGGTGTTATACTTGAGTTCTCTCATTTAATCCTCAAAACTGTTTTATGAGGAAGATACTGCTATTTTCTCAGGAGAGGAAGTAGAGTTTTGTTGAGATTAAGAAACTTGGTCTTGCTCCCAAATCTAGTTAATGAATAATCAGCATTCAAATTCAGGTACCTGATTTTAGACCCTATCTGTTTATATACCCTGAAGAAGCCAAATGTATCGAGTACCAATATGTAGAATAAATAATACAGCTTGTAGCATAGCCCCATGGATAGACATCATTACTTCCAGAAATGACCTAACACACTGGAATTTTATATCCTCATGAAGTAAGTAGAAGGAGTATTTTCTGTAGGCAAGGTAAGCTGGGCATTCTATTTTCTGACTGCCTAAACAACAGGAGTAATTCCTTCCAGTTAAAAATATTAAACAAGTTAAGGGCACCTATGAGCATAAAACACTGGGCATGTAAGGTCTAGAAGATAAACACCTGTTGTACCAGGAGTAAGGCCATCTAATGGTTTTTGTCCTGGACAACTCAAGGAAGGACATTTCCCAAAAGTTGTTTTTGAAATACATAATGTTTTGTGGAAAAATGAAGATAATAAATGTTGCATATTAAAATGTTTGTGACAGGTGCATTTAAAGCCTTCTCTAACCTCCTGCCCCTAAGTGTGTTCACATGACAACTTCCATGAATAAATACTTAGTCTGGAGACTATTCTGGAAAGCAGAGGCCCCTGATACATTTGGTAACTATAGTTACAGTTGTCTCTTCTTTTCCTGGAATGTAAAATAATATATCATCATCTCAGAAGTCATTTTAAAAGCCTTAATGAGATAAACACTCATTTTTTCAGGCAATATTCTTATTGTTGAGTGCTAATCATAATTTCCTTCTCTTAATGATAAAAATGATGCCTAGCCATAATGCAGAGGCAAGATGTGAATGCTAATGTCTTACAACTTGAAGGACAAATATATTAATTAAAAAAGGTATTCTAAGGAAAATGTCTTTCTTGTCTTTATTAAAGCAAAATAATTTATTTAATTAATGACTATTTCAGATAATGATTATATTGAGTTTTAATTGGCTTATCCATACAAACTTGGCAAAACATTAATACAAACTGATTTTTAAAAATGTTCACCAAAAATTGAAAGGTTCCTCTCAGCTTGAGAAAGCCATTGTAATACACAGAAGAAATGGGAAATTAATCCAGTAGCTTGGCAATGTGAAGCATCCCCTCAAGCCCTTTGTATCTCTTATGGGAAGGGACTCTTCTCCAGGGTGCAGAAGGAAGGGAGTCAACAAAATTTGTCTCCTTAGTTCTTATTTGTGAGAAGAATTTATGAGGAAATTTAAAATTTTACTCCCTTAGCTATACTAAGAGGCATATCTATAGTAAAATAAAACACCTTTATCCTTTAAGATAGATTTGCCAACGTTTGCTATTATGTCCAAAGTATGGTATTTTCCCCACAAAGAAACAGAGTGCTTGATGTGCCAAGTAGAATTCTTCTCCAACTTATTTTCTACTCCCATTGTCAAGGTCTGTGACCTGGGAGCCCAAGCCACTGTGACTCCTGCCTGAGCTCAGCTTGGGCTGGGAGGCTGATTTGTGTGGGTCTTGATGCTGTCCCTACCTTTTTATCCTATTGTGAACATAATGGATACCAAGAAAATACACTGATAAAGACATAGGAAATGATTTGGCTGCAGGTTTTTATTTCTTAAGCAAAATTTTGTTATTCTGTCCACTTGTACCTCACCTTCAGTATTGACTTCCTTATGAATTCTGAGCCTTCCTATCACAGTAGGAGAACCCCAACTCCAAACACTGGAGAGACTGTGACTGTCAATATGACTCCTTATTCTCTACGTTAACCCTTGTATTTCAGTATCCGATGTGTTTTTTAGATTAAAAATGGCGATTGGGAGACTGTCAATAACCTTTGGTTTCTGCCATTTTTATCAGATTGAGATCTTCAAGGGTTAAAAAAAACCCAAAACTATGAAATGGGCACGTTTCTGGAGTACAAGTCATTAATATTGTTTTGTGAGTGCTGATTGGTCTGAGCCACCTCCATGGTGGTTAAGTGTAGATGCATGGTTGGAGTTGGGGGTTTAGGCACAGAGGAGCTCATTCCTGTTAGTATCCCACCAGGGAAGTAACCAGGGAGAACTAGCCAGGGGATCCAAGTCACAGCCATGTCAGGAGTCAAAGATAAGATGCATAAATGCCAGGTCCACAGTAGCAAGCAAGTTTAAAAATAAAATGAGACCAAAGCCAAGAAGCAAGGTAAAAAGATGACGTGGATTAAAGCAGGAGTTCAAGAACTAGTGAGGAGGACTGCAAATAGCTTTGGGTGTTTCCATCTTGTCACCATGGGCCAGCAGGTAGGTAGCTCACACATGGGTCAGACCAAAGGGAAGAAACAGAGTTGAAATGGCCATTTTTCAAGACACTAGCATGTAAGTAGTTTTCATGGGTGTAACACATAAGCAGGTCTATTGGCTATATATTTCAACAAATTACTAAATAATTATTTATACAGGTGACTTTTCAGTATTTTATTTGAAAATATACATTAATTTACTCTATCAGAGAGTGAGCTGCTTGGAGGCAGCACTGATTCATATTTATTTTATCATCTATCTATCATCTATCTATCTAAAATAGTGTAAGCACCCTTGCAAGGCTGGAGAACTCTTTCTGCCTCTCTCTCTGTATACATATGTCTATACGTATCTATCTTCTACTATCTCTATCTATCTATCTATCTATCTATCTATCTATCTATCATCTATCTATCATCTATCTATATCTCTAGTAAATCTCACCAAAGCTGGAGAAAAACAGAGAGGGAGAGAGAGAGAGAGAGAGAGGGAGAAGGGAAAGAGAGGTGAGTGAAAGAGAGAGAGAGACGTACACAAATCGCCCATGTTTTCCTCCCTTTAGTAATGGAGTGAGAAAAAGAGTTGCAAAAGACAGCTGTGCTCTGGGTTGCCTTGAGAAGTCATTTCTCGTCCTTTGGTTGGCTGGAACTGCTGCTCCAACTTTCAGACACAGGCTCCCGTGGACATGTAGTAAATCCAACATTACCTCCATCCCATTACAGGATGCTTACATTCAGGCAGCCCTCCTAGACACCAAAATTCTTAGAAGATTCTTTCCACATCATCTTGAGGCAGCTGCCTCTTCACCTCAGGTCGTGGTAATGAACTTCAGTATTTGGGGTTCTGTACCTAGTTTCAATGTTGGGGATGGCCTACGTCCACACCACCAAGCAAAGCTTTGGACACCAACTGTGTATCCTACAATTCACCTCAGTTCTGATGCTGTTCACTCAGAGATAGCATCAGATCCCACAGGATCTGTCCTGGAAGACTGCTTTCTGCTTCAGATGCCAGTTGCAAATCCCGGTTGTTGGCGGAGCTTCTGACCGACTGCCTGTAAATTAGAAGTTCCCACGACCCTCTCCTTGGTTTTGATTAATTTGCTAGAGCAGCTTTCAGAACTCAGGGAGCCTATTAACTCATTAGATTTCTAGTTTATGACATAGGATATTAAAGGATACAAATCAACGGTCAGTTGGAAAGATAGTAGGGCAAGGTATGGAAAAGTAGGGCAAGGGCAGAGTCCATCCCCTTGCCAGGCACACCACTGTCCCTGAATCTCCCCATGTTCACCATAAGTGAACATAAGTTTATAAGTCCTCTGAACCCTCTCCTTTTGGCTTCTTATAGATGCTTAATTACATGGGCATTATTGGTTAAATCATTGGCAATTGCTGACTAATTCAAACTCCAGCTCCTTCCCTACTCCCTGGAAATCAGGGAGTGACACTGAAATTTCCAGCCGTTAATCACATGGTTGGGTTCCCTGGCAACCAACTCCCATCCCTACGTACTTTCCAAAAGTCACCTCATAAACATAAACCCAGTTGGCTGGAAAGAGGCTTATTATGAATAATAAAGTGTCCATTTAACCTTTATGGCTCTGAATCAATTTCAGAAACTGATGACAAGAGACCAAATATTATAACAAAAGATGCTTCCATTTCCTTTATCCCTCAGGAAATTCCAGAGGTTTTGGGAGAAGTGAGCTAGGAACCATGGATGGAGATCAAGTAAATATACATAAGAAATATATTTTGGACAATTGGGTGTATGTCAAAATGCAAACTGCACACAGAGTAAAACAAAGCAGAAAGATGAGTTTATTGCAAGGGTTTTAACCTGCAAACTGGGAAACTCAAAGCTATGGCAGCTGTGAGTTCTGAGTTGCTCACAAATTTAAAGGGTTTTTATGGGGTAAATATGGAAGTTATTCGGCTTTTTCAGCTGATTGGTTGCCTGGTGGTCTTCTTTATTTGCATTAGGGTAACTGAGTCAGGGGAACAAGGAAATCCAAAGATGATGCGAGCAGACTTGGTGTTTGGGGACTGGTTGGCATCCTCATTTTTTTGAGAAAAGCTGTAAATTTCTGCAATTTATGTTAGGTAAGGTTAAGTTTTCTTTTTCTTTAGTGCATCTGTGTTGGTCAACTCCATTTTGTCCCCAACATAAATGACTCTGTTTTTGTTTTGGTTCTACATATATTTCTTATAAATATCACACTCTGCAAGGTGGTAGGTTCTAATAATACCACCTTCTGCAGCCCTCAAATCTGATCACCTATGGAATTCATATCCTATAGATCTTGGGAATGGGAAAACTAAAATTTGGTGGGTAATTGTAGAGGTGCGGTGGTACTTATATATGGAGTTTTGCCATAATGTTGCCTCTGAACAAGCCTTTCAAGTGTTGGTCCTGATATTTGTAAGTTCTCTATTCTTAAAATACAAGCCATGTGCGCCCAGGATAAGCTTTTGTTGTCAATTCCGGGAAAATAAGATCTTACATGGCATCTGACACTATCTTGTTTATATTATATGTCAGAGTAACACTTTAGCATTTCTTCATGTCACTTAATCCTTATTAGTAACTTATTTATTTAAGTATCATTAGTAGCTAATTCAGTCAATTAACTATGACTTTACAAGATGGCCTTTTGGTAGCTTGTGGGTATAGAAATATGGAATTCACCTAAAGTATGATAAATAAATTCATCTTTTTAATCATTGACACATGATCTTTAATGTCAACAATCTAATAAAGGTCTTAGGGTAGACTCATAAAAATAAGTAAAGATTAGAAAATGAGACCTCTGGGAAAATATTGAAAGTTCATTCAGGAAAACTGAGAACCCTTTTACTGATGATCTTCAGTTTGCTGATAAAATAAGGAGAATGTTCATAAAGAAAAGTTACTGTTCTTCATAAATAATAGAAGGAAGAGTGAATAGAGTATTAATTACTTTATGGGTCCGAAATTTCAACCACTTGGAAACTATTGAGGATTACTTTGGAAATGAAAGAAATTTAGAATTATTCTTTCTGGATTAAGATGGGACAGCTTTCTGATTTGCTGCGACCTGGGACAGGTTAATTAAAGCACATGGACAAAGCAGGTTCACTCTCGGAAACCCTCTGTCATTCTCAGATCGGGCTCTGGGGGTCAGGGTTGAGGCATGGTGCTCGCTAAGCTCCCAGACTCACCGTCGCGTTCAAAATACAGCAAACACTGATGCTTTCCGTTCTCCATCTGGTATCATTCATAAGCTCTAAGTTTATTTACTCATAAATGATAATTCAACTAACAAGCTAATATGCAATATTCTGTGTTATTGGATATTTGCATATACTTTTAATGTATACATTTAAGTAAGAGTTTATATTAGTCTCCATTAAAATAAAGAAGTTAGGGATCCCTGGGTGGCGCAGCGGTTTGGCGCTTGCCTTTGGCCCAGGGCACGATCCTGGAGACCCGGGATCGAGTCCCACGTCGGGCTCCCGGTGCATGGAGCCTGCTTCTCCCTCTGCCTGTGTGTCTGCCTCTCTCTCTCTCTCTGTGACTATCATAAATAAATAAAAAAATAAAAAGTAAAAAAAAAAAAAAAAAAAATAAAGAAGTTAAAGCTCAAAGAATATTTTTTTAAAAATCTATTTAGGGGCTCAGTGGTTGAGCGTCTGCCTTTGGCTCAGGGCGTGACCCCGGGTCCTGGGATTGAGTCCCGCATCAGGCTTCCTGTGAGGAGCCTGCTTCTCCCTCTGCCTGTGTCTCTGTCTCTCTCTGGGTCTCTCAGGAATAAATAAATAAAATCTTTAAAAATCTTTAAAAATAAAAATAAATTTAAAAATCTATTTAGATCTGGAAACATGGAAGGATTTGTAAAATAATATGTATCAAGAATGAAGGTACCTCAAGTCTATAATAATAGGATCATTTCAAGTTTTCTCACGTTCCTAAAATTTAGGATTGCAATCATTCTTTTAATTCAAAAGCATTTGAAAGCTCTCCAAAAATTTAAAAAAATCATTTGGAACAAGACAGAATAATTTACCATTATTATTGTACTTCAGTGTTTTATCAGCCCCAATTCAGAGAATGGCAGACAGCCAAAAGACATCCGTCCTCCGCACAGTCCCTCCTGTGCGTCCTCACTCCACAATTCAATGACTAGTGAAGACTGACATCCAGAAAGGGAGAATTAGAAGAAGGTTCTATATCGAAGAAGCTCTTTAACAATTTTTGGAGCTACATGCTTTCCTATTCTTTAGCTATTTTCTGCTTTCTTCCCATTTTTATTTATTTGTGTATAAACAATGCTCCCAGATATCCTTAAATATTTTGGAAAAATATGAATGGTAGTCTTATCTTTTAAACATCTGAATGTTTAAAACATTTAAACATCTAAACGTCCAACTGAGTTGCTATATTTAATTATATATATTGTGGTTGTATGACTTGAGCTGCTTCCGAATACTACGCGGTTGGTTAAGAGTCTACCCTGGTAATTCTAGCAAGGCCCAGGCTTCCCTTGCTCCACTGAGCCCACTCCTGCCTCACTCTCAACTGTATTCTTTAAGGCTCCAGTGTCTTCTCTGTGAAGGCTTCTCAGATGCCCTCACGTGAACTCCATGCTCCTTGCTGGGTTCTTTCACTGGACCTTGTATAGTTGGGGCTAAAGAAGAACTCTCCGAACTAGCTTCTGAGCTCATTAAGTACAGGACTTCTGCACAACGTGGTGTTCTTGGGACCTAACACAGTACTTGGCATTTGGTTGACCAATAAGTGTTTTATGAGTGAATGAATGAGATGTCAAGGAAAGTTATGCATTAATTCCAGGACAGATCTTGAAATCTTAGTAGTGACTTCAGGATGGCCGGGCACCAGTTAGCCTTAGACATTAGTTTAGCTCGAGGCAAGTGTGTTGCTCCACAAAGGAGGCGATCCTACGGACACAGTCCACAAGGTCTACGCCCTGAGTTGTCCCCGCAGCCAAATTGCCCTGGGCCATCTGCTCTCTCACACTTTCCTGGTATATTTTTGAAGGACAGAATGGGTTAATTAAATTGGATTTGTGGAAGAACAGATAGTGGGAAAACCTACTTCTCAAAGAAAACAGTCTATGATGCCATTAAAAAAAATAACCTGTAGTTAATTATTTAAAACATCTCAAACATTTTGAAAGCGGTTATTCCTCATGAATTATTATCACATATGGAAGAATATATACTGGATGAGAGTCATTCTTTGTTTAATGTTTATCTAGTGTGGGAAAAGATTATTTAGATACAATTTGGAATTATTTAAAATGAAGAAATACATGTTCAGTTTCCCTCGGGATAGTAATTCTTCTGAGCCTTTTTTTTTTTTTTTAAATGTCAACCTGGTTTCCAACTATCTTTCCTGTGAGCAATTCCTTTATCTTATTCATTGGAATAGGTTTGGTTCCTTTGCACTTCTTTCTGGCAGCTGAAACTTTCTGCTCAGCAGAGCGGCGGTTCCTTCTGTCCTCCCCTAAGCAGATGCATATACGCTCAAAACACATGTTGAACACAAGAGTCAATTGTTCATATTAGACTGACTCAGAGGAGTGAGGGTGGAGGCCTATGGTAGCTCTACGTAGAATAATTATTTACCTTTACTTAATGTAGTGCTTCTAAGTGATGAAACCACAGCAAGGATTAAAGGGCATGTTAAAGTTCTGTCCCCCAGTGCAAGTTAAGATGGAAATGAGGGTGGAGCTATAGGAAGCTTTAAACCAGCAGTCCAAAGGTCCCAGCTTTCTCCTAGGAGACCGTGTGATGGCAGGCATATCCTGGACTTCTGGCGAAACTTCTTTTCATCAGAAGGATTAAGCATTTGGCTTAGCTCACCACTAAACTATTACCCAGCCCCAAAATTCTACATTTTTTTTAAAGATTTTATTTATTTATTCCTGACAGACACAGAGAAAGAGAGGCAGAGACACAGGTAGAGGGAGAAGCAGGCTCCATGCAGGGAGCCCGATGGGGACTCGATCCCAGGACCCCGTGATCACACCCTGAATCAAAGGCAGACCCTCAACTGCTGAGCCACCCAGGCGTCCCCCAAAATCCTACAATTTCTTTAAAAGGCTTTCCATAGTTTTTCGTAGTTGTGATAAAGCGGGTGTTGAGGAGGAAGAATTTTCTTCTGCCCTTTAAGGTGCTTCTAGTTGGATTAAGAATCAAATTGATGAGACTGATTAACAAGAGAAAGTCAAATTTAGAATCCACGTGAGCATGAAATTCCAAAGATAGTGAAGCACCATGACACTTAGATGAGGTAAGGAGAGGGGAGGGGTCTGAGGACACTAAGGGGGAAGAGAGACCATTAGCAGGAAGGTGAGAGGAGATGTTTAGAAAACAAAGGCCACCCAATTTTGTAGATAAATTTCTTAGGAAAAGAGGAATCTTTGTTAATATTCTCTTCCTGGTATAAACTGGCAGTTGAAAGGGTGGTAAAAAGCTTTTCCTGAATCTGCTGGTTTAGATTGTTTTTCATGCAAAATAATGTTCATGTGAAATGAACCATCTTGGGGTGGGCTGCCCTTGGCCCCCACACAGGTTATGAACTGAGCCTGTTCTGCTTGACCAAAGGCCTCTGTCACCCTAAACGCCCTAAATGCTGGCATTATGACAGCTGGCATCTCTTCATCACACAAACAGTCCTTATCGTTTCAGCTCCATCATGTTTGTGGAGTTACTCTCTTTCATTTACTGATTGATTTCAGGGCACTGTCCCCTTCTAAAATTATGCCTGGCATTTATTATTCAAAGTAAGAGAATTACAAATTTGCTTTCTTAAGACATCAGTGTAAATAAGTAATTTATTCTTCCAAAAATGAGACCAAGACAATAGAAATTAGTCCAAAACATGAATGCAAAAAAAGATGAGAATAATGATCTTGATCTTAAAAATTAACATTTGCTGTGGTCATGAGGAAAGTGCAAGCAAAAAGACGGAGCTGCTTTTCAGAGACTGGGTCTCGGTGCTTCAGAGAATGCTCCTGGATGAGGTCATCCTATGTCCTCCAATTTACAGTACTAAAACCCTATTTTCTTACTCTAGTTACAGGTAAGTTCTATATGATTGAGTCATTTAGAAGGAATTGATTTGTTTACAGTAATGCCAACTGTTAGTTTATGATAAAAAAAAAACAACTAAGAAGTAGACTAACATCACATGGAGGTGGGCAGCAAATTGTGTTTTTTTTTTTTTTCTTATAAGAAAGTTTATTTACGAAATTAAATCATTATTAGAAGGTTCTTCAGTAATGGTAATGTTACAGGGTGGGGAGTCACACCAATCCGGGGACAATTAAAAGAATAGTGGAGACTGAGGAAGTCTCATCACCAGTCTCTAGAATAAGCCTTTATTTCTAGATGGGAATTAACCAGTCCCTTAGACAGTAATGGAAGCACACTGGTGATTTTTTTTTTTAAGATTTTATTTTTTTATTTATTCATGAGAGACACACAGAGAGAGAGAGACAGAGACAGAGACCCAGGCAGAGGGAGAAGTAGGCTCCATGCAGGGAGCCCGATGTGGGACTCGATCCCGGGACCCCGGGGTCACGCCCTGGGCTGAAGGCAGTGCTAAACCATTGAGCCACCCAGGGATCCCCCCACACTGGCGAATTTTTACTATTGAATCTGTGTACTTGGAATGTTGTAATCACCATAAACTTTAGTTCTGATGATACTGTCTTTCTGATTAAAGATTTTCCAAGATTATAGTTCTCCCAATTTAATTATATTTCAAATGCTTTATTTTATAAGGTACAGGGAGTTGTTTATTGAGACTTCAGAAATACAGTTGTCTGAGCAACCTATTTATAACTCTTCTCCTTGGAGGGGCATTTCTTAAGAAAATGTCAAAGCCAATCATGTTCATGCAGGTTGTAGCTAGTACTTGTTTCTTACCAATGTTCATAAATGTACCTTATTTTGGATCTGCGACCCTTATGCAAGCTTACTGAGTGGACTGAGATTGGCTCTACCAGGCAGAGAGCTTACCTACATAGTGGTTCTCAGGGATTTGCTAAAATTTTGCTAAATGGCAAGCCTTTGTAAACTTCTATTTTATTTTATTTTTTTTTAGTTTTCTTCAAGACAGAATTCATTGACAAGGCTCTGTTTGTCTCATGTAACTCATTGTTACATGTGACTCTCAGTTTTAAATATGTAATAAGGGTCAGTAATTGTAAAATACAGTAAAAAAATTGAATATAAAGCCAAAGTAAATTTCTTTTTTACTAGGCAGATTGAATCATGGGTAAAATATTGAAACATTTACAGTATCTAAAATGAATTTTTGACTAATCTAACCAAAGTTATTTAGATCTCTTTTTTTATTAAAAAAAGGAAACCTGGGGATCCCTGGGTGGCGCAGCGGTTTGGCGCCCGCCTTTGGCCCAGGTCGCGATCCTGGAGACCCGGGATCGAATCCCACGTCGGGCTCCCGGTGCATGGAGTCTGCTTCTCCCTCTGCCTGTGTCTCTGCCTCTCTCTCTCTCTGTGACTATCATAAAAAAAATAAAAAATAAAAAATAAAAAAGGAAACCTGAAGAAAGTTCAAGTTAGTTACTTGGTTAAAAATATTGATTGTATTCACTGTTTTTGAAAGTTAAAATAAAATTATAAACTTCTGAAGATAGTTTGGTTTAGGAACCATTGTCTCTGGATATGTTCTGAGCAAAAATATACAATGAGCACTCCTTTGGAAGTGATTTTTGTGATCTATTCAAAATACCCATATAGCTTAACTTGATGGCTAATATTGCCAGCAACACTGAATCCCTGTTCCTATTAACACAAAATTTTTATTTGGGAGAGTCAACACTTAAGTTCAAATTTTCAGAAGAGAGTAGAGTTTTAGGAATGAGGAATAAGACAAAACATGTTGAGCATAAATTGTCCTGCATAGTCAAGGTAAGGTATGGGCAGCTGGAGACCCTAGATGGACAACAGGATATTAGGTGTGAAAGTACCAAAAACAAGAAAGGGAGTACAGAAAAGTAATGGAGTAATGTCTTCACGCCTATATGGGTCTACATATCCTCATGCATTTTGAGTTCAACTCCCACCTATGCAGTTTAACATGTAGGACCTCTGAAAGTCCTCTTACTCCAAAATATCCCTTCTGACATTCCTCCATAGTTGCCTGAAATTCTCATCATATTTATTTTGGGGGGATAATAGCAAGGATGATCCTGCCCTTTTCTTCTAATCAGCCTATAAGCATCTTGTTAACAAGGATCTGTATCCTATTTCTCTGAACCCTCACACAGTGCATAACAGGTGACCTGTTCATGTGAAGGAAGATGGGGCGTCTTCATTTCTACCTGTTGCGACCTCAGCTCACCTTGCTATTCGAGGGGCACGGAGAAGAGAGAAGTGCAGGCTCCACGGAGGGATACTAGTAAGAGTAGGAATGAGGAACGTTGGGCCACACACTGGCCTGGTCTCAATTTTCTCGTTGGAGGAAGATTTCTCATAAAGATGTTTTGTTGATCGAGTGCCCTTGCACTGATAAGAATCTTGCATCATCTTTAGAAGATGGCGTAATGAGAAAAATGTGGGCTCGGGAGGCAGAAAACAGAATTGATTCCTGGCTGTGGGACTTTGAACAAGCACCTCTCAGCTTCGGTTCCGGATCTATACCATGGGATACGACGGTAACTACCCTAGCCTTGTGGAACCCAGTGTCTTCTCTCGCCACCTAATGATTATGTCTGCTGCACAAGAGTCCACCTCTTTTACTGCTCCTCATTTCCCTACCATCCCCAACGTACCTGGTCAGGCAGGCCAGGGATCAGCACAGTAATAGTTATTCCTTAAAGCTTGAAAATTAATTACTTAAATAAAAGAAAAATCCTTGCCAGGTTCTGATTTCAAATAACATGAAGGTCAATATCAACTCAGTCCAGAGACAAATTCCAAGTTAGTGTAGCCTGATCTGAAATCTTCTTCTGGGCCCTTAGCCTACATGTAGGAAACCAGTTCCCTGTGCCTTTTCACATTTGATATCCATGGGTACACAGCTGAGTATGATTTTCAAGGTGACAATTTACAGAATTACAATAGGGCAGAACATTTCATTGCTGTTACTCCTTAGATTTTTCTGATTAAACAGGAACTGAATTTTCTTGGTTGAAGAATGAAGAGTGGAGCAATGTGGTGAGTTATTTGTTTATCTTGTCCATAATCTAATCTCTGCATGCTGGGTATTATTTCTTTCATAGTGTTCTTCCTCCTTCTGCTATTTTAAACTATCTTTTAATATTTCAACTGATGTTGTATGTTGAACAGATGTCTTGAATTATTTCAGCATGGTGTTCTGAGAAACCTAAGAACAATTAGTTTTAAAAATCATTATTTGTTGCTTTTCCAAAACTTGGTAAAAAAAAAAAAAAGTGTTTCCTCTATTTTTTTTTCTTTCCACAGTAGAACTCTTGATTTCATCTTTTGAGGTCAATATGTTGCCTTATATCTATATTAATTCACTGGAGCAAGGCCCTGAGTACATTTGTCATATGTCCAATTTGGTTATAACTAAGCTAATGAGTAACATTTGTTATTAATTACATCAATAAAAACATCATAATCTTATAACTCTGGTTTGAGCCTAATAGAGTAGGAGGTTTGAGGGATAAATATCCACAGGCAATTAATGGACCATTCTTTAGGAAAAAAAAAATACTAAGAATCATTTTAATGGCCTCTTTGCATCCTAACCAGACTTCAGTCAAATCAAACCATTTCTGGCTATAAAAAAAAAATGTAATCGGTTCCTCAAAATTAAATCCAATGAACTTGTCTCTGTAGAAGGTCAAGTAATATACTCTCATGAAAGAAAATGGTTCCTCATTTAATGCATCAGTTATTAAAAAGATGTTCTATTTTCCTGTTTGGGTTCTGTCTGTTTTTTTTATTACTGCATATTAAAGTACCCATCTTGCCAACAAGCAAATGATATGCTAACTGAACATGGCTTGGCTGAAAGTGATGATGGAAGGGCCAGAGAGACCTATCAGCTGCATTATTATGCCTAAGCAGTGGAAAATCACTGAACTACCATCACCTTCTCTAGTTTGTGCTTATATGACTCATAGAAACAACATTAAAATATGGTGGATGATTTCTACTTTTTTAAAAAGAAGACATTCAAAGAATCTTATAGAATCTTAGATTTTGGTGTCTCTTTGTTGGCAGAAGAATCATACAGCCCACATTTTCTTAAGGAATGTAAAAGAGAGGAAGAGAGGAGAAGGGGAAAGGAGGGAAGAGGAGAATGAAAGAGAGAAAGGTAGATAGAAAAGGAAAAGGAGAGAGAGAGTGGGATTAGGTAAAAAGACAGAGAACTAGACACTTTGTCATAACAGAGAATGACGCCGTGTTCATTGAAAACATCTTACCAAACGCTGCTGGATACTTGGCATATCTTACGGTGTATAATCCCTTGAGGTATGTTTTATCTTCAGTTTCGAGTTAAAGAAACTACAAAGGCTTACAGTGCTCCAAACAAATTGTCCAAGGCCACAGACTACCAAGTGAACCACTTATCTTTTTGACTTCGAAGCCCATGATCTTTTCACTGGGTAATGCTAGCAAAAGGCACATGGTATCTAGTTTTTGGTAAGGAAAATCCATTCCAGTCTTACTAAAATTAAATTTTAATATATCATCATTACTTTCTAGCCTAATTGAAAAGTTGATTAGGTTTCAGACATGATGAAAATAAAGGAAACAGAGATTGCAATTTCTTGTCAGGTATGTTTGGATGTGCATGTGAGTGTGTGTGTGTGTGTGTGTGTGTGTGTGTGTGTGTGTATGTGCATACGTGCGTGCTTATTTCTTCAATGAGCTAAGTCTCTATGTCCTACAGAAAAAGGCCCTCATCAGCTAGAAGCTACAGATACATCTCATCTGGGCTGGTTGGAATGATTCTCTCCCTGTCCTTCCTATTTTGGTTCTTGGATAATAATCTCCAACCCAAGGACAAGAGAAGCTGTAGATGACCAGGAGTGTTATAAAGGTCATTACTTTAAACAAAGCCTCTACTGGCCAAGACAGAAGGTCTCCAGTAAAAGCAGCTGAGCCTAGCTCAGAGGATAGTGCTATAATTAAAAGATTCTAGGACCAGTGAGGATGCTTTGGTTGGTCTGGTTGGTGGCATGTAGGCCCTGAGATTTAGCTTTTTCCTTTTTTAAAAAAAATCGAGATATAGCTCACATACCATAAAATGTACCCTTTTAAAGTAGGCTATCGAGTGTTTTTTTTTTGTATATTCACAATGTTGTGCAGTCATTATCACTCTTGAATTCTAGAATATTTTCATAACCTCAAGAAGAAATCCCATTACTCGTTAGCAATCATTCCTTATTCCCCCCTCCAGTTCTTTGCAAACATAATTCTACTTTCTGCCTCTACAGATTTGCCTGTCTAGCTACAGTTTATTTATTTATTTATTTTTTCTAGCTACAGTTTATATGCAAATAGAAGGCCACACACTTGATGATATTTCCTGTTACTGTTAATATCATTCCCATGTGGGCACTGGACAGTACAGTAGGCTGTTTACCCAGGTGTTAAAGTGACGGACCCAGTGTAATTTCCCCACACCCCATCAAATGTACCCAGCCTCAGTTTCAGCATAGGGATTACATTTCCCCCTGGAGTTTATAAGCTTCCTTTGGACTCCTTGAGTTGTGGATACTAGAAAAATCATTAGGAACTCAATTAAATTTGAGTCTTAACTAGAAATGTTTAGCCTCTAATCTCACACAAGCAAATATTCATTAGACCCATTACTTCTATCTGGTTTTTCTCTAAGTTGTTAAATCTTACTTCTCCAAACATAATTTGTGTACAATTTAAGATCTCCACAAGATCTTCCAATCCCTTGAAATCCATTACCAAAGCCAGAAATCCAAGAATCATTTTAGACCTTTCTTCACGGTTTTATTTTGCTTCCTTTTTTCAGCCTAATAAACCATCATCAGACTCTATAGATTTTAACCACCCACTGCAGTATCTTCCCCACCCCCGCCTTCATCTCTAGATCTCCTACCACTGTGAGAGCTCCTTCAACATGGAGTATGTATGATGACCAGTTTGCAAGTACTTTTTTTCTGGTTTCCCTGCCTCCCATCGTGCCCCACTTCATTATCCCCAGTAGTGCACCCAAGTGGTCTTCTAATAATGTCAATCTGTTTATATCCCATCCCTCATCTTAAAATTCGTGAAAATCTCTCCACGGTTTTCAGGATGGAGTTCAAAATGTACTAGTTTCTCCACAATCTGCCCTTAGGCTCACCTTCCACAATTTTTCACTTGTACCCTTCCCTGCACCCACACTGACTGGCTTATCTACCCCAAATGGGTCACTCATCTTCAGGTTCACTGTCCCTGCACATATCTTTGCATTATCTTGAATGTTATTATCTATTTTATTCTTTTATTAATCCTTATGTTGTAATCTCCCTTGTCTGGAATGTAGGCCCTTTGTGGAGGGGGACTGTATCATTTGTTCATCTCCACACCAAGCGCTCTGTTCATTACTGTGAAACCTTACACATTTTCCTCACTTTTCTATAATATCAATGCAATTCTCAATATCTACAACCATATTGGATATGTACATATCCATACATATGTATGTATTTTTGTACATAAATGTATCAAAAATACAGATTTACAATTTGTAGCGGCTAGTATAATACCTAAGAAAATGTCCTTAGTATCTATTGAATGGAAAAGAAGGAAAGAGAAATGAAGAAAGAAAATGAAAGAGAAACAGAACCCAAATGCTGCTTTTTTCATGTGCTGCATGAACTCATAGTGGGATACAGCACTTTGCCCTTAAAGCCCACGATGCCAAAAAAGCCTAAGAGAATGAAACAAGTTTTATACTGTTGTTTGGAAAAGTTTTGGAAGACATGAAGGAGAGACTTCATAACGTAAAATACTTGGTAAACATCATAAAAGTCCCTATTTGACCTTTTTGTTTTTCCCCTCTTCTCCAAGAAGACATAGCGATCTTAACATACATGCACATAAAACACAGCATCAAAACATATTAGGCAAAAACTGATAGAATTACAAGGCAAAATAGATTAACCCATTATGAGAGTTGAAGGTTTCAACACTGCTCTATCAGAAATGGACAAATCCAGCAGGCAGAAAATCAATAAGGACATAGCTAAACGCAAAACCCTATCAATCAACTGGACATAGTGGACATCTACAGAGTGCTTCATCAACAGCAGCAGGATATACATTCTTCTCAAAGTCACATGGAGCATTCACCAAGGTAGACAGATTCTAGGCCATAAAATGCACCTTAGCAAATTTAAAAGAATAGATATTACACAATGTCTATCCACTCTCAGATCATAATGGAATTAAACCAGAAATCAATAACAGAAAGATAGTTGGAAAATCCCCCAAATACTTGGAAATTAAACAACATACTTCTAAATAATGGATGGGTCAAACCAAAAAAACTCAAAAGAAATTTAAAAATATGTTGAAATAGGGGATCCCTGGGTGGCGCAGCGGTTTGGCGCCTGCCTTTGGCCCAGGGCGCGATCCTGGAGACCCGGGATCGAATCCCACATCGGGCTCCTGGTGCATGGAGCCTGCTTCTCCCTCCGCCTGTGTCTCTGCCTCTCTCTCTCTCTCTGTGACTATCATAAATAAATAAAAAATTTTTAAAAAATAAAAAAAAATAAAATAAAAAAATAAAAATATGTTGAAATAAATAAAAATGAACACATAACTTATCAAAATTTGGAGATCCTGAGAAAGCAGCATTTAGAGGGAAATTTATAGCATTGAATGCATATATCAATAAGAAGCAGCTCAATCTATGCCATGGAACTTGGCAAAGATTCCGGACTTAGAGGCACCCATGATTACACAAGATGGGGATGAAATACAGGGCTGAATACAAAAAGAATTAGTTAAAAGCCTCTGTGAGCATCAGTTAGGCCTGATGATCCTTTCTTCCATTTCCTGTAGCTTAACCCTACCAAGAAACTGGACATTTATTTTGTAGAGAGTAAATCTCAAAAACACCTGAATAACATAATATAGGGAAGAGCTGCTGCAATAAAATGGTAAATGATAAACTAACAATAAAGACTATATGTGGAAACTTGAACTCCCACCTCAGTGCTCCTTGCTCTGTGAGCATTCAAAGTCAAGTATAGGCTTTCCCTTCTTCCTGGATAAATCTTACAGAATTCTTCTCTGGAGAAACTGAAGTGTTCCAAAGAAAAGACCTGTGGATACTACCCTAGCAGGAAAGCAAACTCATTCTAGGCAAATTCAAACAAAGAGACATTAATGAAGGAAGTACTTACAGTCTGTGCATGAACGAAGGAGGGATGATGAGTTACCTAGCAACTAGCAACAGTAAGAAGTCATTAGATCCCCAGGGCTGAAGGCACAACCTGAGGAGGGAAATAAAGGCCGGTGAAAAGTAAAACAGTGCAGTGGAGCCCTCTCAGCAGAACCTGAAGTGTGGAGAGTTACAGATACTGCAAGAGACTCTGCTGAAGCAGGGAGGAGAGCGGGGAAAAATGCCCTCAGTCCAGTTATTTAGGGAGCCCTGGTGTGTAGTTCTCAGGGTCAGCCTCAGGGGACACAGAGAAGGACAGAGAAAAATAGAGAAAAGACACGATGGGGTTCAGTGCACAAACAATACCTAGCAAAGATATGACACTTGGAGGTCTTCTAATGAAACCTCTCTGCTCCAATTTCAACACTCCATAAATCTGGTAAAGTGAACTTCCTCGTGGCACTGTAGTACTGCATTCTTAAATATGGTCAGTCAGCCAAGGATTGATTACCCAACGGTTCGAAAAGGCCTCCAACTTAAAAGACAGTTGAAAGACAAACCAACCATATAATTAGTCAAAAATCAGAAACTCCAGAGGACAAAAGGAAAAACAGTATATTTAAGTATATTTAAGTCCGCGTTCTCAGAGAATTGATTATATTTCATTCATAAAACAAAAGCCAGAATATTTTTAAACAGCAGCAGAAACAGCAAACACCAAGCTTTCAGAAATGAAAAATATAGTAAAATAAATCAATAAAAGAATTATAAAGTCAGGAAATAATTGAGGAAGTAGAACAAAAAGGCAAAGAAGTTTAAAAGAGGAGAGGACATTGGATGCTAAATCCATGATCTCTAACATCTGACTCATAAGAGTTCCCAAAAGGGTGAACAAAGAAAAATAGAAGGGAGAACATTTTCAAAGAATTTATCCAATAACGTCTGAATCACTGAAGAATGTAGGACTTCAGAGGGAAAGGATCATTAAGAGTCCAATGAAATGAACACAATTTCACACCACCAGGGATAACAGGAATTTGCTAAAAGCCTTTAGAGGTCGAACAAGTTGATATTCAAGGAACTGAGGGCGAAGTGGCATTAGACTTCTCAATAGCAACATTGGAAATTAGATGACAGTGGAAAAGATATCTTCAAAATTATGAGGAAAAATGATTTTTAACTTAGAATTCTATACCCGTCCAAGTGATTTGTCAAGATTAACACTAGGAGACCACACTTTCAGACAAGTCTCAAAAACTTATTTGTTTGTGTTATATCTTAGTTGTTAATGAAGGACGTATGTGTATGCTACCAAATTAACATATTTTACTAAATTGGTGTCTCCAGGTAAGGAGAAAGAGGAAAAGGTAAAGTCCCAGGTTGACAACTATGCTGTTAGGCCTAGAAGGGAGCGTAGACCTAGGGAGCCTGGATTGAATGAAGAGGAGAGACGTTCCCAGGATGAGTGTCTAAAAAAAAAAAAGGGACTTAATTATCTGGTGTGCCTAATAGTGACTAAGATGGCCTTAACATTTCAGTCAGCTTGACTAAAGTCTAGACAGTTTTCCTTACTACGGGCCCCTTACATACCTTTTCTTAGAGCATTTACTTTAGAAAACTTGCCATTGTAAATTCTTTCTCTGCCCCCTAGATTTGCCAGTTGTACAGTCCAGGAACATCTTTCTCAATGACTTGGGACCTTTGAAATGTAGTCATCAAGTAAGTTAGAGCACCTGTCTCCTGGTGTCTGTGGAAGAGTAGGAGCCTAACTTTGTTAGGTGCCAGTTAACAGGTGTCCTGGTCATAATGATCACTCTCTCAGCTAATGTCCATCAGTTTTTCCCATCAGTTTTTTTAAGTGGTACTTAAAAATCACCACTTTCTGTTCTGGAGAAGTTGAGTTCAACCTATCTCCCCTACTGCAATAGCCCTAAGTAGGCTCCACACCCAGGGTGGATGGACCCCAATGCAAGACTTGAACTCATGACCCTGGGATCAAGACCTGAGCCAAAATCAGGAGTTGGATGTTCAACTGACTGAGCCACTCAAGCGCCCCTGTAATAGTCTTAAATTAAGTCTTCCTTCCATGTTTAACCTATCCAGTGCAATTTTTCTTTGATAGTCCCAAAAATAGTATGAAGAGGTGTTTATTCATTATATTGGATAGTCTGGGAGGAACTCATGATAGTGACATAGAAAACTGAAGTAAGAAGAAGTGATTAGTAAATTCAGTGTTTTCTTGCTGTATCTTTTTCTATTCCTAAGTTTCCTCCCCCAAAGTCTTCTTTCTCTCTTACCTGAGCCACAAACTGCATTTTGCATATGCATTTCTTGTACAATATTTTGTCCCTCCTGGAATGCTGAATCCCAGTCTTCCATAATAAGAAGTCTGTAGGCTTACGTTCTGCCCTTTCATTGTCTTCCTTCCCAATTCGACACAGTATTTAAACTTTCTAGATTTTTAAATTTCATGTCCTGGGTGGGACAGTGCCTTACATTTATCTAGCATTTCATGGCCCACAGAGGGCCCTTATGCACCATCTTATTTGATCCTTTTAACAACCTTGTAAGGTAAGTTTTGGTGCTGGATTCAGAAAAATGTAGGTCAGTACCCTAGATCTAGTTGAGTTTTCTAATCTAAGCCTCAGTCTAACGTTACAGTGAAGTGGGTAGTACGTAGCTCATAAGACAGTTGTGAGGATAAAATGAGATCATGCAAATAAATGCTTTGCACAATAGCTGGCATTGTCAGCACTCGGTAAGTCTCTTAATGATTATAGTTATTTTACAAGGGAAGACTATAAAGTTTAGAGTCAAAAGAAGAAAGTCACTATATCATGAAACATACACTTAAATGTGTATATCTTTTGATTCCAAAAGCAATTTATATCGACTATCCATCTCAGGCTGTCTCTCTAAATATATATTTTTAAAGCAGTACCTTCATTAGAATTCATTAACTCATTATTTTAGGTGAGATGTTTAATACATAGGTATCTTTTAAAGAAGAGTGTGGACTACAGTGTGATAGGGAAGGAGATACTGGACCATCAGTAGCAGTGGGGAGGGGGACAGAACAAAAAGGGACCTAACCTCAGGCAGCTGCAAACAGCTGGGAGGCAGGGAGAGGTGGAGGGGCTGAGGTGGGGTCACTAAGAGGAAGAGCAGAGGCATCGTGGTTGCAGTCTGTGGCACCTGAAGACAAACAGCTCGTGCCTGTTCATGCGCATCTGGTACGCCCTTACCATCTGCTGTTCTTGACAGTATTGGAGGAACCAGGCTAAATAATATCCTTGAAAGGAAGAACCACTGGAACAGAAAAGGATCCTCTAATTTTTAGCCTGGGGTGCAAAGCATGGATTTAATTCAGCCATAGGAGCAAAGAGAAAGGTGAGTTCTGTAACGCATTTTTATTTATCAAATTTTTAAAAGTTTATTCATTTATAATCTCTTCACCCAAAATGGGGCTTGAATGCAGGATTCTGAGATCAAGAGCTGCATGCCCCACCAACCGAGCCAGTGAGGCACCCCTGTAAATGCATTTTTAAAACAGAATTCCTGTGATGAAACAGGCTGTGAGTGGACGTTTCACGGACAACAGCGCAAACCTGGGAACTGAGCTGTCTCCATGACGGCTATGCCCAAGACCTGCTGTTGTTTTCACTTTTTGATGCCTTTGTTTAAACCATATGGTGTAGAAACAGTACATATTTGTAAACAAATTGACAATGATTCTACATTCCTTCTGCGTATGTGACTTGTTTTCATCTCAGATTTATCACTCTCTTGGAAGAGAAGATGGACTTGATTTCAGACAACTTGTGCCCTTAGGAAACTCGTAAGATGATTTTTCGGTGTGTTTGTTTTCCTATTTGACAAGTGCTGAACCTCAGCGTAGCAGAATAGGTACGGTGGAGAGCTGTTTCTGGATTTTGTGACGTTGGGTTTTTAGCAATTGAAGGGATCTCTATAGTGAGTGTCAGCATTCATATCCTTCTTAAATTCCTTGAGAAGATTTTGAGATTTTCACTGATTTTGAATTTAATTTTATGATTTTGAGTACTTAGGGTACCCTGACTCTGGGTAGCTTTTGAAGATAAAACAGGCACCTTCGGGGTTATTGAAGGGCAAAGGCGGTACGAGACAGGGAGTGGCTGGGTTAGGTCTTCAGACTTCTCAGACTCTGTAAGCTCTTGGCAGATGTTTGTTTGCTTTGGTTGGTTGGTTGGTTTTGACTGCTGAGCGATTCAAGCTGACTTTGGCCCTGATGACTCTGTGGTAGATTCTACATGCTAGAGCTGGAAGGAGCCACAGAAGTCACTACAGATGAGAAAACTAAGACCCAAGGAGCATAGCTACTTGTTCTGTACCTAGTAAGAGATTTTATTCACTATGCGCATTACCCTAAAAATACCTTCATAACCCACACTTTCGAGTACAAATAATGGCCAGGTGTCCCTTCAGCTTCCCCGTCTCCACAGGCATGCTCAGCCCTGCAGTCTGCCTTCCACCACTGGGCTCATTGCTATCTGAAAGCCATTATTCTTGTACCATTTCCATCCCTTCTTGCATCCTCCCTCTAAAGCCTTCCCACTCTGTACGTTATTCCACAGATGCCAACTGACTAATCTGATAAATTTGTAATCAATCCGCTAACAGAGAAGATGAAAGGCCCAAATTGGAGAAGATTCCTGTAATGTTAACACTTGGCAGAAATTTCGGAGCTGGCCACCATTGTCCTTTCTCCACACATTGTTTGGACTGTTACCACACACCAAGCCTGACCCTAGAAAACTATGCTTTCCTTCCCTATGCTTCAAGCTCTACCCAAAGAGCTCAGGGTTCCTTGCTTTGATCTAGGTTCTAGTTTGGGTACTGCCCCTACTTTTTCCTTTCTTAAGGGATTTTAGTCATAAAATATGTGCGTGAATGATGCCTTTGTCTCTGAAACTCCAGAACTCAAGCATAATCTATATTTCTGTGCTCCTGCTGAAGAGTCCCACCGTGGTTACCTTTTCCCCTGATGTGAGGATTTTCTTTTGATGTACTTATTCAACTATAAATAGACCAGGATATTCAAGGGTTTGCTGGATCAGATTCAAAGTGAGTAGTCCTCAGATGCTTCCTGAAAAAGTTCAAGAAATAGCAGCATAATTAATTAGGGAAATGACAACTGTATGCATGACCAAGTATACAATGCCTTAGGAAAGCATCCTCTTATGAGACTTTATGAAGGGCAAGTAGTACTCAGTGATTAAGAACATGGACCCTGGAACAAGAGAATCCTGGGTTCAGATCCTGGTTGAGTCCATTACTAGCTATGTGACTTTAGGAAGATTATTTAAATTCACTGTGCCTTAGTTTTCCCAAATAAAGTGGAGGATAAAAATAGTGCACATTCCAGAGTTGTAGAAATTATATAACTAAATGCATATAAAGTTACAATAAGAATTATGTATTCTAAAAGAAAAAAAGAATTACGTATTCTAGGGGCACCTGGGTGGGTCAGTTGATTAAGCATCTGACTCTTGGTTTCAGCTCAGATCATGATCTCAGGGTCGTGAGATCTAGCTTTGCTCGGGGTTCAATGTGGAGTCTACTTGAGATTTTCTTTCCCTTTCTCTCTCTTCCTCTGACCCTCTCCCCCCACCCCCTGTTCACACACTTTCTATCTCTCTCTCTCTCTCTCTCTCTCTCAAATGACTAAATATTTTTTTTTCAAATGGCTAAATCTTAAAAAAAAGAATTAGGTACTCTAAACTATAATATCACATATATGATTATATATAGGTATTATACAATAGGTATTATATATAATTATATATAGGTATTCTAAAATATCATATATATAATTCCATGCTTAAAAAAAGCACTTTTGGGTAACTCATTTAGTTCCCACTTTGTTTCAGCTCAACAAACGTAAGTTGAGCAGCTGAGTTCTCTCCTGGACTCCGGCGATGTGAAGATTAATAAGACGAGGTCTGCAGTGTTAAGGGTTCAGGGTTCCACTGAGGAAAACAGCACCTTGTGCCTCTCTTGATTGATTTGAACCCTCGGAATCATCACTGCCTCTCTGAGCCTTGTAGACAATGAATATGAAGAATCAGATTGATGATGGAAATTCCCTCAAATGATCCACGCACCTCCTGTGAGCACGAGGACCCTGTTTCCCTCTGCACAGCTTCACCTCGGAATGGTTCCTATATACTTTCCCCGTCTGCTATAATTCTCTGAGGTAGGCAGTTTAGAAAATTGATTTTAGTAAGTCCTAATGTTTAACTAGTATGAACAGGAGCACATTTTCATAGAGAGAGATGATTAACTTGATTTCATTTTCACATGACTATCCCGTGATAAGTTGAATTCCTAAAATAAAAACATGTGTCATTTTTCTTCCAAAGGGCAGCTATTAGGTGCTCAGTTAGACTTTTCCCCTAATAGCAGCGCTTCCTCACCCTCAGAGTCGCCGCCCAGATGCCTCAGGAAAAGTCCCTTGGATTAAACAGAAAGTGAATCAGCAAATAATTTTTTAGCAGGATCTGCCACTAAGGTGGCAGTCTCGTCTTTCCTGACACCTGCAAGCTTTGCAACCAGAGGCTTAAGCGGCACAGAGGAAGCAGCAGCCGTAGGTTTCAGGCGTGTGATTAGAGTCTGAGCCCCGGACCCGGAGCAGTTGCTGGTGAGAGAAGCAGGAATGAAGAGAGAGTAGAAGATTCCTGGTGCACACTGGATGTGGACGCAGGATCTGCCTCTCCGATGATCAAGTCACATCCCTCAAAGTAGACTGGTGTGTCGTGAGGTCATGGGGAGCAAACGGAATAGATCGGAGGCCCGAGGCCCCGAGGCCCAGCGGTGGCACCAGCTGTCCTGCGGCCACAGGGTCCAAGGGCGAATGCAGTCCGGTGCGTGGAAGCGCTCAGAAATACTGTACTACGGTTTTTGTTTTTACATCATAAGGGTGTTTAGGGTTTTTTTTATTATTATTATAATGTGGACTCGTAATTCATTAACCAGAGATCCCTTTCCCCAATCAGCGGTGCAGCATTTATTCGGAGGCACAAAAGGACAGAGACAATCCTTCATCTCAAAGCTTTTAAGCGATGTAATTGTTAGATAAGGTGCAATTTGGATAAAAAAGTCTCAGTATGCATTCAAGCAGAAAGGGTATTCGTAGAAAGAATGTAAGCATATTTGTAAAGGGGTATGAGTCATCATTGGTGTCATCTAAGTGAACGACACCACGGGGGGGGTGTCCTATCGACAGGGCGGGAAGACGGAGGCTGTGGCTGTGACCCTGGTCTCCCCACCCAGAGGGGCTCCCAAGGAGGCAGCGTCCATCCCAGTGATAGAGGGGAAATGGGGAAGGGAGACATCTGAGGGCGGGAGGGTAGCCAAGCCAACCTTCCGGTGCCATAATAAAGACATTTTTATTTTTAGAGAAGCAGCAGTGGCGAGAGGACGAGGAACGAGGGGAAGTACGAAAAGGCTAAGCACGAAGGAAGGAGGAAGAATGCTAATCGTCCGTGATGCCAGGGAATTATTTCACAGAATGCGGTGAACTTATCCATGAGACTTGCTTGTCCTACACGTGCTTTATGCGGGCAGAAAGTTAAATATTATTTTGCATGAACAGCATTGTGGTACTAGTCAGATTGCTTTGATGATTTATTCTCCACTTGGCCAACATAGCCTGGCACGTGAGAAACTGTCCTCTCAGCAGCCATAAATTTTCTAAAAGTTTCATTTCATTTTAGGGAGAAAAATTAAGTGTCCACTCCAACAGTAATAAGAAAGAATAAATCCCATTTTAGGCACATTTTTCTTGCTGTGAGCTTATAAATACAATCTTTACCAGCCTGTTTCTCTCTTTGTGGTGAATTAATTTTGAGTCGCGGCTTTGAGGTATGCAGAGTAGGCACAGGCCCATAGAAAGAAAAGCGAAAAAAAGGATTATGTCTCAGACAGTTTCTTTTCCTAAGATCGCCCATAAGCGTCCGTCCTGGCCGATATCCGGCGATGCTTATTAGCAGATTGGTAGGCTGGGGCCGCATCGACGATCCTGCGCGGAAACTGCCACGGCCTTACAGGGACCGTTGGCCTTGTCCTCGGGCTCCTGGCAGCCCAGGGCAAACTTTTATTTCCAGGCATCTGCTCACCCCTTAATTCGTGATTATCATTCCGGGGCAGCCAGGGCCGGGAGCAGCGGCTCCAAATCACCACTTCGGACGAGCATCTAAGTGATGAAACCTCATCGGTGACGGTCGGCTCCGCAGAAGGGTGATTTCTGGCGGTGTCACATCCTTCGCCTGTGATCGAGGAGTCACAAACCAGCAGCATTTCGCTGCAATAACCAACATAATGAATTGTCCTATTGTATTTTCCTTTTCTTTGTTTCCTTCTCAATTTTGGGAATGCTTCAGTCTGGACTCCTAGAGGCGGTTTTTCTCTTATTAACAATAGCACGGACAGTCACATAAATTAGGCTGTAATATTGGATTATCCCTCATTTTATTAGGCATGAAGATATTACATAAAGTGGACTTAAATGCCAAGAATTTAAGGTCACGTTTAACTCCTGAGAACTGCGTGACACTGGCAATAATGTTTCTATTACATTTCAAAGTTTTTTTTTAAAATTTTTGTTTCTGTTTGTTTTTTAAATTTCAAAATTTAAAACTTCAGTGGCAGCATTTTAAAATCTGTTTGCATGCACCGAGGGGTCAGTGCTCCTGGGTCCTTTGCTTGCTGTAGGTCAGGCAGGTCATCTGGAGGAGTTCGGAGGGTTTGGGTAACGGATGATGCTGTTGATGGCCCATGTGAGGCCCGGCGGCCCCTCCACGGACCTGGAAGGGAGGCCTCCTGGAAATGGTCCCCGGGTGCCCACCGTCCTGATGGCCAGTGACGCCACCAGAGCCAGCGCATCTGTGGACACAGGGTCCGGCCCAGGCCCGGCCTCTCTGAGCGTCACCGCACAACAGCTTGGGCCTCAGGACGCCGGAGATGGTCCTTGGGCCTGAGACGCCAGTGACGGTCGACGAGCCGAGGAAGGACCGTGGTATCACCGACCCAGGACTGGGGCAACCTGCGACACTCTATACAGAGTCATGGAGGTGTGTGACCTAACAGAATGGTTAAAATGAAAAACAAATGGAAACCGGCCTAGGAAAACTCTGGAGCAGATAAAACCAGTTTCATCCAACAAACAAAGCTTAATTTAGTCTGTTTTCCAGACTGACTTGACCTGGGTCAGTGTTGCCTCTGCCTCTGGAAACTGTAAGAAAATTTCAAACTGTTTCTGAGACTGATTTGAGGGAACCATTAATCAATTCTTTATCGTTTAAGAAAATTTTAATATTATAAACTCTGAGCTCTCCTGTCTTGCGTTCCTGCCTGTGAACACAGCGTGCACCAAAACCCCAAGAACCGGCCTGTGGCTCGCTACAGTCGGTATGTCTCAAATTCCAAATCCTATTCTGTTCCCCAAGAAACTTCTCTTTTTTGACGGCTTGGAGTTTGCCTCTGTTTATATCATTATTTAGGTTGACAGGATGAAAAGTAAAATAGACACTAACTTTTCCTTTTTTTTTTTTTTTAAGATTTTATTTATTTATTCATAAGAGACACAGAGAGAGAGGCAGAGACACAGGCAGAGGGAGAAGCAGGCTCCATGCAGGGAGCCCAGTGTGGGACTCGATCCCAGGACCCCGGGGTCACGGCCTGGGCTGAAGGCCACGCTCAACCACCGGGCCACCCAGGCTGCCCGACACTAACTTTTCCTTTCTAGCTCTGGGTTCGGTTTGGCTCCCTCTTGTTTATGGAACGTGTCCTTCTGGTTAGGATTTTGGTTCTAAAAATCTCCATCCTGTGTAAGGGATACACGCGGGTGTCACTGGATGCCTGTAACCCAGACCCAGGACTGTCAGACCCCAGGGCGCTGTCCTGCTGCTGAGCCCTGGGCTTGGGGGTGGACAAGGAGGGACATCCTGCTCCAGGACAGTGCTACTTTGCCCTCCCGGTCTTTTGGCACAGAACGTGTATTTATACGCTTCCACTAATAAAGTTTAACTCTCTTCGTCTGGTAATTTCTTCTGTTCCTTTATTTAGTGGAAAGAACTTTAGATCTATTTTCCCTACTTTCAACTCATTCCCCCCATTTTCCCACTGGGGCGTAAGTTAAAAAACCGACCACTTTTCTATTTCGGTAGGTTTGTATCTGGAGCAAGTACACAGCGCTTCTATTTCAACTCCATTTTGAGATTTTTTTTTTTTTTTGTGAAAGAGCATTTTTAAAAGAAAAATTTTCCCACTGGAGTAAATGATTTGCCAGCCAGCTGAAAGAGCAAGGAAATTGCTCGTGTTAAATCTCAGAACACTCAAAGTTCTAATGTGTCTCTGAAGTTTAGCTCTTAGAACTTCAGGTGGTCTCGAATACCTGAAGCCTAACCGGAAGCGATACTATACAAGCAAAGGCTTCCTACTTCTAGGATTTAAACAGTAATGGACCTAGGAAGCATGCTAGGAATCCATGTTTAGATGCCATCTGTAGGTTAGTATTCACTTTCTTGAGATATGCTCATTAAAAATTCATATTTTACAGTATTTGCATGAATAGGTGCCCCCTCGTACATATGCCCATTACACACACACACACACACACACACACACACACACACACACAGCCTTTTTTCCAGAATTTTATTTCCTTTACTATACAGGACGCACATGGAATATTGTAAATAAAATCTATCAAGGAGTTAGAATCAACAGTCAGATTAGCTTCTGTATAACCAGCTAACAAACTGCCAACCCTCACCCAAAAGAAGGCTACTAAGTACAGAAGACACTCGCTATGGCTAGAATGAAATGTATATTACAGATTCCATTGCAAAAATACCCTTACGAAGGCCATGCTTCCTTTAGGATCTACCTTCGAGTTTGAGACTGGTTAATCTCCAACTGTTTTCCCACTTCCTCACCAAAAATAATAAAAGCTTTGATGCCGTGTTTATCAAATACTTAGCACCAGAGAACCTTAATATGAAAAGAGCAATTATGGGAATCATCAGAGAAATTTTCAAAAGACTATTGCACCACAAAAATGGTAGTAGTTACGGGGTAGAATTGTATCGCTTTGTCTCAAATGAACCATGTTCAGAATGAATGAGGAAAGAATACATACTTACCTTGGAAATAGAAGACAACAGGCTGTTCCTTTCTTCTTGATGTTATTTCTTATTTCATTGACATTACAAGGTAAGTAATATCAAGGTAAGTAACTAATACTTTGCTCATTACTGGTAATACTGTAAGTTTCTACTTCTTTTTTTTTTTACATTTTTTAAAAATTTTTATTTTTTGACTTTCTACTTCTTAGTGTGGTCCCCGATTGTGCTTGGGAATAAAGGTCTTCAGAATTAAGACAAGAAAGCAACTGGAAGCTGCTAACATCCTCAAACATAAAAGTATGAAAAGGTGCAAAGAACCTACAGTGTCAGTCAGAGGAAGTTATTACTAACTGAGAGAATATCACAAAACAGGAGACCACCAGCAGAGTTGGCAGCAGGGGAAATTAGGATGTGTCTTTCTGTTCTGGACATCTCCTGGCCGTGTGCTCTCAGGCTTCCTCCTCAAATGCTCCTCCCGGCCCATCTCTTAGAAGCCCTTTCTAACCCAACAGCATCTACCTTCTGTCATCTCAGCGCCCTGCAGGACATAACTTGTCCAATTGCTCTGTTACCAGCAACAAAAATACCTGAGCATCAAATATGTACAAGAAACTAAGGACATAAAAATTACCTGTTCCAGGTACCATGTTTAATGGTGTTAGCATTCCTATTTGTTCCTCCATTAGAAGGGATTTCTGGACAGATTAAAAAGGCAAAACTTTGGGATCTTTTTTTAGGAAATAGATATCTAAAGGTATAGTCTTGTGACTTCCCTTGAATGACACTGCTCATATATATATCTGCTAATTTGATGTAGCTTTATGACTTAGACTTTGAGAACATACACACAAAAAATCAGAAGGCTTTATGGTATTCCAGTCACTAGTGTTTTGTTTTTTTTATTATACTGAGTGAAAAATCTGGATTCTCAGGCAGGTTAAAGGAGTCATGGATTAACAAGATATTTTTTCATCCTGCAAATTGTTCCTTAATTTTTGATTTGATGTTCTCACATAAAATATTTGTTCTCCGTTCTAAGGACATACTGACTTCAAATATTTAGCCTGTTCAACTTGACTTCTAAGAATCACCACACATATGCTCATACCTAATTGGAGGTAATTTAAGGACTAACAGGAGATATGACTTAGAACTGGAAGGTGGCAATAAACACTTTCACTTTCAATTCAGCTGGAACTGAAAAAATGGAAAATGTGTATAAATAAACCATTATAAAAATGATTTACCTTATTTATCATTGAAGTTATGTCTTCAAATATTTGGAATTGAAAATTTTAGAGATCACATGCTTGATTCATGCCCCTTAACTAATTCAACAAGTATATTAACATGATAGCTCTTCTACTGAAGAACATTAATTCCTTTCATTAAATACACTAGCGGATACTGGCAGTCGTTGCTAAAGTCAACTAAAAACATTCCCTTTTGACTATTCATTGCCTGTTCTTATTTTTTTTATAAATTTATTTTTTATTGGTGTTCATTTTGCCAATATATAGCATAACACCCAGTGCTCATCACATCAAGTGCCCCCCTCAGTGCCCATCACCCAGTCACCCCCACCCCCTGCCCACCTCCCCTTCCACCACCCCTAGTTCGTTTCCCAGAAATGAGCATTTATTCAGCTCTAAATATGATGAAGTGCATGACTGGAGGATGATGTCTGTTTCTTAGTTCTTTTGACTTCAGGATCATTATTGTAACCAAGCCTCTCAGTAAAACTCGCACAAGGAACACAAGAGCCGCGAAGGAACGCTTTAGAAAGCAGTTACATGCGGCCTGATAACCTTCATCCAGACAGTTGAATGTGAAATGTGCATGCCTCTTTAATGTGTTGTTCTTGATAACAAGTACCAAACATTTATGAATAAAATCATTATGTTATTTCACTTCTAGACTGTTGCAATCTGCTGTTTCAGGACAACCTAACAAGGGGAAAAATACAGATACATTTTAGTTTGTTTGGATTTCGTTTTTGATTACTTTTTTAAAATTTTTACTTGCTATAGATTTCAGTTTCATTAAGAACCTGTAGTGGATTCTGTAGGGTGCCGCTCAGGTTCCCATTCCAGGAATGAGACTTGAGAGATTTACCTTTTGATGGCTCTTGGCTGCACTATTCCTCAGCCGGAGAGCTACCCGCTCAAGGCCACACCCTTTCCCTGAGGCCAGCTACATCAAATCATCAAATGACTAGTTGACTTCTACAGGTATGGGCCTGTGTATCTCACTCCCTTCCCCAAAGGCAGGGCCCCATCCCTGCTCCAGAGCACCCATGTGATTGGGCGAGCCTTATTTGTGACTTCATCCACTTGAACATTCTCTCCACCGTGTCTTCTTACACCCCTTCCTACTCAACTTCCTGCATGCAGGCAACACCCTCTTACCTACAGTACCATGCAAGTTTGAAAATCACAGTCATCTTTTGACACCCTAGACCAGTATTTCAAAGAGAAAGTTTAGAGTATAGGATAGAGTGACATTAATAGGCAACAATCACAAAAGTTTTTTCTCCTGGGGGGCAGAGTACACTAGAGCTGTAGAATCCAAGAATTAGTCAATAGAAATCTTCCTGCGATATAACTGATCTACTGCAAACAACAGAGTGTTGTGGAAAGAATGTGGGGCAGGAAGAAGAGGCTTATGGTTCATCCTTCCAAACAGTGTGAGACCCTGGGCAAGGTTGGCTTCTTCCTGAGTGTGTTCTCTAAGGTCCCTTCCAATTACACAGATCTGTGATTTTCCCCAAGCGTATGAAAGAAGTACTACTTATACTTAGCTGTTAAAGATTATTAGGACAGGGACACTTGGGTGGCTCAGTCCATTAAGTGTCAGACTCTTGATTTCGGCTCAGGTCATGATCTCAGGGTTGTAAGATCGAGCTCCATGTCGGGCTCCACACTGGGCGTGGAGCCTGCTTGGGATTCTCTCTCTCTCTCTCCCTCTGCTCCTCCCCTACTCTAAAAAACAAAGATACAAAAAAAATTATTAGGACAATACTTATTTCTTTATAGATGTCTTCAGCAAGAACTCCAGAGACCACAAAACAGGGTTGAATGACAGATAACCCAAAAGATAACACTATTTTTTTCTAATAAATCAGATTACAGATTAACATAACAATAATTCACTACAGCTGACAAGGTGTCAAAGCAGCTGTAATATTTATGAAGGATTGGCCCTGAGAGGGAGGAGAGTGGTAAGACTATGAGGAGGCATCTGAGAAAATGTCATTTCAACAGGTAGAAAAGTTACTCCCACAGGCGAAAAGAAACACCACACACACACACACACACACACACACACACAAAAGAAAACTTGTTCTGTCTTTCCTTTTCCACATTTCTTAGTGAGCTGTGTTAACTCCAAATACCTACCACAACCTCTGCTTCCAGCTATTGCAGACTAACTTGTTGCAGACGGTTCTTCCAAGAAAAGCTAGAAAAGTGAAAAGCTGGATTAAAATACACACACACACACACACACACGCACACTATCTGTCTGAAGACATTAGAGATTCCAAGATAATAAGGACTTGGGGTCCAGACAGCGGAAGAGAAGGAAACGTGAGTGTGTGCAGCATCCAGTGCTGCTTTTCTCCTCAGGGCATCTGCCAATTTGTATGTAATAGTTGAGAGGCTGGAAATCTGACCAGAGCTTTAAGACAAAAATGGAATTCAGAGATCGTTATGGAGGAGACAGACCTAGTTAAGAACCCAGGATTTCAACTGTGACTCCTGAAGAATTACTCTTTAATAGTGATGACAAACCAGAAATAGACTGGCTCTCGCACAGGCTAAAGTCTGCTTCAAGCCAGCTCAATTTCAATTTCAGACTGGATTAGGTGAATCTCCCTTATACTAATGGCCTGCTAGAAGCCAAATGTCTCTAGAATTGTTCATACCCCCCTCCCAAAAAAATAGAATTGTTCATACCCTATGTGCAGCATTCATTTGTGAATTTACCAACCTATATGAAACAAGAACAAATGACTAATAGAAAAAAAAAAACATAAGATGCTAGTAAAGGTCTTTAGCAATTTCAGCTCTTGGGGTTATCAAATCCCCATCTTTTGTTAACCTGCGAGTACCCTAATTCCCTCATTCTCCCCAAGGCCTCTGATGTATTCAAGGTGATATGAAGTAATTTCACATAATAATTCATGCTAATAAATGAGGAGAACTTTTCTTCCATCTCATTCAACTCTTTGATAAACTTCCATATACTTCTAGGAAAAGAACTAGTTAGTTGTATAAACCCCAAAGAGAAAATAGGAATTTTAGGCTATGTAGGAGACAGGAGTGTTGGTAAAATGGCAATATGTGAGGGCAATATGTGAGGGCATATTTTTGGGGACAGGAAAGGCACCATGGGAATCTAAGATTGGCTTCATGCAGTCAACTCTTCGGTCTGCCTCCATGAACGTAAATTGTTAGCAAGCATAATTAACCATTGGCTGCTATGCTTTTGTTTCTGCTTGATCTGCACCCTATAGCTACTCTATACTTCAAGCCCCTCTTCAATATTTCATGCAGTTCCATTGTTTTAAAACACTGATGAGGTATGATGTGTTTTCAGTGAAGCAACTCTAAATCTGTCAAATCTGCCACAGTCAATATCAAATCCACCAGGGCAAGATAGTTGCCATAAGAAATGCAGATTACTTTCTGCTGGCTGTGCTTGGGTGAAGATAGACCTTGCCTGAGGAATCTAGGACTCTGACAAGATGAAGGGCACAGGGCTCTTGGTTTTGTTCTTTAGAAAAAAAAGAGAAATGACATAAAATAATATTTCTAAGTCCAGTAAAGGAAAACAAGAGAGCATTTATTTATTTATTTATTTAGTAAGTTATACTGTTGCGAGGTACAATAAAATAAGAGGGACAACAAGAAATTCAGTTGGAAGATTGAATAGTTGGGTCCAATAGAGCTACTGTTCTGTCAGGGTTGACATTACAAATTCCCATCTTTGGGTGTTTATAAAATCCAGTTATACCTAAAACAAAATACACTGGCTCTAGCCAGCAAGCAATTTCAAAAAAAAAAAATTGAATAATAGACCTTAAATCATTTTTAACTCTAGGCCTTGCAAATTGCTCTACCACCAAACCACTCTAAATGTTTCCAATCTCATTTACCTGGTCTTGAACTTGATTTCTTTCAGACACAGTTATGGTATATATAAGTATGACAAAATGCTCTTCAAAGATACTTTAATATGAATAGATGTAGACATTAAGCTTCATTACTACTGCCAAGGGGTATTACCTTTAAAATAGAGTCACCAGTGTGTATCATTTGAATTGAGCAATTTTATTAAATACCTTATAAGTACTGAACTTCATTTAAGTAACAGCATTCTGAAGAGCTGAAATTAAGGTTGTAAATTAAGATTTCAACAGGCAATAATAACCAAGTATAATAGTCCCAGTGCTGACGTAGAGGCCAGCACAATGTTGGTGCTCCAGGGCCAAACTGGATCAATCAACCCTGCCTTTTTCCAGCATTGCTACATAAATGTTGCCAAGTTTTATTGATTTTGTCTGAGAGACAGAGAATAGAAAAAGATGGGGGAAGACACCAGGATGGTTATTGAAGAGATAATAAAAGAAAGAACCAGAAAAATAAAGCGGGGAAACAGAGGAGATGAGCAGACATGGGTGACCCAGAAGTGGACTCATATCAAGATTTATAACATATTCAATGGACATTATGTTGCTCTAAGTGTACCACACATTTCATTGTTACTCATTAATTTACCAAATGATCATCAAACACCTAATATAAGCCAGGAACAACAACCATAATACTATAATGTGGGATAAAAGGAAAGCCACAGAAAACTGAAATACTCGATGACAAAATCACACAGGTCAGACAGGTTTGGAGTTCTAAGGTCTTTACATTGTTTGAGAGGATGATAAAGAAATTTATTGATGAGCTAATAGCTCATCATAGAAAGTTTAACTTACCAACAAAATTGGATTGTGGTGTATGTTCTCTAAATTTGTAGTTGAAAGAGGTGGAATAAAACACCATAATCCAAAGTGGGGAAAAAGCAAGAAAGGAGAAAAAAGAAAGCAACATTAAAAGCAAAAATAAGACCACAGAAATAAATACAAAGGTATCAATAAATATCATGGATAGAAAAAGATAAATGCTTCTGTTGAAAAATTGGCAGATTGAACCAGTTAATTTTTTCTGCCTTATCACTCAGAAGCACATCTAAAACATAATGATCCAGAAGTTCTGAAAACCATAAAATAGGAAAAGATATTCCTAACCAAGCAACAGCTGGTGTACTTATACTAGTACAATACAAAGAAAATTTAAAGGTCAAAGAGCAGAAAAAGATATTCCCAATAAAATGAAAATTAGCATACTTACATTAACATACAGAGAAAGCTGTAAGGCAAAACAAAACAAAACAAAACAAAAAAAACAAAACATGATTAAAGATAAACAAGGGGTGCCTGGGTGGCTTATTAGTTAAGGGTCCGACCGGTGATTTTGGCTCTGTTCATGATCCCAGGGTCCTGGGGACTGGCAATCCGCAACAGAAATTGACAAACGTCCCAAAGCATGATGGGACACTTAGTCATATTTGTCAGTAATTGATGAATCAAGGGTACAAAAAATTCATACCTTTATTAAAAACGTAGACTAATGGTCCCGTGCTTAAGTCGTTGTGTGCTTTCACAAAACATAACTAGTTGCAAGAGACTTTCACAAATGCACTCTGGACAGAAGTAAAAAACAAAAAACAAAACAAAACAAAAAAAACCAACCCAAACAGAAATGACAAGACAGCGCCATATCAGACATAATTCTCTTATAATTAATAGTTGTTGGAAAATGGAACTTGGCATGATTTACAATTCAGTCAACACTCACGGAGGCTGGATACCTCAAACATAAGGTGCCTTCTGACCGCAAGAAGTGTTTTCATGCTCTGCAAATGGTTTTGTAGTTCGGCTCCGAAGATCAGTTACCGGAGCCAAACTCGGTCTTAACAAACAGACCTTGCACGTATGTACCTTTGAGGAGTCTCTTGCGTCTTTCTGGGCCTAGTCATTCTCAGGCAAGAATAAGAGCTGCAACAAGATTCTCCATAGCGTGCACTTACAGTGATGCACAATCTTCATATACTCTCCAATTGCGTTAAGGCACAAGGAGGGCTTGTGGCAGGGCACATCGGTGCGGAAGTTCCCGATGCAGGCGATCCCATCCTCAAGTGTCTCCCATTTCATCTCTTTGCTCAGCTTCGCCTCAAGCCCTCCGTCTCAGATGTCACGTCTCTTCTCATTGGGCGTCCAGGTGGCACTCTGCTCTCCTTGCCTGGCACTTGGACAACTTTAATTTCTCCAAATCTCAAACACTTTCGACGTAGAGTGGAAGTCGGAGTATCTAACTGACGGCATTGTTGTGAATTTTAAGTGAGACATATTCAAAAAGCTTTACCCAGAGATATTAATATGCTTCTCTCTTCCTCCCACCCCGACCTTGCACCTCTCACTCCTAATACCCCAGGACTTATCTTTTCACTCATTACCCTTCTGAGCAAGAGAATAGGTAAGAGGATTAAGAGCAAAGGTCTGCATCTGTGCTGTCATATTATCTGCTCACCCTAACTCGGGATCTACCCTTCACTCCTTTGGTGTCTCTGCTACGGGTCATAGTCCAGGTAACCTAGACGTCAAGCTTACCAGCCAGGGAAGCCGCATTATGCTTTTCTTTCTATGGCCAACGGTGTTGATATTGCATTGTTTTGTGTTCACCGAACACCAGGTCACTGTTATTATCATCATCATTGCAACTGATGACAATAATAAAACAATCTCTTAGGCTTTTGCGAATGATGTCAGCTCTCCTCAGGCTGTTTGGCTGTTTCTGCCCTATTTTCTCAGTTTGATCTAAAACAGATCCCTGAGTTGTCTCTTAGTTGATAATATCTTTCCTAACTCATTTGATTTCAGTCATTTTTCCCCCTCCAGATTTTAAATGATGAACAAGTTCTGTACAGACTCTTCTCAGAACTGATTTAGTTTAGATTCAGTAGCAGTCTTGCAGGATCATGGAGAGACTGCTAAGCTTAATGCCACAATCATCTCAGCTCCTACAGAGTATTCATTTCATTGTCAGCTGGTGGGAACAGGCAATTGCTGTGCTCTAAGGCTGATTCCCTTCAGTAATGAAGCAAGGCACTGGGACATTTTCATTTCTGAATTCCAAGTGAGTACATATTGTCATTTCAGATGCTATTCTAAGAGCTATCATTTGCTGGAGTGCATCTGGTACCACATTTATTTACAGCATTCTAATTTTTCTTTAAAACTTAGGGAATGTGGGAAGAAACTGAGGTATCGATTTTGGATATGTAGAGCTCAGCTAGTAAGATAGGGTCAAGCTGTATCCTCCAAGGGAAAATGCTCAATTTCTCATCATTTCTCATACTGAAGGCAGCATTAGAAGTAATAATTGAAAATAGGTAATGGACAATCAGCCAGAGGGTTTATTTGATAGAAAAGAGATGTCTGAGTCCCAGGGAGAGAAAATCAAGTTGTATGAGAGGCAAAAAAATGCAGTAAAATGGGAGTAAAAATGGGAGATTGTACAACTTTTTACTTTGATTGTGAAACATTTCTTATCCTGCTCTAAATGAGATGGTGAGCACTATTACCTTGTTAGAAAAAATAAAGAAAGGAAAAAGAAAGGGAAGAATTGTGGAAGATAATAATTGTCTTGCCTTGAGACAAAGCCATAAAGCAAAGGAATATTGTAACGCAATATCGAAAAGTGAATTTAATATAATTAAACAACTAACTGAAGATGTAAAAGACAACCACATTTCAGAAATTCAAAAACTCTGGAATTGTCAACTATTGTGTAGGATATTAGATATCCTAGATATCTAGATTAGATAAAAGTAGAATAACATTTTTAAGAGGTTCGAGGGAGAATGTGTAGTCCAGGAGTTTTATATGCTGTCCTTCAATTTTCACAGCTATAGAAAACCCACTTTAACCATGTAAGAATTCAGAGAATATTGCATTCGCAAGTTCTTTCTTCCTGAGAACTATTTTAGAGAACAGTCTTCATCCAATCAGGAGAAAATTTTAGCCAAAATGTTTCTAGTGTGTATTGTTGCATATATTTAATTGTATGTATATCTAAGAGTAAAACAAAGATAAGATTAGAATGTAAATGCCAAATCCTCTGAATAGATAGAAATGTCATAACTAAAAAACGGGAGAGGAAGATATAAAGCCAACAACTGTACAGAATGTACAAGGAAAACATTAAGTACTCACGAATGAAATATAATTTAAACAAACTGGAAAGGTATTCCATTTTCTTAGAAAGGATGAAAAGATCATCAGGATGTTAATTCTATCCAAGGTAGTAATAAGACCCCGATAAAAATACCAGGTTTTTAAAAGAACAGAGTTAGATAAATATATGACGTTCATATAAAAAAATCAATCAAGTTCTGATAGCTTTATTTATTTATTTTTTTAGTTCTGATAGCTTTAAAGGGGAAAACAAGGAAAGAAGAGGGCAACAGGCTGTGAGGAGGCCAGCATGAGAGATTCTAAAACATACTGTGTAGCCTCCAGTTAAAGCAGTGAGGACTGGCACCTAAACGGACTGACGATCCAAAGGAGCACAATGGGAAATCCCCAAAGAGACTCAAATAACCCAAGATCACTTATGCCTCTTAAATCACTGGGGAAAAGATAACTCAACAAATTGTGTTGGGTGAACTGGAGAAATGATGGGAAAAAATTAAGTTGGATCCTTACCTTAAACTACACACAATAATAGACTCCTTGGGGTGCCTGAATGGGTCAGTCAGTTAAGCGTCTGACTCTGGGTTTCCACTGGGGTCCTGATCTCAGGGTGGGGAGATGGAGCACCACGTGAGGCCCTGTGCTCAGGGGGGGAGCCTGCTTCAATGCCCTCTCTCCCTCTGTCCCCGTCACATGCGCATGCTCTCTCACTCTCTAAAATAAATTTTAAAACCTTAAAAAAAAAGAATAAAAAAATCTCCTCTGGTTGATCAGAGATCTCAGTTTTTCAAAAAATGAAAATGAAAAAAAATTATACATGTACCTTAAAAAAAGGAATTCCTCTATTAATTGGAAATGGAAAAACTTTCCTAATTATGACTAAAAAACTTTCCTTGAAAAAAATAAAAATAAATAAAATAAACAAATAAAAAACTTTCCCTGAAATTATTAGGGGAAAGATTGATAAATTCACCCTCAAAAATGTATAAGGCAAAGAAAAAAAACTAAATTGAAATATAAAAGATTTAGAGAGTAAAGGAAAAGAAGATTTGCCTTGCCACTATTGTCTTTCTTCATCTCAATTTGATCTTAAAAGGTTTTGAGTAAAGAGGTTGGATAAAATGATGTCTAAAGTCTCTTTAACCTCAGTATCCTAGAATGCTGGTATGCATGGACTCCCTAAATCAGAGAGAAAAAAGCTTATATTCTTAGAATGAATCTTGGTCTCTTTTTTGTTTTCTGATAACCGGACCGCTTCTGTTTAATATCTTTGCCCAATCATAAAATACAGGATTATTCCTACTATTGCTTCTTTCTGTGTGGCCCTCACCGACAGCCTTCCCTCTTTATTCCTCTTGATGTCATAGTCCTGCTGTTGGCCCATGAGCAGCTCCTCGGCCTCACGGGTCAGCGTTCCTGTTCCCTCGTGCCTTTTAGCATTGAGGAGCTGTGGACCTTCGGACTGACCAGGCAACAGCTGGTTAAGGCCCCGGGTCTGTGAAGTGCAGGGTCGTACAGCTAATCCAGGGAGCTTTAGTCTTCTGAAAGGTGGTGGGAAAGGACAATATCCAGCAACAGGAAGTTAAGTTCTGTGACCTCTGACTCTGGGTGTATAAAAGGTAGTTTATGATTAGGAAGCGTAAGAAGGTAAAAAGGCACACGTGCAAAAGGAGCAATATTTTTATATGAATTGTTTTTGTCAGTGATGACGACTGTAGTTACAAGAGCTTGAAGGAAAACAGAAGCTAATCGTGATTTTTTTTTCTAGATAAGTATACAACGTTTAGCTACTCGTAAAATATTTCTTCCAAAGATGGTTTGAATTCACTTACGATAAAAGACGCGTTTACAAAGAAAAAATCATAATGGTGTATGAGATTGAGGATAATTATACGTAATACCTTGGAGATGAATAGTTTATAAGTTATGTAGTAGTATTAGGCAAAAGTCAAAAAAGAGGACAGAAATATATTGAGCTATGTGTTTCTCCTTGTCATTTAAAAGTAAGCACGTCTTGGGACGTCTGAGTGGCTTCGATGGTTAAGCATCCAACTCTTGATTTTGACTCAGGTCTGGGTTGTGAGATCGAGCCCCATGTTGGGTTTTGCACTGGGTGTGGAGCCTGCTTAAGATTCTCTCTCCCTCTCCCTGTGTCCCTACCCACTCCTTCTCTTAAAAAAAAGAAAGAAAAAAAAAAGAAAGAAAGAAAAAAAAAAGAAAGAAAGAAAAAGTAAGCATATCTTTTTTTTTTTTAAAGTAATAGTTCTATTTTTATTTATTTATTTTTGGGACATCTTTTTAGGAGAGAGACTTTTTTTTTTTTCCTGTTGTTAAATTCTTTGAGAGGTTTGTTTATCAGAAGGATCCTTATATAGGAACAGGGAAGGAAACATTAACAGTGGGTCTGTAACTAGTTTCCTCTTTCCTCAGAGCTGCCTGGGGAATATGATTGACCTGAACTCTTGCAAACAATGACTTCTGTAACGTACAGCTAGCAGACGAAGGAGAGCCTAACGGGAATGCTTTTAGAAGGCTATACATGGTTTAGCTAGCTTGATTCTTATTAATAACTCTGAAATTTATGTAATTCTGTGCCATAGCTGTGATGAAGAATAGGATTTAATTATGTAGCTAGAACGGGTCTATGTGATTAATGAAATATATAAGATATCCCAAACTCATTGGTTTTCCTGTGTCTGGCTGACACCCAATAGGTGGCATAACTCTGAAACCAAAGAACGCAGGTGCAGAAAAGGGTCCTCGAAGAGCTGCGGCTGATGTTCAGGGCTTTCGTAGATCCTAATGCTGTCTTTATTATTGCTTTGATTTTTCTTTTTGCTAATAATAAAGCTTGAGGCTGAGGCAGACTCTTATTTTATGGATTGATAATTCGGGCCTTTGTGACTGTGCAGGAATAGTGAACCGTGTAGGCGGCAGCATCTCCCACTTTCTTTCAGGAAGGGCGCTGCTGCGTTCCTATGGACAACCTTCGTAGCTGCTAAAGACCCAACACAGTGCAAGCAAACTGCTTCTAAAAGGACCCAAATAGGCACCCCAGAAAGAGTAAACGATCTTTTAAACAAAATAAATAAATAAATAAAAGGACCCAAATATCCTGGGCACAAAAATGTGGCATTTTGGAGGTTGGGCTCAGTTCAAGGCTAGACTCCCAGGGACCTAGAGCAATGAATCACTAGCATGTTCTACAGACTGTCTTTCAAATACTAACAACCTCCATAATGTTTGTGTCAAGAGCTCTGCAGGGATCCATTCATGACAAAGCTTTCCAGAGAGCGGCTGAAGAGTGTTGATTGAAAGAAAGGTCTTTAAGATGTAGAGACAAGATGTACTGTACAGTGTTGGCAATGTTACCAACTTTAAGAGATTTTTCCTCTTTCTTTTCCTTGGGACTGGATGCAAGACACTTACATGATCTATTCACTATTTATACCTGAACAGCAACCAGCAAATACAAATTCTGCAGACATTCAAATGAAGCTCAGAATCGTTCTTTAACGAGTATTACTTGCTTGTTAGAGTTCCCTTTACATGTGCCTAGTATTTATAAGTTGTTAAGTACGTAGTAATTGTGTCTTCTTCACTTTTTTAAAACTCAAGAACACTTTTCCCTAGTAAGTTTTCCTACTGGGTAACGAAGGTGTGATCCGGTGTGAAAAAAATTTCTTTTTTTGCCCCTGGAGTAGTTCTTATTATAAATTAATGAATGATCTTTTTGTTTGATTGACCTGAATCAGTCCCCTAGAACTTATCACATCAAATTTATATTTTTTTTTACTTGTAAATATGAGTATCTGACCCTAGACTCACAGGGAGCTTATCAAGGCGAAGATACCCTTCCATCTGTCCTAGATAAACCTACCAGGAGAAGGCCTCATTGTTAGGAAAGGTAGGGCCAAGGGGACCAGGGGATAAAATAAAATAATTTTAAAAACGGGGGTTGAAAAGAAAAGACTCTCTTGAGTCATGGCTCTTTAAGTCCAAAATTTTAATTTTTAAGTACAAAATTCATTTGTACATTCTGAATGTACTGATATTTTTTTGGGCAGTATTATCTACATCACACCCAAGGTGGTGCTTTTAATCAAATTCATTCAATTGGCAAAGGTCTGGTTTTGCTTAGCCCGGGACTTTATGCTAAGGATATAAGTAATTAGCAAAATAGGGCTCTTTCCCTTGGGGACACCACAACCTTATGACAGAAACTCAATTGATTATTTCATTATAATTGTGATAGATACCTCATAGGAGCTGAATGCCACGGAAGGCTGTAAACAGATGATCTGAGGTAAAGTGAGGTTAAGTAAGGTTTTGTTTGTTTGTTTTTTGTTTGTTTAGAGAGAGAGTTGGCGGGCAGGGCAGAGGAAGAGAGAGACTCCTCAGTAGGCGCCACATGGAGCTTCATCTCATGACCTTGGGATCGTGACCTGAGCCAAAATCAAGCTGGTTGCCTAACCAACTGAGCCACCCAGGTGCCCTTTGGCCTTAATTGCCAAAGACCATACAGTTTAGAACGCAGAGCAGAGCACTGAGAGGGGCACTTGACGGGATGAGCACTGGGTGTTATTCTGTATGTTGGCAAATTGAACACCAATAAAAAATAAATTTATTATTAAAAAAAATAGAACGCAGAGCCGACATTTGAATCCAGGTATAATCTTACTCCGAGGCACCTACCGCCAACTAAATAGTGGCGCAAAATACCATGTGAGCAAAAGGAATGGTATGTTAGTTTTTTATGACTGCTGTAACAAATTACCACAAATTTAGTAGCTTAAAGCCACACAATATATTATTTTATAGTTCTCTAGGTTAGAAGTCCAACCAGGACTCAAGGGCCACAATCAGGGTGTCGGCAGGTGTATGTTCCTTGCAGGAGGCTCTCTGGGAAAATCTGTTTCCTTGCAGTTTTCCATCTTTAAGAGGCTGTCCTCATTCTTTGGCTGGTGGCCTCCTTTCTCCATCTTCAAAACCAGAAACGATGAGTCAGGTTCTTCTCACGTCACATCACTCTGATCTACTTTGTGCTTTCCTCTTTTACATGTAAGGACTCTGGTGATCACCTTGAGCTCACTTGGATAATCCAGGATAATGTCTCTATTTTAAAGTCAGTTGATTCACAAACTAAATTCCCCTTTCATATACAAGGTAACATATTCACTGTTTCAGGGATTGAGATGTGGGTCTTTGGGGGCCATTAGCTCAACTACCACAAGGGGGACATTCATTGTGGCCTGAGAGTCGAAGAACCAGAGATAGCGCTTGGTGGAACGGTGTGCGATAGACAGGTAAGTGCTGCGGTGTGAGCAGGACCTGCAGAGGTGCTCCAGTTACCAATTTAAGGACTGTGGAGTCCAGAGGAACACGAATCCAAACGCAGTTGGACTCTGATTCAGAGTAGCAGCTAAGACATATCTATAAATAATTGGAAATGTGAAACTTCCGAGATACTGATGATATGGAGCGTTGGTATCTCATCTTTTAGCTGTTGGATGGTAGCATTGTCATGTGGACAGCCCGTGCCTCGCCTCTTGGGCACCCGTGTGACCTGGCTGTGGGCCGATCCTGAGACACCTGGACTGGCTTCCAGTCGGAAAGGGAGAGAGGAGACGGTCTTGGCTGCGGGTGGTGACTGCGGAGTCAGGGTGCTGTGAGTGCAGGGACTCATCCTGCCCCGTGCTTTGGAATTTTCCACAATAAAAAGTCAAAGTTAAAAATAAAGACATGCCTTTTGTAAAGCTGAATAATATTCTGCTGTGTGAATATAACACATGTTCTTCATGCATTTATCTGTCAGTGGACGTTCAGGTTGCTTGCAGGTGCGGCTGGCACGAATGGCGCCGCAGTGAACACAGGAGGGACAACACCCGAAACCTTGGGGACGCTTGGCTAAGGGAAACGAGGCCATCACAGGCCAGATCCGATGCAGGGCTGTGTAGATGAGGCATCTCGTGTGGTGGAACTCAGACGGGGGAGCAGCGTGGCGGCTGCCAGGGGAAGGTGCAGGTGGGAGTAGCTGCTCGGCACATAAAGTCTTAGCTACTTAGGTCGTAAGGCGTCTGGACGCCTGCAGGACGCACTGCGCTTGGCGTCAGCAACACAGTACTGTGCACTTAGGAACTTAAGAGGGTAGCTCTTATGTCACATAAATTTAAAAAATGAAGTCATGTCACCATTTTGCATCTTTTGATGAAGAACGTAAGTGATGACTCTACCAAGGATCATTCATTTTACGTTAGTTATAATCTTTTCAGGCGTCTTATGTAATCTGGTCAGCCAGTTTACTGTCCAAACAATTCTCATTAAAAAGTTCACCTTTTTACTTTATAGATAATGATCTTACTCCGTGATGATACTATACTTCATAAATTGAATTCATTGGCAGAGACCTCAAGCTTAATTACCAACCTACCAGTCAATGACCTCTTCATTCCATCTGATAATATTATGCCGTAGGTGACCTCCCTAGGCGAAGATATAAGACCTTTCATCTTAGAGCTTATAAAAATACTGAGTAGATAAAACTGAGGACTGTGGCCTATGAATCATCACACCTGCGTTACAGCCTTGGCTCCGTCTATCAAAATGCATCCTTTTAAGGCCATTCAGTTGACTCATTTTTGGACTAGGGCTAATAATACTCACTTAAAATAGAATTATCTAGATCAGTGAATTTAAAAATGTTTTCATCTGTGACATTAAGCTTTGACTGGGAATTTCAAAGTAAAATTAATTAGTGAAAATAATTTCAATTCTAAGCACATTTGGTCAAATACTTGTGATATATGTTCTTGACATGCTTCACAGTTAAAATACAGACTTTGAAAGTTGGCTGTGTTGTAGGCAATGAGGGCTACTCTAATATGGCTCCTTGCAAAACTTTCCAATTTAAAGTCATTTCTCCCATCTTTTCTTTTATAACAACCCACGGAAGTAAACGAGAACAGCAGAATCTAACATAGGTAACAACTGGGGAAGGGCACAGGGACGTCAAATGAAGACTGCCCCTTCAGGACCTTACTTTATTCTCTGACTTTTCAAATTTTACGTACCCCTTCTAGGACTTTGAGGCTAGGAGGGATACAAAGCATCAAGCTCACAAGTTATTTTGCATCTTTGGAATCAGGTGGTGTAGGTTGTTGGGCCTCACGAGCGTCCCCGGATCTTTCCGCAGGGGCGTTCGGATGGTTTCCTTAAAAGCCTAGAATGATTTCTCTATAGTTTAACCCCGCCTTAGCGTTCCCACTATTTGTAGTTAAAGCTGTTGTCGCAGGAGTATTCGTCGGACCCATGAGTACAGGAGCAAACTTTAAGGTACGTGAAAGTAGTGGTTACAAATTTGTGGGCCGTTAGTCCTGGGCTCCTGTTTGTGAGCCCGGGGTGTGCAGAAGGGCTCGCTGGATGCACCACAATCTGGGGCTGCAGAGTTACCCAGCGAATGGAATGTTCTCGGGACCATGACCTCCTTACTATGGTTCTCTAGTCAAACAAACGAAGCTGGTAAATACAAGCATCAAACCCAGTGGCCTTCTAGAGTGAGCCCCGAGGGGCTGAGGGCTGAGGAACCTTTTGAACGGAGACCTTGGCAGTGGCTGATGAATTATGTTAATTCTGAAATTCTCTCTGTTTAGTTCACCTCTTGTGGCCCGAGGAATACGGGACTGCTTTGCAAAGCTGGGACCAAGAACAATCTCCATCATAACGTCTAGTTTTGTTGCCTTCAGTATTATCCACATGCCGGAGATTTAATAATTAGGGACTGAACGTCCTACATAAAGTAGGGGGGGGGGGGACACAGTGATCTATGGTGATCTCCTATCTCCAAGAAAGTGAACGTGTTACGTTTGACCCGAGTTTTATAATAGTAAATAATGTCTTCACAATAAGTTCTCTAAATGGAGGAATACTGGTTTTGCAAGTAGAAATAACTTCATTTTTTTTTGCTATAAAAGGAATGTGTATATACATTCATTTCAAATAATTCAGAAAATACAAAACATATGAAAGAAAATTAAAAATCATCACAATCTCATCACTAAAAGCCAATTTCTGTATTTTTTCAGACTCTTCAATATATCCACTATTTGTCTTACAGAAATATGATCATATTATATATGCTGTTGTGTGATCTTTTTTTTTTTTTTGCTGTTGTGTGATCTGATGCTGTTTGTGACCAACCCTTGCCCACGGCTGCCCCTTAACCCTACACACACACATAACCCTGCACACACCCCACTGGGACCTTTCTATTTAAAAAACGTGCTTATAGACAACCAAAACCTAAAGAAGTTGAATATCATGTCTAATCTGAGGGGTTTCTGTTGGGAGTGGGAGGAGGAAGGGTTACTACTTAACTATGAGAACTACCAGAAGTGTGTATGTTCCCCGAAGGATCACAAAGCTGGGTTAACGTGACAGAGGCACCGAGGCAGAGTCTTGAGGAAAATGTCATTTCAGGGATGACACAGAGTGCAGTCGGACGGGTCCCTGTGGCTGAGAACAATTCTGAATTCCGTCTCACAATTTCAAATCTACATTTGTATTTTGCTTTAAGACACTTTATTGCTAGGCTAGTTACCAGCAGCTATGCATGAATTTATTAGTTACTGGTTTTTGGGTTTATTAGCAACCGTATCCTTGTTGCTATATAAAAGCTGAATAAGAGGAAGATAAACTATATTTGCTGTTTATTTATGTCAGTGATCAGGGAACATGGGATAGTGGTGCTGAAGGAGGCCCAGACCTGGCGGTGCCCACAAACCCGTCAAGTTCATTGTGATTAGAGGAAGCCTTGAGAGAAGCAGTTACTCTAGCTTTTGCGTTGCAGTGCTTGTAAGCTGCATGTTGCAGGAGCAACCTGTCTACTTTGAGATTGACTAAAACAACAACAACAACAACAACAACAACAACAACAACAAAACACCAATAATACAAAAAAAAAAAAAAAACCCAGATGTATTCAATGTGATTTTCCCATATCAGACCAGATTTACTGGGGATTTATAGTCTGAATTCTTGTCCTGAGCAAGAGTGTTATCTTGTCGAATGTAATAAGCATCTCCTTTTTGACCTGTGATCATAGGTTAAGGAATGTTAAATATGTACCTAAACATATTAAAGATTTATCTAGTCAAACAGTGTTTAATTCACCATTGGAAGAATTAAAGGCTAGAGAAGTGACCTTTTAAGATCGCATAAATAATTACTGACAGAGCTGTGATAGGAACCTATGACTCTTGACACCTAGGGAGTCTACTGGGCAAGATCAGGTATTAACTCTGTGTTTTTTTTTTTTTTTTCTGTATTCTGATTCTGTGTTTTATTTTCTGTATTCTGATGCTTTGACATCTGGAGCCCTCTTGACCCTGGAGAGGCTGCACCTTACAGAGCTAGCCAACTTCTAGAGATAGTAAGTAACCTGCTTACCAGCACACTTTTCCGTTGCAAACTAACCAAGCCAGAGCCCACATCCCCGTGCTGGCCTTGCCATGCCTGAATAATCATTAAAAATCCATATATCAAAACACGTAGACTTCCGTTCCACTACTACCACCGAGTGAGCATTATGTGTGCAGAGATTTTAATCATTGCCTCTGATTCCACTTCATCCCAATACTGTATTGTCTTCAGCCATTCAAGTTATCTAAGAGACATCAGTACTGCACTCCTGTGAGGGTGTTACACACACACACACACACACACACACACACACACAAAATAGCATTGGTACAAATGATGTACCTATTTCAAAATTTCCTCCCATTCAATTTATCCTTTCCCTTTTCCAGACTCATAGAGAGTTCGGCAAATGCAGTTTGCCACGAGAGCCTCTGGTGAACTGCTGAATTTAATTCAATGTATACAAGGCATGTGGCCTTTTGGCTTTGCTTTGGTAGTCCTGGGCTCCTCACAACAAAGCTCTTGCAACATTCTAGGAAAAAAAAAAAAAAAAAGACGTGTCTAAAGTTCACTTTATTCACAAGTTACATTCCCATGACCACAAAGAGGTCTATTTCCTATTTTGGGAAATAGGATGAAGACTTTGGGGGAATCAAAAGGATTTGGCAAAGCACTCAGGAATTCTCAGTCGGAGAAAGCTTTTGCATCGGAATTTAGAAAAGTCTCATGTTAAACAAAAGGTATAATTCATAGAAAAATTGCTATCACCTGTTAGATTGGACTATAGGAAATTTCCATTCTTGCAGGTAAAAATGGTTGAATATTTACAATTCCCTATGGTTCAGCCTATTGGTGGAGCAAGTGGGATTTTTCTCTGGCAAGCACTGTTTTGCTTTGTTTCTTTAATCAATGTGAGAACTAGAAATATGGGGCTTTAGTAATCAAAGTTAGACTCTTACTCATGTTTAATTATCCTCCTAACCTCCAGATGGAAGCTTACGCTACAGGCACAGGGCCTCTCGCCTCTATAAGTCAAGAAGTGAGGGAGTCAGATCAACATCTTAGGACTAAGAAGATAGAAGCTAACGCTTCGTTTTTCAGAATAGAACTTATTTTCTGCTCTGGTATTACTACTCGATCTTGTCATCGCTAATCCGACAATTAACAAGTTTTCCAGCAGCCTCAGTTGATGGCCTGGTGACTTTATTTTTGTATCTTCCTCTGACATTCACAGATGGTGAATCTCATGCTGCTTTCAAGAAAACATGGACTATTAACTGATTGTCGGCGTTTCCTCAATATTTTTCTCCCTGGTATTATATTTCAACAGGGAAGGATTTGCAAAATGGATACTGCAGCTGGTAAATAAAGATTATATTAGTAAAGACCTGTGCATCCTCTGAGGAAAAGGAAGGGATTGAAGTGGAAAAGAGTTTCTGTGGTGTTGATCTTAAAACTAACATTAGCAGAGCGAAGCGCCTGGGAATTTTTTCTGTTTGTCGGCTTCAGGCTTCGGAGTCCGACACCTTGCCTGACTCTCTCCTCTCTCCTGATGTTTGGATAGCCAGGGAGCATCAGTGAACTCCGCTGGGGCCGGTGTATACAGTCCACATAGTGAACAGTAGAGTAGGTGGCCCAGGACACTCCCTTGGTCAGTTCTTCAGAAAATAGTTTTCTCTGTCCTACCTTTGTGTATCGACTCTTAGTATTGTGTAGTGAATGAACGCGTGCTTTTTGGCTTGGTGTGTTGGAGAGCGAAGACATATTTTCTAAAATCCTCAACTATTAGACATAGAAATAGTATGGTCCTGGACATAATAGCAGTCCCACCATGAAAACCCCTTGGTCATGACAGTGACAGTCTGGCCAACAGTTACCTAAGAGCTCATCACAGTCTGAGATAAAGGCCTGAAATGAAGTCAATGGCTTTTCACAATCTAGTCAGTTATTAAAATAACCAGTGGCGTCAGCCGACAGATTTATTTCTATTATCGGAAGTAGTAATTCCTTGAGGGTTATTTCATAGGAAATAAGGTATTAACAAATGATATGCTGAAACATGTTCAAACTCCGGGCTGATTAAAAAGATTTCAAACTCAGAGCAAGTATGATGGAAATTTGTAACGATTTGTGATATTAAAAACCGGAAGCATCAGCAAGCATAATACAAAGAACGAGGAGAAAACACTCAAGTCTGGAAAAGAAAACATTAGGAGGTCTAAGAAAAGACTGAGCTTCGACAACGGTGGAGACTACAGTGTCTATTTGCTAATACTAATTTGCAATACTAATTTGGTCCTCCAGCCCACGGGCACCGACCTCGTGAATCGCTAGGACACGTTCTAAACCAGTGCTCTCTGGCGTTACTTCACTATCTGCGCTTTGTTTCTAGAGTTCTCTTGGTTGGTTTAGCCCTTTTTATGGTATTATTTCAACCAAGTGATTATTTAATGGCACCCAGTATGGTCTTCCTTTCAGCAAAGTGGTACTCTAGGATCCAGCGTCTGGGAATAGATTAGCATCTGCTGTATCTATTCTAACTACACATAGTCGATAATCTTGTAAAGACTTCTCATTTTAATTGAGGTCTTGTGTCTGCTTAAGAAACCTGTATCGTTTCCCACCAGTTTTGTTTTTTTTAAAAGTGTAAAAAAATAAAAAATAAAAAAAATAAAAAATAAAAAATAAAATTGTGTCTTACTGTCTGACCTAATAGAAATTAAGCTAGTAAGTTTTTACGTTATTGCAAAGTTGTTAAAATGTGGAGTGTGACTATATTCTCATCTATGTAGACCATTAGTTATTTGCAGGATAGTTCAGAAACATTAAAAAAGACGGGCTATAAACTGAAAGTACTGTTATAAACTGGTGGTACTGTTGCGCCCTGAACCATCTCATGACTACAGAACGTGCCCCATGGAAAGCGTGCTCTGCAGGTCTGGTGCTGAGGCCCCCGAGGCAAGGAAGCAGAATCAGGGGTTCAGGTATGAGCAACGTGAAAAAAATACATCAGAAGCAGGAGGTAGGAAGGTCCTTCAGATTCTTCTAAAATAAGGAGACTTTAGAAACACCAAACGGACCTGATCCTGGATGATCCCTGGGAATCCAGGACAAAAGAGCTAGTCAGTCCTACTTTAGCTAGAATTAGGCAGCTGCAGTGAACCTCACCTGGTGCTTCAGAGTCCCGGTCCTGGTGGCCTGAGGTTGGTACTGCAGGTGGGGGGGTTAGATGCCTTCATCTTTCTCAAACTTGGACACTACCTCAAGTTTGCCTTATAAAGCTCTCTCTTTTGCTGAATGGGCTCAGGGAACAGCCCAAGAGTATTTTATTGAATGCTATTTTCAGGGAGCTTACTTTTATTTTTTAAAAATTGATGGACTGTTTATAGACCAGCTTTAAGCCTGTAAGTTGAGCGCATAGCACAGGGCGTCCCCGAGGGGACGTCTGCTGGCACTAACCTCTCACACGAAGTGTGCTCCCCGCGCTGTCATCAGTGAACCGATGTCAATACGTTGTTACTAATCAAACTGCATAGTTTCTATAGGGGTTAACTCTTCCTATTAGACAGAAAGTTCTACAGTTTTGACAAACCTGTGACGATGTGCACGGGCCGTTGAACTAAGGTAATTGAAGGCCAAGTGAATCGAAGACAACTTTAAACTGGCCATATGACGTGACCATAAAGATGTTTACATCTCAAGCATCAGTTTGACCTTTTCTTCCTAAATGATACATGGTAGTGAGGCTAATACTAATTTGCAATAAAAAAAGTGTAATATAGGGGAAAGGAGAGAAAATGAGTGGGAAATATCAGGGAGGGAGACAGAACATGAGAGACTCCTAATTCTGGGAAACGAACTGGGGGTGGGGGTGGAAGGGGAGGTGGGCGGGGGTGGGGGTGACTGGGTGACGGGCACTGAGGGGGGCACTTGACGGGATGAGCGCTGGGTGTTATTCTGTATGTTGGCAAATTGAACACCAATAAAAAATAAATGTATAAAAAAAAGTGTAATACAGAGGAGAGTGTAATATAGATGGTTAGGGGGAAAACAGAAGAAAAAACCTCCCAGTTAGGAAGACGCAGTGCTTGGGTTCCCTCTGACCTGGCCAGAGATCAAGCTACTCCCAGCCGACGCCTTCGTGAGGACGCTCACCAGACCTAGAAGCTGGTGGCCGTGCAATAGAAGCACCGAGAAATGAGTGTTGAGGAAAAAATCTACTTACCAGCCAAGAACTATTCCAGATATTCTTGGGTGCCATGATTACAGACAGCTTACTCTTTATTACTTCAGATAGCTTCCTGACTTAGAATCAAAACTTTACTTAATTCGATACTATTAAATGTGGGTCTTTAAAAAAAACAGTTCAGGAGCAAGATTACAGTTAAGTTCTTTTTTTTTAATTTTTTAATTATTTTTTAAAATTTTTTGAATTTTTATTTTTTGGTTTATTTTTTATTTCTTGGTTTATTCTGTCCTTGATTTGATTGGCTCAACAGCAGTCCAACTTCATCAATAATTAGTAAAGCAGCCGTTCCTAGATCAACCGTGTTGCGGGTGTTGCGGGTGTTGCGGGATGTGGCTTAGGTATTGTCTCAGCCGAGGGCGTAATAGCATCCGTTGGTTTCTTTTCTTCCCCATCTAATTCCGCCTTTGGCAACTTCTTCTTTCCATTATGCTTACACCTTGTTTTTATTTAAATGGTACCATTGTCTTGGTTATCTTGGTGGTTATGGTCTTTTCCTGAGGAGTTGTGATGTTTTTCTAGCCGTGTTTTCACTAACAAATCTCTTCTGCTGTCTCCTGGAGGCCCTTTCACCTTCACGGGTGAACACCAGCTCTGGGCTATAACACGAGCTGCAACAGTGTGTGGTGTGTGATCTAGTCACACCTGGGTTTGAGGTAGGGCTGTGTTCTAGGGATCCGCCCCCTGGGAGCCCCAGGCTCTTGAGGGACTGTGTGTTAGACGTCCCTGTGTCCTCTCCACCACCACCAACCCCCCTGTTAGTTTTTTCCAAATCGACTCTTATTTTAATTTCTGTTCCCATTTCCAGACTCCTTTGGGAAATTTAAATCATCTTTCTTTCCACACTAGGTTTGTTTAACAACCGCCAATTTGGAATCATCAGCCAACGTTGGTTCTGAGAAATTCATCTCTTATTTCAGATGATTAATGAAGACAAAGGTTGTTCTTCCCGTCTAGCTCCTATAGAACGATGCTTCTACTTCTCTTATCACCTCCCAGGCAGCCTTGCACATGATTAGTTGTGTTTATTTTCCTTAGGAGATTGTCAGTGTCTCTAGAGTGGAGGCTATGCAGCTTGGCATTTTCCACAGGGACCGGCATAATGCTTTACTTAGTAAATATGTGGGAATTACATTATTATGGATATTTATAGTAAACCGTGCAAAATACCTCTAGAAATCTTGCCATTCAACCTAACACATAGTCTACGTGTTTTCTTCTCAATGTCTTTCAGCTGATATTTACTGCATGTACTTATGCAAATTAATTTGAATTAAAACTGTTTTTATGGTTTGGGATGCAGCATTATGTCTTTTAAAATCCGGGCACACAATGAGTGTTACATTTGTTCTGATCATAACATGAAATTCAATGGAGAAGTTTTTTGTTGTTGTTGTTTTTTAAGTTAATTGGGCATTTCCATCCTGGCGTTTAAGATTCTGATTGCTTTGGTTTCAAGTATTTAAATGCTTTCCCTTGGCATTTTCTAATTATTACATAAAATAACCAAGATATGTAGGAGAACTGTTTCAGCCTTCGCTCTTGTTTTGCCAGGGAATCCGAAGTTATTTTGTTAGCATTGAGAACTTTCTTCATAATTTCCACCCAGTTTTCTGTAATAATATATTCTCCTGCTTTAAAATGGGAGAACAATGACTGTAAAACAATGGAAAACATTAAAAAGCATTAACAAGGAAATAAAAGTTAACTATAATTTATAAATCAGAGAATTATCATTAATGTTTTAGGAATATAGTCTTCCAGTTTTTTTAATAAAATTTTTTGTGTTATCATTTTCTTCCTTCTACTTAAATGCATATATGCAACGTTTTTCAAGTTCTTAAATACTGTACCATAACATTTTCAATATTTTTTTATTGAAGGCAATTTTGACATATCATGATTTTGACGATCTTTGTTTTGGATGTAAAAGACTTTTTCTTATTCAAATCCTTATAAACACCAGTGTATTACTGTCAAACATGCTTTATGATAAATTACTTTTCAATAAACAGGCAGCCTAAAGGGTACACAAGGGAACCCTGACCGTACTTGGACTACCACGATAAGTTCCTAAAGTCCAATTGCCTATTTCTTTACTATTCAGTCAGTGCCATTGGTAAACCTACAGTCCAGCAGTTTCTAGGCACTGAAATTATGGTTCTTTACCGGAACACCATAACTAGAGAACCAAGATAAAGGACAACTGCTGAGGCATTAGTATGGCCAGAGAGGAAGTGAACAAATACCGCAGCTTGCGCCATGCCATGGGGAATGAAGTGCATTTTATTTTATTATTTCTATAGTAATGATAATGTAAATGCTGGTACTGACTTAATGAAAAATTGAGATGTAACTAAATTGGAAAAATGGGGAAAGGAGAAACAGGTATCATGGTGTAAGAGTGCCGATCAGTTGTATCTGTTAGGATTAGGCTTGGTCGTATATAAAATGAAAATACAAAAGGAGATTGACTTAAACAGATAGTAGGTTTATTTCCCTTCAGGTAAATGAGCTTGAGAGATGGACTACCCAGGTTGAATTGGAAGTTCCATCAAGTACGTGGGGTCCTATACTTTTTAAATCACTGCTTTGCCATGCTAGTGTGTTGCCTTCTTCCTCAAGGACCCAAGTGGCTTCTGGAGATTTACGGATGACAACTGCATTCCAGGAAGCAGGAAATAGGAAGGGGAGAAAAAAACACTCATACAGGAAAATACTGAATCATGAGTACAGATCAATAAATTATCACAAAGGGAGCTTATCCAAGAAACCACAACCCAGGTCAAGGAGCAGAATATTACCAGCATCATAGGAACCTTCCTGTGCTTCCTCGGCTCTGCACACCGTCCTGCTCCCCGGAGATAACCACGGTTCTCACCTCTACCCTTATGGGTTGGCTTTTCCTAGTTTGCGTTTTTACAAATGAAAACATGCAGTATATGTTCTTCTGTGTTTGGATTCGTCCACGCAACATTATTTTCTTGTGAACTGATTCACGGTCTTGTAAGTAACTGCACTTCATTCAAGGACTTGGGCAGTGTCCTTGTATGTTCTTCCAGCTTCCATGTTCCTACTGAGAGTGTTGAAGGTAACCTGCCTTCTTTCTTTTTCTTTAAATTTCTATGTAGTTGCCCTACAGTGTTCTGTTAGTTTCAGGCATATAATCTAGTGATCCAACAATTTTATACATTACTCACTGTTCATCACAATTAGTGTCAACTTACTGTTAATCCTGCTAATTTATTTCGCTCATCACCCCACCCACTTCCTCTGGTAACCACCGGTATGTTCTCTATAGCCAAGTCTCTCTTTTTGGTTGTCTCTTCTTTGTTTATTTGTCTGTTTTATTAAATTCTATGTATGAGTAAAAGCATGTAGTATTTGTCTTTCTCTGACTGACTTATTTGGCATTATATCCTCTGGGTCCATCTATGTTGTTGCAAATGGCAAGATTTCATTCTTTTTTATGGCTGAGTAATATTCCATTGTATACATATGCCCCCTCTTCTTCATCCGTCCATCAGTCAGTGGACACTTGGGTTGCGTCCTTTGTTTGGCTGTTGTAAATAGTGCTACAGGAAACACAGGGGTGGGTATATCCTTTTGAATGAGCGTTTTTGCATTCTTTGGGTAAATAGTGGTGGAATTACTGGCTCATATGGTAGTTCTATTTTTTCATTTTTTTGAGGAACATCCATACTGTTTTCCCTAGTGGCTGTACCAGTTTGCATTCCCACCAGTAGTGCACAAGAGTTCCATTTTCTCCACATTGTCAACAACACTTGTTGTTTCTTGTGTTTCAAGACAATGAGGTAGGCCAGAGATGTGGGATTTAGCTGTAAAGTTGGTCAAGTTACCTAAACACTCAGATCTTCTTTTTCCATCTTCTAAATAGGAATACTGGTAGTAGATATCTTATAAGGTAGTCATGAAAAATTAAAATAATTCATACAAACACTTGGCTTATACTAAATGTTATTATATGTTATCCCTATTGCCTAATAAAGTATTTTTTAATAACAAAGAAAGATTTTCACAGTAGTCACTAAATCTTCATCTTCTTTGGCGGCTTATGCCCTGTTTCCTTCTTTGGTTGGTTGGTTGGTTTCTATTTTGAATCGGTGTTACCAGAATTAACTATACTTCTCCAGATGTACATAGGCTTTTAGCAATTTAATAGAAAGACTTCAGGGTATCTTTGTAGTTTTCAATGTAATTTTACATTTTGCAAAAAGGACAGTAGGAAAATTGAAAATGTGAACTAAACACACTATCCATTATATACAAAATTTACATGACATGTACATCACTAGATATGTACACCAAACTTTTGTCTCCCTTTCTTTTTCCCACTAGTGGATATAGATTTGCATAAACCTGACCAGTCCTACCAACTCATATTCAGCCTCCCTTATGTCCAACAGAATGTGTTAAATAACTGAGAGTGTATATGTTCAGTAGCCGAGAAACAAAGACAAAGAAGACAAGAAAAAATTATACTTCTGTTTTAATCCCTTTTAAACTCTTCTCAACAACTCTAATTATTGGCTCTTCATCTTATTTAAAGATAAAATGTGGCATGTCATTCTCTAGGAGGTAAATATATTATTTTTAAGGCCTTGAGCCCTAAAATCTAGAAGAACCAATCCCTGTATTACAATATGAACATCTGCTGATGTCAGGAGTCTCCAGCCTCCTGGGGTTAGCATCACATGCGTTAGCAGCATATACCATTTAAGGTCAAATTTTAAAAAAAGTATTTACTGTTGGGCTGGTGAGACTGGGGACCTCAAAACGGCCAACACCAGGCCAGCAACCTCCTGCCAACGCTGCCCTGTCACCCTACCCTAACTGAGCTTACAAAGACCTGTGACCCTGGCCCTAACTGGAATGCCGCCCCGCCCCCATCTTCCCTCAGAAAACTCCTTATAGACCCCCCTGCAGTTGCTGCGGACCCCAACTTCCCTGCTCTCTCCCTCCCCTGCGGCCGCCAAACCTCACCCAACAGCACGTCCCATGAAAAGCCTGTTTTGACCAACTTTTGCCAGGCCTCTCTGTTCCATTTCACTACCGATTGGATTAAACCTGACATTTACATTATGAGGGTTCTTTTTTTTTTTTTTTTTTGAGAGAAGAAAGAATTCAGAACCAACAAAAGTCTATTCAAGAAAAACACAAGATTTCTTTGAACGTGGAACCCGTGTCTCATAGTATTTCTTATACAGTCCCCAGGCAAAAGGTGGCCTCAAGCCCTCAGGTTCCCAGGGCCTCCCAAGCACAGTGTTGCCCTCCCACATTTCCATCTACCTCGGACACACGTTCATAGCCTCCTTGGTAGGAGCCACGTGCCAACCTCACTACATCCCCCTGTATATGTAATATGGTGGCCTGTGTGTTTCATGTAAAATAAATGAATAAAAACCAATTAGCATAACTGGAGGCGACACACTGATTTCTTTATGCTTTATCCTGTCATATTCCAAACAGTCTGTTAACGGTTTGTTAAACTGGTCTGGCCACTACTCTGCTCACCTCCACTTGCCCAGGAGAATGTAGGCAGGGACACTTTGGTTTTACCTGACTCTGATACTTATTAGTGGCAATTTGAACACATTATGTCACGTTGGAGGTCTTCAGTTTATTCATCTGTAAAAGGAAGGTAATGTTTCCTTGCTGTGTTGGCCTCACAGATTTTCAAAAGGATCAAATAAGAACTGATACGAAAAGCTTAAAATATGCCAGTATACAAAAGGAATGTGCTCGTATTAGCCAAGCACTGAGCATGGGCTCACAGGCCGGGAAAGCCTTTAAGCAGAGGGTGGCTGTTAGGGGGTCCTGTGTTAGGTCTGCTCCCTGTTGGCTCTTCTCTTTTAAAATAGCTGGAGTCGGGATCCCTGGGTGGTGCAGCAGTTTAGCACCTGCCTTTGGCCCAGGGCGCGATCCTGGAGACCCGGGATCGAATCCCACATCGGGCTCCCGGTGCATGGAGCCTGCTTCTCCCTCTGCCTATGTCTCTGCCTCTCTTTCTTTCTCTCTCTGTGACTATCATAAATAAATAAAAAAAAATAAAAAAAAAATAGCTGGAGTCACCCTGCACCAGCTAACCAGTACGCTTGCCTTCCTGATTAGAGGGAAACAAACGGAGCACATGGACAGAAATAAGAGAAAGTAACAAGCCAAACACAGAATTGGAAATCAAACTGATTTTAGTCTGGACTTAAAAATTGTATGTTGTCAACATTTAGCAGAGCCATTCAAAACATGCACCAGGAGTCATTCACTAGCTTTGCCTCAATACGGCTATGTTCTTGCCTCTTGATCTCTCACATTTCTTTTCCTCTCCTATCTTAAATATTTTTTCTCTGAGATTTTTTTTGTTGTAAGCTTGAATCTCCACCCATCTCCTCCTTCCCCTAAACGGGCCAGGGCAAACCTGGTCTCTCATCTAATGTCCTCCTTAAAACCAAGTTAATGGCTGACCTAAGTTTTTTTTACTCTGATATAGTTATAAACAGCTTTTTCCAGCAGCAGTTCAATGTACTAATGGATCATGAAGCAGAGATAAGAAGTACAGAAAGGGAAAAGACACAGAAGGAGGTATGAAAGTCTGCAACAAGCAAATATTCCGCTGTATATAAGTCTCTCAGTGATGTTTCTCTGCCGATTTTCTAAGCAAACAGGCTAGCTGAAGCCTGCTGAACAACCTAGCCCTGGACTTACATACATTGCTTAGAACTTCACTTTCAAACATATAGAATCACTTCTTTCTTTAGGACTTAGAGCTGTAGAAATGCACATATAACATGTAATGGGCATATTATATAAATAAATTATGTGTGTGTGTATGTGTGTGTGAGAAGTATTAATGGTGACAAACCTAGTGCTCAACAAATATGTATTGGGCATTTGCTCCAAGCCAGGCACCACGTTAGGTGTTGGAGATAAAGCTATGGATAAGTCAAGTTCAGCTTAGAGTGTAGTTTGCTTATACTTTTTTTATTAAAGCTTTTGGTTTCTAAGTCAGCTTTTCTGCTTTCCTTGAAGTACTTAGCAGCAAACAGTTAAGGAAAATATACTACAAATATATTTGAATGTAATGCGTTGCTTTCCCAGCAGTTAGGACTTCCTCGTTCACCTCCATGTGATAACTAAATAATACATACATAAATAGTCCTTGAAATACATAAATAGTCCTTGAAACACTGTCTGAACACGTGACGGGTCAAAAAAAGTTAGGAGGTGGGGGAAGGTAAAGATGATGGTCAGAGAACTCTAAGTAACTACTAGCTCTGAAGGTAGCACCGTGCTCCGAGGTAGGGGAGGCGCAGTAAGTTGAAGAGGCTTGGGTGCGAGTCCAGTATCTGCCGTTTTTGTTTGAGCAGATTAGTCTCTCGGGGCCGTCAGTGCTCCCATATCGAGAGGGGAGGATAAATCACGTCCTCCCATGTCACTGGAGGCTGCGTGGATCAAATGGCATAGCATATGCGATCATCATCTTGTGAGTTGTAAAAGTGCTATAAGTATAGTGGTTAGTCAAGCTTTACGCTGAAATAAATCAAAGTAGCAGTAGGTCCACCTTTTATTAAGAAATTCATACCACCGAATGCCCCAATTCCTTGGAAAATGTGAGATATATTTTTATTTTTCAGAATGCAAACACAAGGGATGTCTGAGATAGGCATATATTGCTTTTATGGGAGGGATAGACGCTTAGTTGTTTGGAAAATGGTCCATGCTGGTGAGTCTGTGCCAGCCCTGCTGTCTCCATGGCAACAAGCTCTGATGTAACAAACAGGGGAACTTGATGGAGAAATCGAAAATACCTCAGAGATATGGCAATGGGATTTCATAAAGTCACTAGCAAAGTAAGAAAATTGTTTCCACGTAAATAATTCTCTCTTCCATTTCTGTTCCTAAAGTGAAATTCTTCTTTGAAAGTCATTTGTTATTGTGGTTCTTAAATTTTAAATATCCTCTATTCTTTTCTTCCTATTAAAAAGTTGGTTGTCAAAACACGAGAGAGACTCCTAACTCTGGGAAATGAACAAGGGGTGGTGGAAAGGGAGGTGGACAGGGGGTTGGGGTGACTGGGTGATGGGCACTGAGGGGGGCACTTGGCGGGATGAGCACTGGGTGTTATGCTAAATGTTGGCAAATTGAATTCCAAAAAATAAAAAATAAAAAGAAATAAAATAAATAATAAAAAGTTGGTTGTTGCAGAGTGAAGCATTTTTAGTAAAACAAAACTTCACAGGCTTATAATTCCTGACTCACTTAAGGGGACATGTGGTATCTTGTGCCAGATAACATTCTTTGGCCCCAGCTGTGGTCCTAAGAGTAAACTAGTCAGGAATGGGTCTCACTGTCGCTGGCGCTTTGGCCGTCAGGGTCACACTATGGAGGACTGCTAACCGGATTGTACTGCATGCTCTTGCCTGTTCTGGTATTTTCAGTATTTATTGATTAAAACTGAGTAGCAATAATAGTGAACACGTAGTGCTCACATGTCAGCAATATTCTAGGAGGTGTGTGTTTTCATTCATTTTATTGTAATAAATGAAATTTATTTATTTATTTATTTAATAATAATTTATTTATTTAATAAATTTATTTATTTAAATTTATTTATTTACTTTATGAAATATGTACTATTATCCGTTATTATTATCTATTACTATTATGTACTATTTTTAATATTATTATTATTAATTATCAAATCACCTAGCCAGTAATGTAAATGCTGCTGTTTGTTTTATTTGGTCTTTATTTGGTTTATTTATTTGGTTTCATACTAGAGGCTCACCATCTCAGAATCATGATAGACCGTACTCCAAGTAGTAAGATATCCCATTTTAATCAGGGATGATGAAACCTTTAATACATAATTAGGCCCAAAGCAAAGGGAATGAGCAATGTTCTTCCTGAATAGGAACGAGGAGGAAGGGAGATACAGAACCTTCTGGTTCAGGCCAAGTCCCTCTCCTGCACTTTGCAATAACATTGGTAGCTGCCATCGATATAAAGCACCTTTTTAGTGCGAGGCAATAGAGTGCGTGTTTTATAAATATTTCTCATTTAATTTTCACAATAGCCTGTTCTGCGGGTGCTATTTTCACCTTACAAGTGAGGAAATGGGGATGAGTGAATCACGCGGCGGGTAGAATTGTCCAATAATTTTTCATTCTTTCAACAGGGGCTTAGAAATTTTAAGCAGTTCATAACGGTGGGTGGTCCAGGGTTTAGATTCCAAGCTCTAGAGAGTGATCAAAAGCAATTTGGAACGTAATCTGCTGCTTCCTCGCACTCTCCTGGGAAGAATCAGACCTAACTCAGACTGGAGAGTGCTCTCCAGGCCAGGTCTTCCAAGGACTGGGAAAAACCCCCTACATTTTACAAAAGACCAAGCCGACTTGGTTTGAACAGATGTGCTTGGGTTCCCCTGTCGCTGTGGCGTTCTGGGCTTGTTTGCTCTTTATTAAAAATTAAGATACTGAACTGAACAGTATCTGAATTTTGGGAGCTCAAAATTAGAAGATTCGGGGAAGCTTAAGGCTCATTTCTCTCCCACACAAGCACACACGAATATAAGGGATCCGGCTCTTCTATAGTGTCATCGATTAGAATTGTCTGACTCCAAACAACTAAACACCCCGGATCACTGGATTCTATGAAGTGATTGCACCGGGAAATTTAGCAGCAGTGAAGAGAACCATTAGGGAAAAGCTCCCTGAAAAGAGAACAGTTTACGTATCAACCGGGATGCGTTAGCACTGAGGAGTGGAGGAAAAAATTACATTTTTTTGTGATTAGAGAGAGCACTGTCAATAAAGCAGATGGTCACTAAAGTCTGGGTGGGGAGGTTTATCCTCACAAACGGTCCCTCTGCAATGCAACCATCACACTGCGACACATCCTGAGCTGCAAAATGCGCGTAGGGTCACCGTCAGCAGGACTTGGGAGGCGCCCCAGGGAGAAACCCTAGGTCCCCACGGGCACCTGGCCCTCCCTGGGGTCGCCCTCCTCTGCTGCTCGTGGACTCGGTCCCTTCAAGGCCACACTTTGGGAGTAACCCCGGCTCAGGACCCACACGTAGGGCGGCCTGCAGGACTGCTGAACTCGCAGCTGTTTAGGCTCCGTTCGTGTCAGTGGAAGCCTGGAACCGGGCGAGCTGCAGCTGAAGTCAGGGTGGCCGTGGGGTAGTCGAGGCACGGCTCGCTCACCCGGAACTGGCGCAGGTTGGTTCAGGCTGACACGCCGGCTTCACCGACCGAGCGGGCCCGAAGGCCGCAGCTGCGAGCTCCTCCAGGGCTGAGGCGGGTCCAGCAAGTCGCCCTCGGGTCCGGCTCTTGTAGGAGGCCTCCTAGGCTGTCCTCCCGGGCTGTCCTCCCACACTGTCCCCCCAGGCTGTCTCCCTACACTGTCCCCCTAGACTGTCCTCCCAGACTGTCATCCCACACTGTCCTCCCAGGCAGTCCCCCTAGACTGTCCCCCTAGTCTGTCTTCCCAAACTGTCCTCCCACACTGTCCTCCCAGGGTGTCCTCCTAGACTGTCCTCCCATACTGTCCTCCCACAATGTCCTCCCAAGCTGTCCTCCCAGGCTGTCTCCCTAGACTCTCCCCTTAGACTGTCCTCCCATGCTGTCCTCCCAGGTGTCCTCCCAGGCTGTCCCCCTAGACTGTCCTCCCAGACTGTCCCCCCACACTGTCCTCCCACACTGTCCTCCCAGACTGTCCCCCTACACTGTCCTCCCAGATAGTCCTCCCAGACTATCCTCCCAGGCTGTCCCCCTAGACTGTCCCCCCACACTGTCCTCCCACACTGTCCTCCCACACTGTCCTTCCAGGCTGTCCCCCCACACTGTCCTCCCACACTGTCCTCCCAGACTGTCCCCCTACACTGTCCTCCCACATAGTCCTCCCAGACTGTCCCCCCACACTGTCCTCCCACACTGTCCTCCCAGACTGTCCCCCTACACTGTCCTCCCAGATAGTCCTCCCAGACTGTCCTTCCAGGCTGTCCCCCTAGACTGTCCTCCCATGCTGTCCTCCCAGGCTGTCCTCGCACACTGTCCTCCTAGACTGTCCCCCTAGACTGTCCTCCCACACTGTCCCTGTCCCCCCACACTGTCCTCCCAGACTGTCCCCCTAGACTGTCCTCCCACACTGTCCTCCCAGACTCTCCTCTCAGACTTCCCTGGCTGTCCTAAGGCGCCATCTGTCCTCCGACCCCAGGCTCAGCTGCCTCGGGCTTCTTCTGTGCACCTCAGTCCCCAGGCAGCGGTTGCACACGAGGGGAGCAGGCCGGGCCCAGGGGCTCTGGCTGCTGGTGGCCCTGCGGCCTATGGTCCGCTCTTACCGGGGACCTGAGCCCTTGTGCAGAGCACGCTGTCCCCAGGGGGCAGTGGCCACTTGGCTCCAGGCTGGGCTGCTGCACTGCACCCTGGGCCCCCACGGCTGGGCCCCACTGCTGGGCCGCAGGCCCCCAGGATGCTTCGGGAACGGGCCTGCTCCCAGGGCGGCCTTCCTCCAGAAAATCCCTGTGACCCCTAGGTGCCGTCGGTCCTGGCCCCAGGGGCGTGCTAACAGGGAGGGGTGCAGGAGAACGGGCCCAGGACGCAGCCAGAGCTACAAGCCTCGGGGTGGAGCCGTCCTCAGGAGCGCACCCTGGGCAAGTCGACAGCGTTGGCCGCGTGGATCCCACGACCTTCTTTGCCTCGTGTAGACGCCCGACATGCACTTAACTCTCCGGGTTATTCATAGTTTGCAAAACGTTTTTCATGAGTGTCCCCTCACTTAATTTTCGTAATACTCCTGCGGGGTGGGTATTATTATTTTGAAGATGATCTTGTTATTCTGCTGATGATGCCTTGAATGTATTTTTTCTTACGTGTTGTTTCAACAAACAGATGTAACTTAACGTGACTCCTGTGGTCTGCAGAGTAATGGCCCCAAACACACTGCCCCAAGGACATCGTCATCCCAATCCCTGGAGCCTGGATTTGCTAAGGCAAAAGGAAGCAGGACTGCAGGTGGAATTCAGGTTGCCGGATCAGCTACTCGTCCCTTAAAATAGGGAGTTTATTCTGAATTACTGGGGGGTGGGGGAGCATTGTAAGTACAGGGAACTTAGAAGGCGAAGAACGGGCGGGAGAGGTCACGGTGGTGCTCTCTGAGAAGGACCTGACCTGCGGGTGCCGGCTTTGAAGACGAAGGAAGGGCCCCAAAGCTAGAGACAAGGCCAGGGAACAGGTTCTCCTCCGGCGCCTCTGGAAGGGAGCATCGTCCTTACTGACACCTTGACTTCAGGCCAATTAAACTTGCCTTCGACCGCTGACCTACCACGTGGAAAGACGTGAGCTTGGCACGGTCTTAAGCCACTGTGTTTGAGGGAATTTATCACAGCAGCCATAAAACACGGATTTTTGTACACAAGTGATCGGTCTAGGTAATTAAAGTATAATAGTGTGTTTGGCAGTTTTAATCCTTTAGATGGAAATATTTGTTAAATACATTTCGCATTTCTCTACTACGTTGAACAGGATACACTGATCACCATTTAGCTTTCCTAATAACTGTGGAGCGTAGTTATGAACATAAAAATTTGGGGCTGTAATAGTAGAGATGAACCCCTCGGGCTACTGATGTAGGAGGGGCTGTTGGCATTAATACTAAATAAGCCTAGCCCAGTGTTTTTTCTTTTCTTCTTCTTCTTTTTTTTTTTTTTTTAACTGCTTGAGTCTCATTTCTGCTTGTCATCTCTTTCTTGCTGCTGCTGGTTTATGAATTTCTGCCAGCCACCCCCAGGAATCCTTATAATCTGCTTAGAGCCAAACTTGTTGAAAAGTAACTTAAAATGACATTTGATTGCATTCAGAACACACGGGCACACACACGTACTTTTCCCTAATGTGCTTGTCTTCTCAGAGGATTGAACATGACATGATGCATCGCCCGTCAGTGTTTATGTATTTAATGGTCACGAGGATCCTGTGGGATAAGTGGGAGACTAACAAATGCATAGTTTCTGGGTTATCTCTGCGTCTGGCCTCCGGGGGAGAACAGTGTTATTTTGACTCAACAGTCTGGAGGTCGGGGCTAGGGGGTCTGCGAGGCTTGCAAGCTTGAGACCCCGGAAAGCCCGTGTGGCTGAAAGGTTTGCAAGAGAACACAAGGCAGGCTGCAGAGGGAGGCAGGCCGCTGATCATGAGTTTGGGTTTTACTCCAAGAGGAGAGAATTAGGGGAAGAAGCAGCAGATCGGAGCAGCAGGTCACTTGCCTGGTGTGTGAGGAATGGAGGGGCCGGGGTGGCCGTGAGCAGGAGGGGGTGACGGGGCACCCGAGCAAGGAGGCCGCGGGAGGCAGTTGGCTGCGACGGCAGAGGGAGCAGGGGACTGGAGAAGGGGATGGGGTCAAGGGAGACCCTGGAGGCAGAGCATTTTATCAGACCTTAAAGGAAAGGGTCAGTTATTATGTGGGGCGCAGCGTGCAGCGTGGGGGGAGCTCTGGCTGACGGAGACCACGTTTGGCACAGGGAAGGCCGTGACCACCACGGCCGTCCGCCCAGTGGAGTCCCTGCAGCCCTTGAACCGAGGCTGGCTCTCTGCCCCTAAGCCCGAGCCTAGACCAGGTGTGGGGGACGCCGGCCCTCGGGGGTCCTTCCTCTGCCCGTCCCAGTGCAAAGCCCCGACGCCGGCCGCCGCTCGGCCAGGCAGGCACCCCTGCTCGGCCCTGCGCTCACACCTGTAGCCCCGGCCCTCCCAGGAAGGCCTGGAGACCCGACACTAACGTCACAGGACCCTTCACTTACAGGACCCACGGTTGATGGGCCTGATCCGGAGCCCCGAGGTTGCAATGACGCTGTCTGAAGCGTGAGAAAACCCGGGAAACAGACCTACGTTCGGTTAAGCAAAATAGGCTTCACATGTTGAATTTCAGTTCATTTGAAAGTCTCTAATTGTTTGAACCAGGAAAGGATCCAGACACCGAGATGATGACCCAAGATTCCTTGAAGTGGACGCCTGGCTCTGAACAGCACCTGCCAAGCTTTCCTAACAAAAGGGACATTTTCTGGCAAATGCTGACATTTATCATCCAAATATACCTTTTCATTTCTTATAGGCATCCCTCAGAGGTAGCCCGATTTTTACACTGGCATAAACTCTGCACATCCAGGAGAAATGTCTTGAGTCCTCCGTCAGGGTTTAAGGCCAGGTGAGCCTCGGGCAGCCCGGGTGGCTCAGCGGTTTAGCGCCGCCTGCGGCCCAGGGCATGACCCCAGGGTCCCGGGATCGAGTCCCACGTCGGGCTCCCTGCACGGAGCCTGCTTCTCCCTCTGCCTGGGTCTCTGCCTCTCTCTCTGGGTCTTTCATGAATAAATAAATAAAATCTTAAAAAAATAATAAGCCCGGGCCTCCAGAATGATAACTGAGGCCGATAAATCATTCCCGACTCCTTGTATTGGAAATAACGAGAACAGTAACTAAAACAATTCGTAGAATTTGTCCTTTCTCTATATTAAAACTATTCTAACAATAGCCAAAAAAAAAAAAAAGAATTGCTGCTTTTTAAAAAACGCTAAAAAATGGTAATAGAGAGTAGTCACAAGAGAAAAAACCCTGAACGTCCTTTCTGCATCTCTTTCAAAGAAACTTAGACTGATTTTTTTTGAACGTAACAGAAATCAAACGTTGCGCGGCCACACGCTGGCGTCCACAGGTGCTCCGCGGTGCTCCTAGAGGCCCTGGCGCGTGACCAGGCCGTGAGGCCCATGCACACGTGAAGACGACCCAGGGTCGAGGGCACCCGTGGCTCCTGCTGGCCCAGTGGCCTCCAGGGCTCTGGGGCGAGGCTTCCCCGGGCGGCCGGCCCGGCTGCGTGGCCAGGGTCTTGCTTCAGACGCACCGGGGCCACTTGGGGGTCCTGTCCCAATGGAAGGGGATCTCAGGGAAGCACGATTTACGGGTCTCGGGGTACAAAGCGCGTTGTGTCCGGGGCCCAGGAGCTCGGCCCTCTGCGGGCGGCCCGAGGGAGGAAGGCCCGCACCCTGGGGTCCCCTCGAGGCCCGCACAAAGCCCTGCCAGCCCCCGAGGCCTCCCCTCGGCAGGTGGGAGCTGCTCGGCCGCCGGGCGCACACCTTGGCAGGACGAGAGGCAGCTGCGGCTGTGTCCCTGCCCCGCCCGGGGCCAACACACCCGAGGGGGGACCCGACGCTGGGCGCTCAGGGCCTCGGCTCCCACGCATAGCCCGGGGCCTGTCAACAGGGGAGCATCGGACCCGCACGGCGGCCGGAGGGTCCCTGCACGGCAGCCCGGGCACTGGGGGCGCGGAGGTCGCGGCCCCACTGCCTCGTCAGCCCGGCCGCGGTGCGGGGGCCCGTCCCAGCAGGTCCCTGGGCGCACGCAGGTGGCCGTGGCTGCTGGACCAGGAGGTCGCCGCTGGCAGCGGTCGGGCCGGCACCTGCTCCGCTCGCCGCAGGCGTCCAGGTCGCTGGGCCACAGGCCGGTGGCGGCTGGGGTGGCAGCTGGCAAACATCTGGGGACTGTGGCCGACCTTGGCCCTCGGTGGCAGAGGCGGGACCATTTCACCTCATGACACCATCACTATCAATTCACTCGAGCGACAAAAGGCCAGAATCACGCTCACTGATTTTCCGCGGGGTCTTTCCAAACCAGAGAGCTTCTCCTTCCTAACTCCATCACGTCAGCCCGGCGGCTCGGCCACGGCGGGGCTTTCCGGGGGGACGTTCAGGTCACGCGTCGGCTCGGGCCGGCCCTGCCGTCCATGCATTCAGCTTAATACTGCAAGATCCAGCCAGTTAAGCTTTATTTGTCCTAAATTTAATTATGTGTGTCAAGACAAATATTTAAGTGTGAGGATTTCCATCACAAGAAATAAGAAAAAAGTAAACATGATTTAGAGGGAAGGTAAAAAGAAATATTCTTACGACACCCGTCGGCTAACCTATATGATTCCGATGCCTTGGACTGAATTAAAAAGAATAAATGTGTCGGGTATTTAACAATCATGTTGCAAACACACGTATTAAAGCACGTAGAGGGCAGCCCGGGGGGCTCAGCGGTTCAGCGCCGCCTGCAGCCCGGGGCGTGATCCTGGAGACCCGGGACCAAGTCCCGCGTCGGGCTCCCTGCATGGAGCCTGCTTCTCCCTCCTGTGTCTCTGCCTCTCTCTCTCTCTGTGTCTCTCATGAATGAATAAATAAAATCTTTAAAAGAAAAAAAAGAGAGAGAGATACTTTAATACTGTTGATGTAAATAAATCCAACCCCGACAGGCTGCTGCTGTAGCAGGATGAGATGATTGGCCCGTAGATGACCGGGTGGCACCAGTGGGACTGAACTCCCTAACGGCAGCTGCTTCCGCTGAGCTGGCAGCTCCGGCCTGGTCCCCACGCAGTCATGCAGGTGGGAGCCCGTGGGCCTCCCAGACCCCGCGCGCCTCCACTGCCCTTCTGCTCACGGTTAATGGGGAAGGCGTCCTGGGTCCAGGTCCTCTGCGCCTCCCCAGGCCCCTCCCGCTCCAGCCACGGACCCGCTCCCCTTCCCCTGCACCTGCTCCCGGTCTCTGGCTCCAGAGCTCTCCGCCTTTCCGAAGGCACTGCCCTCACTTGGCTTCCCTTCGGCCACAGGAAGCCCTCATCTCTCCCCATTACAGAACGGCGGGCCCACAAAATCTGAACAGGAGGATTAATTAGTTAAAATCATCTTTTGAGCACAGTTTTACTGAATTCCCAAATTATTGATTTTCTGTTTCCCAATTAAGATTCGTATGTGCCCTTAAACTCTCAGGCTTCCCACAAATCTAGAGGATCTGGTGACGGGTGCAGCAGCCCTGGGTGCTACGGTCATTCCACCCAAGTCACTCCGGAGGCACCTACCTGCCTAGAGACACCTGCTGCGGCCTCCTGCTGCATAGCCGGGAGGGGCCCCGGGCCTCGGGGGCAGCGGCTGGATGGTGCACGTCCCAGCCCGGCTGTGGGCTCAGGCCACCTGGTCACCAGTGTTCTCCCGGGGCCTGGGGGCTCAGGCCTGGTCTTGAGGGGGGCTCAGGCCTGGTACTGGAGGGGGGCTCAGGCCTGGTGCTGGAGGGGGGCTCAGCCCTGGTGCTGGAGGGGGCTCAGGCCTGGTGCTGGAGGGGGCTCAGGCCTGGTGCTGGAGGGGGGCTCTGCCCTGGTGCTGGAGGGGGGCTCTGCCCTGGTGCTGGAGGGGGGCTCAGCCCTGGTGCTGGAGGGGGGCTCTGCCCTGATGCTGGAGGGGGGCTCAGGCCTGGTGCTGGAGGGGGTCTAAGGCCTGGTACTGGAGGGGGGCTCAGGCCTGGTCCTGGAGGGGGTCTAAGGCCTGGTACTGGAGGGGGGCTCAGGCCTGGTCCTGGAGGGGGGCTCTGCCCTGGTGCTGGAGGGGGGTTCAGGCCTGGTGCTGGAGGGGGCTCTGCCCTGGTGCTGGAGGGGGACTCAAGCCTGGTACTGGAGGGGGGCTCTGCCCTGGTGCTGGAGGGGGGCTCAGGCCTGGTGCTGGAGGGGACTCAGGCCTTGTCCTGGAGGGGGCTCAGCCCTGGTGCTGTGTGTGGCCAGTCGCTTCTGATGCGAGGACCCTGTTCCTTACTCTGTAGCCATGACTCGCCACAGCTTCCGTTCACTCCTGTGTCTCACACACGTGAGCAAGGTGGTGAGGGTGACAGGTCACTAGGGGTTGCGGGGTCTGGGTAGATTAAATCGCCCTCCCAGACACCCACCCGTGGGGTGGCGAGCAACAGGCTGGGCCTCAGCGGGCAGGTGGCGAGTGGCGCCTATGGCCTCATCCCCTGGGTCCCCGCGTCCTGCTGGCTCCGCGGGCCCGCCGCCTACCGCCCCCTGGCCACCGTCCCGCTCGGGGGGCCTAGGCCTGCGCTGAGCTGTGAGGGACCCCCGAGTGGCAGCTGCGGGGTGAGCGGACCCGGGAGGCGCCTGAGCAGCCCGTGGGAAGGAGTCGAAGCTGCAGCGGGACGCGGGGTGTGCACCTGCCGGGGCAGGGACGTGAGACGCGCACTCGCTGGAGCGTCTACAGGGGAACCGCTGCACCTCGCCTTCCTAGAAGCAGGAGGAAATCTGGAATATTGTACCTTATTTTCCCCTGGGAGTGACTTAACGACGAGGCAGTGTGACGCGGCGGGAGCAGCTTCGAAAGAATAAAGAAGAATGAAAAAAATCTTTTGGGATCTACTTGAGAGTCTTCAAGCGTAGAAGATACATGGGAGGGCACATGTGCGTGCCCCGTTTTTATTTGGATTTACTCACTATTTCATCGTCAAGCAGTGAGCGACGAGGTGGCACCGCTGGAGCCGCTGGGACCCGGGAGCCCGGAGGCGTCGCCGTCGCCGGCCAGGAAGCAGCAGCTCCAGGGCTCCGGGCCAGGGATGTGGCCGGGTCCACGCTGCACCGGGTGGGGCCTCCACGGACTCCCAGGAACTGGCTCTACTGACACCGCAGGACACCCCCAGCGTCCCGGTCCCGGGTGGCGAGTCGGCCTGGTGTCTGCTCCAGCTCAGGAATGATCTCAGGGTCCTGGGACGGAGCCCCACCCTGGGCCCCCCTCTCTCAGGTAAATAAAATCTCAAAAAGAAAAAAAAGAAAGAAAGAAAACGAAACAGCCAGGACTCCCCGGGTAGGCGGCGGCTCGCAGGCCTTCATCCTTCCCGCGCGGGGTCCCCTGGCCGGGTGCTTGCCCTCCTGCCGCACCTGCCTCCAGGTGCATCCCAGATGGGCCTCCTGCACAACGCTCCGTGGGTCCCCGTGGGTCTCCCTGGGTCTCCATGGGTCTCCCTGGGTCTCCGTGGGTCTCCCTGGGTCTCCATGGGTCTTCCCAGGTCTCCGTGGGTCTCTCTGGGTCTCCCTGGGTGTCCCTGGGTCTCCCTGGGTCTCTGTGGTCTCCCCAGCATGGACTAGGTGTCCTCCCGTGTCTCCGTCCCCCTGGTGCCCTGCCCTTGGCTTTCGACCCCGCGGTGGTAGTCCACTGCCGTCTACTCCGACTAGGGGCACCTCGAGAGCGGGGACTGTGTTCGTGCCGGTCACTCAGAGGTTCCCAACAAGGCCGGGTGTGAGCCTACGAGACCGTCGCACACCTGCTGGGTTTGTAAAGACTCCCCGTACAGTTCCAGCGTGATTGGATGACGCCCCGCGTCACCTGTGAGCGTCCTCCAAGGGATGTCCCAGCCTGGGAGCCTCGGGGCCCTGGTCCCCGTCCAGGCCTCTGCCCGTAGCGGGCGATGCCCTGGGCCTCTCTTCCCGTGCCCCCCCCCCACCCCGGCCTCCGGCACCTTCTCTGACCTCCTAGTCATGGAGGCCACTTGGATATCGAGGTCGGGCGCCTCTTGTCCCCTGCGCACTGTGCCACCGGAAGCTCCTAAGATACTAATTCATGTTTTCTTTTCGTTGCTGTAGAAGAATCAGCACCCTGGGAGCTACTGTGTTTTGTTTCCATGTTTCTCTCCCAGGTTTCTGGAAGGCCTAAGGAGGAGCTTCTGCTGGGCACTCCAGGAGGCAGAGCGGGAAGGCCATGCCTGTGAGGTCGGGGTTACGGGGTCGGGGAGGACATCCCCAAACCCTGGGCGAGGGACAGAGCAGCCAATCCACGCGGTGGTTCCATTCCAGTTCCTGGCGGGACCTCACAGGAGGTTCCAAGTCCTGCCGAGCAGCCTCCTGTTGGGTCTCTGGGGATGTCGGTCCCTCGGAACCAGACCCGTTGCCTCAGCCGAGAGTTCTGAGCTCAAATATAGCTTTGGGGGCAACGGGCTGCCTGCCCTCCCCGGGCTGTGTGGGCCCAGTGGCTTCCACCGTCCAACCCCGGCCTCGCCGGCCTGAAGCCTGGAGGAGGAGGAGGTGGGCCCTAACCCCGCTGAGATGGAGTTTCCCACCAGGCTGATGTGCTGGGGACTCAGAGGTAGGTTTAATGTTGTTTGAAGCAAACACATCCCCCTGACAGTTCAGGCTCACTTGACCATAACCCATACCCACTACCAAAGCACTGTCATGATGTGCAATTAGCGGGTTGTTTTCACTGGTGCATAGTTTGCCTTGCAGATTCCAAGTTTGATGAGGACAAGAAGGCGCTCAAGTAACTTTTCTCAAATCGGTGTCAAATTAATGAATGTTGCACATAATACGGTAAAGACTAACCATTCACTCAACCCACCGGTGCAGTATCCTTGGCAGAGGGCAAGGTAGTGAACAGTGTCAGGTAAAAAATAGTCACTGAGAGGTTGATAAGCGTCTCCACTTTTTATTCCTAGTTATTAGCAGCAGAAACTTAACTGAGAAAAATGTGGCCAGACAACCTCTTCCAGAATCTTCCTTACTTATGTGACAGTCATTATGTGGGGTGGTCTGTTGAAAATGAACAAGGGAATGGGGAGGGGCGGCTGTAAGGATAAAGGGGACAAGGACCTGAGACAGGAATAAAAGAGAAAAGGGCAAAGGGGGAAAGAGCACACTGAGGGGAGGATACTCAGGAAAGGCCTGAGGATGATGCCTGAGAAGTTGCCCAAGAACATTCTGGAAGAACTGAGTGGACTTAGGGAAAACATCACCATGAGAGGCGTGCTCAAGATTTCAGAAGTCCCGTGGGGGCTGAGTCCTTGCCCACCATTACACGGAAGAGATGGTCCATCATCCACACCTGGGCTTCCTCCAGTTGATTTCCCTTCTTGGCATGGACTAGGACCTCACCACAGCCTGGTCAGCAGGACCCTGGACCAATAACAAGACTTGGGTGCGTCCCGCTCTTCATAATCCTAATCAAAATAGCTCTTGATGATTCAAACTTGACATATATGCAGATATTCAAATAACAGATGGTTTGATTGCAAATTTCTATATAACTGAACCGAAGCTGAACCCCTCTGTCTCCTTCGACTCCTGCCGTGTGCCCTTTCTTTGCTTGTGCCTTTAGCGTGTGGATAGTCTTCTTGATAACCTGATCCCCCAAGCACACGTTATACACTGGGACACCCATTAGTAGAAGGCGAGAACCCGAAAACCAAGTGGATATGAGTAAGGAAGAGCCGTGCCTGTAGTTTGCGATCCCTGAATTAAACACATCTTAGGTGTCTGAGCTGTGACGGCCCTGGTTCCACAAGTCATCACAAACAAGAGAAATATATGGTCGTTTGAAGCCTATAACGGGAGTTCCTAATCTCTTTTTGAGAGATGAGGGAAAGCTTCCCAGGAGAGGCCACATTTTAGGTCCAGCCGTGAAGATGAACTGGAAACGGTTAGGAGTAGGATGGAAATGTGGGTGGAATTCTGTTTAGGAGCAGTCCTGGGGCTGGGGGAGCTCCGTTCCTGTCCTCGTCCTCCCATCTAGATCTTACTGCACACCATAATCTACATGAAGGGCTTGACTACCCAAAGGTAAAGGATAAGGGTTTCCACTCTCATCAAAAACTGTGCATAAAGTACGGAACTTATAATGCTCAAAACAGAAAGTTAGGGGATGCAGGCGACTTTTTGGCTTGTTTGTGCTCACTTCTCCTGAATCTGTCAACTGGTCTTTGTGTCACCTGCCTGGATGTCCTAGTCTTTACAAATCATGACAGCGGTGAGCATTCAAGTGCTAAGATTCTATCATGAGTGCATTGAGTTATGAGCTCTATTTCTTTTTTAAAAAAATATTTTATTTATTTATTCATTAAAGACATAGAGAGAGAGGCAGAGACATAGGCAGAGGGAGAAGCAGGTTCCATGCAGGGAGCCCCATGGGGGACTCGATCCCGGGACCCTGGGATCACACCCTGAGCCAAAGGCAGATGCTCAACTGCTGAACCACCCAGGTGTCCCATGAGATCTATTTCTAATGGTGAAGATGGCTTTGTGCAGAGTGGCCTTAAAACCAGCCATCATCCTTGGATGCTCTGCATCTGGCCACAATGGACCCCTGAAGAGAGGCTGTTGATGGAGCAGAAAGTACAAATCATCCATCTCTGATTTCCCCATAATGGGCCTACAAAACCCTCTCCTGCCCCAATAGAAAGCTTTAACTAGTCACAAGGTATCGCTGGTTATGGGGAGGAAAACTACCTTTCCCCCTTACTTTAGCACTAAAAAGATAAGAGTGAGGGTTTGAGACAAAGGCTGGTCTTCACCGGCTCTCTTTTTTCTGTTGTGGTTTATGATGGTGGTGAGCTTGGAGTCAGGACAGAATGGAGGTGTGGGGAGAGGAAGGGCATCTTTCAAAATTTACAAATTACTAATTGAAATGAAATGGCCGGGCAGCCCAGGTGGCTCAGCAGTTTAGCACCTGCCTTCAGCCCAGGGCGTGATCCTGGAGACCCGGGATCAAGTCCCACATCGGGCTCCCTGCATGGAGCCTGCTTCTCCCTCTGCCTGTGTCTCTGCCTCTCTCTCTCTCTCTCTCTGTGTGTCTCTCATGAATAAATAAATAAAATCTTTAATAAATAAATAAATATATAAAATAAAATGAAATTAAATGGCCTTTTGGACTCTCTGAAGGGGGTCCTTGTAAAAGAAGAAAATCATTTGTTTTCCTTTTGCTTTTGGCATCGTGATTATCCCTTTAGGAAAACTGTGTGTGGAGACTCCGAGAGTTCGTTGCTCTATTCATTCAGTGTGACAGGAATGAAAATGATTGATTCTATGAAAACAAGTCAGTATGAGTTGGATTATATTTTATATTGCTCATAATCTAAACTTTTCCAATCCCATCGTGGTAGAATCTGTTAACAAATATTCATGAAGCCATCAATGTGTTTTCTCCCTAAAGTAATTGGATGAGGATGAGAGGAAAGGAGGTTAGGTTGGAATAAAGGCATAGAACCCACAAGACTCTGGTATCAACCCTGCCTACATTTCTATTATAACTGGAAATTGCATTTTTTAAAAAGATTTTATTTATTTATTCATGAGAGACAGAAAAAGAGAGGCAGAGACACAAGCAGAGGGAGAAGCAGGTTCCATGCAGGGAGCCCGATGTGGGACTCGATCTGGGAACCGTGGGATCAGGCCCTGAGCCGAAGGCAGGTGCTAAACCGCTGAGCCACCCAGGGGCCCCACGGAAATTGCATGTTAATGCCCTTTTTCAGGATATGGCCTTTACCATAAAGGAGATATTTAATCTAAAAAAGATATTTAATCTAAAAACCTCTACATACTTGGGGTGAGGTTTTCACTTGTAAATAAACACGTATGAGCAACTACCCGTGGCAAAAACACCAAGGAATAAATAACAGTTGACAGTTACTGATAGTGGAGTTAATGACTTGGCACTGTAATTCATGCTGGATAATAAAACCATAGACAACAGTAAGTTCTGGAGCTGCTAAGTGGTTCGATCTTTAAAACCAATTTGAAAAAGGAAGACAGAGCTGTTGAATAGAGCTGTTCCCTGGGACAGCTTTAGGAATAGTTTAGGAATAATTCCCTAAATTCCCTAAGGATATTATTTCCCATGACCCCACCTCTGCTTTCGAGAGTGCAGATTCAGTTTATACCTGCTGTACCAACATACGTATTAATGGATCCCTTTTAACTCTAAAAAGTATAACGATTGGATTAAAAAAATTGTACTGGGATGCCTGGGTGGCTCAGTGGTTGGGCGTCTGCCTTTGGCTCAGGTCGTGACCCCAGGGTCCCAGGATCGAGTCCCACGTCGGGCTCCCTGCATGGAGCCTGCTTCTCCCTCTGCCTGTGTCTCTGCTTTTCTCTCTGTGTCTCTCATGAATAAATAAATAAAAACTTAAAAAAATTATATATACTCATGGGTCATCATGACTACCATGAAGTGGCCTCAGTTTGAGGAGGATGAACCGTGTGAGTTCCAACCGAGTGTATTTATTGAGCAGCCACTATAGACTCAGCAATGACAGTAATGGGAGCAGTAGTTTTCGCAGGTAATGCTTGTGCTCACCGTGCTCCGGGTAACACGCTGGGCACTTCACATGCATTAGCTCGTTAAAGGTCTGCAACAGCCTTACAGAGTAAATGCTCTTATCATCGTTAGATTGATTTTTTAAAAAAATGGAATGGAAGCACAGAGCAATAAGTAACTTTCCCAACATCACACAGTTTGTATTAAATCCATTATTTACCATTTTTATTCCAAGCCCTATTTTCTTTTTTTTTTTAATATTTTATTTATTTATTCATAGAGACAGAGAGAATGAGAGGCAGAGACACAGGCAGAGGGAGAAGCAGGCTCCATGCAGGAAGCCCGACGTGGGACTCGATCCTGGGTCTCCAGGATCACGCCTTGGGCCGAAGGTGGGGCTAAACCACTGCTCCACCGGGGCTGCCCTCAAGCCCTATTTTCTTAACCATTTTTTAAAATCAAGAAGCCTACTAATTAGTTCAGTAATTAGGGTAGGAAGTATGGCATAAACACGCGGAATGAGTAACATGGGATAATTAATAAAATAAAATGTATCGTATTGCCTATTTCCCAGGAGCTCTTCCATCTGTGGAACACAGAGTTACTGCAAGGAGTTTTTAAAGTTATATAAAAATGAAGCATTATTTATAAATTGAATAAATAATATGCTCCGTATCTCTGCTATACTTTTATGATTGATAAATTATACCTTAAATTAAAAGCAGTACAGAACTCCCAAGTAGTTTCTTTTGTCAATTCAAAGATATTTCCTTAAAACCCTACTACTTTCAAGTTTTCTGTGGCCAGGGACACGGAGGGTACCAGCAAGTCAGGAAAAGCTGGATAAACGAATTGCCCAACACCCGCGAGCACCCTGTGTGGAGATAGTGAGCGTGACCACTGGAGGGTTGTACTAGGTGACGTGCGTGAATGTTCAGGGCCACACCAGGCTCGCGGCACTGATCGCCCCACGAAGTCTACTGAGGACTGTGGCACATGCTGTCAGTAGGGTGTTCGGTGGCACTCGGAGCTGCCAGGATAAGGATGGGAAGGTTAAAAGGAAAACCATAAACGAGTTGCTGAAGACGTGCTGTAGATCCAAGTGGGTCTAGCAGGACAGGACCAAAGAACAAGCAGGAAACAGTAGCTGGTGGTGGTACTAGTGATTGCGAACTGAGAATTTTAATATGTGGTTACTTGAAAAGGAGAGTAAAACCCTCCAAAGCACTCACCAAATCCTTTGGGATATTTGCTCCCTCCTTTTCAACTATTGCTATAATTCGCTTTCCCAGAACTGCTTTTGGTGACCCATTCATCGCTTTATTTTTTTTTTAGATTTATTTATTTATTTGAAATAGAGAGAGAGAGAGAAAGAGAGAGAGAGAGTGCAGGGGGAGGGGCAGAGGGAGAGGGAGAAAGAGAATCCTCAAGCAGAGTCTCTCCTAAGGGTGGAGCCTGACTCAGGGCTCTATCAGGAGCCTGGGATCATGACCTGAGCTCAATTGAGCCACTGAGGTGCCCCATTCATCCCTTTAAAGATTTTATTTATGTATTTGACAGAGAGAGAGAGAGAGAGAGAGAGAGAAAGAGCGCATGAGCAGGGGAAGCAGCAGAGGGAGAGGGAGAGGGAGAGGCAGGCTCCCCACTCAGCAGGGAGCCCAATGCAGGGCTGGATCCCAGGACCCTGGGATCATGACCTGAGCCAAAGGCAGACACTTAATTGAGCCACCCAGGTGCTCCCCCATTCATCCCTTTAAAGCCAAATTTTATGTATGTTGAATTATATGTACTAAAAAATAAACAGTGGGAGCATTTATAATAAGTTCAAAGAACAAATAAATGAAGTGATTTTTTTTTTGCACTTATATTCCTCATTGTTTTCTGGGTGTTTGGTGATCATCCTCCACCCTGCAGTGAGATGTGGTCGTCAGAAAGATGGAAGAGTTTTCATATCACAGGTGTTGACAGCAAACAAATCTGTGGTTTCAGAAAAGGAAGTTTCAGTCTGAAGACGAATGAATGTTTACCAAAGCAGAAGAGATACTGCAAGGGTAATAATCTCAAATTTTCTTAAAAAAATATTTTATTTATTTATTCATGAGAGACACACACAGAGAGAGAGAGAGAGAGAGAGAGAGAGACCCAGGCAGAGGGAGAAGCAGGCTCCATGCAGGGAGCCCGACGCGGGACTCGGTCCCGGGACTCCAGGATCAGGCCCTGGGCCGAAGGCGGCCCTAAACCACTGAGCCCCCCCAGGCTGCCCCTAATCTCAAATTTATAAGGAGAACAGCCCCCGCCATGCTTGCAGCCCAGCTTGGGGACGGTCACTGTGAGGAATCGCTTCCGTTCTGACTCCAGCAAGCGTGTTCATCGTTCTCTTCCCGCGCGTGTCTAGTGCTACGGCACAAATCTTCTTCCCTTAATCAGATTTTGGAGGATTCAGGAAGGTCCCACTGTTGACCTGATTGTTCCGGGTAGCAGCGTTGTTGAGTCTTATTTCAGCAGCCCAGAGGTGAAGCCCTTCGACCAATCCGCCAGTTTGTACCGCGTCCCCACTATGCAGCTGGCTTTGTGTTGGTGCCTTCCAGAGCCCACCCCTGAACCGTGGAGCCATGGGAAATAGCCGGAGAACCGTGTGGACCGACTCTCAGTGCAATAGGAACTCACAGGAAAGAGAGAGCAGTGTGAAATACATAGGTTTAAAATTTTTTTCTTATAATTTTAAATCATTATTATAAATCACTACCATTATAACAACATTTGCTGAGCATCGTGTGCTCACCGTATCCCAGGGACGATGCAAAGCACTTTGTGTATCTTCTCTGATTTAATCCTCCCAACAACCCCCTTTATTAGTCCCACTTACCAGGAGAAAACAGCATACCCTTATTATTCCTAATTTATAAATAGGATATTACTCTTAGGGTGGTTACGTAATTCAGCCATAGCAGAGTTAGCAATGCCCGAATCCATATTTGAGGGCTAGTTTGTCCGACAGCCGAACCGTGATGCACAGCGAGCTCCTGCAGCCTTGTAGCAGAATGAAGCACCCAGAGGAAGTCTTAAAAAGTATGTGCAGATTCCAAAAGGCAGGAGAGAAGAGGGAGGGTATCTCAACAGGAGGGTTAGCGTAAGCACACACCCTGACACGAGAAGCAGCCTGGCATCTGTGAGGAGCAGCGGCAAAGAGCATGTCCACAGCAGAAGGTTGGTTCCACGGAGGACCGCAAAGGCTGAGTGGGTCTGGTTTGCATGATCTTGTGTTGTGCATCGACACAAACCAAGGCTTGGAGCCTGAAGCTGAGTCAGACAGGCAACAGGTGATACAGTGCAAGAAATTAGAATATCTGATGGCAAAAGATTTACATCCAATTTGATGGCCAAGAGACTCAGAGACACAAGAATCAGAGTAACAGAATGAGAATAGGTAGGGTAGGTCATGCGTTCATTCATATCCTCCCTTCATTCATTCACGCTGCTGTATGTGAGCATCTACTACACTCAAAACATTGCAGTGGGCATTGTAAAAATTATAGAGATTAAAAAAAAAAAAGCAGATTTCTTCCCTCAAGTGATTTGCGGTCTAGACAGGATTGACTTGAGCTGGGGTTGTTAATGTATGCGGGAACGTGGAACAGGAAAAGATCTTTGAGGGAAGACCTAAAGATTCCAAGTCAGCTGGAAGCTCAGTCAGAGGAATGATTGATTGATTGATTGATTGATTGATTGAATAACTATTTTTGAGCACATACTTTATGCTAGGTGTTGGGGGAGAATGGAGTCCTCATAAAAATTAGATGTGGTCAAAGGGTGGACGTTAATAAGATGAACTCACAGATGAATATAAAATTACAGGGTCAGGAAAGGTTTCCCTGCAAGAAATTAATTGAGATTGAGGGATAAATAGGGAATAACCAGACACAGAAGGGAGGGAACATTATTCTGGGCAAAGGAAAGGGCAAACATGAATGCTGAGCATGGGGTATAAGTGCGGTAGCTGTAAACAACTGAAGGCCAGAGCCTCTGAGCACAAGGGATCATACTGTGTGAGACGTGGAGGGAAGACAGAACAAAGATCTAGAAGCCATTGGGCAGCATTGTCTCTATCTTAAGAGCAGTGGCGAGCCGAAGAACAGGGACAGAGGGAAGTGACCCATCAGATCTGCAACAACGTGGAGAAAGGACTAGATTGAATGCAGAAAGATCTATTGGGAGGCAAAAGCTTAAATGATGGTGGTGTTGATAGTGCTGGTAGGGTGGGGATGAAAAGAAAAAAATCGAAATCTATTTATAAGGTAAAACAAGGAAGACTTCGCAGTGAATTAGATATAGGGGAAAAGAAGAGGAAAGTACCAAGGAAAATTAGATTTTGCTCGTACCACTGATGAATGACGGTGCTGTTTTCTAGAAGACCACATTCTGGGAGGAAGACTATGAGTTTAAATGAGGTATTTTGGGGAAATCCAAAGGTAGAATTTCTTTTTTATTTTATTTTATTTTATCTTATTTTTATTTATTTATTTTATTTTATTTTTATTATTTTATTTATTTATTTTATTTATTTTATTTTATTTTATTTTATTTTATTTTATTTTTGAGGTAGAATTTCTATAAGGAACTTGAAACATCAGAAGGAGCACTTTAATGTAAGTGAACCCAGCATATGCAGTGTGACTTGAAGGAAAATTCATCTGATGAAGAACTTGTATTGAGAATATATAAAGAATATTTACAACACAATCATAGTAATAGGAATAGTAGGAAGACTAGCCATTCTGATTTTTTTTAAGACCAAGATTTAAAGAAAGAATATATGCTAGAATAGCTAATAAGCACACAAAAGATAATCAACATCATTACTCAATAAAGAAATGCAAATTTAAGCCATATGAGGTCCTACTACATACCAACCAGAATGCTTAGAACTTCAAAAACCTAGAATACCAAGTGTTGACAAGGCTCTGGAAAAACCGGAACGCATGTTCTGCTGGTAGGAATGAAAAACGATTCGAGCACATTGGAAAATAGTATGGCAGGTTATTTTTTATTACACACGTTCTAGGTATTTACTCGAAAGAAATGAAAATATATGTCTGTAAAAGGCATGTATGCAAGTGTTCATAGTAGTTTTACTTAGAATAACCCAAAACTGGCAACAATGCATACGTCCACCAGCTGATGGCTGGATAAACAAATTGTGGTGTATGGTAGGCCCATAAATCAAATAGTACTCAGAGGTTAGAAAAGAATAAAAACTACCAAAGTGTGCAAAATTATGGATAAAGCCTCATTGACAAAACCAGTGTAGTTCTTAGCCATAGAGTTTTGGAAAAACTGAATTTTATTCCTTTTCATTCTCCTCCAAACACTATCCTGTCCAGCTGCTCTCCATTCAGTGCCAGAAAGAAAATACCATCATTGTTCTACTGGCATGTATTTACTTTTTAAATACTTTTGGAAATATCCTCTATACGACTGAAATACTGATATATTATTATCCAAGAAGGGAAAAAAATCTCGGATTTTGTCAACAATAGGTTACTATAGTTTTTTTTTTTTTTTTTTCCCACTCAGGGGAGAATGCCTTGGTGTACTACTTAGAAATCATTGTCTTTATTAGAGCGTTCTCTTGCCGCCCATATCTAACGCCCATATCTAAGGGTGGCCTGGTGTTGGCATGCACTTGCTTCTACCCCAATGATACATATTCATCTAACCATTCATTTAAAAAATTTTTTTGAGTAATCTCTAAAATATTCAGTTCTATGCTAGATCCAGAGAATAGGACAATGAATAAATCTTATTTCAAAGGCTTGAGCCTCGTGGCAAGATAAGACATGCCAGTAGTTGGTGAATGTCAGTGGTTCTCAACTCTGGCTTCATAATAGAATCGCCAGAGAGACCTTTCAAGAAAAAATGATACCGGGTTCCAACTGAGAGATTCTAGTTTAATTGGTCCGAGGCAGTGCCTGGACATCAGCATTTTTTTTTCTAAAACAAGATACAAGTAAATTTAGTAGCATCTGTAATAGAGGAAAATACTGGGTACTGTGAAAGCATTTGGGAGTTGCCTGGGATCGAATATAAATATCTGATGGGATTGATTCATTCAGTGAAAAATATCTAATTAAGTCAGGAAGATGTTTCTCCCAACCAGATGCGTCAGAATATGGCAAAACAGGAAAGTCCTGCCTTCATTCAACAAATACTTAGTAATATCATACCCCAGGCACAGTCCAAAGACCTAAGAACCAGTTCCCAGTAACCAACCAGAAATCACTCCTGCTCTTACAGAAATTATAGTACGACGGCAAACACTGACGTCACACTATTAATTGTGGAAATGATAGTTGAATCACAATTTTGAAAACCTCAGAAAAACACAGGAACTGTGAGGATCTAGTTGGGATAGACCCAGCTGGCTCTGGGGGGCTGGGAAGATTTGCCAGAAGGACTGATGCTTATGTCGAAACTTGAAGGATGGACAAACGGTGGTCAGCACAGGTGGGAATGCGGAGAACTGCTAGCGGAGAGGGTCGCTGTGAAAAGCCCGGGTGTGGGATGCACAGTGGGAGTAGAAAGATGGAAACTGGCTACAGAAGAGTAATATAATCTGTAGATAAATACACAGAAACAAAGAGGGGCCCTCCTAAAGAGCCTACTGTCATCCTACTGTTTACTCACAGGTGGTCCGGGGGGCCTGGTTTTCCTGGAGGCCCTGTTTTTCCAACAACAGCTGGGGGGGCTCTGGGGGAATGTTCCCTCCGTGTGGCGAGGGCCCAGGATTCGGTCGGCCACGCGGGGCCTGAGCGTGTCGCGTCCCTTCTGTTCTCGTGCCGCATCAGTGTGGGCGCCTCTTGGCAGTTCACCGAGTGTCTCCACGGCTGCCTCATGTCCTCAGAGCAGTCCTGCCTCTTCGATGATGTTCCAAGACGCGAGTTGGCTTGCTCCAGTCCACGTAGGTCATAGGTCAGTGAGCGGCCCCCAGGGCTGGTGACTGCAACCCGAGCCTTTCCCCCCACGTCGCAGCTGGTGTTTCGTCACGGGCAGACTGTGGACACCGCATGCGGCCACGTGCGGGCGCCCTGCTGACCCGGGAAGCGCTGGTCCAGGCCGTGTGCCCGCCCGACAGGCCTGGAGCGCTTTGTGGCTTGCTGGTCGCTTTTATAGGAACGATGGAACCCGAAGCAAAGGGCAGATTCAGCAGCAGCGAGGCAGAGGCAGACCCGGGGGGAAGGGATAGAGCAGGCAGCTGTGGGCCCAGAGCGGGAGGCGCCGCAGCACTCGGTGCCCGCCCCGGGGGAGTGAGTGGGCCCAGCCCCGGGCCTGGACGTGGACACCGGCTTCCCACCGCCCGGGTCCACTGCTGAGGGAGAAGGGCCCTGGCCCGGCCGGAGGAAGAGCCCAAGGAGCCTGCGGGGCTCCGGGAGGCAGGGAAGCCGGGCCACTGGCTGCCGTGTTGTGGGTAGCACTGGGTCGCGGCCAAATGTCCCCCAGGCCACATTCTCAGGGATTGGCCGAGCGCCCGCTGGGGTGGAAAAGATCCCTGGTAGGCTGGACAAGGCCATTCATCCTCCACGCTTTTGCTTGTAGTCCAGGCCGACCGGATCGTAGTAGCTATTACCACAAAAGGATTCAGAGAGAAATGTTCTCTGCAGACATTAAATTGGGACACAAACTATATATTTAAATAAGTAAACCACTACCTAGGTAGAGTGAATGCCAGAAAAAGTAACATCTGATAACCGGCTGAAAACATCAACTCCTTAATATTTGTCCCTATATCCTAAGTTTGCAAGACCTGTAATACGCATATATTCCAGGGCATGGAGGGCGGATATGTTTGAGTGAGCATCTCGACTCCTTGAACATAACCAAGGGTTTTATAAATTATAAAATTATATATTATTAATTATAATTATATATTATTTATATAATTATAAATTATTGCCTCATTTGGTTAGTGTCTTTAGAAGGCAAAATATCCGAAAAGCAAATTTCTGGAGGATTAAAAGCAGACCCTTCAAATGGCTGGGTATATTTTCCCATATTTTCACTTTTTACCATCCTTTAGCATAACTGCCCTTTGGTTTTACCACATCTGGTTAGGATTATCACTCTTCCTGTCCCTCCAGGCCGCCTCCCCGTGGCCCTTTATTTCTCCAGATCCCTTAATCCAGTCTGTCTTCCGTCTTAATAGATTCGACCCCCTGAAAGCTTACATATTTAGTCTCGATTCCTCTTTTTTTCCATTTCTACTGTCGGTGTCAAAGTTCAGATATCACCTGAACCACTGCAAAATGTCTTCAACTCTTCTCATGGTTGCCTCCTTCCAACTAACCCGATGACCAGGTGGGATGGCCGTCTGCCATGAGAATCCAGCACCTTGGGGCCAGGCTTGCTGTGCTTGGAGAATGTCCAACGTTTTGGAGTCTGCCTTCCTGGAGAAATCCCAGAAATCTACGTTCTCTGGCTTCTTGGTAGCAAGGGCACAGGCATGGGGACTGGGCCCCATTACTTAGGCTCATCCATGCACACTTGGATTCCCAAGTGTGTAAATGAAAGAAGGAGGCTCTATGTACATTCCATTTTGAGGGCAATTGTGGCAGGAAGTCTGGTTCGGGAAACAGAGTCACTGTGGTGTCCAGAGGCGGCATTTGAGACGGCCGTCTCCGATGGAGCCAGTTCTGAGCACGATTCGGGGTGTCATTCTTCAAAATCGCCTGGAGGCTAGTTCTTCAGCTTGCCTGGGGGTTCCATGGATCCCTCAGTGTTCTTTCAGTAAAATCCACTCTTTTTCTTGCCCCCTTATAAGCCCAAAGTAATCTTTCTTAACGGTAAACCCAATCATTGCCCTCCCCTACTTAAACTTCTTCAGGACTCTCTACTGCCTACATAACGAGGTCCGGATTCTTTAGCTTGTTTATTCCAGGTTCATCATCATTTAGGTTCCATCAGCTTCTCCAGCCTCGTGCCCTCTAATTCTCCCCACACGGGCGCTGATCCAGGTACAGCAAACAACATGCAGGACCCTCTATGTGCGGCTGTTTTTAGGGCTCTACGCTTTGCTTGGAATGCCCCTAATTCCACTTCTGTCTCTCCAGTACACAGCGCTCCTCTCCTTCTCTGTGTCCTAACTCACCCTGACCTTTATTCCCCACAACCCCCTTGGCAGAGTTACGTGTTTTCCCTCTTTCTTTCAAGGTGCGTCCTACGTGTCTCTATTTTGAAACTCATCACATTAGAGAAATGGCGTAGACATTGGCCTTACAGCCAGGCTGTATGCCCTTCAAAGGCAAAAACTGTGCTATTTACCCTTGTATGCCCACTTCCGGCACAGTCGCTGATGCCTGATATAAACTTTATATATAAACTTTATATATCACGAATAGATGATGAATTTACCCAGTCTTTTTAATTCATCCAACTTCACCCCCTCAATACCCCCCACACACCCCACCTACTCCAGCCAAGTGCTCCCCTCAGCACCTCCACTACCGAGGGCGCCTGACGTCTTTGTTCCTTTCCGTAAAGTCCTTCCTCTGGATGTTCTCTGGGAAACATTTACACAGTTAACGAAGCTGTTCAGTTGTCTTCTTCATACTGAGCATTTCTGTCCCCTTTTTAAAATTCCCCAACAGATTGAACCACTCACTCTTTTGTTTTAAAACTGTCCCCTAAAAAAAAAAAAACCCACCACCACCAACAAAACAAAACAAAACAAAACAAAAAAAACTGTCCCCTAAAGAGGTTTCATCAGTCTCTAAAATACTTCCGTGCCGTTAATCCCACAGTCCGCTTCCCTTTCCTATGCTGTGTGCCATTGGGGACCAATGACTGGGTCTTCTTCATCTTCGTATCCCCAACACCGAGCAAAATGCCTCATAAATGAAAGAGACTTAATGAAAGTTTGACAAATTCCTTGAATGATGCTACCACATATTTTCTAGTGAAAGATGTATTTTGGCCTCTTTTTCTTGATCTTCTTTCTCTTTCTTTTCTCTTTCCCCTATCTACTCTTTCACTAAAAAATCAATGTTTCCAGAGAAAGTGGAATTTGATATTTAGTTTTAAGGAATGGATGGATGGATGAATGGATACATAGACAGATGGACAGATAGGATAACATAATAGAAGAAATTTTAAAAATTACAAAGCACTGAAACTTAACTGAAGAAATTAAAACACACAGTCGAGAAATGAGATAGTTCAAATAATTAAAATTCAAAAAATACAAGGCCCTGTCCTAATTCGTCCTGAAACCTGTGGCCAGAACTAGCAATCTTAAATGCTTATCTATTTAAGTTGCTTTTATGCTTTAAATCTTCCATTGACCCAAATCTTAGCAAGACCTATAGAGTTTAAGTATAACCTAACCCTTCCTCCCTTCCAACCTGGGAAGCTGATAAGGGGAAGATTCTTTTTTTTTTTTTTTTAAGATTTTTATCTATTTATTCATGAGAGACACAAAGAGAGTGAGGGGCAGAGACCCAGGCAGAGGGAGAAGCAGGCTCCCTGCAGGGAGCCCGACGTGGGACGTGGGATCCCGGCTCCCCAGGATCACGCCCTGGGCTGCAGGCAGGGTTAAACCCCTGAGCCCCCCGGGGATCCCACATCTCTGTCTTTCCGTTGGAGAGTGCCCATGCTGTGCCAGGGTGGTTGGTCCCCACAGCACCCCTTTCCTTGGGCGGATGAGTGGTCTGCCCTGGGTCCTTCCAGCAGAAGCACCTTCCAGCAGGTTCCAGGGCCCACTGCCAGCTGCCCTCAGCGGCCTGCACGTAGGGGTCCAGGTCACAGGGCCCTGCAGCGAACCAGTCGCAGGCCTTGCTTGCTGGTGTTTCTGCCGAGTTCCAGGGGGAGCCCCCGAAGAGCTCATTCGGGCATCTGCGGGAGTTCAGTCCAAACTCAGTCATGGAAAATGATTCTACAGCAGAGGTTTCAGTTTATTTTCTCCCTTGTCCCCCCTCTTTCCCCTTCTCTTGCTAAGCTGTGCGGCTCGGCTCTGACGTTTCGGCTCTCGAAGCCGCTGGAGGTGGGGTGATCTCACGGGTCACCTCGTTGGGACCCTCCTGTGGGGGTAGCCTCAGCCGCTGATCCCGACCTACCATCGCATCCCCCCACCCCCAAGGAGCAGAATCCTGGCAGTGTCGCCTTTGAGGCCCTAGACTGTCCCGCAGAGGCGGTCGCAGGGGAAGACGTCGGGCAAAGTCAGCCCTGCAGCTTTCTCCCTACAAAAAGCAGTAGATTATTTGGTTCCTCTTAATGTGCATTATTTATCAGTAAGGAGTGGACACGGGCTATGCTGTGGGGCTGTTCGCATGTCCCACTGTGACGCGATGCTAAATCCAGTGGGATGGAGAGGGGACAAAGGCAGCACCAGCGTGACCACGGCTGGAGTCTGCTCTGAGCGCGAAGCCCAGTTGCTCGTCGTGGACACAAGGATCGGAGTTAGGAGCCTGAAGGCCCCACTGCAGTGTGGCTTCTGTGTGTTCAGCTCCCGTCCCTGCTGGGTCGTGACCCACTAGTGCCCTCCTGAGCCGAAGGCAGCGCGTCTGTAGTCAGAGACGGCTCGGCCACCACGTACCGTCAACGTGCATCTCTTGGGACACAAGGATGACGCCGACCTCCCAGTTAGACCCGACTTTGACGTTCTTTCTTAATTAATGGTAACGATTTGTTCTGAGTCATCCGCGCGCTCTGGGATATGGGACGAGCAAGGCATAGGTCTGTCCTGGGCCACAGGACGGAGCTTTAGGAACAACTACAAACGGGATCGTATTCATGCCTCCAATGCCATTAGTGTCACACTGAATCGGTTGCCAACGTTTAAATATCAGGATATGTCACATAAAAGATTGGGTTTGTGAGGGTTTTTCTTTTTAGAAAATCAGAGAAGTCTGACACCCTGGGACCTGTGGCGCGTCACGCCAAAGACTGGCCCTGCGGATGCTCCGTGGCCTAGTGGGCCGGCGCTCGGCCTCCCCGAGGTCCTCCGCTTCTTCTTCCCCTTCATCCTTGGCAGTCCTGAACTAAAGGCTGTGGGTCTGCAGCCCTGCTTGCGGGCTATTGTATCTGCTGTACAGGGAGGACCCTGACCTTAATGAAAGCAATTCCTCCTCCGGGATGGAAGGGGCGTGAATTCCGCAGTAACTTTCACCGCAACTGCATTTTATTTTCTTGGTGAGATGAAGCTCCGCGGCCTGGGAATCAGCAAATCTATCAGAATCATAAATAAAATCTCTCTCCTAGAGACCGTCTTGTCACACAAACTAATTTTTGACACTCAAAAATAGATTCAGTGTTCAAAACACTTAGTGAGATTTTTAGTTCATCTTAGGATTCTGGTAGCTCTTAGGATTTCTAAAATCCTGTACTATGAACTAATCTACTCAAGTCAATCTCCTTTTTTTTTTTTTTTTTTTTTTTTTTTTTTTTTTTTTTTACAAGAACCCTCACCTCAGACCCTCCGAAGATCCCAGATCTTTACTTTACGCCACCTAGGGACGCCTGCCTGGGGGGGCTCAGTGGTTGAGCATCTGCCTTTGGCCCAGGGTGTGACCCCGGGATCCTGGGATCGAGTCCCGCATCGGGTCCCCTCACGGAGCCTGCTTCTCCCTCTGCCTGTGTCTCTGCCTCTCTCTCTCTCTCATGAATAAAAAATAAAATAAATAAAAATAAAAAAAGGGGACCGCATGATGCAATCTTCCTGGGATAGCCTGAGTAATTATTGAGCACATCCCTTTGTTCTCAAAAGTGTCCAGATTCAGCAATCAAACATGTGGCTCCCGCTCCGGCGGCTACCTCGATCCATAATGATGCCTGTGTTCGTGGTTATCGGGAACACAGAGGGGTCCATGGTCTAGGATTCAACAATTAATGATTTTCTTATCTAATAGCAGTCTTTTCTGAGCATGAACAGTTCTTTGTATCAACACCAAACTGGGTGGATGCTTCTAACCGCCTTCCTCGCATGGAAGGCAAATGGTCTAATAGCAATGGTCTACCGCCTGTTTAGGTTAGCGCTTCTCAAAATGTGGTACAGGGACTCCTGTGGGTCTACAAAACTATTTTCATAATCAGCCAAAGACCTTATTTTCCCTTCCTCCCTTGCTCCCTCGCCAGTGTCCAGTGGCGTTTCCCAAGGCAACGCGGCCTGTAGGCCAGGAGATGGAATTCGGAATCCTACTGTTTTCAGGCTCTAAAAGGATTTGCAAAAATGTGAAACAATATCACCATTCTCATCGTTTTGTTTTTTTTGTTTGTTTGAAGAGTAAATTCAGGCTTCTTAAAATGTATTATTGACGTTAGCCTATAATGGGGTTATTATTTTTGGCTTTAAATAAATTGCTAAACATTTAAAATCTTTCTCAGTTTTATTTTCTAACGGCGTGTGAGAAAACGTTGAGGTAAGAGTACAGAGGAGTTCTGAGGCTGAACGTCTGAGAACTGCTGACAAAGTGCTTTTCAAGTAATTTTCATATTTATTATTTAATTTCGAGTCACTTTACTTTTTTCTTGAATTGAGATGTGATTCACATGCCATAATGTTCACTCTTAAAGTGTGCAATTCAGTAGTTTTTCCACAAAGTTGTACAATTATCACCGCCAATTTCAGCATATTTTCATAACCAAAATAGAAGCCCCATTGCCCTTAGTAGTCAATCCCCATTCTCCCGTTTCTCCAACTCTTGGTAACCACTCACCTACTTTCTGTTTCTGTGGATTTGCCTATCCTGGGCATTTCGGATGCAGGTTATTGTATAAAATACGTAGCCTTTTGTATCTGGCTTCTTTACTTAGCGGGATGTTATCCAGCTTTGTCCGTGTCCTAGCATATATCGGGATTTCATTCTATTTTGTGGCTTATTAATATTCCATTGTACGGACATTCCCTGGTCTATCCACTCATCATTTAGTGGACTTTTGAATTGTTTCCACTTTTCAGAAATCCTGTAAAAAATGCTCTTATAAAGGCTCATGCGCAAGTGTTTGTTTCACTTGGGTGTGTACCTCAGTGTGGAATTGCTGGGTCGTAAGGCCACTGGATGTTTAACACTTGAACTTCAGAATTGTTTTTCAAAACTTCTGCACAATTTTACGTTTGGACCATCACGTATAGGGTTCAGTTCCCAAGTCCTTGCCAACATTTGTTAGATGTTTATTGTTTATTGTTATTGATGTTATTGTTGTTTATTGTAGCCACCCCAGTGAGTTTGCAGTAATACTCCATTATCGTTTGATTTGCATTGCTTCAGCGACCAATAATCTTGAGCATCTTTTTGTAAACATATTGGCCATTTGTGTATCTTATTAATAGAAATGTCTATTAAAGCCTCTTGCCCATTTAAAAAATGTATTATTTATGTTTTTATTATTGAGTTGTAATTTTTAAAAATAAATTCTAAGTACCACACCCTTACCAGATATATGATTTGTAAATATTTTGTCTCATTTTGTAGGCTGTGTTTTCACTTTCTTGACAGTGTCTTTGGAGCACAGAAGTTTTTAATTTTGATGAAACCCAATTTGTCTAGGTTTTCTCTGGTTACTTATGGTTTTGGCATCATGTCTAAAAAAAACGATGCCAGAGGTGTCAAGGGTTGTAGAAGTGGGTGAAGGTGGTCAAAAGATACAAATTTCTAATTATAAAATAAATAAGCTATGGGCATGTAATGGACCACATTGTACATTTAAAAGTTACTAAGAGAGTGGATCTTAAAAGTTCTAATCACAACGGAAAAAATTTCGTAACTGTGTGGTGATGGATTTTAACTAGACTCTGGTGACTATTTCTCAAAGGTACAAATATCCCAAACCATTATTCTGTACACCTGAAACTAATATGATAAGTCGCTTATATCTCAATTAAAAAATAGACTAGAAAAAAAATAAATAAATAAAAAATAGACTAGATAAAGCCAACGACAACACCACGAATGAATGGATGAATGAATGAATGAGTGAATGAAAATTAAAAAAAAAAGAAAAACAATGCCAAATCTAAGGTCACAAATATTTAAACTAATGTTTCTTCTAGAAATTCTATAGTTTTAGCTCTTACATTTAGTTCTTTGATCCATTTTGAATTAATTTTTGTATATAGTGTGAGGCAGGGGTGCAACTTCAATGTTTTGCATGTGGATGTACAGTTGTCCCAGCACTATTTAGTGAAAAGACTCTTCTTTCCCCATTGAGTTATCTTCCTCACCTTCATCAGAGTAGTTTTATTTTTTCCTCTATTTTCACTACTTCCAAGTCAGTCTCAACTACTTGTGCTTTCACTCAAATTCAAAGTGCACATTCTTGGACAGAGTGCTGGCTGCCAGGTAATTAGTGAAAACATGTGACAATGAAGTCAATTGTGGGAGACAGTTTACTCAGTGTCTATGAACCATCTTCCGGGGTGAGTGATCACAGCAAGCTGCTGGGTCTATAGAAAGACGAATGATTCCGTATAAAATCATCTGAACATTTATACTATCTAGATTGGATTTCTTGAGGTTCTATATGGCAATAAGTTTGTCCAAAGCCATTTTAGGTAGCAAATCTCTTGGCTATTTGTTTCGATTGACTTTGGATAGTTTCTTTTGTATTGTTAAGAGTTTTGTTTTGTTTTGTTTCACTTTTAGGAGAAACCGCACCAAAAGAAATCTGTACATTTTTCTAGAAAATTTTGAGAATTCTGTATTTTTTGAAAGAAAAATTTTAATGTATATACTGAAAAGAAATTCTCTGAATAGAAGTCAGTTTTAGAAATATAGAATGTAAGAGCTATGAGATCATATAAATCCTTAATTTTTAAAGGTAGAATAATGAGGCCTACAAGCCTTATTATGAAGCCGGAAGCCTTATCTATTTGGGGAACGTCCACAGAGCAGTAACCAGGCACGGAGGAAAGATGGTAGGAGACTATAGCTAAGGTCTTGAAAGAGCCGAAAAATGGAAGGAACTTTAAAACTTGCAGTAATAACCCAGATACAATACATATTTGTAGAACCTATCTACTTCGTAAAATGGGCTCAAATGAACAAGCAAACAAGGGCTTTTTTTCAGCACTGGTGTGTCACAGGGGCCTAAACAATTTTCCAAACCAGAGATACTATGATTCTCCACATGTAGAGGAAACCACGTTAGGTCAAGACTCTTGCTGTGAGAATTTCTAAGTAGTTATTTTAGGGACTATGAACAGGGAGGCTGTTGTGAAAGACAACAGACCAGTCGGCGGTAGTCGCCCTCCCACAGCGTGTGTCTCATGCTCCGAGCCATGAGGTGGTCTTCGCCATGTGCATGGTGTCTTCCCCATTTGATGTAAGCTCTTGCGGAGGCACAGTATCTTATTCACATCAATTCACTCGCTAGAAGGGTCCATTTTATTAGCCTCATTTCTTTTAAAATCTCCCAGAATTCAAACTACTCACCACTGTCATTTTATATCATGCTTATCCAGGCCAAACACCTAAATTAGGCTGTGTCCTCATGGTCGGTACATGAATGTGGTTTAACTGCACACTCATATAAATTGAGAGGAAAATGTTGTTCTGAAAATGTACCTCTGTGAATCTGTGGTTTAAAAAAATGGACGAAAACGTAAGTATATATAACTTGTCGGAATAAATGTTGGTTATGTTTCTTCATAAGGTCTTCAGTTGGTACAAGGCACATATTAACTTCCTCTAAACAATGAATTTTTTCTATAAGCAACCACTTTGAACCCAAAACTGCCAAACCCAAACAACAAAAGCCATGGGGTGAAGACCAGTGAATGCTGTAGCTATGCCAACAGAAAATTACTGCGACAGGTCAGCCTGGCTAACTTCCTGTGTTCACGTTAATGACATATTGTGAAATATCCTACACTTAGGTAAAAAATAACTCCCAAGGAAGATGGGTCAGCTTGACAGTAAGCTGCATTATGTCAGTGCCGCTTACTACACTTGAAATGAAATCACCATTAGGAGCTATGTTAACCCTTTCTCTTTTCACTGTCATCAAAGACAGGAGATGTTCCAACCTCAAATGGGCAATATTTTTGGTGCTAAAAATGGTGGGAGAAATACCAATGTTTTTTCTGAGAGAGAGAGAAAAAAAACCAAAAAAGACCAGACACGAGGCTGTGGAGCAATAGTGAATTCGTAGCAGAATGGAGATAACCAGGGGAAAAATTGTTACCTCACTGGTTTCTTTAAACTGGTCTCTCTAGCTATACCCCAAGGCAGTTTCTGACCGCCTGCTTTGAACCCTAAGAAATCCTTCTGACTCGACGAGAAGCCTGGACTCATGGATCAGCTGGGGTCATGTGGTGCTTCTGTGGTTCCTCAGCTTCATGGCCGGGAGCCCTGGAATCCATCATACGCGGCCCTTCTTTAACCAGAGCAGCCCAGGTAAGCCCTGGTCTGCTTTCCCATCCAGATCCCGACTCCTGCTACACCCAGGAGTCCTGGGCTCACCTCTGGATACCCTACAGAGTATCACGAGGGTGACAATACCGTCTCATGTGTGCAGACTGCTGGAACATGACTGTTACGTAAGGGGATTGGCAGGGCAGGGAGGGACGGGCAAGGGCAGTAAACAGAGTTCTAGACAATTCACCTTTCTTCTCTGATGGTTACGCTAAGTATTCTAGAAAGTCCTTTCTCCTCTTTCTTTCTTCTCAACACTTCCCTCTTCCTCCCTCCATCCCCCAATGTTTCCCTCTTATCTCCCAGAGAGCCCAAGATAAAGACATATGGTCAGCCTTGGTCAAGGAAACACATTCCTCCCTCCCCAGTAGAGGGTGTGACCAGTTGTGTCTGGTCTGGAGCACTAAGGTATTTTGGCAACTGCTTTTTTTGCTGGGAATTGGTCCTTTTTTTGGAATGTGCTTTGCTTCTCAGTTTATGGGACTTCAGGTCCTCACCTCACAGGACACAGTTCAATCTTCACTGTTCAGTCAACCATTTACTTCATGACAGTGGAGGAATGATTAGTGAAGTTGTAGTTAATAATCAGTGTACCAATGTAGGTATTTAGCCATTGCATGGGAATCTGGAATTTCTAGGGTAGATTTTCCTTCCCAGATAATGACTTTATTCCTTATATCAGGAAACAAAAATTAGAACTGGCACAGTTAATTGATGTGGGCCGGGAAATTATACTATATACATTATCTGTGTGTTTCATTTTCATCAAGAGAATTCATCATCTTAAAGAATAAAAAAGGGCCAGAGGAAATTGAAAATATTAAAAATTACTAGGGAAAATGATCTTTAGATGCCTGTTAGGAAGGAACAAATTACCTTAGTTTCCACAGCATCTAAAAAGGTTTGGGGGCACAGTTCACATATGGCACCAGGGAGTAAACGCTTCACAGTGCAATGTGTGGCAGTTATGGAATTTATACTGTAACCAGAACATATAAATGGAGACGCACCATGAGTCAGTGTCAGAATTAGGGATTAGGTGAAGCTTAGAAACAAATGACTGTGGGGAGACAATCCGACCTACATTCCTTGAGTCAATAGTCTCAAGAACAGCAGTCGACTAAAGGTGCCATCATGCACTTTGAACTCTAAAATTTTTAAAAATGAAAATAGGAACACACCATAAAAGCATTATTTTTTCCTTGTCGAAGTCTATACTGAGTACAGACACTTTCTTATCTAAGCATTTATGGGTACATTTGCAATGGAGCAAATATTCCTCCATTAAACAAGCCACATCTCTTGGCAAACTTGACACTCTGTTGAAGAACTGCTCTTATAAACCATCCTGTGTCAGCAATGAGGCTAAGTGGCTCCCATTTATCTATATTTGTAGTTAAGCTTAGAGAAAGTTCTCACGGAGTGTTCACTTGTCCCTAGCACCTTGTTGGAGACATGAGGGAAATGAATTCATGTCTCCTGTACTCAAGGAGTTTGCAGTCTTACTGAGGATTTAGGATTGACATGTATTATCGAAAGAGTAAGTAATGTAAGTCAGTTTGCTCCAGGCCAGAAAATACGTTACAGATACTAAGTCAATGGTTCTCAAATATGGATGTGCATGAAAAGTACGCAGGGAGCCAACTAAACATAAAGCCACAACAGGGCAGGAAGTCTGTACCTTCGTCAGGCGCTCCAGGTTATTTGGATGTAGCTGGCCCAGTAAGGCTCTTGGGTGGGTGCATGGAGAGTCAGGAACTGCCAGGATGGGTCTACAGAGGCCACGGATTTGAGATGAGTCGACAAGTCACACTTCGAGGATTGGTGGGATTTAAAAATAGATAAGGGAAGCTTATTCTTGGAAGAGGGAAAGGCCTGAAGCAAAGCACCAATTTGGGAGCAAACATGGTGTAAGAGACACCCAGAGAACAAGGCTGGGGGAAGCATGTAGGATAGCCACCTAGAAGCTGGTTTCCACTCCCTTCAGGGCGACTGTCTACACAACTTACTTATTTACGTATCCTGGACAGTCTAACCTCTTTACGAAGCTACTCAGAGCACATAAGGAAGGGGGCTTTCTTTCTCCGTATACTTGAACCTGAGTTTCACGTGTCTTGTTCAATCCTAAGGCTCAAGAAACATAAAAAAAAAAAAAAAAAAGCAAACCCTAGAGCTACGACTTCTAAGCTGACCGAATCATGTGCCTTTGTACAAATGCTAGATCGGATGATTTGGTGTTGAGTGTCACATTGACAGTCATTATAGTAGACATATGACTAGCACACACACGAAAATCATTGCCTTCAGAGCCAGAAAGAACTGGATTTAAATCATCATAATATCACAGAGTACCTGGAACATTTTACTTGGCCTCTTTGAATTTCATTTTCCAAATCTATAAAAGAGAACTAATTATAACGATACCTACCATATCAATACCTTGTATCGGGTTTGGAAGATTAAATGCAGTGGTGAGTAAACTCCCCGGCACAAAGCAGACAACTGTAAATGAGTGAATAATGTTTATAATAGTCTTATATTCGTAAAGAGCATGTTTTCTAAGAATTAATCCATGATTGCACATGGTGTAATTCATCTTAGGTCAAACAGGTAAAACAGCACAGCTGTGATGTATTAAGCGAGACTCATGTTTTTCTTGCTTAGGTGCCAAGGAGGCGGGTGCAGTGTGACGATGGCAGGCCTAGGTGGCAATGCAATGTGGCTTGAAGGGCACCCTCAGATATGTTTCTAAGGGGCCCAGAGTCTCCCATTAAGAGGGTCGTGCCCTGGTGACTGGGGCAGAGGGTGCCGCACACACATGCTGGGCGTGAATTATCCCTGCAGCCCCCTGATCCGCGTGGGGGGCACGGAGACCGGATAGACACAAGGGAAAGGCCGAGCCATTAGCATCAAGGGCGCCCGCAGAACCCTGGGGGGGCCCGGCCTCCGCCCACAGGACCGCCCTGCAGCCCCAGCCTGGTGAGAACAGCAGCAAGAGAGAGAAGGCGGCAGGGAGGCGCCGAGCGACATCGAGTTTTCCCTTCATCCCTGTCTGGGTTGGGTGCCTCTGTCCCCTCATTTCTGTTAACTGTCACACAAATGCCTTCTCATTTTGGGTGTCATCTCATAAAGTAAAATCCTCTAAGGTAAGAAAGTGGGGCTCAAATGGTCTTACCAGGTGGCCTAAGGGAATTTAAGAACAGAAATGGTTTCTTAAAGAAAAAAAAAAGCATCCAGTGAACTGTACAGGGTGTTACATAGGAAAAAAAAGAAGTGTTGAGACGGTCTTGAGTAACTCTGTTCCTTTAACGTGTGTGTTTTTTTTTTTAACACTTTTTAGTATTATTGCTATTTATTACTATCATTTCTTTTTTTTTTAATTATTATTACTATCATTTCTAATTACCATCTCTCTCTCTCTCTCCCCCCCCCCTCTCTTTTTTCACCTGAGAAATTCAAGACATGATGTGCCTTTTCTGGTTTGGAGACTTTTTTCCTGTTTACTCTGCTGATTTCCCTGAATCACTATGTGTTATGTATCTTTAGAAATTTAGACAGAGGGGAAAAAAATGCTTCTTCACCTACATTTAAAAAAAAGTAAGCGTTGGCAAAAGAATTATTTTCTTTGTAGGAAAAGAAAGCAGAGTTCCATTAGTGTGGAATCAGAAATAAGGTCTTGAAGCCAACTAGAGACTGCATCGGAGCAAGGTTATTTATGCCAAGAGAAAGTGACTATAAATTACAGAAAGAAAGAAATGTGTTCTGTTGACACCTAGGACTGGGTGCTTAGTAGTTGCTTAGTTGAAGTGTATTGGGTTATTAATTTACATTATAATGAGAAACAAACCAGAGTCCTTATTAAACGTATTAAAATATATTAATGTTACTTATATTATTAATTAATTATATAAAGTATATGATAATTAATATATATAATTATTAAAATATATCCCCCATATCACTATCATAAACGTCCCCATCTTCACAGTTGTGCTTATACACACGTACACCCCACCCCGGACTCACCCCGTGGGTGGCCCCCATGACTCATCTCTGTGCAGATTTCCCGTTAATTATCTAGTCCATATCAGCACAAGAGCATCAGCTCAATCCTGAAGGAGTAGAACGAAGGAGGGTTTTGAAAGGCTTGATAGGGGATCCCTGGGTGGCTCAGCGGTTTAGTGCCTGCCTTCAGGCCAGGGCGTGATCCTGGAGACCCGGGATCGAGTCGGGCGTTGGGCTCCCTGCATGGAGCCTGCTTCTCCCTCTGCCTGGGTCTCTGCCTCCCTCTCTCTGTGTCTCTCATGAATAAATAAAATAAAAAGGCTTGATGGTAACTTTTGGTTTGCTGTCAAAAGAGGCAATAGAGTTCAAGAAATACACAGAACTTGGCTTTTAAACGGTGAATAAATCATTTTGCAGCGGAGAGTGGCACCGGGGAGGAAATGCTGCTCAACAGCAGGAGCCGTGTTATCCACCTCTTGAACGAGAGCCGAGAATTCCTGAATGAGAGAGGTCAGGAGCTCCTCTCTGAGCCAGGCTTCCCGTAGGCAGTGTCGAGGGCTGGCTCAGTGCGTTATCTGAGAAGCCCTAGAAAAATCCACCTGTACCAAGACCCTTACCTTTCACGCTGCCATACATGAAGCTCCTAGTATGGGAATTGCTGTTTCAATTCACACCCTGCAAGCGCACCGGAGGCAGCCGGTAGAGACGCCCAAGGTACCATCCAAGTGCAGAGACCGAGAGTGGGAATGTCAAGAGGGGCAGAGGGGCCGCAGTGTAGACAGACCCAATTTACCTCCCAAGGCTGCCTTCCCCTAGATACGGCCGGTAAGTGTTCTAGCCAATGTGAACAAATTAAATAAAGGAAGAACAACTGTATCTTTCAAAAAGCCGCACCAGCAAGTAGCATGTGATTTCTTGCAAATACTCTTGGGCTTATCTCTCCATGTTAATTGTGACAGTAAAACAATAAAAATCAAGATTTAATTTTAACTCATGTTGATCAGTCTAGCGCAGGAAATGGTGATGATGGGCTGGAGAAATATTAATCCACATTGGTTATTTAACGTCTGCCTTATTTTGAGGAGAGCACTGTCAAAGGCTCCTGCTCGGGACAATGAAAGTCTTCAGTTATATTTTAGTTTATCGCCGGTTTCTCCTTATAGTTCTCCCTCCGTTGGTTTTACTGCCGCTGCCAATCATCGTTCGCACCAAGGTGAGTGAACCTGGAGAGGAGGCTGATGGCTCCTGGGCTATTTCGTTGTCCCTTATTGTTTCTGTGTGATGGCCCGGTTCAGAGCTGAAGGGAAGCTGTCGCTTCCAGCTGAAGTCACGATGGTCATACATTGTGTTTTTCTCCTTTTCCGTGGTTAATGTTGATCGATTCTCAGTATGACTAACTAGAATAATTAAATAACATACTCAGTCAGAATTGTTCTCTGCCTGGCAAGTAGTTGAGAGGAAGAGCAAAAGCAGCACATCGCTTGGGACCTTCCCATTCCGGTCATCAATCTCCAAGGAGATCCTGGATTAGCACCGTCCCGTGCCCCGCGCCCCGGCAGCCGAGCGATACGGGGAAGAGCTGGAAAAGCACCCGGGAGCCCCAGGGTCTAGCACAAACTAATTTACGTGTCAGCTCCCTGGCTGGTGTGGGCCACCACCCCCCGAGAAATATAGTTTCCTTGTGGGATGAGACAACATTGAAAGCACGAAGCAATTTTCCTTGGTTAATCAGAAAATTAAGTTATTGCACCATGTTCTGATCATCTGAGGTGTTATTTCATTTTGGTGTCCTTATAAGCATTTTTCTGTTTACTTTTAATAGTCTACTAGTCAGGAACAATAAACCCAAGACATTTTTAATTCCATGGTAAAATGATTTGAATCAGCAAACAGTGAGCATTCTTTGTGCCAGGCATGAGCATGATGACTGTCAGTTGGCACGAGGACAACCCCCGGAGCTAGGCTTTCTGCGTCAGGTCCCAGGGCCACCACTTGTACACAAGCTGAGGGACCCGAGCACACCAGCTAACTTCCCTATGCTTCTATTTTCTTATATGTAAGATTGGGGTAGAAACAGGCTTGTTGTGAGAATTAAATGCATAAGTTCAAGGAAGTTCTCACTTCCTTGGAGCGCGGCTGGCACATAGTAAGTTGGGCTGCAAGAGTCTCCCTAAATGTGTTGACCCACAGCTGGGGCAATTCCCACCATCCCATGGTGCTTTTCTGATGTTCTTCTCCAACAAGCATCAACCAGGGTTTTACCAGTCTGGGTTAAAATAGCATCACAGTAATCACGATACAGGGGATCCTCAGCCGCCTCGGCAGTCCGCCCCTGGGCTGGGACTCTGAAGGAATTCATGTGAGCTAATGGAAAGGCTACCAAGGTAGCTGGAGAAGGGACTGGCCCCTGCTGCCCTGGCTACCTGCCAACCACCCAGCTCTAGCGGCGCCCCTGGCTGGGCCTCTCTTCCCACTAATGTCTCACAGTTCCCTGTTGGAGAAGGGACCTTCCCCAGCCCTTTTTGGTCAAACATCCTTCTGAACCCTCACAGCCCTAAAGAATGTCTAGTGATAGCAACAGGCACAGTCCATTGTTTTGGTTTGGTTGGTTTTGTTTTTCCAATTTTGTGGGGCTAATCTTCCCCTCTCCCCCCTCTTCCCTTCCTAATCTAGCTACTCCTGAGGACTCCTCTAGGAGTCTCCGGTGGCCACTAGACGACACAGGGCTCTCATCCACATGCTCGGCCCAAGCCCGCTTCATAGACTTGTTCCTCTGGCTAGCATGTGTGGTGGTTCCCTTTTAACTGCCCTGGGCCTGGGCCCCCCCCCGATCTGGTGACTACTGCCATTCTACTATGACTGCATCCTGGTTCATACCCGGACCTTGCTATATTTTAATATTTCTGGTTAGCTTCAGTGTGAGTCCTTACTTATGGCGGAGAAAATGAGAAACCAAACAAGTCGATGCAAGCTTAGGCTGCGGCTGCGTATCTTCTGTGCTGCTCCTTGACATACTCATACATGACACTTTGATGATCTCCCGTAATTTTCAGAGACAGTGAATATAAATTCTTTGAAAGGGAGAACGACTAAATAAATAAAAAGCGGTGGTTTCAGCGCATGATTCATTAATCAGAAAGTGTTTTCTTGCCAAGAAATGCAGTCACTGATTTTTTCCCCAAGGTGTTATGATACGAGTACATTAGGCCTGTGGAGAGACCAGAGACCTGGCACCAAGTTGCATTTGATGAACTTTGTTCCTCTTTCCGTTTCCGCTAATCAACTCATTTGTTAAAACTCAATCAATGTTAATGTGAGGGTTTTTTCCTAGTACAATAACATGATTTCATTTTTGGCTGCTTCAAATGCATATTCAATCATTCAATCAACTGCTGAATAAACTCAAAGAATATTATTTTAACTCTTCCTTACAATGAAAGCAGAACTTTTTTTTTTTTTTATCAAAGAATATGGGCCTTGGGAGGGTATGAACCTAAAGTAGAGGCTACTGCGACGAGGATGCAAATCAACCTATTATGACTTTTAGGTTACTGAACTAGAGAACTCAGTGCTTCTAAACACTCAGTAACAGAACAACTAAAGAATCCAGACAAAACAAAAAAATCAATTTTGATTTGTAAAGACACAATAAGTCTACACAATGTAGAATGAACAATGAATTACTGACTGACTTTTTCCCCATTTTTCTACCGATTATTGGGTTGTTTCTATGGACTGGCCTTAACCCTTACTTTAGTTCCATCTCAGTCCAGAAATGTGGCGTCCACAACAAGAAGCCCTCCGTGGTTTTACAGTGAATTACTCAGAGTGAAGGAGAGTTACTCAGAGTTCGCGGAGCGCACCTCTCCGCTCGGCATCCTGCGTGATTATCTTATTTAACCTTCATCACAAATCATAAGACAATCACGTATATCGTATCATCAGAATTGATGCTCACAGATATGTGACCCAACAAATGTCGCCCACCCAGATACTGTAGGAACTGGACTTAAACCCACATTCTGTCAGAACTCAGAGCTCATGCTTAAGCAGTAGTTATGTCTTTTCCGTACTTATACTTTGAAGATTGACCCCCTATTTTGCAGAGTTAGATAAAGTGTGACTGGAGAGTCGCTATCAATAGCTTGGGTGTTTCTCTGAGTTAATACGTCGGATGGGTCAAACCCCAGGCGAGGTATATCTCAGCCATTTCCTCGGTTGACCTCATGCTACCCAACGTCTGGAAGGTAGATCATTGCCGTGATTCTAACCACGGGGAGGGGCCTGCACCGAAGCAGCAGTCGTCTGTGCCATTTGCTGAAGTCCCAGAGTCCCAGCTGCACACGTAGGTCACGTGGGCTTGTCAGGATATGCTGTCCCCCTTCACACCTGTGCCCAGAGGTCCACCAGGGTCACAGCATTAGGTTGGCATCTTCCTATCTTCTAGTTGGAAGGAATTTTAAGATTGTGGTTTTCAGTGTTTTCCTGGAAATATTTTATAACAAAGAAGAATATGCTCCCAGGCATAAGTCAAAGAGAAGCTCTAATTTAATCTTTGTAAATTGGGTATTATTATTATTATTATTAGTCCAATTTTGCAGATTAGAAACAGAGACAGAAACAAGTAAATACCTTGCCAAAATGTGGCTATATAGATGTTTCCGATCAGCATCTGTCTGACTCTAGAGCCGAGATTTCAACCACAACTGAATATCTATGTGTTTATGGCTTCCACGGTGTTGTGATATGTATACCCATAATACGTTGGGATAAATATCACTTTACTAAAGGAATCCTGTTTTCTCATTGCTTTACACTAAAACATCAGGAATGCTGTCTTTTTTATTGTCACATAAGCACAGAGGTAGTCTTAGTCTTTCTCCAAGTAGTTGTTAGTGATCAATTAAACAAGCCTGTAATATTATTCCTACTAATGTAAATGATTGAATGGAATTAATAATTGCACTGAATTTTTCTCACTTTGGAGAGGAAGTTTCTTAAGTATTCCCAGAAAAAAAGTTAAAATTGGCCTAGAGTACATGCCATAGTTCCAACGATATCCTCTTGCAACTTTCTTCTTCTTTTTTTTTTTTTTACTATTTCAAGTATCTTGTTAATTTTTGCTTTTCTCAGTACACTGTACTATGTCTTTACTCATTTTTTTCAATTCTTGGCTTTTCTTTGTCTCTCTATTAATAAAACAAAGAGATAGAAAGAAGGCCCGGGTTTTTTGAGGAGCTGTAAGTGGGGAAAATTGAGCAATAATATCTTCCGTGTGTATAGTGCATTTCTTCCAGGTATGTCTCACTCTGTCTGGCTTATCCCTGGTTTGTCTCTAATTAGGACCCTCCTTTTTATAGATTTTATTTTTTTATTTGAGAAAGAGAGAGAGAGAGAGAGAGAGAGAGAGAGAGAGAACACATGTGAGCATAAGTGAAGGGGGAGGGAGAGGGAATTGCAAGCAGATTTTGCCCTGAGAGCAGAGCCCCACGCCCAGTCCATCCCATCTCAGGACCCTGAGCTCTTGACCTGAGCCAAAACCAAAAGTCTGACCCTCAAGCTGCTTAACTGACTGAGCCACCCAGGTGGTGCTCCAGGACCCCTTCCTGAGATAAGGGGAAGGGAAACAGGCACACGGATATTGAGTTGCTTGCCTCAGTTGATTGGTTGTAAAACCAAAACCAGATTTCAGTTATTTCTCAGATATGTCAGGATTTCTCTGCAAAATATTTTACATGAGGAGAGGCTTGAAGAGAGGACAGGAGAGTCAACACAGCAGAGCGTGAGTGCACAGGCACAGCGCTGGTGAGGGAGGGAGGAACCACAGCATGAAGGGCCGGCGGTACTTCTGCAGCTGTCACGTGCTACCTGTGTTTCCTTCACAATATATTCATCTGTTTCATTATGAATTTCCTTTCTTTTTTTAAAGATGTATTTATTTGAGAGAGAGTCAGTGAGAGACAGCATGAGAAGGAGGGAGAGGGAGAAGCAGGCTCCCTGATCGGCTGGGGGCTCTATCTATCCCTGAGCAGGGAGCCTAATGTGGGGCTCTATCCTAGGACCCTGGGATCATGACTTGAGCCACTCAGATGTCCCCATATCATGAATTTCAAAGTTATGATGGAAATAATAAATAGAAGAAATGATCTATAATGAGAGACTTATGGTGCCAAATCTAAAAAAAATCTGGGAGAAATATTGTGCTCATAGAGAAATGCAAACCTGTAAGTGATAAAGAATGTGCTAAAAGGAGGGAAGTCTGACAGAGAAAATGAAAATGACGGGGATAGAATTTAAAAAGACTACAAGTGGAAGAAGAGGAAAGGGAGGAATTCCAAGCAAAACATAATGAACTTTGAAAGGGACAAGTCAACTAAGCATATTAACAGAAATAATTGATATTGTTTTAAATGTTCTTTTAAAATATGGTAGGGGTTTAAGATAAGGGGGAAATGCTGTAAACTCCAAGAAAGTAAGCATTTTAGCCACAAAAGAGCATCAGAATGATGGAGGGTGAGGAAAAAGAAAAAAGAGAAATTCATGGTAACAGTAATGTGGTCGATGAGCAAAACCAAGAAATCCAGATTTGGTGTATATTCTCCACGAATATCTTATGAGAACTTGCTAAGCCCAAAGTGCTGCGCTAAGTGAACTGTGGGATATTGGCGTAAGTGTAAAGGAATGCTGCAGCTTCCAAGCAGCTTGCACAGTTGCCACCTACACTATGGCAAATATTTATCACAAAACAAGGTTGTATATAAATATGTGCCAAGTGATTTAAACAAATCATTTGTGTCTAGACGCGTGATTAAAAGGTAGTTAATCTCCGGGGAGTCATCCTCCTCCAGCCCCTCCACGCCCCCAGCCACACCCAGTCCCATTGCCCACCACCTGCTGCTCCTTTCTTTATCTCAGAGAACCTGCTGGCCTTCACCCCTTTCCCAGGCCTGAAACCTGTGTCATCTCAGGTGCTTCAGGTCATCGGGCTGTGTTGCCTCATCTCCAAAATCCAACCCCCTCCCATCTGCTTTTTTTTTTTTAAAGATTTTATTTATTTATTTATTCATGATAGACAGGGAGAGGCAGAGACCCAGGCAGAGGGAGGAGCAGGCTCCCTGCAGGGAGCAACGTGGGCCCCGACCGGGTCCCCAGGATCACGCCCTGGGCCCAAGGCGGCGCTCCACGCTGGGCCCCCGGGCTGCCCCATCTGCTCCGTCATCTGCCTTCCCCCGGCCCTGCTTTCCTCAGGCCGCCCCCTCTCTTTCCCATGGACCATTTCACAGTCTTCTCCCCCAGGGTCCTGCCCGAGCGCTACTTCCAAAATATCAGCCTGGTCCTATTGCGCCCCTGGTCCAACTTCTTCGGTGATTTCCCTTTGCCTACGGGGGAAAAAGTGTCTATACAAGCCGTGTCTACACTGATGGGCCTTTAAGATCTTGCCATTCATTTGCCCTAACAACCAGCCCGCCAGCCCAGCACCTGGTCCCACGTTCACAGCTCCCACACCAGCATCATCTCCCTGGATGAAGTCTCTGGGCGGCTGCCTGGAGTCTTGGGGCCACCTGCTCCACCCTGGTCCTGGGGCACCCTCTCCTTCGCTCTGTCCCAGACAAGGGGGCTGTGGCCGTGGCCTCGCGTCCTCTTGCCACTCCCTTGTGCCCGGCCCGGGCCTGGGGACAGTGTGCTTCCCCTGGGCCTACAGGCCTTGGAGATGTCAGCTGTTGCAGAGCAGATGCTGGCAGCTCCGCGGGATGGGGGCTGATGGCCTGTCCCCGCAGAAGGATGACCTGTCCCCGCAGAAGGATGGGGAGCTTCCCCAGCCTCAGAGGCAAAGATAGGGCGTAGGAGAAGAAAGATGGGGAAAGGAAGGGAGTTCAGATAGAGTGGAAGTGTAGCAAGGGGACGCAGCAAGTGCTGGTGGACGAGGAGGTCCATTTTTATGCCTGGCTTGGCAACAGTTATAAAGGTGACTGTGCATTCTACGCCTCACAGCAACCTGAGAAATCCTCAGTAGCATCCCCATCATCCCGATCATTCCAATCATCCCCATCACCCCCATCATCCCCATCATCCCCATCATCCTATCATTCCCATCATTCCCATCATCCCATCATCCCCATCATCCCCATCATCCCATCATCCCCATCATCCCATCATCCCCAACACTCCGTCATTCCCATCATCCCCATCACCCCCATCACCCCCATCATCCCCATCACCCCCATCACCCCCATCATCCCCATCACCCCATCATCCCCATCATCCCATCACCCCATCATCCCCATCATCCCCATCATCCTATCATTCCCATCATCCCATCATCCCCATCATCCCCATCATCCCCATCATCCCATCACCCCATCATCCCCATCACCCCATCATCCCCATCACCCCATCACTCCCATCATCCCATCATTCCCATCATCCCCATCATCCCATCATCCCCATCATCCCCATCACCCCCATCATCCCCATCACCCTCATCATCCCCATCATCCCCATCACCCCATTACCCCATCATCCATCATCCCCATCACCCCATCACCCCATCATCCCCATCACCCCATCACCCCATCATCCATCATCCCCATCACCCCATCATCCCCATCATCCCCATCATCATCCCCAATGAGCAGAGACTTGATGACAGGTGGAGCAATCTGCCCAGCTCACCGCCTCCTGAAGGAAGGGAGGGGGTTCAAACGCAGTCTGGGCAGCCCATCAGGGACATTGCGTCTTTACTAGGATTTGTGTCCGACCTTTAGGAGCTCGTGCCCAGTTTGCCTCCCTCCATCGTCTCTGGGTTTCAATCACAAAGCGAGAGAGGAGGGAACGTCCCCTGCCTGGGCCGCAGGGTGACCACAACCCGGGAGGAGTAGGAGCGGCTGCAGGCCCCGGTGGCCCTCCGCGACAGGGGCTGCAGCCACCCAGGCCCCCCTCGTCTGTAAAGTGGACCAGGCCCTGGAGGAGCCTCCAGCGGCATCTGTGGGCGGCTGTGGGTGTGAAGGCCGCGGCGGCCCGGGGTCCGGAGGCGGTGGAGCACGCTGCACGTTGGCCCCCAGGCCGGGGCTAGTGAGCTGGGCCGCCCGTCTGGTGCCACCGTGTGCACAGCAGGTGCGGACAGCACGTCCCCCTCGCTAACTAGCTGCAGGGGTCAAATGGAAAGAGGGAGTTAAACATTCTCCAGTAATTGGCAGAGTGACTCCACCCATGGCCTTTCCTTGCCATCCATTTGGGCTAAAAAGTAACAAGAAATGCTAGTTATTTTTCCTTGACTTTGTAAGTTGAGCTCCTCCTTACTCTTCATCTTCCGACAGGAGAATATTTCTAATCATTTTAAGCCTTGCAATTAATATGGATTGAGTCTTGAGAAATCCCTGCTGCAGAAGGGGTAGGTGTATCACAAACGATGCAAGCCCTTTACAGGCTCTGTCAAATAATAATAGTGTTTTTCTCGTAGCACCCAGATTTAAAATGCATGATTTTTCTCCTTTCTTAATTGCTCTGCGTTCTCTTTAGAAAATCAGTTGCAGCGAGTGAGGCCCGTGATTGGTCCTGCTTTTCTCAAGCTGTGCTGACCGATCGTGCCCACATGTGTACTAATTCATCAGCCAAATTGCTCCCTAATATCCGTCAGAGTGTCATTAAAAAATGGAGGGAAGGGGTGAAAAAACCTATGTTTTACAGACTAATTTTTATTTCAATTCCGTCTGGAGGTATAATTTAAAAGAGAAACAAGGTGATTTTTAAATATAATCAGCCGCACTTCCCAAGACAGTTTGACAGTCGGAATTTGTGGGGGAGAAGCCATTATCCAAATTGCCCAGTCATGGCTTCGTGTGCCTTCCTGCCTCTGCAGCGAGCGCCCCGGCTGCACTCGGTTGAGGTGGTGAAGACGCGGTACGACTGCATCATTGTTAAGTGGGGCCTAGGGAAGATAGTGTTCGACGCAGGAAAAGTTTTAGCTCTACTTCTTGTTTCCTGGCAAGAGAGATGAGAGCTCCGGGAAACACGGAGAAACATTCCCCCTGTGGGGTGAGGTTACGATATCTAGTGCCAGCAGGTAGGAGAGGATGCAGAAAAGAAGGCAAGGCTCCTATGCTGAAGAATTTTATATCTAGGGTAGTGATTAAGACTTTTACATAGGGGTCAAGACATATAAATAGAAACAACCGTAGGAAGAACACAGCAAAACTGTGAAAGGAAAACAACTCAACAAATATTACTGGTGCTCACTACACGCCAGGCCTTGCCTTAAGGTCTGGGAACAGAGCAATAAATGACAAAATATATGTTCTCGTGGCATTTCTGCTTGGATTGAAGCCCGGCTCTACCTCATCTTAGCAATGTGGTCATTGATCTCTATTTGAACAGGGAATTGCAATGCCTACCTCGAAGAGTTTGGGTGCAGACTAAATAAGAGGAGTCTGCGGAACTCCAAGTACTGTACCTGGTGTGTGGTGGCCTCCTCATAAAGCATCCTTTTACTTATTCAGAAGACAGAAAAGCAGCGTTGTCTATTTACTTGTTAGATGTCTTTACCTTTTAAGTAAGTTCTTGCATCTACAAAGCTTGTGATCAGCAGTTCAGCTCACACAGTTAGGGCTCCTCCACCCCAACCACCCTCCACTCTAAACAGATGCATGTTTCCTGTGGACCAGAGTGAGTCAGACAAGCAAACAAGGGTAGTGAAGGTGAGAACCTTATGGTTGAAAATGCTCTCCCATCATCCTGGGTTCAGGCAAGTTCAATGACCTGAACTAAGGGCCAGAGAGTAATTTTCTTGTAGCTACCAGGAAAAAAAAAAAAAAAAAAAAAAAGCTACATCGACAACTGTCTGTGCAGCATTCACAGGAAGCAGGCGCTTCCCAGCTAGGACATGACTCAAGCTACTGGGTCCGGCTAGATGAGTGGATTTGCATGGTCCTGGTCGGACAGGACCCCAGGCTGCCAGGAGAAGACATTCTAGGTGGGAAGCTAGGGACTTAACTGGAGGCAACTGTAAAGATTCTAGATGAGGAACAAAAAATACAGAAGGAATATGCACAAAAATAAAACAACTACCACACAGGATAAATATGAAAATAAAATCTTGGGCAGCCGGGGTGGTTCAGCGGTTTAGCACCGCCTTTAGCTCAGGGCATGATCCTGGAGACCCGGGATTGAGTCCCCCGTCGGGCTCCCTGCATGGAGCCTGCTTACCCCTCTGCCTGGGTCTCTGCCTCTCTCTCTCTCTCTCTGTGTCTTCCATGAATAAATAAATAGAATCTTTTAAAAAATTAAAAATAAAATCTCAACATGCAAGAAGACAATTAAGACTGAGAATGGAAGCACAGCGATGAAAGCACTCCAAATAGAATGAAAACAAAGGGGAATCAAGGCAAGTTTGAGAAAAATATAAGATGGGGGCTTGAGACACAGATTGCAGAACTTGTTGAAAAGCTGTAATAATTAAAAGAGTTTAATAATTTTGCGAAATGTGATTTCCAAAAGGTGGTGATGACTGAGGGACAAAATAAAGAGCCCAGTAACCTATCTGCCTGCATTTGTAGAAATTTGGCACAGGAAATATAGAGCAATAGGAAGTGATGGGGGAAAGATGGACCATCTAATTTAAAAAGCCAGGCATTTTGGCTACCCATTTATGAAAAATAAGGTGTCTGTTTCCTATACAAATAAATCAAGGCCCCACACTTGAAACTTTATAAACTTTAGACAAAAAACATGGGAGTGTATAATATAGGAAAAATTTCTCATACAAGGTAGTAAAAACATAGCAAAGAATTTGACAATAACTGCACTACAACCAAAAATAGAATAAAGCAAATTTCAGAGAGGAGCCAGAGATCAAGAAAAATATTTGCAAATATTTAAGTTATAAAGAAATGATAAGAATTCTAAAAGTAACTCTACAAATTCATGAAAAAGAGAAGCAAACAAGCAACAGAAAAATGGTAAGAGGCTATAAATAAGGTAATTTGTATGAGAGAAACAATTATGTTTCAATAACCATGAAAAAATACTTTAAGGTATTCAAGCAAATACAAATTAAATTAAGAGGAACTTTCCATATCAACAGATTGTCAAATAAATAAATTAGCCCAATATACCCAAAGTTGGCGAGGTGGAATTTTCTCCCATTATTCCTACTGATACAAACTGATAAACCATCTTGGATACCAAATGGGCAAATATCCCTACAGTTGGACTCCTCTTCCACTCAGAAATTTCACCACTACTTTTATACTCTAGCTTAGAAAATCTCTTTCCTTTATCCACACGAAGATACGTACGAAGATGTTCATAGCCTTATGATAATGAACAATTGGGAGAAAAGCCCTAAATAGCCTTCAGTAGGAAAATGGACAAATGAATTGTAATATGTTCATAAAAAGAAATGCCATGTCCATTTAAAAGGAATGACTACGTCTATGTGCATCACTATGAATGCATTTGCAATACATGAGTAAAATGATAGAGTGAAAAATAATATATTTCTTCTTTTACAAGTGGAAGAACAAGCCGAAAAATAACATATACAGTAAACCTTATTTAGTCTTAAAATCATGCGTCGTTTGTCAGTGTGTTCATGTCTACATGTAGGAAAACCACAAAAACATGGATGGAAAGGATACGACCCGCACCATAGACGGTGGCTGACTTTGGGGTTGACAGAGGAGAAAGAAATGAAGAAGTGGCTTACATGTCTTGAACTATATGAGGAATGTTTTATTTTCCTAAAAAGTTTCAAGCAAATGTGGCCAAATTTGCCACATTTTAAAAATATGAAGCATAAAGTGTGTTATATTATTTTTCATATGTTCTTGGTATTTCATTAAAAAACCCTTAGGGATCCCTGGGTGGTGCAGTGGTTTAGCGCCTCCTTTGCCCCAGGGCACGATCCTGGAGACCCAGGATCGAATCCCACATCAGGCTCCCGGTGCATGGAGCCTGCTTCTCCCTCTGCCTGTGTCTCTGCCTCTCTCTCTCTCTCTCTCTGTGTGACTATCATAAATAAATAAAAATTTGAAAAAAAAAAACCCTTAAAAGACATTTTGCTAGAAGGGTTCTAATACTTTGTTCTATTGTCAGGGAAGAGGAATTTCCTATCCATATGGGTAATCAGTCTACACGTCCCGGCTTCATCCCTTGGGTGGAGGTGGCCCCACCGGAGCCAGGGAGGCATGTTGTACCCACCAAGGCGGGAAACCATGGCTAAGTGCCACTGCCTCATCCTGTGTAACGGAATTTGCAACATCTGCATTTGGCACGACTACCTCTGTCCATGTAATTTTTGGAAGTGGTAGGGAGTGTATACATTTTTGAGCAGAAAATTTTGTCCTTTTATTTTATTTTGAAGTATTTTTATTTAGGGAAGCCCTCTCAGCTCCCTCCACCCCTTGTTTCATGTGTGTGGTATTTTGAGAATGAATCATGATTTTATTTCTTTTTTTAAAGATTTTATTTATTTACTCATGAGAGACCCAGAGAGAGGCAGAGACACAGGCAGAGGGAGACACAGGCTCCCTGTGGATACCTGATGTGGAACTCGATCTCAGGACCCCAGGTAATGCCCTGAGCCTAAGGCAGATGCCCAACCTCTGAGCCACCCAGGTGTCCTAGAATGAATCATGATTTAAAAAATATTTTTTGTAAGATGGGTCTTAGAATTTTGAACCTTCCTTTTCTTTCTGTATTTCCCATCACAATAAACAAAAAAGAAGTAGACATTAACGTGTTGCTCTACTTTAGCTCAAGAACCCATATACTAAAGCTCCTTGCTATTTCTAGAACAAAACTTTACTCAAATTGTTACTTGTTATGGTTGCAGAGTTCATTTTAATAAAGACATCAGTACTTCCCCATACCCAAGAGGAATTGGAAGGGGGGGGGGGACTTGACAACTGGCCTTCTTTTCCCGTAGCTTTACCATTGTTCACGGTAGTGGCCACGGTTGCCGTGGTGGACAGCGGCGATGATGGTAGAGAGGCTCTATTTTAGGAGTAAGGCGCTTGCTGAGAAGGTGAAGAGAGGGAAGAGAAAAAAATGAAAGGGATCCACAGGAGACACAGATGCTATAGCTACAGATAATGGGTTAGTCTCCGGATTTCCACTGACGGAATGAAGGAATTTTATCCAGGACACAATTCTAGTGGTAGCACAGACAACTGACAAGTTTTCTCCTTCATCAGAAGAATGTGTTCGCCAAAAATTATTCACCCTGATATTAGTGTTTTTTTTTTTTTTGGATGTATATGAATACAGAAAACAATGGAATGTTTTCCTTTATCTTTTGTTGCTTCTTCTTAACAAGGATATTTGTAGATCTTGTTTATTTTTATTTATTTTTTTTTAGATCTTGGTTTTAAAAAAGGATTATATATATTTTAATATTAGAGTCTTAAAAGCATCGTATCTGGATTGGCCTTCTGTTGTTAAAGGCCTGGAGAGTGTTGGTGGGAAAGAGTACTTTCCTGCCCACGTCTCCCAGCCTGACCAAGAGGGATCACAGGACAGAAAGCTGGAAGGAGGTATGGTGGACCCATCAGTAGGACGTGGACGTCCTGGGATGGTGGACCCATCAGTAGGACGACTGTCGTTTATCAAAGAGGGACACTTCAGGAATGAAGAGGGTTGCTAATCGGAAAGACACCTATACAACAGGGGTAAACCAGCACTATCCCCCCAAACTGAGGCAGATTGCCCTCCTACCCACTCAGCCCCGATTCCTTCTCTTCTATGCTTTGATTTTTCATTAAGTTATGAAAAATGGGGCATTTCCCACAGATTCTGGGAAGGCATCTCTTTAAGGAAAATGCAGGTGTGGTGCCTTAGCCAGCTACAATTATAATCTCCTGGGACTTATATGCAAAAATATAAAATGTGGGGACGCCTGGGTGGCTCAGCAGGTGAGCGTCTGCCTTCAGCCCAGGCTGTGATCCTGGAGACCTGGGATCGAGTCCCACGTCGGGCTCCCTGCATGGAGCCTGCTTCTCCCTCTGCCTGGGTCTCTGCCTCTCTCTCTCTCTGTCTCTCTCTCTCTGGGCCTCTCATGAATAAATATATAAGATCTTTAAAAAAAATATATATATATATATAATCTGCATGAGTGTTTGGAGGAAGCTCCATAGACAAAATATAAATTTGAACCTTAACTCTGAGGGATGGGCAACTTTTCAAAATAAGTTCTGAGTGTAGGGATTGAATTTAGGCAAGACATGGCCTGGAAGCAAGCGTCTGGTTTCCGAGTTGGACCCAGAGTTAGAGATAAGGGGGAGGGTCTGGGGAGGAGGTAACCCGGTGCTTCTCAAACTCCAACCTGTGCAGGAGTCACCTGGGAAACCTGCTCCCAATTCAGTCTGGGGAGGGCCTGATGTCTGCCTGCGTGAGCTGCGGGTCCAGGGGCCACATGGGGGGGGGGGCGCAGAGAAGTGCAAACGGACAGCCCGCGTGTTGATTCTGGAACGGCAGGGCAAGATCTACTCGCAAGGCAGGGTATCTGGGCAGCATTTTTACTACGAGAGATTTTATTCAAATGCCCACAAAGCCCGAGCAGGGAAGCCGGAAAAGTGACGGGGAGCCATGCACAACTGAAAAGCACAAGCCTGTCTCTAAAGGGGGGGCTCCCCTTGAGTGCAAAGAACTGTTGACGTAGAATATGGTCCTAGCATTACCAAATTCCTCAGTTTTTCAAGGAAAGCCAGAAATTCCGATTTTATTTTTAATATGAAATGTGTTGGTTCATAAATCATAATTCTAAGGAAACACACACTCACACACATTCCATCGTGAGTCAAATACGTCATATTTTCCTGTTGGGCTTGGTCATCAGCTTGCAACTGCTTCATCTAAATTGTGGAGCAGGGTCCAAGAGTCCAGAGTGTGGTTACGGGCAGGTCGAGCCGTGACTAAGGGCCCCTGGGGACTTCCCCGCAGGATCCTGGCTCACCATTACCTACTCAAGTTCAGGAGGAGGCTGCGTGATAAGGAGCGGGGGTCAGAGCCCAGACACCGAGAAGGATGTAAATCAACTGTAGGAATAGAGACGTGATGCCAGGAGGTCGTGGGCTAGGTCTTCGTACGGTCAGAGTGGTCGGGGCCTCAAATGCAAGATGAGGATTTCAGATCATTTCCAATCAACGACTGAAAATCCCTGACTTGATTTCGCATCAGGGCAGGGCCAGGTGAAATAGGGAAGTTGTTAGGGAAACTAATAATTCAATACTTGGAATTTTGCTTTTGATCGTGCTTTAAAGTGGCCACGCGTGAGCGGCCGGTGACGTCCTGCTGAGGAGGCCCGTGTTGGGATGAGGCCGGGGTGGTGGCCGCTGGCGCCGGGTTTCCTATTCACTTGTCTGTTCCGGCGCTCAGCTGCAGCTGGTGCTCCCAACGTCGTCAGGCGGCCGGTCCCTTAAACTCCAAGTGGATCCTTGGAAGACGGGGTGGCTGTGGGGTGGCCTGGGAAGAAGGGGGTGCAGGTTGGGGGGCGGGTCAGAGAGGGAGAACAAAGAGGACGGGGCGGCGGGCTGGTGCCGGGGTCCACTCATCTTGGAGACCCAGGTTCTCATCAGCAGGACGGGAAGCACCGGCGGGAGGAGGCACTTTGGGGCGTCCCCGCGTGTCCGCCAGGAGGACCACAGGCCCGGGCATGCACAGCTAGGCTGGTGTGGGGGCGCGGGGGGCTGTCGGGGGGCCCAGGCTATCGGGGTCCCGGCTCAGGCCATGACCTCGGGGGTTGTGGATGGAGCCCGGCCTCGGCCTCCGGGCTCAACTCAGAATCTGCTGGAGGGTCTCTGCTTCCCCCTCTGCCCCTCCCCCTGCTCACCTCTTTCTGTCTTTAAAATAAATAAATTAAATATATATTTAAAAATCAATTAAGGGATCCCTGGGTGGCGCAGCGGTTTGGCGCCTGCCTTTGGCCCAGGGCGCGATCCTGGAGACCCAGGATCGAATCCCACGTCGGGCTCCCGGTGCATGGAGCCCGCTTCTCCCTCTGCCTGTGTCTCTGCCTCTCTCTCTCTCTCTGTGTGACTATCATAAATAAATTTAAAAAATTAAAAAAAAAATCAATTAATGACCTAATTGAGCTCGTATTCACAAATTCTCTCCAGGGCAAATTAGGAAGTTTCAGTCAAGGCCCGGCTTTGTTCCATTGCTTTATTGTCAAGGTTACGGGACTTTCCATAAAACTGTCAGCCTGCGAACCCCTTTCTGCTTCCTCCTTTCAAAAGATAGTGAGGACGTGGCGTGGTCGCAGCTTCGGAAGGGTTTCTGAGGCCTCTGCCGGGAGGTGCAGGGCTGCTGGGTGAGCAAACACCCTACGAGGGGGCGTCTGAGGGGAGCAGAGCTAGAAATTTTGCTGCCCTGGGAAAACCATAAATAAAACCCCTCATTAATCTCAGAGCAGTTTTGTACATTTGTCACAGGCAGCTCAGAATTTGCAGAGATTAAGCCCCGAGAGAGCAAAATGAAGCCACAGAATAGACGCGACTTGTTGACCCCTTAGGACAGGCCAGGTGCTTGCCTCAGAACTGTGTCCGTCAGCCACACAGAGGGAACATTTCAAGCGTTTGCATCGACGTGTGACCGATACGACCCTGCGCTGGTTTCAGGTATAATGAAGCCTAACGATGGCACGTTTGTCTGCGTCATGAAGCGACCACGGCGGGAAGCCCTGGTGCCACCTGCAGCCATGCAGAATCGGCATGTTTTTTCTCATGATGGGAACCTACGAGATTCACGTTCCTAGCATCTCGCAAATTCGAAATGCGTCATTATCGACGCGGTCACTGTACTGTACGTTGCATCCCTGTGGCTTCGTTATTTTACAAGCGGAACTTGGCACGTTCTGACCCCCTCCCGCGCCTTTGGGCCCTGCCCAACGCGCTCCCCTCTAGCAGCCTCAGGCCGTCCTCTTTGTCCATGGGCTTGGCTTGCCTTGATTTCCTTTGTTTCCGTGCTTATTCGCTCCCACACATAAGTAAGTCGTGTGGCACTTGTGTTTCTCTGTGTGACTTACGTCGCTGACCATAGGACCTTGAGGGCCAGCGTGGTGCCCAGCTGGGCGAGCTTAGCACTCTGTAGGGCTGAGGGGATTCCACTGCGTGTGCATGTGTTTATACGTAGGGAGAAAACCCGCACGGCGTCCGTGTGTACGTGACACGCATCCCATCTCCGTCCACACGTGCTCACACGACTCTGAACTGTGGGTGACGCCCCACATCGGGTGCAGCCAGGCCCCCGCAGGGCCGCCAGGGCCTAGGAGCGCTGTCCTCCCGGAGCCCAGGGGCCTGTCCCGCACTGGCGTGCCCGCCGGCCTGGGCGCCCCTGGGAGTCGGGGCTTTGGGCCTCCCACCCCGGGGTGCAGGCAGGATGGGAGTGGGGCAGGCCCACTAGCATTAGCAAGGCTAAGGAGGGGCGCCAAGTGGCACCTGCACTCCCAGACCCCGCCCTAGCAGGTGCTGTCCCTTGGGGTGACACATAAGGCTAGAGAACAGCACCCCTGCCCGGGTGCTCTAGGCACCTTCAAACTGCTGTTGGGGCTCAGTGTCGGGGGCATGAGTGGGGCAGGAGCAGAGGGGACTCTCCATGCCCACGGCCCCCGGTTCCCCGGAACCTCAGCCTCATGGGTTTTCAAAGCCAGACCTTCGGGGAGCTGGTCTCCCTGGTGCAGATCCCGGAGTCAGGCGCCTGGGGTGGGGCGCAAAACCCCCCACTGCTCAGGAAGAAACCCCAGACCTCGAGGTTCCTCCCAATGCTGGGTCCCCGCAGGCACATGGGGGGTCTGGTAGGACCGCATCTGTCTGTCCGTCCCTCTGGATGCGGCTCCTCCATCCTTTGTGACGAAGGAAGCCGTTCAGCTGCTTCTTAGGGGGTTTCTTAGTTTCTTGGTCGATTCGTAGAGTCTTTCAGGAGAAATGATCTCCCGTGTAGCTGTGGGTGTGTCATGTCTGTGGGAGGGGGCGAGGCTGCGCCCCCACCCTGAATCCAGATCTCAACCTTCTCCCATCATCGCCCTAAAACAGAAACGCACAATTTGATCCCTTCACAGACACTGCTAAGAATCTTCTTTCTGTTGGGCCTCCTGTGCTTGCCCAGGGGCTCAGCCCCCAGGACGCGGCGCGGGAGGCCCTCACCCTGGGGGCCCCTCAGGGCCTGATCCCCTCACCTGGGCACCCAGTGGGGTGCCGGCCTCCCTCCTCGGAGACCATGAGCAGCAAAGTTCTCTCTGGGTCCACATCTCCCTGGTGATGGGAGGACAGGGAGGCCCACGTGAGGCGGGCCATGGCCCGGGGCCCGGGAGGTGCAGTTGGCAGCGCGTGGGACCGGCTGGGGGGGAGGCAGCCCGTGACCGGGTGCAGGCCCGGAGCTGGGGTGCATGTGGGGGGCAGGCTTAGGGGTGCACAGGCTCTAGGCCGGGGGTGCATGTTGGGGGCAGGCTCAGGGGCACAGACGCTCCGGGACCGGGGTGCATGTGGGGGGCAGGCTCAGGGGAGCACACTCTGGGGCCTGGCGGGTGCACGTGGGGGGCAGGCTCAGGGGCGCACGTTCTGGGGGGAGCCGGAGCTGTGCGCGGTCCCCCCCCACGGGGAGGTGAAGGAGCCCCGCGGAGGAGGACCTGGTTGGCGTCGCCTTCCTCGCGGCCTCCAGGGTTTGGGTCCTGCAGCTTCCCGCCTTCTGGGCTCGTTTTTGGGGGGTGCTGGGGGGGCCGGGGGGTTTGGGGGCGGGGTGCTGGGGCGGAGGCCAGGAGTGCTTGCGGGGGGCGGGGCTGCTGCGGGGGTGGGGGCAGGGTGCGGGTGCGGGTCCGGGCTCGGGTGCGGGTGCAGGTGCAGGTGCGGGTGCGGGTCCGGGTGCGGGTGCAGGTGCAGGTGCGGGTGCGGGCTCGGGTGCGGGTCCGGGCGCGGGTGCGGGTCCGGGTGCGGGCGCGGGTGCGGATGCGGGTGCGGGTCCGGGCGCGGGTGCGGGTGCGGGTCCGGGTCCGGGTGCGGGTGCGGGTGCGGGTGCGGGTGCGGGTCCAGGTGCGGGTGCGGGTGCGGGTGCGGGTCCGGGTGCGGGTGCGGGTGCGGGTGCTGGTGCGGGTCCGGTTGCGGGTGCGGGTGCGGGTGCTGGTGCGGGTGCGGGTGCGGGTGCGGGTCCGGGTGCGGGTGCGGGTGCGGGTGTGGGTCCGGGTGCGGGTCCGGGTGCGGGTGCGGGTGCGGGTCCGGGTGCGGGTGCGGGTGCGGGTGCGGGTGCGGGTGCGGGTGCGGGTGCGGGTCCGGGTGCGGGTGCGCCGCGCGCCTCACCTTGTCTCGCCCGCTCCGCCCGCAGGAGGCCGAATGCGCCTACACCCTGGCCGTGGTGGCCGCGCTCTGGCTCACGGAGGCCCTGCCGCTGCCCGTCACCGCCCTGCTGCCTGGACTCCTGTTTCCGCTCTTCGGGATCACGGCCTCCAAGGAGGTGGGTCCTCCCCGGGGACAGCGCGCGGGACCCGGGGCCCCACGGCTGCTTCCGGACCCCGACACCCAGCCCGGAGCCCCCCGCGCCCCCTCCCAGCACCCGCAGCGCAGGCGCCCCCGGCCGCACACCCCCCGGGCTGCGGCCCCTGGGGCGGGAGGGCTGCGTGGGAGGGCTGCGGCCACCCGCCTGCACCGGCCTGCACCTGCCTGCACCTGCACCCACCTCTACCCACTGGCATCCGCCTGCACCTGCCTGCAACTGCCTGCACCTGCCTGCACCTTCCTGCCTGCACCTGCCTGCACCTGCCTGCACCTTCCTGCCTCCACCTGCCTGCACCGGCCTGCACCTGCCTGCACCTGCCTGCACCTGCCTGCAATTGCCTGCACCTGCCTGCACCTTCCTGCCTGCACCTGCCTGCACCAGCCTGAACCTGCCTGCACCTTCCTGCCTGCACCTGCCTGCACCGGCCTGCACCTGCCTGCACCTGCACCCACCTCCACCCACTGGCACCTGCCTGCACCTGCCTCCACCTGCCTGCACCTGCCTGCACCTGCCTGCAGCCGCCTGCACCTGCCTGCAGCCGCCTGCACCTGCCTGCACCTTCCTGCCTGCACCTGCCTGCACCGGCCTGCACCTGCCTGCACCTGCACCCACCTCCACCCACCGGCACCTGCCTGCACCTGCCTCCACCTGCCTGCACCTGCCTGCACCTTCCTGCCTGCACCTGCCTGCACCTGCCTGCACCTGCACCCACCTCCACCCACCGGCACCTGCCTGCACCTGCCTCCACCTGCCTGCACCTGCCTGCAACTGCCTGCACCTGCCTGCAGCCGCCTGCACCTGCCTGTACCTGCCTGCACCTGCACCCACCTGCAACCACCAGCACCTGCCTGCACCTGCCTGCACCTGCCTGCAGCTGCCTGCAGCTGCCTCCACCTTCCTGCCTGCACCTGCCCCCACCTCCACCTGTCTGCACCAACCTGCACCCACCTGCACCTGCCTGCACCCGTCTCCATCTGCCTCCACCTTCCTGCCTGCACCCGCCTCTACCTGCCTCCATCTGCCTCCACCTGCACCCATCTCCACCCACCTGAACCCACACACTTCCACCTGTCTGCCATCTGCCTCCACCCGCCTCCATCTACCTGCCACCCACCTCCACCTGCCTGCCACCTGCCTTCACCGGCCTCCACCTGCCTCCACCCACCTCCACCCACCTGCCACCTGCCTCCACTTGCCTCCACCACCTCCACCTACCTGCGACCTGCCTCCACCCACCTCCACCCTCCTCCACCCACCTCCACCCACCTGCCACCTGCCTCCACCCACTTCCACCCTCCTCCACCCACCTCCACCCACCTGCCACCTGCCTGCACCCACCTGCACCCACCTCCCAGCGACAGGACCAAGCCTTTCACATCCTGCATAAGCAGCTGCTTTTCAGCAGTTTGGCTTTACACCATGTAAAAAAGCAATGTTTGTGTTTAATGAGGACAAAGCCACCGTGTTCTCTTGTCCATGCTCCTGCCACCTCCAGAGACAAAGCCCAATGAACTTTGCTGTGTGACCCATCTGCTCTGCTGCAAGGACTTTAGTCCTGCCGGGAGGTGCAACCTCCGACGCAGGCCGAGGCTCCGGTGACCTCGGGGCTCCCGTCACAGGCCTGGCCACCCGGCTCGAGGAGCCGCCCCAGGGTGCCCTCATCCAGCACCCAATGCCCAGCGCCCAGCACCCAGCGCCCAGGTCCTTGGGGCACCAGGCCCGCAGTCCGGCGCCTGTGGACTCAGGTCTTAGGCCACAGCCCAACGCCGTGGGGCGTCTGTCTGGCCACGGGGTGCAGACTTTTCTTTTTACCAACCCGTGACGCAGGACAAGAATCTTTCTGGGTTTTCCCTCGTTTTCACGCCGTCCTTCCTCCTTTTGCTTTCATCTCTCTGCATCTCAGATCCGCCTCACTGTCCTCACTGCGTTCCCCTTCCCTCCTGACCTCCACGCTGGCCTGCACGGCCCGCTCGCGGGGGGCAGGGTCTCCAGGGCTGCGGCCGCTGCCCCACAGCGCCTGGGCCCGGCCCCGGAACCCCGGGAGTGCTCGCGGGCTCCCGGTGAAGGGCCTGGCGAGCTCTCGGGGACGACGTGTCCCTATGGGGCCCGCCCCGCAGCCTGGGGGGTTCGCCCCGAGGCCCCTCAGGTTCAGCGGGGACGTGCTTGGCTCTTCGGGCTTCAGAACTGAGGGTGAATGTTTAGAGAGAGGCTGAGATAGAGACCGGCTCCCCGGAGTCGGGGCGCTTCCGTGCCCACAGGTTAGAGGAGGACAGAGCCGGGGAGCACGACAGCTGCCAGAGGGACCCTGGCCCTGGCCCCATGGGCTGCGGAGGCCGGGCCGGCACCCCGACGTCAGCCTCGCCCGCTGGCCAGCCGGACCTTGGCCGCCGGGCGGGGACTTCCCTCCAGGATTCCTGACAGATGAGGTCACTCAGGAAATAAGGCTTCCTGTGTGGGGGCCTACAACAGCCCACACGAAAATGCATATTATTTTTCAAAACTTTTAATATTTAAGTCATTCACCTGTATTTATTTTTTTTAAGATTTTATTTATTTATTCATGAGAGACGCAGAGATGCAGAGACACAGGCAGAGGGAGAAGCAGCTGCCCTGCAGGGGGCCTGATGCGGGACTCGATCCCGGGACCCTGGGGTCACACCCTGAGCCCAAGGCAGATGCTCAGCCGCCGAGCCCCCCGGGGGCCCAAGTCACTTATCTTTATTGAGCTCAAGTGTGAAACTCCGTCACTTTGACGCTCAGCGTTCCTCTAAACATCCCAGGTCACGCACACGCACGCACACACCCAACAAGAGCAACAAAAGCCCCCTCGCCTTCCGCGGGGCAGTGCTGCTTGGATGCCCATAGCTGTCATTTCCTTCTGCCGCTTCCCCAGCTCGTCTGCACGGTCCTATGGTCCGCAGCCCTCGCCTCCCTTCCTCAACCCCCACGGCCTCCGCCTGCAGCATCACCAGCATCTTCACTCCCCTTCCTGGAACCCCCTCTGGTTCGTCAGTGACGCTTACAGATTAACTAGTTAATAAGTGTAGGGGGTCACGTGGGGAGCGCTCGGTGCACACGAGTCAGCACTATTATTTGCACACTGGCAGCAGTGAATAGGCCACTCTAGACACATTCGGACTGTTGCAAAGCTAAGTGAGTCTATCTCCCCTCCGCTATTTCAGCCTAAATTCATTTTAAACTTCGTGTGATTTTTTAAGCTTAATGGGAATTTACAGCAAATCAAAGTCCTTAGGTCTTTTAGTGTAGACGACTTCTCTTCAGCCTTGTGATCCTCTTTCCAGACAGTACGACTGATCTTTTACTAGGAAATATCTGACCAAAGGTACAGGGAAAGGTCTAGGGAGTTAGAAGATCTGAGCCTAAAACCTGATATTCAGGACACCCGGGGGGCTCAGTCACTTGAGCCTTCGGCTCAGGTCATGATCTCGGGCCCCTGGGATCCAGTCCTGCGTCAGGCTCCCTACTTGGCCGGGAGCCTGCTCCTCCCTCTTCCTCTGCTGCTTCCCCTGCTTATGTTCTCTCTGTGTGTCAAATAAATAAATAATAATAAAAAAACCCACCCAACATTCACACTAATTACTTATATGACCCTGATCTGTCCCTCGGCAATGCTTCTTTTTTTCCACGTATGAGTAGGGAATGACAATGCCACACCATCCAGGGGTGGTTGTGAGAGTCAAGCCAATATAGATGTGTAATGCTAATGCGTACGACGCATCAAGTGTTCTTATGAATTTTAATACCCACAGTCAAAGGTGTTGGACTCTCATGCCAGCGCACGGAAGCGTACTGAATCTCAGCTCCTTGAGAGCCATTGACATTCATGAGTCTTTGGTATCCTCCCCTAAGCCCAGAACCCTCCACAGCCTCCTCTTTGGCCACCATAGTTTTAATCTCACTTTCTGTATTTATTAAGACAATGCTAAATGTCTATATCTTACCGAGCACCTTGTACCAAAGAATATCAACAAGTATTGAATTTTCTCGTGTCTGTTGAATAAAATCTGAAATGCTAAATATTTAGTGTGCCCGGTTAGATATTCCAAAACAGACATCATTATTATTGTCATTGACCATATGTTTATACATGAATTTTACACCCATAACTGTGGAGGTATATGTGCATATGCATATGCAGATGTCATGTCACATATTTCCTCAGTCGTTTGATAAATTCGCGCTAGGCTCTTGGGAATACATTAATGAGTAAATACAGACAAGAGTCCTCGTCTTCCTAGGAGAGAAGAGACAATATACCTTAATGTATAGGTGAATTACAGTGAGTTAGGAGGTAATTGGTGTCATGAGAAAATGCAACAGGACAATGGAGATCAGGAGAGTTTCAGTTTTAAATAGGATGATCGGAGTAGACCTCGATAAGGTGTCAGTACTTGAACAAAGACTTACACATGAGGGAGTTCGTCGTGTGGCCATCGGGGGAACACCCATTGCTGAGGGCAAACACCCACCACGAAGATGTCGAGGCGGGTACGTGTCTGCGGTGTGACGAGAGCAGGTGAGGACAGGAGGGAGGTGTTGATCTCCAGGGAGATCATTAGCAGAGGGCCTCGACCCCCGAGGGCCAAGGTAGGCCACCTCAAAGGTGTGACTCTCAATGAAATGAGACCCTCTAGTGAGTTTTAGTAGAAGAGTGACATTATCAGTTTGACTTTTATTTAAAAGGATAATTTGGACTGCTGTGTTGAGAAATAAGGCAGAAAGAAGGAAACGGGTAGCAGGTTATTGCAATAATCCAGTTGAGAGGCCGTGGTAATTCAGAGCAGGGATAGTAATGGGGATATTGAATCTATTGTTAATGTATTTTTAAGATTAAAATCAACAAAATTTCCTGTATGATTCGATACGGCATATGACAGGGAAGATAAAAAGGATTCGAGGATGCTTCAAAACACTTTGACTTGGCAGCTGGAAAAATGGAGTTGCCATCAGTTGAAATGGGGAAAACTATGAGCAGAGTAGGCTTCCTGCAAAAGAGAGGCTGACGCCGGGAGTACAAAGCTTGACACTAAGTTTGAAATAACTAATGTCTAAGTGAAGGTGTTGATTAGGCAGTTAAATACAAATGAGTCCAGAGTTTGTGTGATAGACCTGAGCTGGAAATACAGATTTGAGAATTGTCAAGCAAATAGATGGTATGGAAAGCCCTAAAATTTGATGAGGTGATTTAGAGAGTGAGTGAAGATTTAAAACAAAACAAAACAAAATCAAAGAGGACGGGGATCCCTGGGTGGCTCGGCGGTTTAGTGCCTGGATCCTGGGGTCCCGGGATCGAGGCCCACGTCGGGTTCCTGGCATGGAGCCTGCTTCTCCCTCTGCCTGGATCTCTGCCTCTCTCTCTCTCTCTCTCTCTCTTTCTCTGTCTATCATAACTGAATAAATAAATAAATCTTTAAAAAAATCAAAGAGGTCAAAGAACAAGCTCTGGAAAACTAAAATATTAAGAGATTGATGAGAAGAGTAGTACTAGCAAAGAAGAATGAGAAGGATAGGTTATTGAGGTAGGAGGAAGGCCAGGAGAGTGTGGAATCCTGGAATCCAAGTGAAGAAATGTTTTAAGGACGAGGCAATGATCAAATGTGTCAAATCTGCTAATAGGTTAATTAATGTGAAAACTGGGACTTGACCATTGGAATTAGTAACAAAGCATAAATAAATATTTTTTAAAACAGCAAAATATATACGATATAATAGAATTATTTCTAATCATATGCATTATTACTAAGAGCTTTTCTAAAAAATCTCATTTAATTCACAAACTTGATGTGCAGTATTATTAAACTTTTATGGGCAAGCATATTGACTTGTAGAAAGCTTGTGAACTGGTACATTTTATAGCCAAGAGAGAACCCAGGTGCTGTGATTGCAAAACTGCATTTTTTTTTTTTTTATGAAATCCCATTTTGAGACAGAAATAGGACTATCTTGATCTTAAAAATAGATTTCAAATTTCATTAGGAATTTTATTTGACATGCCTACTTTGCCTCAAAAATATCAGTGGCCTTTTCAAACCAGTAGCATTTTCTCTTATTACCTCCTATGTCTGTAGGCTATAAAGAAACACATATGCTTGTGACTAATGTGCCACAAATACACTAACCTGATGAAACCCAAAGAATGGGTAATACAATGAAAAGCAAAGAATGTGAAAATTCCTCCTTAAACTGCAATTGATTTCATTTAGACAATTGGGCTAGAGGCCATTTTTTGTTTACATAGTCTATTAAGAGATTGGCACACTATGAATCTGAGGGCCAAATCCAGCCCGCTACCCAACTTTTAAAATAAAATTTTATTGGAAACACACAAAGCCATGGCCATCCATTTACATATTTTCTTTGGCTGCTTTTTTTGCTACAAAGACAAGTTGAGTAGTTGCAATAGAAACAATAAGGCTCACAAAGTCTAAAACATTTATTATCTGACCTTTTACAGACCAAGTCAGCCAACTGTTAGCATAATCTAAAGAGATCACAATAAGAATGTCTCATGGTCCTGGCCTTCCTTCTGTGTTTAAGTACTTACTAATAATGGCTTGCTGCTCCTTTGTGTTTTTGAAGTCATTCTGCATTTATTTTTTTCATTGAATTCTCAGACTGTGATAATAGGGTGAGTGGGTCTTATTTTCATGAGCAAAACTGTAAAAGAGATGAGAAGAGAAAAATTCAAATGTCTATTCATCTTTTAAGAGTCAACTTGAGTATCGGGTCCTCTAAGAAGACTTTGCCAATTCCCCTAGAAAAAGGTGGTCGCTTACTCTTTGAGCCTCAACTCTACCTTGAAGAAACATGTCCCATCCACCTATGATGCCTTACTGCAGTCTGTTAACTTGTTTTTATCGCCTAATAACCTCTAAGCTTGAGTCTAGGGACTTAGTAATTCAATCTCTCCTGGGTGCCAGTGTGTGTCGGGCATGGGCCAAGTCCACAAATTCAATGATTAGGAAGATACATCTCTGCCTTTAAAATATGTCTAGTCTAATAAAGGGGATAACTAAGTAAATAAATGATCACTTTATAGATTAAGATGTGCTCTGGCAAAAGGAAGTAGCATCCAACCAAGTTGAGGACAGTCAGGGAAGGAATCTTAGAACTGACGCCTGAGTTCATCCGTGAAGGAAGATGTTGGATCACCAAAGAGAAGAGAGTCATTCCAGGTTAAATGACAGGCAAGTGTTAGAGCATCTCTGTGACCAGAGAATGTCACACGTAGGAAAAGTTGGCCGAGCACTAACAGACTAAGCTGGAAAAGTGAGATAGGACTAGGTGATGAAGAATCTTAGGAGACATGTTGGGGGGCAGCCCGGGTGGCTCAGCGGTTTAGCGCCACCTTCAGCCCAGGGCGTGATCCTGGAAACCTGGGATCAAGTCTGACGTTGGGCTCCCTGCATGGAGCCTGCTTCTCCCTCTGCCTGGGTCTCTGCCTCTCTCTGTGTGTCTCTCATGAATAAATAAATAAAATCTTAAAAAAAAAAAAAGAAGAAGAAGACATGTTGGGTGGGAAATTTGGATAAAGTCTTAAAAGACGTGGAGTCCAGTGAAGGCGTACAAGGAGCACAATGATGTGATTAGATTTACACTTCAGAAAACTAGCTGTGACAATGGTAAGGGGCAGAATAGGAAGACACAGATCCAATAGTAACCGTGCGAGAAGCAGGAAGGAGCTCCATCAAGGTAGTAACGTTTGAATAGAGCAAAGTGGACAATGCTTTCTTGTGCAATACTATTTTCCTACCGATATAAATAAATAAATATCAGAAAGGGAGACAGAACATGAAAGACTCCTGACTCTGGGAAACGAACTAGGGGTGGTGGAAGGGGAGGTGGGCGGGGAGTGGGGGTGACCGGGTGGTGGGCACTGAGGGGGGCACTTGACGGAATGAGCACTGGGTGTTATTCTGTATGTTGACAAATTGAACACCAATAAAAAATAAATTTATTAAAAAATAATAAATAAATAAATAAATAAATAAATAATCATGGGTTTATAATTTCAGGTGGCATCTGCTTATTTCAAAGACTTTCACCTACTGCTAATTGGAGTCATCTGTCTAGCAACATCAATAGAAAAATGGAACTTGCACAAGAGGATTGCTCTGAGAATGGTGATGACAGTGGGTGTGAACCCAGCATGGTAAGTACTCCCCGTACTGTTCCAGGTGTGCTTTCCAAACAGAGCAAATAGCTAAATAGGTAATGCACATCCAGGCAGTCATTCATATCTCCGTGTAATTCATGCCTTTTTTCCTCTGCAAATATGAGAGGGATGTAAAGTGCCCTGGTGTTGTAGGAGGAAACAATAGCAGCAAGAGCTTCCAGGTCTAATTACACGGAGGCTGGGCTAAGTGCACAGGACCCCTGCGCCTTCCACACGCAGTGAGCAGCCTTGAACCCCAACAGACGGGATGGAGAGACTTCAGAGTAGATTTCAGGCCTACCTCGTTTATTTGGCCGATTTCACATGCAAGGCTTGTTCAGGAGCATCCCTGATCACAGGGAGGACGTTCAGAACCAAAGACAAAGACGTGACTGACAAAATGCAGATGTGTGCAGGAAAATTCCAGGGTGAACATTCTTCTTTTTAAGTGAACCGCTGCGAAACCAAACAACCAACTTAAGAAATTTCATCTACAGAGTGTGAAATCGCTCAGTTGACTGATTTTCCCTGCTGAAATACTTTTTTTTCCTTTACATTGTCTATTTTAGTTTTAATTCTAGCTCTTGTTAAGAACATGGATGTGAGCTAAAAAAAAATATTTTCCAGTGTCATAAACACTTGCATCATAGCGTTAAGCTCTAAAGCCTTAGGTGGTTCTTCCCTTCTCATTTTTCTTGGAAAACAAGAAAATTGTATTGATTCATGTTGCATAATTCCTCCTAGAATATATCCTCATCTGTATTTATCATTTATGAATCAAACAGTTTTGTTAAATACAAAAAATAACTTAGATGAGCCAATTTTTTAAAAAAATATTCGTTACTTTAATTTTTATGACATATATGTATTAATAGAATTTCATTCTTGAGATGAAATGGTGTTTCCTGCCCCTTGGGGTGCCATAGACATGTGTATCTTTTCCTTGACCACCTGTTCAGTGACCCCAAGGGACGGGGTAGTGAGCTGCACAGCGGAGCAGAGTCCTTCCCGTTGTGCCACTACGTGGCTTTGAAGGCATTCTCCCCACGCAGGCTTATCTGCGCGCTATCTTTTTTTACAGGAAGATTTCACGTCTTGCCAATGTCTTAAATTAAAAGTATTTCTAGTTTAGTTTTTATCGAGAACCATTTCTTGTATAAACAGATATCTAAAAAGTTTTATATGTAGAAATCATTCACTTGATCTGAAGTTGAAACCTGGAGTGCAGACTTTGTCTTGTAGATCTACCTACAAAGGGAGTCACAGAATCTCATAAGTGGCTCTATATGGAAAGATCTGCCTCTGAATGATTTTCTGGGATTTCCAACTCAAAAGAGAGGATATTTTTTCCCCAAGTGTGATTTTGAAAGCTTAAAAATATGATTTAAAACCCTACAATCTGAGGGGTGCTATTTTTAAGGGAGAAGAACTACTCTATTTATAAGAGAAGACAATGTCACACATCCAGTTCTTGACCACAGGCAGGAGTGTCGAATTCGGGAAAGCACAAATAATAGAATCTACAGGAAATTCTGACACTGTGTTTCAGCTGGCAATTTTAACCATTCTCCTCCACCTACCGTATATCGAACCAGGGCAGGTAAAGGTAAAAAGTAGATTTACAAATATTAATTTCTCCGCTTGTCCTTGTGCCTCCTTGGCACACATACTAATACAGAGATGTGACCAAAAGATCAAAGAAAGAGTAAGGGACCCTAAATTGAAAGACTGATTTGATTTCGTCTAAGTAGTATTTCAAGGTAAGTGTCACTCATCAAGGGCCTTCAGATATTGGCGTGACATGTAAGCGGTCATACACTCAGTTTGACTTGCAGTTGGTCATAACTGACCCCTCTCCTGGGGTGAGAGAGTCTCGTCCCATAAGAACATCCCTCTTCCAAATGCCGCTTCCGTCCCCTCCTGGCTCCACCGTCCTCGGGTTCCTCATCTGAGAGGAGCCTGAACCGACGTGTGTCTTGAAACTGTCCCCAGCCCAGCAGCAGCGTCCCTTTCAGTCGAGTCACAGAGCGGGGACGCTGGAGAGCCCTTCCCCCTAAAAGCCCTCTCGTTCCAGGCTGACGCTGGGGCTCATGAGCAGCACCGCCTTCCTGTCCATGTGGCTCAGCAACACGTCAACCGCTGCCATGGTGATGCCCATCGTGGAGGCCGTGGCCCAGCAGATCATCAGCGCCCAGGCGGAGGTGGAGGCCACTCAGATGACCTCTCTCGGTGGATCCACCAACCATGGACTGGAGATCGACGGTATCACATGGCGCCCCAGCAGAAGCTCAAGAGGCCTGGCGTGGGTTCCACCGGCCACACCAGCAGGACGTGCATTTAACTCTCTCCTTTCTGTAGTTCCCAGTATTAATGCAAGGGAGCGGCATTGCCGCATATTTTACCTTCCTCTAATGGTTGAATCCACATGCTCTGGAAATAGAGAGAGAATCCCCGTCGGAGCCTCCAGCCCCTGAGGGAGCTCTCTCCCTCCCGCCTCTCATGGGCCCCGATTCTCAGACAGAATCGACCTTCCTGCATAATGGTGGGAATCGTTACTTCCGACATTCCATTTGGAAAGAGTATTATTACATTTGGCCGTGGTTATTTCTGGCTCTGATAAATTGCCCTGGTGGAGTGAAAAATGGTGGGGTGATATCTATATTTATAAAATGCTTTATTAAAATGAATGTTATGTCAGTACAGGTGAATTTATTTTCAGTTTCTAGTAATGCCTGCATCTTTACACACCCACACAGGCACATGCTGATAACCCTTTAAATTGTTTTTCTTTACTACTTTGCAGAAAGTGTTAATGGACAAGAAACAAATGAGAGGAATGAGAAGACAATACCAGCTCCAGGGTAAGGAATATTGACATTTTGATCAGGATTTTCTAAATTACATTTTAATAAAATTATAAACTGGGTCAATTTATTTTTCAGATACGGTAATGATGCAGGAAAAGTTTCGAGCAAGACGGAGCCAGAAAAGGTACCTTAAATGTGATTCTTTCTAAATAATTATATGTGAAATTATCTTAGACCTGCCATTAGAGGTGCATGCATTTTTTCTTTTATTTTTAGAAAGGGAGGAGGGAAGGGGAGAGAAAGAGAGAGAATCCTAAGCAGGATCCAAGCTCAGTGTGGAGTCCATCCCCGGGGCTCGATCTCATGACCCTGAAATCATGACTGGGTTGAAATCAAGAGCGAGATGCTCAACCAGCCGAGCCCCCCGGGCGCCCTGAGATGTATGCACATTAAAACCTGTTACTTCCTTCCTTGCCTAAGTCAAAGCGGGTGTAATGGTTTGATGAGTCCTCGCAGACATAGACTAAAATCAACACTCTGGTAGAAAACATGTTTGGGTTTGAGGATTAGCATCATTAGTTTCTCCTTCCACTGAGTTCATGGTGATGGGAGTTAGCATATGCAGTTTAAAGAAATATAATTCCAGTCTCAGAATGTCTCATTTTCTTAGTAAAATCTTATCAGCCCGAAAGCCTGATTTTCACTAGAACTATCCTTATTTCTTTCAGGTCATAAACTTAGAGCAACTCTTATTTGCCTAATTACAATCCAGTTATCTTTAGTGTCCCCAGTAAAAAATTCAGTACAGAATTTATGAATCGCTCTTGTCAAACAGATGAAGGAGTCGTAGTCATTCTAGCTATTGAAGGAAGGAAGGAGACTCTTTAAAACTATCGCATAGAATTCATTGCACCCACAATAAATCAATATAAAAATCCTATATTAAGTTGTATTGGGAGCAATAGATCTTGAGACCACTGAAAAATAATCCTGCATAGAAATGGTTTTCTGGTAACCATGGCATTAGGAATGGAGTGGGGCATATGGTCCTTCCTTCGACTACAATGCATTTACTTGCGACTCACTAGGAGAAAGAAAACCTTCTTGCTATTTACAGAAATCTTCAGGGAAAGAATGATTTCTTTGTAAACAGAATACAAATAACGAAGATACGTTTTAAGCCATTAGCTACAGTGTAAGGGTTAGGGGCTTTAAAGATGAGTATTGAATATATATTTATGAGAACATTATCATCTTTAGGAATAGAAATAATTCTTTTAAAACAGAAAATCAATAGTACGTGAGGTATATTACAGAAGAATACATTACAAATGAGCTTTAAATATCATGAAAATTGGCAAGCATAAACAGAAAGAATATCCTTGCACACAGTAACTTTCTCACGGTTAACTTTAGAAACCCACTTTTCTGGCACGATGCCTAAATTTTGGGTCAAGCCCCTTCAAATCAACCTGACATCTAACACTGTCCTCGGCATTTTAGGAGGGTCCATTGGTGAAAAGACCTGGCCCTTACTGTAAGCAGCTCAGAGTCTAGTGGGGAACATGGACTTAAAAAAAAAGAAAGAAAAAAATGTGTGACATAAATAAATCCTACGACAAAAGCATGCACAGCGGCTGAGTCTTCCAAAGGTGGAGGGACTCACTGAATCGGGGTATCGCAGGACGGGGTGCGAGCGAAAGGAACGTGAGTCCAGGAGGAGACAGCACGTTTCAGCAGCAGAGTGCAGGCTCCGTGTATGCAGGCGCCTTGTCTGCGTCGTTGACCACCTCATCCCCTGGCGCGCTTCGTCCCATAACACAGGGTAGATGCTCAGTAGATCCCTATCCTGGTTAATTAACTAACGAGTGGAAAGATAAGAGGTATTCTAATTAGAAAAAACAATGAATTCAAGGACCCAAGTATGTAGAGAGCAGGGCTCCTTCAGGAAACGTCTGTACTGCAGGTGCCAGGGCTGAGTTGTGGTGAGTGAGATGCCTGGAGAGCTCGGGCCGCGTTAGACACGGTTGGTGAAGGCAGCCGACAGCGCAGAGCTTGTCTCAGAGACCTTAGGAATCGCTGAAGCTGGAGAGCAGCACGGTAGGTTCTGCCATTGAGAGACTCACCATGGCAACAATTCGAAGGGCAGAGGGTGTGAACCTAACTGGACTTTTTGATTAATCAGACTTTGAAGACAAGAGAGAGAAACGTAGAGAAGACGCTTTGCTGGAATAAACTTGGTAAAGGTAGGCTGTGACGCCACTGCTTGAGAAGGGGAACGCAGAAGGAGGAATAACTCTCCAGGGGGGCAAAAGTAAGGCAATTTGGGTACATCATAGGCAATAAGGATTGACTTCTGAGTTTGGGGGAAGAGAGCAAGGAAGGCCTTTAAACAATGATTCTATGGTCTTTCTAGAACTCAAGGTATAAAAATTCAGTTTCGTGTAAAAGAAAAATTAAAGGATGACTTTTTACTTTACAAAAGTGTTCTTTATTAGAGATACGTGAAAGTATTACCTGCTTTTGGTGTCACATTAAAAAAGTGTTGCCAAGACCAATGTTAAGGAGTATGTGCCTATGGTTTTTTCTAGGAGCTCTACAGTTTGGGGTCCTTAATTCATTTTAAGTTAATCTTTGTGAGGAGTACAAGATAGGAATCCAATGTTATTCTTCTGCACGTGGTTATTGAATTTTCCCAACACCATTCATTGAAGAGACATGTCCTCACTGGGTATCTTGGCTCCTTGACACATGTGGGTTCACTGTATACGTGAGGATTTATTTCTGGGCTCTCAATCCTGTTGCATTGGTCTGTGTGTCTGTTTTTATGCCAATTCCAGACTATTGTGATTATACAGCTTAGTAATATAGTTTGAAACCAGGAAGTGGGATACCTTCAGCTTTGTTCTTCTATCTCAGGATTGCCTTGGCTATTTATGGAGATCAGTTTCGTTTTTGGTGGAAAGAAAGCAAGGGTTGGGAACTAAAATTTATCAGCCCTAAAATTCTTGTTAATAAAACTGCAAATTTCTGATGTAGATGATGAGGATGATGATGATGATGATGATGATGATGATGATGATGATATTTTTGCCATTACTTTGGCTGCTGATGGTGATGATTACATGTTGGTTTTAAAGATGGTGGATAGTCACTAGTCCCTTAGATTCCAGAAACTGATTAAAGAATAGTCATCTTCCAATGCTGCATATCTAAACATAGATGTTTTCCACGACTCGCCAAGTTCTGTTCTTATCATAGGCCATGACCCAAAGATTAGCAGAGCTTCCTACTTGTGTCCAGAATAAACGTGGTGGGTAGATACTTAGCCTGTAAATCCTGCATGACTCCAAAAGAAGTTAAAATATTTTTTTGAGAAGAAAAGGGACAAAAAGAATGGAATATACTAAAAGGACACTGGCAGTACATGGAGAAATATATTTGTCAGGTTCCAGTGAGAAAACTGAGAGACCAGTCATCATCACTCATATTATTTCCATTTTTTTACATACCAAAAGAAGAATGAAATTGCTAGATTTTTCCCTTCCTCACAAGCACCAGTATCATTCAAAGAGATATCCCAGATTTTTATACTAGCTCCATTTCTAAACTCCAGGCATCTTCAAATGAAAGGAATCGGAGAATCGGTTCGCTTTTAATGAAAGGTCTAAGATAATTGTTTTCCATTCATCTTATATAATTTGTAGTTCTCTAAATGGAAAAGTTCAAAGGAAAAATTTCTTTGAACAAATTAAATATTGCTTTTTAATTGAGTGTTTAGTTTGGGGGTGAAATTCCTTATTTTTGAAAACCGAATTATGTTAAAGGACACTGTTTAATGTTCTCCAAGAATTCAAAGAACCGTATTAACGGTAATAAGCACGGTTCATAATATCATGGGCTAGGGTCATTGGTTCTGCCAAGTTAGGGGATATCAAATCTAGAATTTCTGGTGTCTATCAAATGTAAACAGGAGTTTATCCTCCTTGATTATGTTTCAATTCAATGCTGGGTGAAATTGGGTGGCAAGGTCAATGTCAGTCCTCACCTGACACAACCTACGTGTCTTCTTTCACTCATCCAGCCAAGTCCTGTAGTTTATAGAGAGATGATGACAGAGAAAGAGCAGCATCGAAGTGACAGTAGATAACAGGTGTTGGCAAGGATGTGGAGAAACAGGAGCCCTGTGCACTCTCGGTGGTGTAAACTGGTGCAGTCACCACAGAAGGCAGTACAGAGGTTCACTAAAACATTAAAAATGGGATTACCATATGATAATAGATAATCCCACTTCTGGGTATAGATCCAAAGGAAATGAAAACAAGATCCCAGAGGGATATCTGCGCGTATGTTCATTGCAGCATTATTCGCATTAGCTACAATACGGAGAACGTGTCCACCGACGGATGGATGGATACATGCGTTATGCGTATTCAGTGGAATGTTATGGAACAGAAGGAAACAGAAGGAAATCCTGCCATTTGTAAGAACATGCATGAAATTTGAGGACATTCGACTAAGTGAAAGAAGACAGGCAGCAAAGTACAAATATAGTGCAGTAGCATTTATATGTGGAATCTAAAGAAAATAAAAAGTCAAACTCATAAAAACAAAGAGTAAAGAAGTGGTTGTCAAGGGTTGAGGGATGGGGTGCAAACTTGTGGCTGTAAGACGGATAAGCTCCAAGCGTATAAAGTTAAAGTATACTTGGCAGTGTTGTATGGTGGAAGTTGGTTAGGTGGGGTGATGGTGCTTGAATGTCTGACGAAAGAAAGAAAGAGAGAAAGAAAGAAAGAAAGAAAGAAAGAAAGAAAGAAAGAAAGAAAGAAAGAAAGAAAAAGAAGAAGAAGAAGAAGAAGAAGAAGAAGAAGAAGAAGAAGAAGAAGAAGAGAAGAGAAGAAGGAGAAGAAGAAGAAGAGAAGGAGGAGAAGGAGAAGGAGGAGGAGGAGGAGGAGGACAAGGAAGGAAGGAAGGAAGGAAGGACGGAGAGGGACGTGGAGGGTGTGCTGATTGGCTGGATTGGGGTAATGTCTACATGTCTCAGGTCACAGCCAGGTGGCTGGGTGTCCGTGTGGCCGTGAGAGGATCACCCCTATCCTTCGGCAGCACCTGGGTGCTCACCCACTTCCCGTGTTTGGCTCTTGCACGTGTGTGCGGGGCCTGCGCTTGGGCACCTCCGGCCGGGCAGGCAGTGCGGGCCCCTGCAGTGGCCGAGCGTGGCCTCGGATGCCAGCCGGGTCATCTCAGGGCGGGCCGTGTGCACCCGTGTGCCCTGTGGCCTCTCCTGATGGGGCAGCGTCCTCGGCCTCTGGGAGGAGAAGTGGGGCTTCTAGAAGAAACCGTAGCCCCCTTACTTCCTAGACCAACAGGGAGATCACATTTCCGTCCAGAACCCGGGCGCCTGTCACCCCCAGTGTGTAGCAGAAGCCTGGGCTCGTCCGGCCACGGTGGAGAGCACGTGGGGCAGCAGCCGGCCCGGTCCGCCTGGAATCACACCCCGAGGACTTCCCGATTCAGGACGGAAGCGGGTGAGGTGAATTCACTCCTGAGTGAAGAATTTTTTTGACATTCGCTGTAACGAGGAGAGGGGACCCGGCAGCAGCCCGGGCCCACGACCTCCCCGTGGTCCCGGTCGTCGTCGAGGTCAAAGGCCCGGCTCCTTCGGTGTCTGCGCTCAGGCGTGTTTCCACACAACGTTGTGCTGTTGAAACGACCGCTGAGAAGAGCTTTGGTCCCACGAGTCTTCCATCTGTGAGTCCCCGAAACGGGGGTCCTGGCATCTGGAGCTAAGGGTGGGCCGGGGGGCCGGGGGGAGCCTCCCACGGCCGCGTCTGCTCTCCGGGGGACCTTGTCTTCTCCACCCTCAGCAGCGTGTTTCCGAGCGTCCTCCAAGAGCATTCCCTAAAGCAGGAAAACATTCATTTTGCTTTGTCCCCAAATGGCTTTTGCACTTGATCATGAAATATGTGAAATAGACACACATTTATTAAACGCAACAGAAAGAATTTAAAGGATATAAAAATGCACGAAATGGTGTACCTCACACCCCAGCTTAACTAATTCCGAAAAGTCTCGGGGCCTTGTCTGGTTCCGCCTCCTCTGCTCAGTCACTCGCCGGTCCCCTCGCCCAGACACACAGGCCGGAGGGTCGTGACAATCATTCTCTCGTCCTCTTTTCGGTGTTTCTGCTCGTCCTGGTTACCCCTTCATCACCACAGAGCCCCCAAATAGCAAGAGTCTTAACGAGAGAGAAGTAAGCAGGCAGGGCGGCTCCACATCACCGGGCCCGACTCTGCCTCCCAGCTCCGAGGCCTCAGCACCAACCGCCCCCCCGGGGCAAGATCGCTGCCTCCCCTCGCCCTCCCCATCCTCTACTCCAGCTCACAGGAAGAGGAGAACGCAGAAGGCAGAGGCTCCCAGGAGTTACTCTATCACTTTCCTGGCTTTAGGATTAATTACATTTTCTATTTCTTCTTGAGTTGTATTTTTCCAGGATCCGTATGCCTTCCGTCCTGCGGCTAATAGCATATGGTGTTTATAATATCACCAAGACCAATTTAATTTCTAAAGTATTTTTAGTTATAGATTTTGTCATTGCTAATATTTCTACTTAATCTTTTAAGCTTTTTTTTTCAATAGTCTTTCAAAAATTAGTTTTATTAGTCTTACGAGTCTTGTCAAAGAACTGACTTTTGTTTCTTTGATCATATTTTATAAGTATTCTAATTTATTCATTTCCTCTCTTTATTATTTTGTTTTACTTTATCTTTACATTCATTCTGCTGCTCTTTTAGTTTTTATTTTTTTATTATTTTTTTTTCTTTTACTTTTTAAATTAGACATTCACATTATGAAACGTGAGCTTTTCTTCTCTTCCAAAGTAAGGATTTAAGGAGATGAATTTTCTCCCATTAACTTAGCTCCATCACATATTTTTCAGTTCTTTGTATCTTCTAGATTTCTGTTATACTAGATTCTTCCCTTCATGAGTTGCTTAGAAGTGCATTTTAAAATCTGAAATAAATGAGACTTTTGTGATACTTTTTGTTCTTCTGTTTTTATTTCTGACTTCATTTTACTGTGCTCAGAAATTGTTTATATGACATCAGTTCTTGTTGAGGCAGATTTATGGGCTAGCACATGGTCAATTGTGATAAATGTCTCGTCGTGCTTAAAAAGAATTGTATACTCTCAACTTACTGGGAGGAATATTTTCCAAAAGTCTGTTAAATCAAGTTTGCTGGTTGTTTTTCAAATTGTCTGTGACCTGATTTTTTGTCTACTTAACCCAGCAGTTAATGAAACTGTTTTGTTAAAAATCTCCCTCTAGGTTATGGATATGACTATTTCTCCTGCTAGTTCTGTCAATTTTGGTTTCTATATACTTTGGACTTATTTAGATTATGTTATTGTGTCCCTACCAGTTTAGAATGTTTATATATTCCTGGTTAATTAATGCTTTTACCATTTTTCAGTGCCCCGATGTTTTGGGGTCTTAGAGTTTATTTGTCTGATGCTAATGAAGCAATGCCAGCTTGCTTGCTTTTTTCTTTCTTTATTTCTTTCTTTCTTTCTTTCTTTCTTTCTTTCTTTTTCTTTTTCTTTTTTTTTTGGTACTTATTTTCATTCCAATATAGTTAACATACAGTGTTATATTAGTCTCAGGTGTACCACACAGTGATTCAACAGTTCTCTATATTAGTCAGTGCTCATCATGACCAGTGTATTCTTAGCTCCCGTCACCTATTTTACCTATTTCGCCCATCCCTCTGCCCACCTCCCCTATAGTAACAACTAACTTGTTCTCTATGGTTAAGATTATTTTTTGGTTTGTCTTTTTTTTTTCTTTGTTCATTTGTCTTGTTTCTTAAGTTCCCTGTATGAGTAAAATTGTATAATATTTGTCTTTCTCTGACTTATTTCACTTAGCATTATACCCTTTAGATCTATCTATGTTGTTGCAAATGACAAGATATCATTTTTTTTGCTAATATTCACACACACACACACACACACACACACACATATACGTATGTCATATCTTCTTTATCCATTCATCAGTTGATGGACATTGGGCTCTTTGTGTAATTTGGCTCTTGCTGATAATGCTGCTGTAAACATCGGGGTGCAGGTGCGCCTTTGAATCAGTATGTTTGTATCCTTTAGGTAAATACCCAGTAGTACAATTGCTGAATCACAGGGTAGCTCTATTTCTAACTCTTTGAGCCCCCCCCCCCGCCCCCGCCACTGCTCTCCGCAGTGGCTATACCAGTTTTCATCCCCACCCACAGTGCGACAGGGTTTCCCTTTCTCCACATCTTCACTGACATCTATTGTTTCCTGTGTTAATTTTAGCCCTTCTGAGGGCTGTGAGGTGGTGTCTCCTTGTGGTATTGATTTGCATTTCCCTGATGATGAGGGATGTGGAGCACCTTTCCATGTGTCTGTTGGCCATCTGGATGTCTTCTTTGGAAAAATATCTATTCATGTGTTCTGCCCTTTTTTTTAACTGGATTGTTTGCTTTTGAGATATTGAGCTATGTAAGTATTGAAATAGTAGGTTTCCTTGAGACTTCTCTGGAAATTCCTTAAGTCTTGAGTTGCAGCTTCCTAGAAGAGCTTTTATATTATTGTTTTTATTTTAACAGACAGGTAACACTAATTTAGGCTAAAAATGCTCATGATTAGGAGTTTTTAGGCTACATTTTGTTTTCCTGTAAGTCAGCATGAGATTTCCTTATTGTCAACTTTTGCAGAGGACACCAGCTTTATGTGTATTTTCCTGTAGGGTTCCTCATAGATGATGGGCCTTAGGCATTATCTGCCATATCCAGCTCTTTCTGGAAAAAAAAAGATTGAGATTCTCAGATCAAAAAGCTGCCTAGTTACTCACTTAAGATTCCCACTTTCACTTGATTTAGGGTCAAGGCAAATTCCCTATTTTTGCATAGTTTTGAGATACATTTTTAACGTGCTTTTTAAACATTTTATTTAACAGGAAATCTGATTTGTCATGCTGTGGAAAAGAAAAATACTATATTATTTATTATATATTATGTCAGTCATTTTTACTGCTATAGAAAGAAAAAGATTTTTTTCTAATACATATTTATTTTTGGATATTCACAAATAAATTACAAAGGAAGCTTCTAAATATTTAACATATAGGATAATAGCATTTTATAAAATAAATCTTTGATTTAATTATGATTTTTGATATTCCTGAAAAAATAGAATTTTTATAAAGAGTCCTCAGGTCTTAAGTGTTTAATTTTAAAGACCTTTCTATTCATCATACTATTACTATGTAAACTAATATTCCAATTCACAATATGCAGCATAATTCGTTATTAACTACAGTGTATATAAATCATATTTCCAGGAGTCTTATTGATAACTTCAGTTTTGTTACCAACTGCTCTGAGTTTTTCAGGTTATTACAGACTAGATTCTTACCAGAGCTTCATGATGAGTTCATATCAACAGTAGGAGAAGGGTCTCTCCTCCTATTTTCTTGCCGTTCACTTATGTATTATCTTTATTCTGGGCTTTCTTTACATGAATAATTTCCTATAGAAATCATTTAAAGCCACATGCACGTTATGAGAGGGCTGTTTTAATTAAAACTAGAAAGTGTAACTGTTATTCACTTAACCAAGCACATGTAAACTCAATATGCTGAGAGCAAAGAGGGAGATAGGGCCCCGCTGTCAATCGCTCCTCACACTATTGAGCTTTTCCTCCCCCCATCTTTCCCTATATCACCCACTGACATATAGACCATGAATGGAGGTCAGTCCGTGCAATGATTATTAGTTAAGATTAATCTATTTTTTAATGTAAGAGAAAGGTTGCATCTTCCAGTAAGATGCTAGATTGAATACACCCATTTACCTTCAGTATCTCCTAAATCTCCATTAAAACAGGAACAAATAGACCTTTTAAGTCATAAGTCATGATTATGTAAATGTCAAGAGAAGAGATGACAGCAAAATCATTTTGGAAGCTGGAAAGTAAAAGGATGGATATGAAATGACTCAGTTATCTCATAAAAGTGGAATCCTAAATCAACAGTGAGGAGAGGCAATGAACAATCCAGGTTACATAGCAGCAGCCTTCAAAGTTTTTAAAATGTTGAAAATCAGGGGTAAAAAACTGCTTATGAAAACAGATGAATTCCCAGATTTTTCCTCAACTCTACACAGATGCAACTGCTTCTCTTCCACCAAACACCAGTGTCCTCTTCAGACCAGTAAAGCAGAGAGTAAGGAGAATCAGGCACAGTTCAGGTCACAGAGGGTTTCACGATGAAGGGGGGGGGGCTTTGAGAGGCAGTTTACCTGCAGAATGGGGGAAACCTTGCTTCTACTCCACTAGTTCCAGGATCCAGGCCTGTCCCTTCCAGGTGTCAGCAGGCAGGACGTCAGGAGATCCTCTCCTGGGGAATATAATCAGCATAAAGGAAAGGTGAAAATAAAAAAAAGAAAAGAAAAGGTGAAAATATATACAATTGGATTTTCTCAGAGAAAGAAGAGGCCCAGTCAGAGGTACTGCAGCGAAGCCCACAGTCAACAACTCCCAAAGCAGGGGTACAGAGCTTCCAGACAGCTTTTCAGGGTCTCAAATATAAGCAAACAGTGAGAAGGTCCTGGATAGCTGAAGAAAACCTCGGGCATGAAAGTTCCAAAGAAGCAAAAAGAAAGCAGAAAGCTGCAGGAAACAGGGACTATGCAAGAAGAAGGAAAACACAGGAAAGGAAACTATCATTAATATATTCAGAGGAAAACAAAGGAATTGCATTCATGGAATATGAATATCCTTTTATTTCTCATAACATAGATATGTTGTTTTATTTTTGCTTTTTTTTTTACAAACAAATGTAGCATACGATATGCTGTCTTGTACACTCCTTTTTTTAATTTTAATTTTTTTAATTTTAATTTTTTAATAAATTTACACCCTCTTCACATATTTATCTGACCCGCTGCCTCCAGCAACTACTAATCTGTTCTCTGCATCTATGAGCTTGTTCTTTTGTGTGTTTTTGTATTTGTGGTTTTTTTTTTTTTTAAAGATTCTACTTGTGAGAGAGATCATGTATTTGTCTTTCTCCGACCTATTTCAGTTAGCACAATGCCCTTGATCTCCATCTGGTTGTCACAAATGGCAAGATTTTGTTCATTTTTTTGTGGCTGAGTAATAGTCCACTGTGTACATTTACCACAATTTCTTTATCCATTTACCCACCAATGGACACTTAGGTTGTTCCCATATCATTGCTGTGGCAAATAATGTTGCAATGAACACAAGCATAATATTTCTTTTTGAGTTAGTGTTTTCATTTTCTTTTGATAAATACCCCAAAGTAGAATTGCTATGTCATGTTGTAGTTCTATTTTAATTTTTTGAGGATCTTGAATACTGGTTTCCATAGTGGCTGCACCAATTTACGTTCCCACTGTCAGTGCACAAGGGTTCCTTCTTCTCCACATCCTCACCAACACTTATTATTTCTTGTCTTTTTGATAATAGTTATACTAAAAGGTATGAGGTGATAGCTCATTGTGGTTTTGATTTGTATTTCCCTGATAATTAATGATATGGAGCATCTTTTCATGTGCCTATTGGCCATTTGTAAGTTTTCTTTGGGAAAATGTCTGTTCAGACCTGCCCTTTTCTTTTTTTTAGAATTTATTTATATTTATTTATTCATGAGACTCACACACACACACACACAGAGAGAGAGAGAGAGAGAGAGAGAGAGAGGAAGAGACATAGGAAGAGGGAAAAACAGGAGGGGAGCCTGATGCAGGACTCGATCCCAGGACCCCAGGATCATGCCTTGAGCCAAAGGCAGATGCTCAACCGCTGGGCCACCCAGGTGCCCCCTTCTGCCCAGTTTAAAATCAAATTGTTGATTTTAAAAATAAAATTGGTGTTTTTTGCTATTGAGCTGTATGAAATCTTTATATGTTTCGGTAAATAGCCTTTTATCAGAAATACAATTTGAAAATATTTTATCTCGTTTAGTAGGTTGTCTTCATTTTTTTAATGGTTTCCTTTGCTGTGCAGAAACTTTTTAGTATGATGTAGTCCTACTTATTTATTTTTGCTTTTGTTGTTTTTGCTTTTGGTGTCAGATTGAAGAAATTATCACTAAGCCCTATGTCAAATAACTAACCATCTATGTTTTCTTCTAGGAGTTTTATGGTTTCAGGTCTTATGTTCAAGTTTTTAATCTATTTGGAATTAATTTTTGTGTATGCTGTAAGATTGTGGTAAAATTTTATTGTTTTGCATGTGGCTGTCCAGTTTTTCCAACACCATTTATTGGAGAGTCTGTCCTTTCCACATTATATATTCTTGGCTCCTTTGTCATAAATTAATTGGCTATATCTATGTGGCTTTATTTTGGGGCTCTCTATTCTGTTACACTGATCTGTGTCTATTTGTATGCAAATAGCATACTATTTTAATTGCTGTAGATTTTTAATATAGTTTGAAATCAGGCAGCATGATGCCTCCAGTTTTGTTCTTTCTCAAGATTACTGTGACTATTCAGGTTTTTTTTTTTTTTTTTGTGGTTCCATACAATTTTAGGATTGTTTGCTCTTGTTTTTGAAAAATGTCATTGGAATTTTGATATCAAATTTTCATCAAAACTGTAGATTGTTTTGGGTAGTTTGGGTCCTAAAGATAGTTTTGAGTAGTATCAATTTTAACAATATATAGTCTTCAATATACAGATATTTCCCATCCTTGGTTTAATTTATTTCTAGATATTTTATTTTTGGGGGCAATTATAAATGATGTAGTTTTCTTTGTTTCTCTTTCTGACATTTCATTTTAGTGTATAGAAATGCAACAGATTTTTGCACATGGATTTTGTATCCTGCAGTGTTGCTGAATTTTTTTATTAGTTCTAACAGTGTTTTGATGAAGTCTTTAAGGTTTTCTATATATAATAACATTTCATCTACAAATAGTGACAGTTTTACTTCTTTTTGATTTTGGATGGCTTTTTCTCCCTTACTTAATTGTTCTGGCTGGGATTTCCAATACTATATTGAATAGAAATGGTGAGAGCAGGCAACCTTGTTTGTTCCTGATCTTAGGAGAAAGACTTTAAGCTTTTTATCTTTGAGTATGATGTTAACCGTGGGCTTGTCATATATGGTCTTTTTGATGTTGAGATATATTTCCTCTGTACCCACTTTATCATAAATTGATGTTGAATTTTGTTAAACATGTTTTCTACATTTATTGATATGATCATATTATTTTTATAAATTTTACCTAATAATGGTATATGATTTTTTTAACGTATTCTTTAATTTGGCTTGCTACAATTTTGTTGAGTATTTTTGCATCTATGTTCATCTTGGATAGTGATGTGTAATTATCTTTTTTTTTTTTGTAGTGTCCTTGAATGGTCTTGGTATTAGGGTAATGCTGGCCTAGTAAAATGAGTTTGGAAGATTCTCTCCTCTTCTATTTTTTGGAAATTTGAGAAAGATTAGCATTGATTATTCTTTTAATGTTTGGTAGAATTTATCAATGAAGCCATTTAGTCCTGGACTTTTTTGGTTGAGAGACTTTGGATTACTGACTCAATCTCCTTACTAGTAATCTGTCTGTTCACATTTTCTATTTCATCATGATTCAGTGTTGGTACAATGTGTGACTCTAGGAATTTATCCATGAGTGGCATTCTTTAAAAGAGGACCAAGAAGACAAAAAATAAAATATGAATATAAATAAAATAAATATATAAAATGTAGTTAAAAAGATATAAAAATATATCGTAAATGGAAAATCTAGTAGAAAAATGGCAAGAAACAAAGTAAGAGAATCATAGGAAATTTCAGAAAAAGAATAGAGGAAACTGAGGAGACTACATCAAAAATTGAAGGAAATTTCCATAGTGTAAGAATGTAATCCCACTGGGTGCCAGCCAAGAGTTGAAACACACATTGAGAAGGTTATTGATAGTTCAGAATATTATGAGAAAAGAGAAAATCCTAAAAATTTTCAGAAAAATGACAACACTGATTCATTAAAAAAGATAAAAAATATGAATGCTTAAAGACTTCTCTATAGCAACACTGGAAACTCAAACAATCGGAAAAGGATGCCTTCAACATTTGGCATGATGTTTATTTTCAAACTTGAAATCAATATCCAACCAAGCTATCAATGAAGTAGGAAGACTGACTGAAGTTGAGATAAATCTTTGCAGATCCAGAGAGAAAAATGCTCGGAGTTAGGACAGGTTAGGAACGTCCTGGAAGACATGCTCTAAGACAATGAAATGGGTAGAATATTTGATGTAGATTAAGTATCTTATTTGATTGTTCTGAGAGAAGATTTAAACAACCATGGAATGTTTGGAGTCATTTAGTGGTTATTCAGAAAACCAAGCGAAACTTACCAAGCAAGCCAGGAGGGGTAGAGCAGGAGTACGGAACAGGAAAAATAATATAGGTCATATTTCTCAGAAGTTCATGGATTTCTACTCGACAACATTCTAAATGTTGAACTCCGCTCTAAGTAGGATTATCACGTAGCTGTAATAGGAGGAGGATGGGGACATGAAGTTTAAGTGTGTTGGGTGGTCGAGTGTATCAACGAAAGCTAAATCCTCATCATCTAACAGTGGAAATCTAACCATAATGCCTACAACTGAGAAATCAATATGTGATACCAGATGGATCTAATGCAAGTAAATATCCAAAAAGAGCTAGATTTTAACCTGGCTTTTTGGCAAGCAGAAAATGATTAGTGATATTTCTTACAAGTCGTCTCACATTATTATTCAACCATAAATAGAAACCCTAACGGTTTCATGCCACTGTCCCCCCAGTGAGTTGTCTTGTACAGCGTTGGAGACCCCAGGCTTAGCCCCCGTGGTTCACGGATGGAGTGTTGAGTAAGCCCCTGGGTCTGCACCCCTAACCACCAGGTAGCAATAGTGAGGCATCCCTGTTCTTCGTACCACATTAATTTCTGAATACTTTCTGCACTAAGGGGTCTACAATTCTTTCATATATTGGAAAGACTTTTTATGGTTGTAGAAGATACAAAAAGTATCAAGAAGGCAGAAGATATCCCCAATCCCATTGTTAATATTTTGACATATTTCAGTTTAGTCTATTCCTGGGCATTTTATGTGTGTGGACATAGTTTTATCATAAAAACTACATCCTTGTGTATATTTAATTTCACATAAGTCCTCTGTTGTGAAACAGTATAAAACAAGCATTTTCCCATTCACAGTGTGTCCATGGCAATGCCCTTCGGTCACCTTAGCACAGGAGGTTCCCTCTAGCCATGCCATCCCCGACTGCCTCATCCCCTACAGCTTCATTCCTCTAGATGTTTTGCTTCTCCTCCCTTCTTGGGTAGGAATCTTTTTTTCTCTCCAAAACTCTTGGGAAAAGATATACCACACACACGCACACACAGACACACACACACACAAACACCAAATTCCTCCTCCACTTATGGAAAAATGTCGTGTTTATTCTGTTGTCCTGATATCTGCAAACACATGCTCTTAACTTTCCAAATGATTTATTCCAGATCCCTTTGGGCCTAGGTCAAACTCTTGGTCTCAGGTTGAAACTAGTGTCTTAGGCAAAAGACTAATCTGTTGATGATCCACCCTTCCTTTGTTTTTGTAGTTTCTGTACTAATAGTTGGCTCAATTAACGGCTCATCTCAGGCTTTCCTAAGAGCTCTATTATTCTGCCATTGACCTTCCCAACTGTCTCTCTGGTCCTCGGTCTTTACCCCTTACTACAGCATCATCTCTTCAACCAGCCCAGCAATCACATGCCCTAAGCGAAAAACCGTAATAGAGCTGACCAGAAGGCGTTCATGTTTACTGGCAAGATAATACAGACATTGCCCTCGATCCCACCTCCCAACGCCTGCACTTACTCCTCAACATGTATTATGGTATATTAGCATTACAATTTACTGCAGAATTTAAATTCACCCTGAACTTTTAATGTGTTTCTAAATTGTAATATTTGCATAAATATCACCTAATATATGTCTTAAAGGTCTATACATAGGAAAAAGTATGAGAAATCCACAAAGGATAAAGCATGGCAAATATATTAGTATTTTCTTATTTTGATTCTTTAATTTTGTATCTACCCATACCTTTTAATCATTATGTTTTATATACACATATATATGCATATGCATATATTTGCAATTAAGAAAGTTTAAGTGTGGTGAGAATGTACATTACATCTTTAAGTTCCCCTTCTTATGTTCAGTTTAATAATATCCAAATTATATATCACTTCCTGGTTTCTGTTGCTTTTTTCTACAGTAAAATAGTTAATATTTAAGCCCCAAATTTCAGTTGCCACTTAGTACTACACTATAAGAATTTTTAAACTTATTTTGCTATTTTATTTACATACCATTTGTTTTTCAAGTTTTCAATGGAAACTGTTACCATGGAAAATATAAAACATTCCCATGTATGAAATATAAGACAAACAAGATATTTATAAATTAATTTGTTTGGGGTGAAGAGTAGACACCCCAGGGAGCTAACTTTTAAATTAATTAGAACATAAAAGGCAAATTATAATCCAATGCACCTGACCCTACTATGCTAGGTCATTCCCACATCCATGATGGCTTTCAGTGAGTACTAAATACTTCCTTTCCAAAAAAAAATATTAAAAAAAATAAATAAATACTTCCTTTCCATGATTTCTTAAAAAGATCCTTCAGTGTATATATCACAGACAGCATACCTCTCTGTATGAAACAGGGTGATTCTTCTATTTGTATATTTTTAAATAAGGACAGATCGTAAATAGACAAGAATTGATACATGAAGAAATATAAGGAGGCTATTACAGTAACCCAAATCAGAGGTGATGTTGATTTATTCCAAAGTGATAGCGATGGAGATGAACATGAAATAGTCCAGACACATTTATATAGATAAAATTGACCCAATTTGGTGGGAAGGAAGAGAATGCTCTCAGGGAGGACAAGCAATATAGTATAGTGGCTGAGGGTATGAATTCTAAAGCAAGACTACATGGTTTCAAAATCCAAGTCTGCCATTTCCAGACTCTGTGACCTTGGGCAAGCCCCTGAACTTTACTCTGTCTCATGTTTTCATGTGTAAAATGTGATAAATACAGCGCTAACCTCATTCCACTGTAAGAATAACATGGATTAAATTGTTTATTTACTTTGAACTTAGAATAGTGTTTATTATATACGGAGCACACTGTGTTTGTAATTATAATGATGATGATGCTATTAGCTTATATAGGTGATCCTAAAGAAGAACTACATTTGAGGAAGAAAATAGTGGGTTTGGTCTTGAACATTTTGGGAGTGGAGTTTTATTTAAGATATTCAAGTTATGTTAAATAGTCAATTGGATATATAGGTCTAAAAGGAGAAGTCTGGGCTGAAGACCAGAATTGATGGTATGGTGTACCTACAGGCATTAAATCAGTGAAAATATATGAGATTTCCTAAGGGTAAATACTTCAGAAAAAAGAGGTAGCCGTGACAGAGTTTCATGAAACTCCAGTTTTCAGGAAGGATAAATGAAAATGAATTGGCAAGGTAAATAGAGAAACAAGCAGAGATGTGGGAGAAAAACCAGAAGAGTGAGATATCACAGAAGCCCCAAGAAGAGTTTTACAGCAGGAAGAAGTGGTTAACTCTTCTGGGTACTGTCAAGAGGTCTACAAGACTGAGACTGAGAAGTATGTGTTGGGTTTAGTAGTACATTGATAATCAAAGCAAGTGCGGTTGGGGTGGCCTGAAGGGACGGAAGCCAGATTGGAGTGGTTAAAGGAACAGAGTCAGTGAATGTAGACGACTCTTTTGCGTAGTTTGTGAAAATGGAGGTGAGGTAGGGCCGTGGTTTAATTGAGAAGAAGGTAACAAAGGCCGCCATTTTCTCTTTTGTAAAGATGACTTGAAAATGATGAAATGTTGGTGGCATGAAGCCAAATATTAAGCAAAGGACCACATGATGTGTAAACTTTTTTCTTGTTGAACAGAACTCAGACACAGGAACCAAGTACCGAACAAAGAAGGACCACATGATGTGTAAACTTATGTGCTTGTGTATCGCTTACTCTTCTACCATTGGTGGACTCACAACGATCACAGGCACTTCTACCAACTTGATCTTCTCTGAGCATTTCAATACGTAAGTAAATGATTGGATCGTTGATTAAATAAATAGGCAGCACATAACTTACGAGGCTTATTCTTCACTGATTCAGAGAATCAGGAACGGAAATTGCTGTACTGAGTTAACCTTTTTTTTTTTTTCATCAGGACATCTATAGGTCTAGAGACCTTCCCTTCCACTAAGAGTTAAATATGGAGGGTGTAGTGAATTAACAGGTGCCTTAAGATTCCCCAAATCAGCTCACAATAGATAGTTATGTCTGGCGGACCATTCTAATCAAATGGGAAGACTTTTCTTGTTACAAATAATACTGTGAATGATAGTTAACTAATGTGAATAGGGATTATCTGGGTAGGAAAATTTATGTAGGGTTCAGGAACTAGCATTTAAACATAAAAGATGAGAGTTGCGCACAAAGGTGCTTATTACAGAAGTCTTGCCTAGAATTCAAAAAGATTTGAAGGATTGGGCAATTGCAAGAAATGTCAGTGATAAAGTATTCTAAGGACAGACATAGGACTCTAAATATAAGTTTGCAACCGTGATGTTCATCTATTGGAGAACATGGGGAATCTGTGGGTAGAGTCAGATAACTTGGGTTAAAAAATCTGTAATTTTCAGCCACTTACTTTGTGAATTTGAACAACAAAAAGTGAATTACTCTCCCAAGACTTAAATTTTTCATATCTAAAACAGTCACAATTCAGATGATTATTGTGAGACTTAAATGAAGTAAACCATGTAAAAATACTTGATGCTATTTCTGAGAGCTATTGTAAGAATTACTGATACAATAGTTTGAAAGTCCATGCTTTCACGTGAGGACTCAAACTGAATTCTACACCCGCGGTGTGTTTTCAAATACTAACAGGACAGATGATCAGAGTTCCAGCAAGGTGGGCCACATTAAGGATGCCCTGGAACAGGATGTACGTCTTTTCACAAAAAGACTAGGGTTCAGAGTCAGGAAGACTACATTCTTCAAAGCAGATTCACAGATTTTATGACCTTTCTAAAATTATTTGCAAAATGTTGTGCATGCATAGCTTTTCTCGGGAACCTAAGACAAAAAAAAAAGTCACACTCCATTGTCCTAAAAAGAACAAGAACTGTGTGCAAAGAGCAGTGGGCTAGCAGCTGAAGACCGTCTAATACAGACCTCCATGTGTATTTATTGTTTCCACGATTGCACGTCCATCACGCATGCTCCAGCGGCCAACGTCGATAGGAACCTTAAGATGGCATCTGGTTTATTAAGTGGGAGACTTCTGAAGCTCTCTGTGTCGGAGAGGATTTATCTAATGTGTCTCCTAATTCAAGACAGGAGATGTACTTGATCTCTTTCTGAAAACTAGACTTCCATCCTTTTCCATGAGTTCCCCCAGAAAGAGATTCCACATTTTGGTCTTCTCTGAAAATCTTTTTCTAAAATGTAGACCAAAATTTTATTGTTTTACTCTTGGTGTTAGAGAACTGATGGTTTCCACCATTCTCATGAGATCGATGTTGTTGCAGTAATCCATGCTGACTTGCCCTTTGTCTGCAGTCTTGCACAATGTATCAACCAAATTTTCTTTCTTTTATTTATCTGTTCCCTTGATTCTTTGGATGCAGTAATCCATTTGCAATGACAGATTGGGAGCATTGCAGCACTTTAAGCAAAATGTTTCAGTAACTATTTTCCCTAATTATCTAATCTTCCAATTCTCCTATTCATGGGAATTTGGCCAAATATTCTTTAATTTAGAAAATGCTTAATATGTACTTGAAATTTAGTGAAGTTTTTTCTTCAAAAGTTTGCTTTAACATTAGAGAATTATACACAAACAGAAAGAAACTCAAAGTATCCCTTCCTGATAGAAAATACTAGAATAGAGGGGGAAAACAAACTTATATGAGGAAATATGATTGATCCTATTAAACAAGCCAGATATTTAACCCACTTTTTCTTAAACATTAGCCCCAAGATACAACCACATCTCAAAGCAACAGTGGAATGAAATGCATTAAATTTCATTGGAAAAAGTGCCAAGAACTTAGAAATACAGGGAAAAAAATATTTATATTCTTTGTCAAGATGTTTGGACCTGGAAAGAAATTGCCCTTTGTTTCCAAATCTTATGCAATAATGCCACCTTTTCCTCTTGACACTGCTTGCCATCCTTTTTAAATTTTTTTTTTATTATTTATTTATGATAGTCCTACAGAGAGAGAGAGAGAGAGAGGCAGAGACACAGGCAGAGGGAGAAGCAGGCTCCATGCACCGGGAGCCCGACGTGGGATTCGATCCCGGGTCTCCAGGATCGCGCCCTGGGCCAAAGGCAGGCGCCAAACCGCTGCGCCACCCAGGGATCCCTGCTTGCCATCCTTTTTAAAGCAGTATCGAGAGTCATTTTGTATAATTTCATTTGGATCTTGCCTAACTCCATGGGTGCATGAATCCTAAGAATCAGTGACTTGACATCTAGGGAAAGGTGCTATCTTACAAACAGTGGGAAGAGGGGAACGGATTTCAAAGCCTTTGTTTATCCATCTATTCACCTATCACTTGCAGATATAAAATGTATCATGTTTATTGACCGAGTGAATGGGTAAAGGTTTATTTTTATTTGCACTGAATAAAATTTAGCTTCCTCAGAATAAACATTTGTTCTAGGACTGATGATGTGCAAGCAAGGCACTGTTGTGAATTCTTTTGGAGAATGAAAAAAATGAAACTTGCCAGGAAGCTTTGAGATTCTCTCTGGGTTCTAGACAAAATGTACATCTGTGAAAACCATTAAAAATTTTAAAACATAATAACGTTTGGTTTTTCACATGGAGGCCAGTAGGTAGGTGGTATGTGTTGGATTCCACCTGCTCCGCAGTACACACTTACTCTATATGCCCTTGCTGTGAGGGCAGCATATGGAGGTGAGTAAAGCACAGATTCTGGGCTTAACTGCCTTTGTTGAAATCCCAGCTCTTCCATTTCCAAGCTGGGTGATCTTAGACTACTTACTCTCTTTAAGCTTCTTACCTTGCCAGAAAAATGGAATATTAATAACTCTCTTTTAGAGAATTGTTTAAAGTTTTTATTAAAAAATAAATAGCACTTTAAAATCGTGCCTATCTCAGAGAATATGCTCAGTAAATGTTGGTTATTACTATGAGATTTGAGAAAGTTGATGTTCGTCTAGCAGACTGAAGTTCGGACTATGGTCATTCAAACCCCAAAGTCTGTCTCCCTAAAAAATCACCTCCTTAGAAACATAATTGAATATACACCCCAAAAGGGGACTGTAGCTGTATGCAGCACCCTTCAAACACTAGAGATTTGTGCAACATGGCTCAATCCTAAGAGGTAAACACCACATTTATGGAGAAAGTGAATGCAAATATTCATAAAATGAAAGCACAAAAAGTTTGTAACCATTTCTTTTTTTTTTTCCCTCAAGGCAGTAAAAGAGCCTGTGGATTTTCTTTTCTTTCTTTCTTTTTTTTCCTTTACCTTTTTTTGCACTGTTTAAATAACAATGTGCAGATTGATTGGCATTCCAAGAGTCTGGGGATAGGAGACCATTTAGGAGTCTGCTACCAAAGTGCTGACAAGTGACAAGGGGCAGAACTAAACTAGTTATGAAGTGATAGGATTTAGACTCAAGATAATGTACAGGCAGAAGGTGGTGAGTAATCAGGTGTGAGGATTTAAGGGCCATGAGGCGTTAGGGCAAGTCTGGGATTTTTGCCGATCCAGCTAGATAGATGGTGATGCCACGAACTTTTAGGTTCATTGAAGAAATTAACAAATTTGATTTTAGATATCTCGGGATGGCTGCTCAGAGCCTATGCATGGGTTTTTATTTTTTTAAATTTTTTTATAAATTTATTTTTTATTGGTGTTCAATTTGCCAACGTATAGAATAACACCCAGTGCTCATCCCATCAAGTGCCCCCCTCAGTGCCCGTCACCCAGTCACCCCCACCCCCCGCCCTCCTCCCCTTCCCTCACCCCTAGTTCGTTTCCCAGAGTTAGGGGTCTCTCATGATCTGTCTCCCTCTCTCCCCCACCATTCACTCATTTTTTCTCCTTTCCCCTTTATTCCCTTGCACTATTTTTTATATTCCCCAAATGAATGAGACCATATACTGTTTGTCCTTCTCCGATTGACTTACTTCACTCAGCATAATACCCTCCAGGTCCATCCATGTTGAAGCAAATGGTGGGTGTTTGTCATTTCTAATGGCTGAGGGATATTCCATTGTATACAGAGACCACAGCTTCTCTATCCATCATCTGTCCATGGACACCGAGGCTCCTTCCACAGTTTGGCTATTGTGGACATTGCTGCTAGAAACATCGGGGTGCAGGTGTCCCGGCGTTTCATTGCATCTGTATCTTTGGGGTAAACACCCAGCAGTGCAGTTGCCGGGTCGTAGGGCAGGTCTATTTTTAACTCTTTGAGGAGCCTCCACCCAGTTTTCCAGAGTGGCTGCACCAGTTCACATTCCCACCAACAGTGTAAGAGGATTCCCCTTTCTCCGCATCCTCTCCAACATGTGTGGTTTCCTGCCTTGTTAATGTTCCCCATTCTCACTGGTGTGAGGTGGGATCTCATTGTGGTTTTGATTTGTATTTCCCTGATGGCAAGTGATGCGGAGCATTTTCTCATGTGCTTGTTGGCCATGTCTATGTCTTCCTCTGTGAGATTTCTCTTCATGTCTTCTGCCCATTTCATGATTGGATTGTTGGTTTCTGTGCTGTTGAGTTGAATAAGTTCTTTACAGATCTTCAATACTAGCCCTTTATCTGATAGGTCATTTGTAAATGGCTTCTCCCATCTGCAGGTTGTCTTTGAGTTTTGTGGACTGTTCCTTTTGCTGTGCAGAAGCTTCTTATCTTGATGAAGTCCCAATAGTTCATTTTTGCTTTTGTTTCTTTTGCCTTCATGGATGTATCTTGCAAGAAGTTGCTGTGGCCGAGTTCAAAAAGGGTGTTGCCTGTGTTCTCCTCTAGGATTTTGATGGAATCCTGTCTCACATCGAGATCTTTCATCCATTTTGAGTTTATCTTTGTGTTGCACGGGGTTTTTAGTAGGCATTTGCAAATGGAGTGGAAAACTTTGAGGGCTATGTATATATAAACCCAGAAATTAGCGTCTTGAATGTAGAAATGGTCACATAGAGAGAAGAAAGTTGAAAGAACCAAGACATGAATAGATTCTTGGGAACTATTGACAAGAAAGAAGATGAGAAAAGTTTATCAAAGTGGGTGGAGAACCACGGGCATGGGGTGTTCTGAGGGCTAAATGAGACCTTTTTCAGGATGGAGGATGAGTTGGAACAAGCCGCGCGGTAGAAGGGTCAAGGGGGACCGTGGCTAAGGGAAGGCTCCTTTCTCATGGGCGCCCTTCCGTAAGACGTGGGAGGTGGGGCAGAGCCAGGCCGAGGAGAGGGAAGATGTGAGCAGTAGGGAGGGAAACAGCTAATTGGAATGATTTCCTGTGACGCTGAGGAAGCAAAGAAGAAAAGAGCAGAGCGTGGTGTGCCCAGAGGCGGAGAGCCCTCGCGGACAAGGAGGACGTCAGTTTTGTGTTACGCTCAGGAAGGAAACTGTAAAACAGATACGTGACGTTTTGAGAAAGAGAGAGAGAGAGAAGGAAATGAGTGGCTAAGTGTCGGGTAGAAGCAGAAAGATAATAGAAACAAGCGTGGAAATGTCGGTCTTGGAAAAGAAGGACGTGTCGTCCTGAGGACTAATGGGGGGAAGTAGAAAAATGGGAAGACGCAGAAACTTCAGGTTACGTATACGATTCCCTCATTTCACAGATGAGGAAACTGAGGCACAGAGACTTTAAAGATGTATTTATTTATTTATTAATTTGAGAGAGAGCAGATAGTGGGGGGGGCAGGGGAGAGAATCTGAGGCTGAGTCTGCCCTGGGCGCCAGGCCCCACTCGGCTCCACCTCACAAGCCCCTGAGGCCATGATCTGAGCCCAAACCAAGAGTCTGACGCTCCACTGAGTGAGCCTGGGGCCCCATGGCTCGGACACTCTGTAATGACCCCTAGTCAGCGAGGGGACTGCCAGCTGAGGGCAGACGGCCGAGTCCCAGGCCCCCTCGACCCCACGGCCTGCCTCGCAGACCATGGAGAAGGTGCCAGCCTGTAAAGTTCTAGAAAAACAAGTGAGTTTGCTGCCAGTAGCAAGGGCTACATCCGTGTTCACATTCACGGGTCACATTTCCTTCCTATAAAACGTGAGTGAGCCTGCAAACACGCGTGTCTTATGTGAAGTAGTTGCAAAGCTCAGTTAGCTCCGAGTTAGACTGAACCATCCCCTGGTCATGAGCCCATACCCAGCTCGGGAGGTGATTTTCAGGGTGATACTATCAAGACGGAGCGACGTGTCCAGCTCAACTCTAAGTGTGACATTTCTCGAGTTCTTAATCCTGGAAGCGAGCTCCAGAGGTACCTAAGCGCTGACTTACCTGTGATTAATTCATCGTTGGCCTTAATTAATCCTTGGAACAGAGCATTCTGGAAATATTTTATGTTCTCTCGCCTCCTGTTACGACTTGCTGCTTTGTTAGGTTTTTATTGGCGCCTCCAGTGGATAAATCCTGCTTGCTCGGTGCCCTCTGCCTGGCCCCACTCCCTCCTGCTCCAGGGATAACGCCCCCAGTCATCACCCAGCCCCCGCCTTCCACCACGCTGTCCCTAAGCCCTTTCCTCCCACTCCGGCTCCCGGAGCGTGGGCCGACGCTCCAACGTCCTCCTCGGCCTGTGTAGTGCTGTTTCGTCTGCCTCTGCTCAGGTGCTGCTCTGCCACCTTTCCCAGCTCCTCTTGCCATGAAGATGTTCGCGTTTCTACAAACCTGTCTCACCCACGCTCACGCCATCACCCCTAATGATTTGAAATCTCGTCGAGGGCGCAGGGACCGGTCCTTTCATCACACCAAGGGCGACCACTAAGCGCTGTCTGAGATGGACCGTCCAAGACCTACATGAAGCGTTTACTGTTCTTGGGAATCACCTAAACAACGAAATGATCTTTTGATATTAAAATTGTGCTATTGAGGGAAATATTATTAGAGACAATGACTGCTTTCACAGCAGGTAGTTCGGGTGCATCGATAGCAGTTAACAAACAGAATAGCTATTAGACTCAAAAAACAAATCTACCGGATTAAAATGGAAGATTATCCCGAGAAACCTCTCCTAGCTGGCTAATGGTCAGAGTATGATTCAGCTTCAGGTGTCAGCTTGTGGGTATACCAGAAGCACAGAAGGAAGTTTTGTTATCAATAATTAGCGCGACCACTGTTACTAATTACGTGTTAAATTATGACTACTCTAGGTTCACAAACTAAGAAATGGCAAAATAAATGTGTTCGTAGGGGCGCCAACTCAGAGCCCACCTTCCCGCCCTTTCTTCTTGGCGCCCTGCAGAGGGGAGGGCGAAGCGCTTACCGAGCAGCAGCTGCCATCAGAGGTCGCCCCGATTTTCCCCTGCAGGGACGAGCAATTCTACTTCTCAGAAATAATTTCTCTGGCAAACACCACAGGGGAGATTTGGGCATTGCAGAGTTTGGACTCAGACTGGCTCAGGTTTCAGTCCTGCCATATGTGAGCTTGACGTCTGTGAACGTCGCTCCTTCTGCCGAACGGGGCAATGTCAGAGGACTGCAAGGACAGCCTGGAGGACGCGCGTGGGCCTTGGCGAGGGGCCTGGCCCGTGGGACCCCGCCTGGCACCGAGCCGCCGGCTGCCCTCTAGGCCTTTGCCCGGAGACACGCTGGCTCGTGAGCGGGAGGAGCTGACATTCGCAGAGAACCGTCTGCACGGACCCGAACGAGTGGCTCGGGCTCAGGAGTCACCAGGGCAGCCCGTAATCAAAAGGGCTCCGATGAGCGTGGCCGCGGCTTCGGCGCCCGAAAGGCCAAACGTGGTCTCAAGGCCGCAAACCTCCCCAGCTGCCCGCGGGAGGCCGTGGCGCGTGGGCCGGGCCGTGGGCCGAGGAGGGCAGCAAGGCCTCCCCCAGCTGCCGGGGCTGGCCTTCGTCGCGGGGAGAGCATCTCCACGGGCTCTCCCGCGTCCTGAGGACACCAGGTCCGGGCCGGCCCGGGCACGTCCCGCAGCACACGGAACCGTGTGTTCTCACCGGGGCTGGAGCTGAGGACGTGGGCTTCGATGCAAACACGCTGCGCTTGAAGCGCTCCCCTGGGGCGAGAATTCTGCACAGTCTGCGACCTTGAAGAGTCCCCACCGAAGCTCGGGAGATGGTGTCATCCTGCGGAAAGTGGAAAGATGCTGGACGCGGTTAGAGCGTAGTGTGCGTGGCTCACCTGCTCGTCCTAACCGTCGGTGTGACCTGTGGCCGGACGCCCGGGGTGCGCGCCCCCTTCCTCCTGCCTCCATTTACTCTTTTTTTTTTTTTTTCCATTTACTCTTGAAACCGTCACACCCATTCCTCTGGTTTGCGGTGTCACCTACCTGTCGCTACCTACCCATCTTATATGTAACCTGCCCTCTGCCCTCGGGGCCAGACCCACGTGAGCACTTAGGAGCCTGCGGAAGTTCCCACCTCAGGTGTGTGCCCAGCCGCTCCCTCCCCGTCTGCCAACCTGTTCTTCCCTCAGACTTCATTTCAATAAATGGCACCTATTCCCCGCTTCTCCACATTTTGTCCCAAGTATATTGGAAACCAATGGTCTTCTCTTCACCTTCACCGCCACCAATCCGCCTCCGGCCAAATCTGCTCTACTTCCTACGCCATCGCACCCTCCTCCTCTGCCAAGCTTCCTTGTCCTCTAATGAATTTCCTTGCGTATTTGTTTTATGTGACTGTTGTACAAACTACCATTAACTTAGTGGCTTAAAAAAGCATGAGTTTATGACTTCATAATTCCCCAGGTCAGGAATTCTAGGCCTGGGTTACGTGAGTCTGCTGCTTAGGATCTCGTTAGATGGAAATCAAGGTGGCAGCTGGGGCCTCGAATCCCACAGAAGCCAGGGCCCTGTTCTCAGATCACCCGCTGGCTGAATTCAGTTCCCCGGGGCTCAACTACGGAGGTGCCCACTGTAGGTGGCCTGGGGTCACTCCCTGCTTCCAGAGGCTGTGCCTCGATCCTCGCCACCTGAGCCCTCCGCTGACAACAGGAAAGCTCGCTTCCTTAGGCCAGCGGGAAAGGCTGTCCTTTGAGCGCTCGCCTGATGAAGTCAGACCCGTCCAAGTCTCCCTTTTGAGTAACCGGAGTCTATCTCAATGGGGACCTTGGTTCCGCAACAAAATCCCTTCACCTTTCCCATGAAAGAACCTAATCAGACTCCGCCTGCACAGAAGGAGGGAGGATTATACAAAAATTTATTTATTTATTTATTTATTTATTTATTTATTTAATTTTATTTTTTTTTTTATACAAAAATTTATACCAGAGCCAGATAGGGGGTCACCTATCGCACTGTGGCTTCTACTCCGTGGCCTTCAATCCTGAGGATCATCCAGCCAGGATGTTTTGAGTAAATCACAAATTTACAGACTCTAAATCATGTCACTAACGTATTTCCTGTTTCGATCACGCCTAGTTGCATTCATACTAAAATTCACATTTCTTCTGACGGCCTACAAGGTTTTATATGGTCTGATCCCTACTGGCTACTCCGTAGACTCGATTTCACTGATGTTAGCTCACCTCACAGCCTCATGGCCTTCTGATCCTCAAACATGCTCCTCTTATTCCTACCCTAGGGCCTTTGGACTTGCTATTTCCTCCGCCTGGAATGCTGTTTCCCAGTTACTTACATGACTGGCTCCTTCTTGCCATTTAGATCCCATTCCGAATCTTACCCTCTTTAACCACACTATGTAAAATCTCTCCTTCCCCCTAGCAACCTTCTATTATATTATTTTGGTATATTTTCTGATTCTTTTTATGCTTACCTATTTACTGCCTGTGCTCCTCATTTAAATGTAAACTTTATGAGAGGCTGGACTGCATCCATCGACTTCACCACTATTTCCTCATTATCTGGAAGAGCACCTGGTAGGTGTCCACATGGTAGACACTCAAAATATGCTGTTGGGCGAAAGAGTCTATCAGAATTAATCGTACTTCACATAATTCATGATGAAAGAATTCTGTATTCACTTTGGGCAGATTCTTACAGGGTAGGAGGAAGTGGGAAAAGAAACGGTGAAACCAATCCCTCACAGTTATTCGTTCCATTATCGTTCAAAACAGTCACTGCAGATGGAAGCGTAAAGGTTGTGATCATGGAGGCCACTGTCCTGCACGGTGTTCACTTCCTTACTAAAGAAAGAAACTAACACAAAACAGAATTTTGCTTTTGCAGGCTTTCATTTTTCTACCTGAACTATCCCTCCAGGCAAAAATTCCAAATAAAACCCCCATTCGGTTAAACAGGGTTGGGTGGAGAGAACCTGATCTCAAGGTATGAGCCGCAGTGGTGACAGCTGCAGCTGGGCGGGCGAACCGCAGCATCTCTCAATGCCTTTAGGCTGGACAGAGTAACTAGGTCATCGACCTGTAATCCAAGTCTAATAAATTGATGGGAAAAAAGCTTAAGCATTTCCTCCTTACTGCATTTTCCAACTAAAGACAACAAACATTTTTTTTTAAGTGAGCATTCCCAATACAGTCTTGTGGACGTGATAAAGCATTTTTCCATTCATCAATTTTCTGTGTTCTCTAGCATGTCTTATTCATCATTTGTCGCTTCTTTTATTTATTTATTTATTTATTTATTTATTTATTTATTATTTATTTATTTTCATTTGTCGCTTCTAATTGCATAATACGTAAATTAAGCTTTAGATCTCTTCGTGGTCGATAATAATCGCCCTCAACTTGATAATGATAACTCTAGAATCCACGACAACTTCTTATAACCTCAAAGAAATCTTAGAAAACATTACAAACCTAGAGTTTTAAAAACCCATTGTTGTTTTTTTTAAAAAGTCTTTGCATTACTTAGCAACCATCCTAAAATGGAAGAAGAAACGATTCATAAAGTACAAAAAGATGTGGCTTCTGCTGATGCACGTGGTATGAAACGTTTCATTTATTTACATGAATTTTTTAAATGGAAAAATACGAGGTGTGATTTCAATAGAATAACAATTTAAAAATCTATCATTCCTAGAAAGTTCTCTATATTTTGTAATTTCAAAAATAATAAAAGTATGTTAATGGTGTTTTTATTGCTTCTGAATATTTCCTATACTTTCCAAAGTTCCAACTCTTTGTGTCCTTGTGTCAAGAAACAAAATCAAGGACAATTGTCTCTCAAACTACCTGTTTTTCCCTCTTCTGTCACAAAATAGATAACTATATGAGATTTTACTTGGAATTTATACTACATTTCGCAAAAATAAGTGTGAGGTTACCAAAGAAACTATGCTGGTGTCTGACGCCCCCCAAGTGTCCTGTTACTGCTCGTGACTGTGGCCTGAACACCTGCAAGTAGGAGGAGTGACGGCCGAGCTCACGCTCTCCACAGAACTTTGGATTGTTTTTAACTAGTCTCAGTGTTCAAGCGAGCCCAGGGCTAGCCTCGGCCCGCCTGGTGGTGACGGCTGCTTCAGGGCGGGCGACCTGGAGGGGGAGAGCCACGGGGGCCGCGGGGCAGGTGCGCCCCGTGGTGGCAGCACCGGTCGGATCCTGGGGCTCGTTCCGGTGGCCGTTCTGGTGGCCGGGACCAGGGCAAGGCCCCCGGAGGCCGCGCTCCCATCCCCTGGCCTTGGGTGATGGCCGGGCCTGAGCCGGCTCGGCCGCGCCGCCTCACAGATCGACAGGAGACCCCGAGCCCCAGCTCCCACCGTCCTTGGAGGGGAGCAGCCACAAGGGAGCACTCACGGAATCGGGACCCAAGGGCAGAGTCAGACCGACCGCTGTACGTCCTCCTGCTGGCTGGGCCGCGGGGAGATGTGGGCCACTGCCCCAGGCCCCCAGGCCCCCAGGCCCCCAGACCCCCAGGCCCCCCAGGCCCCCAGACCCCCAGGCCCCCAGACCCCCAGGCCCCCCAGGCCCTCAGACCCCCCAGGCCCCCAGGCCCCCCAGGCCCCCAGACCCCCCAGGCTCCCAGACCCCCAGACCCCCCAGGCCCCCAGATCCCCAGATCCCCCAGGCCCTCAGACCCCCCAGGCCCCCAGGCCCCCAGACCCCCCAGGCCCCCCAGGCCCCCAGGCCCCCAGACCCCCAGACCCCCAGACCCCCCAGGCCCCAGGCCGGGTTCCGGGCGCACCCCCCTGACCCTCCATGTCTCCACAGGCGCTACCCTGACTGCCGCTGCATTAACTTCGGATCCTGGTTTCTGCTTTCCTTCCCGGCTGCTGTGATCATTCTGCTCTTGTCCTGGATCTGGCTCCAGTGGCTTTTCCTAGGGTTCAAGTAAGTAGAGCCCCCATGCTGATGACGGGATGAGGCTGCCTGGGCTCCCTGAGAGCCGCCGGAGCCCCGCGGTGCCCGGACTCCCAGAGCCCCCGGCCCGGCTGAAGGCCCCTAGCAAGTCCCCACACGAGGTCGGCGGAGGACGGGGCCCGTAGAACCCCGCCCGTCCTGCCGTCCTTCGGTCCCACGCAGTGATTCACCGAGCGCCGGCGGGCCTGAGGCCTCCTCCTGATGGGCCAGGCCAGCCCGTCCGGGGGGGCTCCGAGACGTTTGTCCCCTCGTGTACGCGGGCATCGCCTGTGCCGTCCAGTGCCCGTGGCCGCCGCCAGGACTGGCACGTCCTTGAAGAGCCGCAGGGAGAGCGAGAGCGCGCCCTGTGTGTCCGGGACGAGGAGCCGGAAGACCGGGGACAGAGCGGTGGCTCTTCGCGACGAGCCATCTGTCTCGGTCTCAGTGTTTCCATCATAAAACGATGGAATTTAACTGGAAGATGAGTAAGCCCGCTTCCCACGCTGCGGTTCTAACGCACATGGGTGCCAGCTGAAAAAAGGTCAAATCTCTGTGTTCAAGGAGAATCTGCAAATATTACCTCGGCTGTGGCTGGAGCTAATGAGCTACTTAAATGACCTCAGTGACGGGCAGCGTCTAAAATCCCGAAGGGCTCCACGGCAGATCCGAATGCAGCCTATACCTGGAGCACATATAACAAAACCCCCGAAAGACCAGGGAAATGACTATAAATCAATCCCTGAGGATCTTTTCCTGAAAAAAAAAAAAAAAAAACCAAAATAATTCAAATTCATCTTTACTGTCTTGTATTCAAATAATTTCAAGGACCTGTGAGCAAAGCCACACGCTCTCTGCGGGCAGGGGGCCGCGGTCAGCTCCGCAGCCTCGCTCTGCAAAGCAAAGCGCAGTGACCAGGTGGTGCTCCCTGCCGCCCTCCGAGCCCCACCAGGAAGGTGCTCCTCCCCCTCCTTTCCCCTTCCCGGGTCTTCTCCAGAACGGCCACAGTTTTGTTCGTAGTCGGAAGACGGTACTGATGGCTCTAAAACAAACAAAACGAAACAGCCCACTCTGTGCAGATTGTGGGACCAGCATGCGGCCGTCTCCCGCTGAAGCAAATGTGTGGCAGGTCACGGACCCCAGCAGGGGCCCGGGGAGGCCAGCTGCATCCTAACGCCCCTTCCTGGAGACGCACGTTGGGGTGGCTTCAACCGCACGGGTGGCAAAGCAGGAGGCGAAGGGCGGCAGTGCCAGCCGTGGGACAGCGCCCAGGCCCAGACCCACAGTGCTGTCCTTCCCTTTCACTACGTACAAGGACTTTATAAAAAACGTACGCGACCATGGTCATTATTTTGAAGTGGCCCACCATGCTTGAAGGGAAAACCAAGAAAATAGAGGGCAGGCGCACTGAAGGGGGTTGTGTAGGTCGAGAATGCGGGGAGGTGCCTGCGCTAGGCAAGGCCCTGACCCACGGTCCCGGGCACCTTGGGGCAGCCCCCGCCGCCGCCGTGTCCCTTAGGCCACGCACGGCTTTGCCTCTGCTAAGTTTGCAGTGTCCGCCTCAGGGCAGCAGGGTCTTCACCTCCGGAGGCCTAAGAGCGACAACCAGAAATGATCAGCCCCTCCCCGGACAACGGGGCTGCTCGGGGCTGGGGGCGACACGGCTGACGCCCCGTTATAAGTGGCCCCAGCACACCTGGCGGGAGCAGCTCGTCCGTCAGCGCCCTGAACCTACTCAAAGCAAGAGCTTGCCGCCCTGTCACCGGCCGCTCGAAGGCACCAACTTCACTTGTCTTCACTGTTTATCATCTTCAACCAAAAAGCCCAAGTACGTATGCAGTCCACTGGGCGAAAAACATTTTTTAAGGAGACTCACCTTTTTTTTCTTTTTCTTTTTCTTTTCTTTTTTTCTTTTTTTTTTAGAGAGAGAGGGAGAGAGCGTCAGGAGGGGCAGAGGGTGAGGGAGAGAGAATCCTAAGCAGGCTCCACAGCCTACACGGAACCCAACGAGGGGCTCAATCTCACGACCCCAAGATCATGGCCTGAGCCGAAACCAAGAGTCAGACGCTTAACCGCTGAGCCACCCGGGCACCCTGAGAATTTTTAAAATTCTACTTTCTGTCCTCTAGGTGGATCTCAAAGTGGTCTGTGGATCCGTTTCTCACAATACTCTTATTTAAATTGTGGCAAGGGGTAAAATTCCAAGATTGGCACTGGTCAGTAGTTTAGTTGAGATCATAAAAGTTAAATATTACCTCATCGATCTTAAATATGACAACATCCATGTAATTCTGTCCAGTGGTTGGAGTGTGTCCAGGAGAATGATTTTCAATACGTACGATGGATGTAAGAATTGAGGAAAATCTGTTCATTCAAAGGGAATAAGAGTTTAAACATATCTGAATAGCAGAGCTACGGAAAAAATAAGTAAATAAAAATGTGTGTGATGGTTACGGTCACACCATCTTAGACTTCTTATTTTTTCCCTCATATATATCCATGTTTAGCTCAGCAATTTTATTTATTTATTTATTTATTTATTTATTTATTTATTTATTTATCTACTTATTTATTTATTTATTTTTAGCCCAGCAATTTTATAGGGGAACATGCTTCTGCACTCATTCTTTTTTCTAAAACTGCTTTTGCTGAGGCTCCCTTGGCATACAAAAAGCCGTAGATAATTAACGTATACGACTTGATGTCTTTGGAGATACGTGGACACTCGTGAACCATCATCAATGTGAAGCCCATAAACTTTCCCATCACCTCCCAAAGTTTCCTGTTGCCCCCTTTGCTTTTTGAGGTTCTTTTTCTTCTTTTTCTCCTTTTATAGTCAAAGCACTTAATGTAAGAGCTAAGCTCTCAGTAAATTTTTAAGTGACAGTAGAGTGTCATGAATTATCGGCCTTACTTTGTGCGGTGGATCTCCAGGACTTATTTATTTCTGGTAACTGAAACTTTGCACCCTTTGACTGACACCTCACCATTTCTGTCTCCTTACATTCCCTGACAAACAACTGTTTTACTCTCTGCTTTCATGTGTTTGACTATTTTAGACTCTACCTATAGGGGAGACCATACAATATTCGGTTTTTCTGTGTCTGGCTTATTTCACTTAGCGCAAGGTCCTCCAAGTCCATCTGCGTTATCACAAATGGCAGGATTTCCTGCTTCTTTAAGGCTAATATTCCAGTGTATGTTTATACCACCTTTTCTTTTCTTTCTATACCGCTTTTTCTCTATCGACCTGTTTGTCGACAGACATCTGAGTTGTTTCCACACCTTGGCTATCGTGAGTCATGTTGCCGTGAACACGTGAATGCAGGTATCTCTTCAAGATCCAGATTTCAATTCCTTAATCCTCCACTCAGAAATACCTTCCCTACCCACACATAATGTGATCTAACTGAGCTACTTATAGACATTCCAAAAGATAGAACATAAGAATCTTAAAAAAAAAAACAAAAAAAGAAAGGAAAAAAAAGCCATAAGAATCTAACCATTTGCTCATTTGTTTGTTCCACTGGAGGAGTTTTTTTTTTTTTAAATCTAGGCCTAGAGCAGTACTTCACCTAAAAAAAAAAAAAAAAAAAAAAAAGTTTTGAAGATCTGAGACTTCAGGAAAGCAAAATTAGTCACAAGGGAAAGTGTCAGTAAAAAAACGGAGACTGGCAGTTACCATTGGCAGAAGATGGGAAACTAGTGGATTCTATTAGGACATAAAGGATGAAAGAAACTTGAAGAAAAGAAAATGTAATAGAGTTGGTGTGCGTCCTGAGCGTAAGAGCCCTAGCTTCGACTCGCCTGACGATCAGCGTACACGACTTCTCTGCCCTAGAGAATGGCTCGAGTCTGGTATATTTTGTGCAAACTGATGGGTCTGACAACCAGCTGTCCCATAAGTTTGAGGAAGGTTCTGCTGAGTTGACGAGTCAAGTATTTGTCGTGCGTGCCAGCGCTGAGAGTTCCTGCACCGGGGCAAACACCAGCGGCGCTGCCCGGCCTTCCAAGCCTTCATCACCTACAGGGAAAAGGCCTACACATGTGCAGCCAGTGACACTCAAGGTAGACAATAGAGAAATCAAAATCTAACACTCAGGTACGGAATAACCCGTTAGGTCGGAGATGAGCAGCACGTGGCAAAATTCCAATGATGTGAACACTTCGAGAAGGAGGCGATCGGGGCAGGATGTGTGAAATACGGAACAAATATTAGGCCTTGAAAACGGAGCAAACCAGGCAAGACGGGAAAAGGGGAGAGGACATTCAAAGAAGGACCCGGGGGCATCGGCGTTGCGCCCAGATCTCTGAGGCTGGCGGGAGTTTGGTATTTGTGAAGCTTTGGCGCAAATCTCCTCTTTAGGGCAGATCCTCTGCTTAACGGGCCCCATTATTGTTGTTTGCAGCTTCAAGGAGATGTTCAAATGCGGCAAGACCAAAACAGCCAAACAAAAAGCTTGTGCCGAGGTGATCAAACAGGAATACCAGAAACTCGGGCCAATGAGGTGAGACACGCGTGGGCGCACGTGCAAACCCTCCACACGCAGAGGCCTATGCGGCCCGTGTTTAAGGTGACGTGCACCTGAACGTGATTTAACGTGTTGGAACACGTAACGGGGGCCTGGAGCCCGCTGACCCTTGTAGATAGGACTCGACACGACAAAGCACATACAAACATTTCCCAGGCAGAGTGGAAGGGAGCCGGGGCCCTCTCACCTGACGGTCGCCCTCAGCTGCTGGTCGCGGTCACCTGGCCACGGTGTGGGCTCGGCCGGGCTCCAGGTGCCTGCGGGCGTCCTGGCCTGGGCCGACTAGGCACCGACTCCTCCCACAGGTACCAGGAGATCGTGACCCTGATCCTCTTCATTGTGATGGCTCTGCTCTGGTTCAGTCGGGATCCTGGGTTTGTGCCCGGCTGGTCGGCGCTGTTCTCCAAGTAAGCATCGTTCCGTGCCCCGGCGTGACCCTTCCGTCTCGCCCCGCTTCTCTCCTCGGTGGCCCCACAACTGGAGGGTCGGAGGGACTCCTCTCTCTGCTGGGAAGTGGCTCGATTGGCTCGGTTCTAATCTTTTCGGGACAAGAGGTGGGAAGGAGTGAAACGATAGGGGTGACCGCAGACGAAAGGTCTATGCCCAGCCGGCTCCTCCGAACAGGCCCTGCTGGTCCCCCAGGGGTGAGGCCATAACGGGCCTGTGGGTGCCGGTGGGAGCAGAGCCCCGGGTGGGAGCAGAGCCCCGGGTGGGAACAGAGCCCCGGGGCCCCTCTGGGTCTCACCGGGCTCCTCGCTTGGGGCGAGTCCCCCACATTTCGGGCCTGGAAGGGACACTGGCGATGGTCGCTCCACGATGGGGGGGGCGAGACACGTGTTTCTTAGGTGACATGAATGCCACCCTGTCCTCGCTGACCCCCGAGAGAGGCTCACATTCTGGGATTCTTCAGCTTATTATTCAATTCAGTATCTCGTCTTGTCCTCTCATCGTGCTCACCTGCACTCTAGTTCCCTATGACTCCATCCCTGCCCCTATTTTGTGACCGGGAATTTCCAAGTAAGTAATTGCACCGATTCTACAAACTGACATTGGGAGCTGGAAGCTGGGTCACGTTAATTTTACCTCCTCGCATCTCCCAGGCCAGCAGTCATGCTGAGTCACATGAAGTGAGGGGGACGACGAGACTGTGATTTCTAAATTAAGGACCAGCCTACATATCAATATAAATACTTGGGTTTTTGGGATTTGTGCTTTTAATCCATCTCTCACCGAGGTGCTCGGGTTCTTAAATTGAGCAGATCCCTGGTGGGGACTTCCTGCCTCACACCCCACAGCGGGAATCCACGTTTGTGGGGACAGAAACCAAAATTGTTGGGGTTAGAAGTACCCGGCCCACGTGGGGTAAAGAATTCCCCGACCCCTGAGCCAGAGCCTTTGGCTGCGTGGGCCCTGCCACGGCTGTTGGGAGCTCCACAGGGGCGCAGGTCCCCTCCGGGCACAGCAGTGCCGCGGGAGGGCGGGTTCCACGGGGTCGGCTTCAGACGGTGAACTTCGTGTTTCGAACTAAGACTTGTCACTTTGCAAAGTCCAAACACGAGGCAGCATCCGGTTGTGCTAAGCAGGCTGTTCATAGCAAATTGGCACTTAACGCGTTGAGTATTACTTTTTGGTCTTGTAATAGGTCCTAAACCAACATAAAGTGATTATTATCCTTTTAAAATCTTACTCCTGGGCCACCTGGGGGGCTCGGAGGTGGAGCATCTGCCTTCGGCCCAGGGCGTGACCCCGGGGTCCCGGGATCGAGTCCCGCGTCAGGCTTCCCACAGGGAGCGGCTTCTCCCTCTGCCTGGCTCTCTGCCTCTCTCTGTGTCTCTCATGAATCAATAAATAAAATCTTTAAAAATAAAATAAAATAAAATCCTAGTCCTATTACCTTAGGAAGGGAGAGTCTTCTCTAAACACCAGGGTGTAAAAACCAAATGAAATCAGACAGTAGCTAATAAAAACCAGGAAGAAATCCCAGTAGAAAATTCAATATAATCAGTTTCTAATTTCTATTCCTTCCTGAAGGAGAGTGTAATTCAGGAGACACTTTGTTTGCAGCAGGAGAACAGAGTATATTTGCTATGGGCAGGTGCTCAGGTTACCTAGAATTCTGAGAGAACAATAGGAAAAGGAACAAAGGTTTGAGAGAAAAGGGGATTTGAGGATACAAATCTAATCAACTTTGATTCATAAATTGCCAAAGCAAATAAAATTTGTGTAAGCCTAATATTTTGTAATGGTGAGACAACCTTTGTTCCTAATAAACTAAAAATAAAATGAAAATAACAATAAAATAATTATAGTGTTAAAAGTCTTTTGGAACAAAATTACGTCAGTATTTATAGCCTGATTTTATTTAAAGTATAATCTGTAGAATGTACATTATAGAGATTTTAAGCATTTCGAATTTCCAAAGCTAGAATGATATATCAAGATTTATGGCTACCACCTAATGTTTTCATTCCATCTGTTTGAACCTGGACTGAATTCAATGTGTCTTTTCATATAAAACAAAATCAGATTACATGATGCCTGACCTAATTTGGCAAAAATACCGTAAAAAATTACAGCTCAAATAAAAGAAATAAGGAACAACAACATAATAAATATTGGTTACATTTGTTGAATGAATTACACCAAGATAGCTTTTTATTCAGCAAAGAAATAAATAAAATCTATATTTAAGGAAAACAGACTCCTTTACCAGACTCCTTTATCCTTTGTCAGGTTGAATAAAATAGTCCATTTCCTTGATTGTTTAGACTGCTCAAGTAAACCACAGATGTAGACGCCTCTATACTGTGGACACGTTGCTGAGTCACAGGAGAGCAAAATAATCTCCGGGGTGTACATAGCTCTTCTCAGACTGCAAATATTCACTAGCTAATATTGCTGAGTCTTAGAACTGAATTCTAATTATTTACGTCGGTTTCATTCATATCTGGTTTCCAGGTGCTTCTTAACTGTTGAGGCTTCTGGGAGCCTGTCTTATTTGCTGGAATGGCCTGGTGATTCTAAGACCCCATCTGTTCCTGAATCACTCTTAATTTGCACAGTGATCATTTATGAGCATCTCATAAACCATTCTAATAATTAATATTCTTGATTGAGTTTCATAGGGTGCAAAGCATTAAATGGGTTGATTTCATTTGTATGATATGGCTAGGGCCTATAATCACAGTAGCAGATGTTGCATCTTAGAAAAACAGATCAATTTCTTTTCAGAAGAATTTTAGAGGACTCCAGAAATACCCTTTCCTTGCCACAATGCAATAGTAGGATGTTATACAACAATCATACAGGGTTTAACCTGGGCTAGCAATTGTTTTGGCCTCAATTCTCTGCCAATATAATTAAAAGAAATAATTCAAAGAAAAACTTGTGTATCAAATCCTTAAGCTTTACCTTAAAAGGAATTTGCCATGTCGCCCTTGTATGTCAGCATGTATATTCATGGTTTTGAAAATAAGGAAACATTATATGTTGGAAACATATGGAAACAATGGGAACATGGTCTGAGATTTTTGGCTTTACTAAGTTTTAATATTTGGTTGGAAATCCATAGATGTTAGACCAGATTATCCAGAATGAAGAACCTATAACATCACTACTATTTGTATGCTTATTAGCATAGTCAATTATTGTTCAGTTCATGCAAATTCTTGATGCAATCTTTTAATGTATCCATCTGTCCTTTTTCAGGTATCCTGGTTTTGCTACAGATTCAACTGTTGCCTTGCTTATAGGAATCCTATTCTTTATTATCCCAGCTAAGAGGTTGACTAAAACTACACCTACAGGAGAAATTGGTTGAGTATTATTTATAATTCTGAATGAATTTGACAGAAGAGAAAAAAATTACAAAATTCCATTGGTTTCAGTTAGTACTTAGAAAGAATGGACGTGCTCACCCTGTCTGTGCATGCCCTGTGTGCACATCGCAACCCTGATTCAGGCCAGCACATGTTCTCCCCCTACAAGAAGGATCATCTTTCTTGGCAGAAGTGAGAAGTACATTTCCTTATGTACCATGGTTAGGATTCCATTACGAGTGATACTATTTGGTCCACAATAAACCCACTTCCCCTGCCATAATCAGAATTAATCTTACTATTGGCAAACATAGGAACAAGAACTTGGAAGGCACACTTCATGAGGAGCCCTTGGTAATAAGTGCTAAGGATCTAAAAAGATGAGGAGTTTCAAGGGAAACTACTATTACAGCCTCACAGTAATCCTGGAGGGAATGCAAATCCAGCCCACACTTAGCCGGAACCTAGTGTCACAAATGAAAGATGAGGTATTCCGTGGGATCATTCGTTGTCTTTGTGGTACGTGAATAAAGAAGTACCCACGTTTATGTGAACCTACCCTTCCTTTGCCTGACACACACACACACCTTTTAAACATAGGATTCATCTGCATCTATGCTGTGTACTAATACAGTATGTTTTGGGTAGTCAGATTTCTATGTTATTATTGTGGGACAAAGAGCTTAAAATTGTTTGAAAATAGTCTAGTATAGTTGTGGGCTTTTTTCTTGATGGCTTTTCTTTTATTTCTCTTTTTCCATTTTTTTTTTTACTTAGATGGAACTGGGATTCATGTAGTTGGGTGGGCCCTTCTGACTCCCTGAGTCCAAACTGATAAATGACTAGAGTCAGATGTCTAGGACATGATATATGTAAATACCACAGCATAGATATAAGTGCCTTTTGTTCTTTACTTGACACTAGAACATCTCAAAGCGTGTTAGAAGGAGATATTAAAGTACAGAGTAATGATTTCTATGAGACCCTGAGTACTGACCATTGCACAAAGCCCTAAGGCCTGTCGGTGGCAAATGTTGAAGAACCAATGCTTGGCTTAACTTTCCTGGCTCCCATATCTGAATCACCCACTGAGAAAGAGCCTTGCTTCTGTTGTGAAGAAAGAATTTTCTTTGCCCTTCAAGATTCTTGTAGCTGGACTAAGAATCAAGTTGACATGAGACAGATTAATGGTAGAAAATCAAATTTAATAGTGTGCAGGCAAGGAATCCACATAGACGTGGAAGTTCCAAAGACAGTGAGGCAACATGACACTTTGATGGGCTGCGAAGAAGGGTAGGGGTCTGAGGATACAAAGAGGAGAAAGACCATGAGCAGGAAGGTGAAAGGAGATATTTGTAAAACAAAGGCTGCCTAATTATGAAGATAAGGTTCTTAGATAAAAAGGAATCTGTATTAATCTCTCTCTTCTTGGTACAAGAGGGTAGTTGGGTAGTTGAGGGGGAGACCAAGAGCTTTTTCTGAATCTGCTGGGTGTTGATTGCTTTTAACTCAAAATAATGTTCATGCCAAAGAGGCCCATCTTGGGACAGCCTGCCCTTAGACCCCACACCCCTATCCACAATTCTCTCTCTTCTCATTCTTCAACTCTTGTTCTCCCTGAAAACCCACTCACGCTAGGTTTAAAAATGATACCATATGTTAAATTTTACATGAGAGGTACATTTCAGAGATGTTTGCATAATAACAGGAATATGCCTTAATTCAAGTAAGAAATAACAAAATTTCCATCAATAGTGATGGTAGGTTTGGCTTAGGTTTGTGGGAAAGAAATAGGAAGGGATCTTATCAGTAACTCTAAAATCTTACCATGTAGAAGGCTGCTTGTTACACACAAATGTTAAATGTTAATAATATATTCATGGATGACTTTTTTTTCAATAAATCAAATGGGCCATTATGACCCAAATATCAAGAGAAATCTTCATGATAATTGCTTTATAAGAATTTTAAGAGTCTTATAAATGATACTTCAATTATTTAATCTGAGCTTTGTTTTAAACTGAAATCCTGATGAATCTATTATGACCTTCCTCATGATTTGGAAAAAAAAAAACAGTAAAGATTCAAGTAAATATTAATGAATAAAAGTATAATGTCACACTGATGATGTTAGAACCAATGGCATATTATACACATTTTGTATAGCAAAGAAGAGTACAGTCCAATGCACTGTGTCGCTCATAGTAGGCAAAGATGTTAGTGGAATGAATGAATGAGAGACATTATAAAGGACAATGATATAGTCTTTCTAAGTTTACTCTGTAATATGATCCAAAGGATTTTTCCAAGATATGGCATTTTTTTTTCTTTTTTTGTAATGCAGTGTTCCACCTCAAGATAGGGATATTAAAAACTTCTCCTGAGATGGTGATTTAGGATAATAGAAAAAAAATGTAATATGGTCATAATCAAGCAATGTATAACTATTGGGCTTGTGTTTTGCAGTTGCTTTTGATTATTCTCCACTGATTACTTGGAAAGAATTCCAGTCATTCATGCCCTGGGATATAGCCATTCTTGTTGGTGGAGGGTTTGCCTTGGCAGATGGCTGTGAGGTAATATGCTGTGACTAAGATATTTAACAATTAACTAGACTTTTTAAAAGAAAAACAGGAGACATTCAAGCTTTGGCATATTCAACTTTATCCTATCATTTTAATGATGCAGATTTTAATAGCCATGCAGTAAGTATACCACACAGATGAAGTGAGTTTAATAATTTTGGCAGGCTGCAGGCATTAAACATCGTTTTTAAATGATGTCTCAGTATGTTGAAAGGGATAAAGCAGAGAAAATTAGAATTTACCCCCCTTCTGCAGGAAGGGGGTAAAAAGGGGCAGAAGGAGAGGGAGAGAGAGAGATTCTCAAGCAGACTCCCCACTGAGCACAGAGCCTGATATGGGGCTCAATCTCACCACCCTGCAATCATGACCTGGGCCAAAATCAAAAGTCAGACCCTTATCCAACGCAGGACCCTGAAGATTAGAATTCTTAATCCATGAAATAGTATTAGAAACTTGACTAAAAAGAAAAAATATAAAAGTCATATGTACAATGACTCCTCGTAAAACATTCTGTTTATAACCTTATCTTACTTCATGATGAATTTGAGTAGCTCACGGACCTCTTTTCAATATATCATAGTCCTAAGGCTGTCAGAGAAAGAGAAGGAGAAATATAATAGTACTTTATTACATCATTTATTTGTTACATATTAAGTATGTTAAAGGTGCTTTGTACATGTTTATTGAATGAAGTCAGAATTTTATATAACCATGGCTAATATTATATTATGTCCAATTTTAAAGAGAAATAAAACCAACATAAGGAATAAAATTCATGTCAAGGTTGCAATTGCTGATTCTGATTCCCTCACAATTCAAAGTATCTGTCAAAAGAATGGAAGTTATTGATTCTGAGAAGCCAGATCTCAGTCTTGCTGAAATAGTAGAAAAGTGTATTTGTCTTATATTTCTATCATTTAAACTTGAGTGGTCTATGAAGCAAGCCAAATCTAGACATCAAACAACATTGTAAGTGGCACTCAGAATTGAGACAATTTCTAAGATTTTCACCCATTACTAAATCGTATTGCTGAGAGTTGTGTCCAAATAAAAAAAAAAATGACAATAAAGTCAGAAACAAAAAAAACCCTCCCTATAGGCTGTTAAGAAAATAGCTGATAGTTATTTGTCTTGAGAAGAATAAAAATTTAACTCTCCAGAAGCTAAAAGGGTGGATACAACACATCTCTCTCACCAACCTTTTTACTTTGATGACTGGATAAGGAAATGGAACAGCCATGAGCTTTAAATGTTTCACAGAAGGCTTCAAAATCCAGAAATGAGAGGTTTTTAATTAGTCAAAGGAGTAAAAAATTTTCATGGACGTTTTGAGAAGATACTTTCCTTCTAGGAGTCCTACAATGACTTTCAAGTGACAAAGGCCTCCCCAGACTTGTACTTTATATAAACTGGATAGATCATAGGACAAAGAAGTAGCAACTTTATTCTTCACAGTACACTAAGTGATTCAGGTACGAGCAATATTGATATAATCATAATGGCAAACTTTAAACATTGACTTAATAAAAATGCGGATACAAGAGTAAAAGAAATAGGGGGACACAATATATATATATGGTTGATGATGTAAGAAAACTAAATCCTTATGTAACATGTTAGAAAGTTAGTAAACAATGTCTAAATGTGAAAATTAGGAAAAAGCATATTTTAAAAACTATATATAGCTAATATGGCTTGAAAATTGTGTCTGAGGAACACAACTTAGGAGGGGAGAGAGGTAGATCAGAGGCTGCCATTTTCCTAAAGCCGTGTAGTGCCACATGACTTGTTAACCTATTCACATATATTAATTAGATAAAATTAAGTTTCAATTGAAACAATGTGGGAAGACAATTCGAATTTCCTAAAGCATGTCAGTAGTTTTGAAATAAGAATAATTGAGTTTCTCTGTGTCAAAGCCGCCTAGATCCACCAAACCATGGGAAAATAGGAAAGATTAAAATTGTATTTTAGAAACCGAGTTCTTAGAGCAACTGACATCTTATGCATTTAAATTGTGTCTGATTAAAATGATTGTTAATGAATAATATTGCAATTTTTTTTTAGGAGTCAGGATTATCTAAGTGGATAGGAAATAAATTATCTCCTCTAGGTTCATTACCAGTTTGGCTGATAATTCTGATATCTTCTTTGCTCGTCACATCTTTAACAGAGGTAGCCAGCAATCCAGCTACCATTACCCTCCTTCTCCCTATATTATCTCCATTGGTGAGTATCTCATTCATCTGCTTTTATATTCATCAAAAGAAGAGTGTTCCACTCTGCTTGTTCTCATATTGTGGTATAGAATCATTTCGGGTGTGAATGATCTTCCTGTAAGTAACTTATAGGGTGGTCTTTATTTGCATGAATACATTTTTAGGAGACCTTAAATCCAGAGAACTCTTTTCTTCCACATTCAAGTAGAAGGATCTTAAGAAAAGCACTTACCTTCTTCTGTCTCCCCGGATTTTATATTTGCAGATCATCGGGAGGGTCAGCTTGAATCCTTTCTAGCTGTAAGACTTTGGGAATCCATGTTTCCTGGCAACTCTGGCTCTGACACTGACACTTCTCTCTTCGGATTATTCTTCAATTTCTGAGAAGTGGTTCATATAAGTGATTTGCAAATGAATGAAAACCTAGGCTTACACTTCAGGCTTTAAGCTAAAATATCTTAGACACAGTTCTCTGCGGCCCAGGGAATAGTTTTTAAAGAGAAGTAAAAAAGCAGATTTGCAAGGAGAGAGAGAGAGGAAAAGACAGCCTTACTTCTGTCTCCCCACCTAGCTAGCAATTACAAGAAATAGCCTTAAGTAAAGTGTTTTTTATGGGGACAGCTGAGTTTGGTGAAAGGATACACTTCAAATTAAGAAGGATCGCCCTTCTGGGATTGTTCTGCCACAACTCAAGGGGCATATGTTGGCCTTCTTGAGGTGCTGCTTCAAATTAGAGAAGAAATGTAGGCAGTTTTGATTGGTAAAATATCATTTTGGTTTTTCTCTTTTTTGCTTCTCAACAAGGCACAGTTAGAAAATTATGTGATGAATTAAGGGTAGTAGTAACTCTTCTTCTATGATGATCCCTAAGCAATTTTAAATTATATATGGCACAGGGGCAGACAATTAATGGAATAATGAGAAGCTTTGAAGCCAGAGGGACCTGAGACCCTACATACACTCTACTGCTTGCCAGCTTTGTGTCTGGACAAGTTACTTTTGCCTTTCCGTGCCTTAATTTATTCATCTGTTATTTGGGGCTATAGTAGCCATCTCATAGGTCACTGGGAAAATTCAGTTATTTTATATAAATGCACACACACCCCACACACACACAGAGCACCTGGCGCTGTATGAGTAAAAACTATTTTTGTTTTTATATGGTTCTTGAAGTAAATGATACTTTATTTTCTATATGAACTGAGCTATAGCACTTAAATAGCACTAATTACCATATAAAAACAAGAGGAAAATATTCTTCAAGTGATAACTGCATTTATGTATATAGTATTAGGTCTTTAGATTTTAACCTGCTTCTGGGAAAGCTTATCATAATAATCTTGTTCATTTTGATGCTTGGTGCCTACCTCAAAATTTTACTTAAACTCCTTCTTATCTTTTCCAACAGGCTGAAGCCATTCAAGTGAACCCTCTTTATATTTTGATACCTTCTACTCTGTGTACTTCATTTGCATTCCTCCTACCAGTAGCAAATCCACCCAATGCTATTGTTTTTTCCTATGGACATCTAAAAGTTATGGACATGGTGAGTGAGCTGAAATGAGGTCCAATAGACATCTTTGTGTGTGTGTGATGTCCTGGGTTATCGCTCTTTTTACACACTATCAACTGCCAGGAAAAGCCAGGCTTTAGTTCTGCTTCTGAAGGTGAGTGCATGATTGGTCACAGAACTGTTTTTAAAAATGGTAACTAGAAGCAAACTTACCATTAGGATTTGCAGTCACAAACACAGAGATACTGAACGCATCAGTAATGTACTTGAAAAATGAAGAGCACAGAGTATGTGTAACACAATGGCTTAAACTCGCATATCAGGATCAGGATCCAACTTGACCTAGTCAAAAGGAAGAAATAGGGTTAATGAAATTCAGCAATTACATGCTGTGGTTTTCTTTCTTTTCTTTTTTTCTTTTCTTTTCTTTTCTTTTCTTTTCTTTTCTTTTCTTTTCTTTTCTCTTTCTTTCAATTTATTTATTCATAGAGACACACACAGAGAGAGGCAGAGACACAGGCAGAGGGAGAAGCAGACCCCACGCAGGGAGCCTGTCGTGGGACTCCATCCCGGAACTCCAGGATCACACCCTGGGCTGAAGGCAGGTGCTAAACTGCTGAGCCACCCAGGGATCCCCACGCTGTGGTTTTCTACCACAAATATTTTGCAGCAAATACTTGCTTCACATAATACACTGGACTCAGTACCTGCTGATGAAAGGTCATCTTTCTTGCTCTGATTCTAATGGTGGCACCTGACATAAAAGCACAAGCAATAATGAGACATTCAAGTGATAAAACATGGTCATTTTTCCCAAATACAAAAGTAGTGATTGTCAAGGACTAGTTTGAGAATATTCTAGTCTCCCCCTAACCTTGATTACCAACTTCCAAACCAAACAAGGAAAAAAAAAAAAGAATATAACCAAAGTAAACTCAATGAGCTTACTATGAAAATTCAGTTCCAAGGTCTCAGTTGCCTCCTCCCACACACAGTGCTGTCCCTACAACCCTGCAATGTAAAAACTCTGGAAAGGTCTCTATGCAGAAGTCACATAATATCCTTTTGGAAAAGAAAATGTGCATAATAGAATACAACCAGTGTTGGGTGTATGTGAATTTAAAAAATAAAAACAGGATTCTTGAGTGGGAAATATCAGAAAGGGAGACAGAACATGAAAGACTCCTAACTCTGGGAAACGAACTAGGGGTGGTGGAAGGGGAGGTGGGTGGGGGGTGGGGGTGACTGGGTGACGGGCACTGAGGGGGGCACTTGACGGGATGAGCACTGGGTGTTATTCTATATGTTGGCAAAATGAACACCAATAAAAAATAAATTTATAAAAAACAAACAAACAAAAAACAGGATTCTGGATTAAATGAGTGGCTTGCATGGACAGAAAAGGGGGCCTCTGTAATAAACATTGCTAGGTATCCCCTTTTGCTTTGTGGCTCCATGTTTTAATACAGAGAATGCAGAGATAAGCTTTCTCTGTAAAGAGTCAGATAGTAAATATTTAATGCTCTCTGGGCCATATGCTCTCTGTCACAACTGCTCGTTCCACCATTGTACATGAATGCAGCCAAAATATGTAACCACCATGGTTGTGGTCCCATAAAACTTAATTGCCAAAACAGATCATGAGCAGGGGTTTGCCAACCTCTGTTTTAATGGATTAAAAGCAACTTTGAAATTTTTAGTGGACACCAGGATGATGACACAAGAGCTAGAAAAATGAGAACTCTAAAGAAGATGAATAGAAGTGGCATTTCATTAAATCTCAAAAAGAGAATACTGAAGGCTAAACTAATAATGGTATTGAGTGAATTTGAAAGATCCAGTTATCATATAGTGACCTGAACCTTATCCACTGAAATACAAGACCTCAAAACTCATATTCTGATTTAACATGAAATGGGAAATTTTTAAAGGGATTTTTCTTGAATCAGAGTGATTCCAGTATATTCCTAAAAGGAACCTCATAGAATTTGCAACTAAATGTCATTTAGTTGAGGATAGATTCTGTTTTGATATGAATGGAGAGCTCATTGTTTTGTGAAGTAACAGCAACTTACGCTAATCATTTATGACGTATGTAAGTCTGACATCTGCTTTCTGCGGTAGTATTCGGATCCTCCTATAGGTTTTCTTTTCAGGAAACTGACATTTATGCTCTTCCCTATTCAAGGTTAAAGCTGGACTTGGCGTTAATATTGTGGGTGTTGCTGTGGTGATGCTTGGCATGTCCACCTGGATTTGGGCTCTATTTGACCTCTCTACTTACCCTTCCTGGGCTCCTCCAGTCAGTAATGAGACCATGCCATGACAAGCTGAATGCTATGACTATCCTTTGGTGAGTTTTGGAAACCATTGAGAATTCACTGCAGATACGGCATTGGAAAATTGGTGACTCATTTAAATTAGTCCTGTTGTAGCTGCTGTGGTTCCAGTAGACACCCAAAACCTGCCGTCGTAACCTAGAGTTCACAATTCCTTTGAGACGCAACCAAAGAGCGACCATGTCCCTTTATCAAGAAGCCCACAGCTGAGATTCTGCTCATGGACCATATGCATCCTGCTTCATCATAAGAATAATTTATAACATGACCTGCAAAAAGATTAGGCGATCTACTTCATTTTACATTTTGGGTTTGGTGTAACATTTCAAACATCAATTTATTATCTCAAAAACTTCCCGTAAAGTTAGAAATAGGAAATAAAACATACCAGTTAGTTAATACATGGATAAATCATTCCTGTTGTGTTGTTGAAGGGAATTTGTTGAAAAACCAACACTGTGGTTATCTGCACTGTATTGCAGAAAAACGTTTTAGTCTAAATGAAATGTGCATCCTCCCATTTAGAAAATGCCAGATTATTCTTCATGTATAGATATGGCATGAAAAATTGAAATTGAAGTAGTAGTTTCAAAATTATAATTGAATCAACTAAACAACAGAAAACTTGTAGATAAGGATTAATTTCTACTTGACCCTGTGGTTAGATTAATGTAATTCATACCTTTAATATCTCAGTGTGCTAAGAAATGCATTTTGTAGGGCTGTGACTAATGCTTGCTGTGAGATGCACTGTTAGCACAGCATAGTTATAAAAGAAAGCTAAACACTATAGAACTATTAACACATTTATGTAGCTGTATAGCAATTTTGCTTTAGTGTTTATCTTACTTCAGAAATACACAAAGTTAGGGGTGTCTGGAGAGCTCAGTCAGTTAAGCATCTGACTCTCGATTTCGGCTCAGGTCATGGTCTCACAGTCATGAGATCGAGCCCTGGCCTGGATCCTGCTTAAGATTCTCTCTTTCATTCTCCCTCTGTTTTCTCTCTCTCTTTCTGTCTAAAAATAAATAAGTAAACAATAAAATGAATTTTTAAAAGTTTAGAAATAGAAATACATAATGTCATGTAAAAAGACTCAGAAATTTAAATGAATTATCACTATGTATAGAGACAGAAAAAGGTCACACAACTCCATTATTATCAACATTGAGATGAAATATCAGATGGAAAATAAGAATAAAACTCTTGAAAAATTTACAAAAAGAAAATGAATTATTCATGGGCAAACAAACAAAAAAGGAGATCTAAACATTCAAACAAAATGTGGAAGAGAATAGTCTCCTAATATGAGGGATGTGAAGAGTAATAAGATCTATTGACATTCCAAAATCAGACTACAAGGGGAAAAATGACAATCAAAAACAAAATAATGTGTAGTTAGGAAAAGATGGAGAAGTTAAAACATAACAAATTTCATTCTAAAAATAAAAAGGAAGAGAGGCCAAGAAAATATCTTTGGTATTTTTAATCTTCATAGAAGTCATCAGACCTGGTTTGGGGTTTTTTTGTTTTGTTTTGTTTTTGTTTTTTGTTTTTTGTTTTTTGTTTGTTTGTTTGTTTTTGCAAATGATGGTATTTATAAAGTTCTTAAAAATTAAATATAGTAAAAAGTATTTTTAAAAAGGAAGACATTTCTTTAAAAAGCATACATGATACATTGTCTATTATCTATTTATTAATTAGTCAATGCACAATTTGTCATTTTTTAAAAATTTGTCAATTTAAACCTTAAAATATACTGCCGCTTTATGTATATCTTTTAAGTTCCCCCTCTATTCATTTGTTTCTTTCCCTATCATATGTTACATATTTACTTAAGATCAATAGTATTTCTTTTGGGCTTTTCTCTAGTCATTCAATTTATCACTGCTGAATTATGTGATGAATACATTTTAATTATGAAAAATGAAATGACTTTTCAAATTAGAATGAGTAAGTTTTGCTCTCAAGAAAATAATATAAACATTTCAACTTGAATCATTTTAATGAATTACTTCCAACAGCTGCCAGCTGAGTACAGGAAAAGTAATACTTAGTCAAAATTTGTTTAAGTGAGCCATATCATTCTCTTGCTACATCTTTCTGTTTAGTTGATATATCAAAAATGACTTAACTCATCCATTTCACATTTGTTCCATTTACATCAACGTTCTCAAGCTCTTTTAGTTGGAAAGATGATCAAACAAATCTCTGTCCTCCCACTCTATGGTAGATAGTGTTTTTGTCATTATCCTCATCCTTACTTAAAGGTTAACTAGAAATCTTTGTCACTTTAAATCCCAGTATCTCACTTAGGGTTGGATCTTGTCTAGATAATAGTAGCAATTTCACTAAGTGCCTATTTACTGTCTGTTCATGCAAGTGCTTGGAAGACTCCACCGACATGTGTGGATCCCTCACTCACCCCAACCGCCTCTGAGCATGTCAGCATCTCCAGAACTCAGACTTCCTTCCTTTCAAATGTCTGCACTCTTTCCACCTCACTTGGTATCCAAGGCTTTGTTCTCTCCTTTCAGCCTGGACATTAGGAAAGTATGCTTTTTGCCAATGGTACTAATTAATCCTATTAGCCAAAATTGACTTAAAAAAATTATCCTGATACCTGAACTGTTTCTTGACATGTGTACTGCATAGGACTATATTTCAAAGATTTGTTATTAAATATATTATTCTATCTCTGCCATGACTAAATATATGATAAAGATCTGTGTCATCCATCCTTTTATTCCAAAATTTTACTGATTCAGTTAATGAATGACTATCTTTGCTCGACTATGTGAATTTCACCAAATTAAAAATTTTTTTTTAATTTTTAGGACGGGGAGGGTTGTACTAAGAACAAAAGAATAAACTCAAGCAAACTGGGTCAGTTTTAGTACTCTAACATAATCTAAAAAGGAAAGGTTAAAATTGTTAGTCTAGGACACCATTAGCCATGCTATTCAAAAATGAAGCACTTTAGTCAAAGGAAAAATTTGCTAGGTAAGTTTTGAAAACACACATATCAAAAACACAGGTCCCCATTGTAGAAGCGAGGCCAGACTAGCCCAAGAGCAAACAGTGAAACAGCACATAACCAAAGCAGAAGCTAAAGGGTTTTTCCAAATATGGGGATCTTCATTTACCTTGGAAGAAAAAGACACAGCATTTAAAAAGAAACAAAGGGACTTTTCTTACTTATAGTATAGTGGTAGAGATACTGGGGGCAGTTTTGAGGGGAGTAGATCTTAAAGCCAAATAATAATAATAATAAAAAAATATTGCATTACGTGCATTCTGTGTCAGCAAGAAAATAATGGAAATCCTCCAAAGAGAAAGATGATGGAGCATCAGCAAGAATGCAGACATGGCAACTGCTAATCCCTAGAGAGCTCAACATTTTCTTTAACAGAAACACAAGGAACAAGGGATGGGAGACAAAGCCAGGACCCAAGCAAGTTGTGGGTTGAGTGAAAAACTATGAGTGAGGATCTCAAAGGACTGTGTTCTCTGAAAAGATGTGAGCTAGGACAAAATCCCATCTTATAAAGGGAAACCTCAAGGGAACCTTGATGTCTTGGCCTATGCACTGGGTGAAGGAATCTCCCCGGAGAATTCACAATGTGCAGGTTATGGGCCAATACCAGTGTGGGGGTGGGGGTAGGGGGAGACCAAACCCTTAATCCCAAACTTTATTTTAAAACAATTCTGGGTTGATAGTGTGCCTAAGTACCTGGCAAAAAAAGGAACACTTTCTTCAACCTGGGGCTCAACATATTACTAAGATTAAAGCTCGGCAAGAGATTATGATAGAAACTTGTGAATTATGCCAAGACAGAAAACATTACTGTTCAAGAGCCACATGAACAAAAGAAACAATCCAAGTGCAAAGACAACAGATACTCTAATTATCAGATAGAGAATATAAGATGAGGAAGTATGTTTGAGAATATAAAAGAGGGTATTGTAAATGTAATTGTGGTAGGAAGAATGCTGAAAATGTCTCCTAAGACTTCTGGCTCCTGGTTACTCCATCAGACCCCAATCTAGGTACTGCTGTGAAGAGGTTTTACACATGGACTCAACCAGCCTTAAACGATGGAGATTATCCTGGATTATTCAGGTGGTCCTAGTGTGATCCTATGAGCCTTAAGAAGCAAAAGAGGAAGGTCGAAGGATCAAGGGGGTAAGATGAGACAAGGGGAAATCAGGGAGATTGAAAGCATGAGCAGGATGGACCCAATATTGGCGGTTTTGAAGTTGAAAGGATTTATAAACCAGGGAATGCAGAAAGCATCTGGAAGCTGAGAATGATCCCTGGTTGAAACCCAGCAAGGAAACAGAGTCGTCAGTCCTTATAGGCACATGGAACTGAACTCTGCCAACACGTGGGAAGCCTGGGAGTAGCTTCTCCTTAAGAGCCTCCATTAAGGAGGACAGCAGAGGGAGGCCTCGATCTTGGTCTTATGAGACTTGTTTGGACCGGCCTGTTCATCTACAGAGCTTTAAGATAGTAATGACTATTGTTTTAGGCCACTAAATTTATGGTAATTTTTTTCATGACAACAAGAGAAATCAAATATAATAAAGAATGAGAGACTGTGAAAAGTGACCATATCTGAAAAAGTATTGAATAGGAATTTTAGATATGAAAAGCATGATAATTTAAATTAAAAATGTAATAAAATGGTTAAATAGCACATTACACCAACTAGGAAAGAAATGTGTGTGAACTTGAGGACACATTCCAAAAAAATTAATTAGAACGCAACACAGAGATAGAAAAAAGGAACTCTGAAAGGGACATTAAGGAAAATACAAGCTAGGATGATAAATGTAACATATGTTTAATTGAAATTCCAAGACTAGATTAAAAAACAAGGGAGACAACAATCATTGAACACAATGAGCGATAATTCTCCAATACTAATAAGTGAAACAGGATTTTTCAGGAAGCATAAAGAATCCAAAGCGGGATTTAAAAAGAAAAAAAAAAAAGTAAATGTACACTCACCTCCATGATTGTGGAATAGTGGAACCCCCAAAGGAAGGACAAGATCTTAACAGAGAAATTAAGGCTTAGCCTAAGGCTACCTTCTCCAGAGCAACTGGAAACAAGTATCGCAAGTGCGAAAACAAGGAACTGTCAACCTAGAATCATACATCTAGAAAATCTACATTTTAAGAATAAAAGGAAACTCAAGAATTTTCAAACTCGCAGAAACTAAGGGAGTTTACCACCAACCAAAGCTCCAAAGTTACTTCCAACGTCTATAACAAAGGAAAAGATAATCCAACAAAGAAGATAATGTGACACATTATACGTGGGTTTAAAAAACCGACTAGAATTAAAATCCTGCAAAAGTGTAACATACAGTTCAAAGGAGGCAAAACATTCTAATTTTCTCTGAAGCCCCCATTTTTCTTGGCGGCAGAACACTTAATCTAGTTGAATCCAAGTCGAATTCACCATGTCTGTGTTTTAACGGATGTCAGAGTTTAATTTAGTCAACTCGGCCTTAGGTTTTTAGAGCCTCTCTCTTATTGATTTCGCTTAGGGGTTTTATCTAAACTGTGTAGTGGGTGCGTCCGCAGCCCCCTGGGAGGCCAGCTGGAGCTTCTGACCCCAGACTGTGCCTCCCGCGCCTCATCCGCCCCGTCGCTCCACCTCTGCAGAGCCAGCCTCGTGCTTTCTGCACCCCGGCCCCCGGTCTCCAGGATGGAGCCCCACCTGCACCCAGAAGCCCGGCCCCTCCCCGCCCCAGGAAGTACTCACTGCTTCTGCCCTGAGTCCTAGTAGCAAGGGGTTCACAGCAAAAATAAGGAGTGTGACCTTGTGCCCTGGAGGGGAGCCTCGCACCGCAGGAGGCCCCGCCCCCAGCCCTCACCTGCGCGGTCCTCACCTGGAGTGGCTGGGCACTGCCTCTAGGGCCGCAGGGATGAGACGAGGGGTCGCGGAGGCCCCTCCCTGGGCTCATTCAGGCGCAGTGGGGTCAGCCCCAGGTCCCCCCAGGAGTCGCACCCACCACCTGGGTCAAAGCCCTGCTTTGGAAGACGCTAGCCGGGTCTCCCCGGAGCCTGGGATTTACGGTAGAAGGGCGACTCCTGTTTATAACGCCTAAGTGCAGATTTCCAGAAAATCTCATTTTTACAAAATCAGTCCTCGGTTGAGAGAGAGCCCTGGAGGTCAAAGGGTGAACGAAGCATGTATCTTTTTAGACGGGCCCCCACTTACAGAGCCCGGCTCAGGGAGAGAGTCTAGGAGGGTTTCCACCCCACATGCGATGCTGCAACCCAAGTTCAATAACTTAGTGAAATAATAATAGTGGCATGTTGGTGTCGAATGAGCCTCTCCCTCCATGAAATGATTCTCATCACTGTTCTCACTTCAGGAATGTTCAGATAGTTCACCCCCCCCCCCCCGCCCTGCTGCTGGTACCCCCAGAGCTTGCCCGCGGGGTGTTGATGGATCCTGACACCTGTAGCCCACCTGTAGCGCACCTGCTGGGGCCCGCGTGCCCTCTGACCCCCGGTGGCCGTGGAGTCCACACCTGCCTTTGTGGCTACAGTTCTGTAAAAAGTATGACCGGAAGATGGACCAAGCATCGGAAATGTCACGCAGCCTCCTCCTTCGTTCCCAGAAAATATATGTGCTCTTGCCTCCATTTGCAACAGCCAGCATTTCCATTATTTTTCCTTATTTATTCTAATTGCTTCATTCTATCCTTTTTTTATCAGCACAGCTGTCTTTCTCAACATATTGTCTTTTATTTTTATTTAAGCAAATGCGATTAGACTTCTCGGAAAGTCGGATGCTACGTTTGTTAGAATCTCTAAGAATACTGGTCTCTGACGGCATTTCCACACAAAAAAATTACAAATAGATCACTTCATCCATGTATTCCAACCTCTGTTGTGGCCTATGGATAAATTTTCAAATAAAGCTTGAAAATTACCTACCTTATATTCTGTGCAATGGCTTTCAAACTCCAAATCATCTTGATAGAGAGTGAGGGAAATGTTTGCTGGAAAAGCTAGGAAAGAAGAGACGAGATGTTTTGAATAAAGCAAGTTTGATTTATCCTCACACGACTGCCATGAAATTGGCTTCCAGTTTGACAAAAGACGTTGATTCTTCAAACACTCTTGTATCTGTTAGACGTCAGCCCTCCAGACTAGCTTCCAGGGTCCTTCCTTAACACTCTTGATGATGTTTAGGGATTTTACCACCTTAGACAATGAAAATAAGCAGGTACCAGTCGCAAAAAAAATTTGAGACTAGCACAGGAGCCCAATGAACTCTAGTCGTAACAGATAAATCAACTCAGGAAGAATTGACATCACAAAATTTCTGAGCCTCCTGACCCAGGAGCACACTGTATCTCTCTATTTAGGTATTCAACTTCTCTGGGCAATGCCATAGAGCTTTCAATGCAGTCTTGTTCATCTTTAAACACATTTATCCCTAAGTGCTTCATGTTTTTGATATCACTGTATTTCATTTTTTGACGTTATTGTAAGTGGTCTGTTTTTTGGCACCAATTTCTGATTGACAGTTACCAGGATTTAGAAATGCCACACATTTTAATAAACTGATTTTGTATCTGCACCTGCACTAAGTTAACTTATTATTTCTACTTGGGTTTTTTTTTTAATAGATTTCATAAGACTTTGTACCTAATAATATCTTCTGTGAATAAACTCAGTGAAATTTATCCATTCCAATCTAGATATTTTTATTTCACATTTTATCTTAAGATATCCTTGTCTTTTTTCTTCCCTTAGTAGCAAAGCATTTTTTTTAACCGTTAATCATGAATGTTGGCTGTAGAATTTTCAGAGCCTCTTTATCAGATTGAGGAAACTTCTATTGCTAGTTTGCTGAGAGGTTTTGTTTGTTTTTTAACCAAGAATGGATGTTGGAATTTGTCAAATGCTTTTTCTATATCTTTGGAGCTGATCTTATGATTTTCTTTATAAGTCTGTTAGTATGCTAAATTACATTGAATTAAACAAACTTTGAACATGATATTTTGTATTTTTATATATATTGTTATATTTTATTTACTAAAATGTCATTAAGAATTTTTGCACCAATGTTCAGGAGGGACATTGGTCTGAAGCTTTCAGACCTTGTTGTATTAAGGTAATGCTTGCCTTGGAGAATGAGCTAGAAAGCATTTCTTCTCTTCAGTTGTCTACAAGAGTTGTAGAATTTAAATCCTTTTGAACTTACTGAGATTTGTTTATGAAATTTACATTCTGATATTCTGCCTTGAAAAAGATATGTATTCTGCTATTATTGGGCAGAGTCTTCTAAAGTGTTAATTGGGTCCACTTGGTTGCTACTTTTTTTCATATTCTATATTCTGACTGATTTTTTCCCCTACTTGTTCTATCAGTGATATATTGAGAGAGGAATGTTAAAATCCTTGCCTATAATTGTGGATTCACCAATTCTTGCATTTTTATCAGGTTTTGCTTTATGTTTTTCAAAGCTGTATTTTTTGGTTAATGTGCCAATGTTTAAAGTTGCACATTATGCCTTTATCCCCATGTAATGCTCTTTTATCAATGTTGGTATTCTTCACTCTGAAATACATTGATATTAATATAGGTATTTCAACTTTTTAAATTAGTTTTAGCATGAGTTATCTTTCTCCAGCCTTTTATTTTTAACCTACTTGAGTCTTTAAAGTGAGTTTCTTGTAGGAAATATAATTGAATCTTGCTTTCTTATGTTTTAATAAAAAGTGACAGATTCTGTCTTTTAATTTGGTTGTTTAGGTCATTTATATTTAATGTGATTACTGGTATAATTGCACTTAAGTCTACCATTTTGCTATTTTTTTCTAATTCTATTTCTTCTGATTTATATCCTTTTTGATGGGAAATGTACTTTAATTCCTAACTCCATTCTTTTGAGTGTAATGTGTATTTTTTTTCTTCTGGTTGCCTTTAAGATATTTTTCTTTATTACTGATTTTGTGTAAACTAATTGTGAGGTACCTTGATGTCATTTTCTTTGTTTCTAGTGTTCAGGGTTCATTAGGCTTTGAAGTATTTATAGGTTTGTTTGTTTTTTAATCAAATCTAGAAAATCTTCATCTACTATCCCTTAAAATATTCTCTCTACACCTTTTATTTCAGAGACTACAATTACAAACATATTTGGTCACTTGAAATTATCCCAAAGTACACTTGCTGGAATGGTTCTGTTTTTGTTCTTTGTTTTTTCCACCATTTTCTCTGTATTATTTTGAATAGTTTCTATTGCTACATCTTTCAGTTCACCAATTCTTTCTTTTGCACTGCTGAATCGTCTATTAAATCCATCAAGTGTATTTTCCATTTAATGGAAATGTAATTTTCAACTCTAGAAATTTGACTTAGGTCTTTTATATTTTTCCTGTCATTACTGAGCATATGTATATTTTTCTCTACCTTCCTGAACATACATAGTATAGTTTTAATAACTTTTAATATTCTTGTCTACTAATTCTATCACATATTCATTCCTGCCTTTCTGTCTATTGCTTGATTTTTCTCTCTTTCAAGAATCAGATTTTCCTGCTTTTTCTGCCTGATATGTTTTTTCAATTGAAAGAAAGACATTGCTTATTTTGCTTTGTTTAATACCAGATATATTTTTATTCCTATATACTTGAATGTTATTCTGGGACACAGTTGCATTATTTGGAAACAATTTGATCCTTTTGAGGTTTGTTCTTCAGATTTTTTTTAAAGATTTTATTTATTTTTGACACACACATGCAGAGAGGGAGAGAGAGAGAGCGAGAGAAAGAGAGAGAGAGGCAGAGACACAGGCAGAGGGAGAAGCAGGCTCCATGCAGGGACCCCAACGTGGGACTCGATCCCGGGTCTCCAGGATCACACCCTGGGCTGAAGGTGGTGCTAAACTGCTGAGCCACCCGGGCTGTCCTGCTCTTCAGATTTATCGAGTGAGACTAGAACACTCTTTAGTCTACAGCTACACTTGCCTCACTACTAAGACAATGCCCTTTTGAGCATTGTACTTAATGCTCCATTAAATTTAAGGTTTTCCATTGTGGCTGGTGGGAACATGAATTATTCCCAGCCCTGTGTTAGCTTTTGGACTTTGTTCCATTTAATAATTTTGATTAGTTCTTTCTTCACCCTCAGGTAGTTTCCTCTGGGACTTGTGTTGATCAGGAGTCTGCAGAATAGTGGACAGGATGCCCACAGATCTTTATGCACATGTCCCATGTCCGTGCCTGTTTTTCCTTTCTGATTCTCTGCCTGAAAACTGTAGCCACCACCTCTCCTCAGACTCCCAGCTCCAACTATTCAACACATGATCATCAGCATCTGCCTGGATTCCTCCTTTTTTGAACTGCTGCCTGGAAACTCTTCCTTGTTGTAAGTTGGAATAATCAGAGGACTCAACTATTTTTTCTCTTTCAGCGATCACTGCCTATGTTGCCTGATGTCCAATGTCTGAAAACTGCCATTTCAAATAATTTCTCCTATTGTAGTTGTTTCAGGCAGAGGGTATTCCTGTTCCTCATGCTGCATTTTGCTGAAAGTAGAAGTATCTAGAAGAGTCAGATTTCATTACAGTCTTTTTTTATTTTTATTTTTCCTAGTAAGGTTGGAATCAGAACAAGTTGAGTTAATTGGATGGTTATGAAGTCTCCAATTTTAATCACTGGTGTATAATGCAGCTCTTAAGTAAGAGCAAACCCTGGATGAGGAGCCTACTCCTCCTATTACCTCAGGAATGCAATTCTGAATTTGTTGAGTTTGAGATTTATTCACCACTCATGAGAGACTCAAGAAGAGATAACTAATGGGCACTTAAATAATCCAAATGTGAAATGCAGAATAATGGTCGGACCTGCATTCTAGTTTAAAATATAAGATGGAGTCTAGAAAATAGAAAAAATGTGTAGGAACAACCTTTCTGTTTTTTCATCAACTTCAATACTATGACAGCTACTTAATACTAATGTCCTAAGTTGTTTGATATATTTTTAATTATTATCTTAATACAAAAGTGAAGATTTTATGGCCATACTTGAAATATAATTGTACAATATTACTTAAATGTAACTCGTGTTTGTTGTTGTTGTTATTTTTATGTAAAAATAATTAAGGAATAAGCAAGTTTAAAATCCTGGGGAAATTGTTCAGAGAACAATTCAGCCCCAAAGTAAGTTCAACCTGAGAAGATTAGGTCTCTGACAGAGATTGTGGTCTGGCAAGAAAATTGTATCTTCACAGCCATGGGGCTTTCTGGGTAGATCATCTAACAAATGTTAAATGAATAATAAATAATGGCAGGTTATTCCTCAGGGTCTGGGAAGGCATTTTTGACTGCAGTCCTTGATATTGCTCTCCATAAACTTTTCATCTCCATCTCAGCTGGGAAAGTAATTGCTTCTGGCCAGAGCTGGGGGTTCACAGGAGCAAGCAGTCCTTTCCTCACAGAATCTAGTAGGGTCCTCATCCTCCCCCATACAGAACCTACTCATGGGCCCTCCCTAGAATTTGAACAAGGCCAGAATCCATCATCAGAACTGGAATTCGAATTCTTTTATTGCATCTGTAGTCAGGACTGTATGCATGATTTAATGTGCTAGATATTTTGTACTTTGAGTTAAAAACAGCTTCATTATTTTTTTGAAGATTTTTATTTATTGATTCTTGAGAGACACAGAGAGAGAGAGGCAAAGACACAGGCTGAGGGAGAAGCAAGCTCCCTGCGGGGGACCCTGATGTGGGATTCTGATCCCAGGACCCCAGGATCATGACCTGAACCAGAGGCAGATGCTCTACCACTGAGCCACCCAGGTGTCCCTTAAAGCAGCTTTGTAGTTAATATATTACTGAGGGCTATTGTTCCTTGTGCTTGCTTCCCTCCCCCCTCTTTTTCTTTTGTAAAACCAGAACTCTGAAGGTTATAAAGAACCTCAGTCTTCTCATGGAGACAGAAGTCCCACTGGCCTCTGTGTACATACCATCCCCTATATCTATCTCCTTTATCTTCACATATTCATTTGACTAAAGAATATAAACAAAAAAAAAAACGCAATTGTATGCAATTCCCTAAAGCACTTTTGAGCATTTCTTGCTTTTTAAAAATCTGTCATTAGCCAAGTACTTTGCAAAATATAAAGCAAGTTTCCAAGAAAGAGCCCTTCTAACTAGTAATCCTTGATGAGTTTTCCTGGGAAAACCTATATGGAAAGCAGAGATGATAACTAAACACACAAGTACCGGTGATTCTAGTATTACTATTGCATCTCATGCAATCTCCTCTGAATCTATTCTCTAAAGATTATGGATATTGAATCAGTAGTAAAGTGGCTCAGTATATCCAACAAAAAACATTCAAAGAAATTCAAAATAGACTTTAAATTTAGATTTTTGAATGTCATGACAGAGGACAAAACCAGACTAGATAGTTTACCCAAGTTCAAGACTTATTAAATAGATATAGTAATCAAGACTATGTGCTCTTGAGAAAGAGATGGACAAGTAGGGTTGACACGAAATGAAAACCCATAAGTAGTCTCACATAACTATGCTTATTTTTGACAAAGCTACAAAAGTAATCTAATGAAGGAAAAATAGCCGTTCCAGCAAATGGTGTTAGAGAAGTGAACATCCATGGACAAAAACAGAAAACAAAACAAACAAAACTTTGACCTAAGCTTCATACTTTGTATGAAATTTAGCTCAAGATTGATCGTGAACTTAAATGCATAAACTGGAAAAACATAAAATTCTAAAACATCTAGAGAAAAATATGGAAGATAATCTTTATGGATCTAGGGCTTAGCAAAGAGTTCTTAGACTTAACACCAAAAGTATAGTCCGCAAAAGCAAAACTTAATAATTTAAAATTTGAATTTGCTCAACAAATATCCCATTAAGAGAACAAAAAAACAAGCCACGAAATGAGAAAATATTTGCAAACCACAGGGAATAATACTGATAATGGATGAAGGACGCCTAAACAGTAACAGACAATCCAATGAGAAAGTGGGCAAAACATAGGAAGATTCTCTTCCCAGAGGCGCGCCTGCGGATGTTAAATAAGCACAGGAAAAAACTTCAACATCATGATCCGTTAGATAAATGCAAATTAAAACCACAGTGAGATATTACCAGCCCCGCATCAGAATGGCTAAAATAAAGAATAATGACGGCACAAAATGCTGGCGAGGAGCGGAGGAAGGCGGCCACGCATACAGGTGCTGCCCTGGAAAACTAAGCGGCAGCTTCTTAACAAAAAATTGGACACAATACTGCCATATGACCCAAAAATTGCAATTGTGGACATTTATTCTGGGGAAACGAGAATGTATGTTCTTACAAAAACCTATATAGGAGCGAAGGTCAGACCTTGGAAACAGCCTTGCTGACCCTCAGACACGTCCGGTGGAGCAGAGCCACACACTTGTGCCAGGGAACATCACTCAGCACTGAAAAAGAACAACTGCTTTGCACCGAGCTGGGGCCTTGTAGGGCCTAAGCCCCTGAGTGTCCGTGGCCGCCCAGTGGAAAGGCCCAGGCGCCTCTCAGGGTCGTGGGGTCGCACTTCCCGAGGCGCTAGGAGATTAGCGGGAGTCCCTGTAAACACCTGCTGCTGACGTGGCTCTGAGTCCCCCCACCGCCAACGGGAGATCGCGGTGAGCAGGGGTGTGGGGCCCGAGGCTGCGCTGCAAGGTGCCGGGGCAGTGGGGCACCCAGAGGTGCAGACGCCTGGGCTGCGCAGGCACCGCAGTGACCCAGTGACCCTGGAGGGAGCAGCTCTGGGCCTCCTCTTCCCTTCCCAGTGTCATCCTTCACGACCCGTCTGTTCTCATTCTTCCTATCTGGGGGCTGACACCTTTCCTTCAAGCCTGCAGAATGTCTGTGTGAGTTGGAAGACGCATCCCCCCGTGACCTCTTGTTTTCCACGAACCTTCGCATTGTTCGTTCTCAGCGGAGTCCAGGGACGTTCCACGTGCGAGGCGAAGCAGCAGGAGCTGAACCATCAACGCAACCATCGGCTCATCCTCTGACTCCTGCTTGTGGGAAAATGTCAGCTTGTGAATTAGACTTTCCAAAATTTTCTTGTTGACATTTTCTATCCCCTTTTTTAATTCCCTCAGAAAAAAATATAACAAGAGCTGCTCTCTGTTTCCCCAGTGTTGTTCTTAATTGCTATCAGCTTTACGTGCAAACATTCCAGGAAGAGTTGGGAAATCAGCCACGTCCCCTACACACACACTCACACACACGCACGCACACACACGCACAGCCACTCCCGTTCAGAGGCTAGAATTAGTTGGGGGCTGATTCAGCCTGTTGTGCAAAGCGTTATTTTCAAGCAAGACCTTGCAATCGGTTCTAGGAATTCTTTGTGAGAACATATCATTGTAATAAATATTTCTGTCACTCTTAGGGGAAAAAAAATCAGAATAAACAATGATCATCCGGAAAAGATCACTTAGTCCACATTCTCATTTTTTGTGTAAATGTGGGTGCTCAAAGATCTTTGATATGAAGAGCTCGTTGACCAGCTGATTTTAAGGAAGGTGTGACCAAGTTGTTTTGAACGAGTGAGTGGAATATGAAAGCCTGAGGTGGGGAAGTACAAGATAAGGTAGGACCATGTTTGTATAATATTTAAGTATCATCCAGGGCACCTGGGCTCAATTGGTTCCGTCACCGACTTGGTTTCTGCTCAGGCCGTGACCTCAGGGTCATGAGAAGGGCTCTGCGCTCAGTGAGGAGCCTGCTGGAAGATTCCCTCCGCCCCACTCTTGCCCACGTGCAAGCCCTCATGCGCCCCCTCTCTCTCTAAAATAAATAAATAAATCCTTAAAATAAACAAACAAACACTATCGAGATGCCTTGGATTTAGATTATTTGCCAGAGTACCGTTGTCTAATTTAAGATTAGGAAAGTAAAAAAAAAAAAAAAAAAAAAAAAATATATATATATATATATATATATATAACTGTATTAATAGACCTAGTTTATTCATATATATATATATATGAGTTAAGAACCTGGTTTGAGAGTAGGAAATCCCAAGGCCTGGGGTGCCTGGGTGGCTCAGTCGTAAAGTGTCTGCCTTCCGCTCAGATCGTGATCTCAGGGTCCTGGGATCGAGCCCCGAGTTAGGCTCCCTGCTCAGGCGGGAGCCTGCTTCTCCCTTTGTCTCTGCCACTCACCCCTGTAAAATGTCATACTATTGAGAGTACAAGATATAGTGCTTGTATTTAGTTTTTAGGAAGCACTTTAAAATCGTCCTCACGATTTTATTATTCCTTATAAAATACGTTTTTGCCTATATGGATCGCAGCTCTTATACAAGAGTAGGGTCAGAAAATCAACTCCTGTTGAATCCTCTTGATAATTTCTTTTACTCTGTTTATTTTTAAACTTTTACCCTGGACTTCCTTCCAAAAAGGATTGTGATTGGATTATAGATATTGCAATCTAAGATAATTTTTTAAAAATAGAGGAAGAAAGAGTATAGGGAAAATAAATACAGGAATATCAGTTGAAGCTAAATGCATTACAGTGCATTTAAGATAATGTCGCACAGAGTCAGGTGTCTTTTTACCTTGGTGCTAAAGAGGATCCCAGCCTTCATGACATTAATATAATAGTGAAGCTCCTGAGCTGTTTCTTAGAATGCTCTGTAATAAAATCCTATAAAATAATCACAAGATATCACTCAGGAAAAGCAAGTCTTGTTACAACTGGGTGGGCAGTGGGGGTGAGTTGAGGTGGGGAGGACAGATGGAGGGGGAATGACACACTTTCATTTAGTTCAGGTGTTTGGTATCCTACTGGCTTGACTCAATATTTTATCTAAAGAATGACTATCATTGTCTTTTTTTTTTTAATTGGAGTTCAATTTGCCAACATATAGCATAACACCCAGTGTTCATCTCATCATTGTCTTTGAAACATATTCCATGTTAATCAATTGTTTTTATCTATTTTTTTATTTTTACTATGAAAGACTTCAAATATATAGAAAAGCACAGAAAATATTAGTAAAAATACCAGTACACCCACTATCCCATGAATCCACCATGCAGATCTTTAAAATTAATAACAATGTATGATGCTCCTTCCATGTATATTTTCCAAAAAGAAATAAATATTCCAAATAAAATCTAAAGCCCCCCCAAAACTCATTATTTCCACTAGAGGTAATCACTGGCCTCACTGCCATCCATCCACGATGCCATACGTCCTCAACATCTGTGTGTATCCATAAGCAATTTATAGTGCTATGTTGAGAGTGGGTTTTTTTAAAGTTTTATATAACTTTTCTCATTCTATCAGTGTATTTTTACAATATATTTTTCTTAGGAACTGTATCAATGTGTATTATTAGATATTAACAGATAACTATTATAATAACTGTATTGATAGACCTAGTTTATTCATTTTAATTTCTGTATAGCATTAGATCTTATGTTAAAAGACAATCTTATCAACTCCTCTAGTTGTGGACAATATTTTTTTCCCTTGTAATATTCTTGCCCATGACTCATTGTGCGCACGTATGAATTTCTCCAGAGAAGATCGGTACCATTGAAATTGCTCAGTTCCAGAGTACGGACACCTCCGGTTTTACTAGGCATCACCGAGCCGGCTTTCGGGAGTGACCGTGCGCATCTATCCTCCCGGCAGCGACGTACAGGAGTTCTCACTTGCCCACAACGTACAGGAGTTCTCACTTGCCCACATCCTTTTCAACGTTTGTTGTTAGATATTTCAATTCTCGCCATTCTCATAGGAATTCTGTCTTGATATTGCTTTACCATTTTTCTAATATGTTCTGAGGTTGACCATTTTTCCATATATTTATTAGCCAGCCCTCAGAATTTCATGTTCTTTGACGTGTCTATAAATTGGGTTTCCTTAATGTTCTGCTATTTCTTTTTATTGATTCATAGTAATTCTTTTTTTTAATTTATATTTTAAATAACAGTCTTCATGCTGGTTGGCAGGTTGTTGTTGTTGTTTTTCATGACGGATTATCTTTGAACCAATTTGTTAATTTTAATGTAGTAAAACTTATGAGTTGTTTTCTTTAGCATTTTGTGGTTTCTGCCCTTTTTGCCCTTATGGATATACTCTATGCATTTAGGAAACCCATCCTTGTGCCCCAATGGCATAAAGCTATTTTCTTATGTTTTGCAGCAATCTCATCTATCATATTAGTTTATAATTTTTCTTTCTTTGTCTTTGTCCAATTTCCTTATCAAAGTTATGATACTCATCATGTGAGTTAAATATCTTTCCCACTTTTTCTACTCCCTGAAGTCATTTCTGTTTGCTATAGACTATCTTTCTTCCAAGAGTCGAGAGAAATTGACTACATAAGTATCTAGAATTTTCCCACAAAATTTTACTGTGAAAGTTCTCATATAGCAAAGTCAAATGAGTTTAAGTGAAGGTCCCCATACCTACTACCTAGATTGTACCACTAACATTTTACTGTACTTGCTTTATCACGGATCTGTCCATCTCTCCAACTCTCTGCCCAACTAGACTCTTGGGGGTAAATAGATTTGATTCTGCCTTGATATAATAAACCAATTCGGAATTTAAAAAACTTTATTATGAATGACTTTCACCTCAGTTTTCAGTATTATCAGAATAAAGTTTTTGTTATGATCCTATTATTTTGTCTATTATATCTGTAACTGTGCCCATCTCTCCATTATATTTTTTTTTACAAATTGGCTGATCATGAACTATTTCACAAAACCTCTCAATACATCACAACAAATCAACTTGAGACAATGTTCTGTGACCACAATGTAATAAAATTAGTAGCTAATAATATAAAGATAGTTCAAAATAACCTCAAGCGTTACACGTTTTAAAAACATCTCTAATAAATGATCATACGGCGTGAATTGTAAGTCATGCTGGTGTGTTTGTTACGTATGTTCCATAAGTTGCTTCCAGTAGCATCTCGGTGCTGTCAGCGTGTCGCTACCGAGTGATTTGTGCTCGTATGCCCTGTGCACTTTCCCCTGTGCTACGGCTGTTGAGATCCTGCTGTGTGTGCTTTCATAAGATTCCAGTCTTCTCCTCATAGGTCCCCGCGGATTTTATGTTGTCGACGTCGTGGTCAGAACAAGCACCTGTTCCGCGAGCTGCCGCGCCCGTGGATTCCACACGATGCCCAGCGATTCACTGTAATCCGTCCTGCTCCTGTCACTTGTGCACCGTGGGAGAAGCTGCTGTCTCCCCCGTTCCTGTCGGATGCAGCCTGTGTCACCGCTTTCCTGACTTGGATCTCTGCTCCTAGTCAGGTTAGGCCGTCACCCTTTCGCGACCGGGCCCAGGCGCTGCCCGAAGAACACTGGCTGCACACAGAGAAGAGCAGTGGAGCCCCGGCTGCTCCTGGTGTGTGTCCCAGGCCCCAGACACCCCCGGTGTCGGGCACCGGCCCTGAGGACTTGGGGGCCAGGGCCGCTCCCCACCCCTTCTCCAGTAGCGGGGGACAGCGGGCACTCGGGGCTGGCCTGGGCCCGGCTCCCATGACAGGGCCAGCATCCTCCTGGGCGCAGGCCTGGCCCCACGGCTCTCGGGCTCCCACTCACCACTCGGGGTGGCAGCCCTAAGGGCACTTTGGGCTTCCTACACTGGGCCCATTCCCTGTCACCTCACCGCTTTGTTAAAGGTGGAAAATTAGTTTAACTCCGATTCAGCGGCAGCAGGATCAGTGGGGGACGCATCCTCAGCATTTCCCTCCTGCCCTTCCCGGTAGGGTGCAGCCGGCGCCACCAGGCAGGGTGGGTCAGCAGGGCGCCAGCCAGCACCCGCGTGCCTGTGCAAAAACACGCAAAGGCAGCCGGACAGAATTCATTATTTGGAATTACACGCCTAAAATCACGCCGGTGACAATAGAAGATTCTAAATGATCCTCACAGGATTTTGTTGTTGCTATTTTTTCCCTTCTTCATTCGTTTGGTGCTATTTTCTAAAGCCTCGCTCACTGCCTTTGCACACTTATCCCGCGGTGTTCGGCGGGGTTCACATAGATGAGGGGCAGAACCTGCACGGCCCCCCAGCCGCCGCGGGGAGCACCTGACCTGTGTCTTCCTGGCACTGAGCCCCCCCCTCCACGGCCATCTGCTGAGGCTGCGCCAGGCCTGCCCCATCTGCTGGCCACGGGTCTGGGCGCTGCAAAGCCAGGGGGGCCCAGGAGGGAGGCCCCCGGACTCAGGCGGGACAGACGCGCAGACAGTGGCCCTCCTTGGGCCTGGACGCCGCCCATCCCGGGGTGCTGCTCGCTGCCTGTGGTCGCCCCCCCCACCCGCCGACCTGGCAGCAGTGCCCCGAGCAGCCCTCCAGGAGCCCCAAGCGTGGCCTCCAGCCTCAGAGGCCCTGGGGGGTGCGGGGCCAGAGCATCCCTGGGGAAGGAGCCTGGGGGTGCGGGGCCAGAGCATCCCTGGGGAGGGGCCCTGGGGTCATGGGGACCTGGGGCAGCCACCAGCACCTGTTGCCCGGACCCAGAGTGACACCTGTCTTGCTCCTAATCTGCAGGAGACGTGATGGCGGGGAGCAGGGAGGCTGTCCTAGCGACACGAGGTCTAAGATCCTATGTGGACAAAAGCAAATAGAATCCTTTTTTCTGGGGATCTCTGGGGGGCTCAGAAGTTTAGCATCACCTCCCTGGGGCCCAGGGCGTGACCCCAGGGTTCCGGGATCGAGTCCTGCGTTGGGCTCCCTGCATGGAGCCTGCTTCTCCCTCTGCCTGGGTCTCTGCCTCTCTCTCTCTCTCTCTCTCTGTGTCTCTATGAATAAATAAATAAATCTTAAAAAAAAGAAAAGAAAAGAAAAGAAAAGAAAGAAAAGAAAAGAATCCGTTTTCCCTGAGCAGAAGAGACACGGATAGTGCAGGGTTCAGGAACGGGTGACGTGGCTGTGACCAAGTGGCCTGAGGCCTTCGGAGCCGCGGTGGCGACAGCACAGCCACCAGCCTTGTGCAGCGACACCGTCCCCGATACTGGGACCCCCGGGGGGCTGACGCCCAGCCCCAGGCCCTGTCTCCACCGCCCTCCGCCACACACCACTGGGGGGATATGATCCCAGCAGATTCAAGGATGTGATAGTGGGAGGTCGACCTGGAATGAGAGTCTCACTCTAAATTTTGTCTTGTTTATGTTCGTGCTTCGTCCGTATATGTGTTTCCCTTAATATATATTCATAATACGACACACCATGACATGCCTGTTCCCTGAGTTCCCAACCGCGGCAGAGAACGTCTGTGCACGACAAGCCCACGCGGCACTGCTGGGGGCACCTGCGCTGGGGCACCTGTGGACGCCGGCAGTGCCCGGGCCCACGGTGCTAGGGAGTGAGAGCCCCCGGCCAACGGGTGACCCCTGACAGTAGCCACACTCCGCTCCCACCGGGATGACCGACCATTTTCACTTACCCTCATTTTTTCCCCCCAAAATTGATATTTGCAACTTTCCTATAATCTCGGCCCACTTGGTGAATGGATAATCAGTATTTGATGATTTGAGTCTGCATTTCCCTGATTGATAATGAGAATATTTTTAATTTCTTCTCTGAATTGCTTCTTCATGTTTTCCCATTTATGTTTCTGTTGAGCTGTTGGGCTTCTGTTCGTCAAACTACCATCTCCTTGTACCTTCTTGTTTGTAATCCTTTGACACTTGAAGCCGCGTCCAATTGTCCTGATAAACGACCGTCTTTGCCTTTGTTTATTTTGTTTTTTTTTTAAATAGAAGTTTTTAGGTTTAAACCCTCATCAAATTAGCTTTTAATCCTCATTAAGTTTTTATCAAACTAATGTCTCCTTTCTTTTTTATTCTATACATATCTTATTTAAGAAGAGCCTTCCCTTCTCCAGTTAGAAAGTTATTTTCTACAGTTTCTTTTAAAATATTTGTTTTGCTTTTCACATTTGTTTTTAATCCATTTAAAATGTATTTTGGTAAACACTGAGAATAAGCACCTATGTTTAAGCTTTCAGTATGAATAAACCTATTGCCCTGGTAATATAAGTTGAGAAGTCTAATATTTTCCCAGGCGATTGGCAAGACTGTCTTCTCCCGTGCCAAACTCCCTTAGGATAATCCCCGTGCTAGCATTTTCATCTCTTTCGTTGACCTATTGGTTCTATTTTTTAAAAAATAAAGTTTTAATATAAATTTTAAATAAGATTTTTTTCAGATAATTTTAGATTTACAGAAAGTTGCAAAGACAGATAATATTTATGTCTTGCACCCAATTTCCCCTATTATTGATATCTTAATTGGTAAGATGCATTGCAATTAAGGAACCAATATTGGAATATTATTATTAAATAAAGTACTTTCTTTAATCCTGTTTTCTTACTTTTACCTAATGTCCTTTTTCTGCTCCAGGATAAGACCACCTTCAGGTGTCATATCTCCTTAGGCTCTCCCAACAGTTTCTCAGACACTCTTTGTTTTAACCATCTTGACGATGTTGAGAGGTCCTGGTCAGGTAGTTTGTAGAATGTCACTCTACTGGGGTTTTTCTTTTCTATTTTATTTTATTTTATTTTATTTATTTTATTTTATTTTATTTTTTAATATAAATTTATTTTTTATTGATGTTCAATTTGCCAACATACAGAATAACACCCAGTGCTCATCCCACCAGGTGCCCCCTTCAGTGTCCGTCACCCAGTCACCCCCACCCCCCCCCCCCCGTCCCCTCCCCTTCCACCCCCCCTAGTTCGTTTCCCAGAGTTAGGAGTCTCTCATGTTCGGTCTCCCTTTCTGATATTTCTATTGGGGTTTTTCTAATGTTTTTTTTTCTCATGATTAGACTGGGCCTCTAGGTATTTTGATCTGCTTGGGTGCCTGCCCTGCTCTCCCCAGAAAGTTTCATTATGTGAGTAATACAACATTTCGTACCGTCTTGGTGCTTGTGTAGCTTATTAGCCTGACATAGGAACTAAGTCTGAGGGGGAGGGGAGACCAGCAATCCTGCCTCAGCAGGGTGCCCATCACGGTTACTGTTGTTCATTAAAACAAATTAAGATCTTTGAATTGAGGCCCTAAATTGTATTCTGGTGAATGTTTACAGAGCAACTAAATATTCTTTTAAACTTCTCACCAGGATATCAATTATGAACCTGTGGTGATAGATTTTATGTTGCGTCTGTCTGACTTTCCCCTGTGGCTCCACATGATACTCTCTCTGGGACTGTGGGCATTTTCTTATATTAAAAAGAAGGAGAAAAGAAAAAGCAAAAGCTTTAAAGCTTTCCTTCTAATATTTTGGTATTTGATACAGCTTTGAATTTATTTTGTGCTGCTATAAGGACAGGATACAACTTAATTTTTTCTATATAAATGACCAACTATTCTAAAACTGGTTGTTGAATGCCCCTATTTTACCCCACTAATTTGAAAGACTCTGCCATATAAAATATTTCCATGTACGGTTGTGCGATGCCACCACAGACTTCTAGAAGGGGGAGCCTCCAGCTTAGGCCCCGTGCTTCAGGGGGTCTGCTGTTGTTCCCCTCCAGCCACACCCCTTCTCATGCAGAGAGGAGACAGCGACGCAAGAGACTTACCCACCTGGAGCCCGTGTCCCAGCTTTAGACCTAGCCAGCGATAGACACCCGGGATCCCAGAATCTTATGCCCAGACAACTGTGGGTGCACTGGTGTGGCTGCAGGGAGCCCCAAGGGCAGACCACACCGCAGTAAGCATGGGGGCTGTGCTGTCCACGGCAGGAGCCTGGATGTGCAGGCCACGGTCCCGGCGTCCACACACAGGTGTGCATGAGACCCTCGGGGATGAAAAGAGAACAGGGTTAGGCTGAGACTCGGGAGCTGGAGCTGAGGTCGGCTCCTTCCATAGCACCACATCCTGAGACAGAACTCCAGGAATCCAAGAATTATAAATTCAGATCTTGCCTTCCAAATATATATACATATAAATGTGCATATATCAAAATGAAAAGGTAAGACATATTTCGCTTCATTGTTTGCTAGCTTGATTAAATGGCATATGGGCTTTCGTTTGCACTCTTGCCCGAGACCCTACAAAGGTTAAGGGGCATCTTGTGTTTGTGTATATTTCTAGGTTCTTAATCATGTTCCATTGGACCATTTGTCTAGTCCTGTATCAATAACATTCTGCCTTCATTAGAAAAAATGAGTGGGAAATATCAGAAAGGGAGACAGAACATGAGAGACTCCGAACTCTGGGAAATGAACTAGGGGTGGTGGAAGGGGAAGTGGGAGTGTCTGGGTGACGGGCACTGAGGGAGGCACTTGATGGGATGAGCACTGGGTGTTATTCTATATGTTGGCAAATTGAACACCAATAAAAAATAAATTTATTAAAAAAATAATAAATTTCAAAAAACAATTCCCTAGATAACTACTTAAGAATTTGGGATATTAAAAAAAAATAAAGAAAAAAGAAACAAAGAAAAAAGAACTCAGGCTATTAAAATGAACATTAAATGTTGAAACAAATATACATAAAGTGTTTATTTTTAAGGTCTTGACTGTTAAGTAGTGAGTTTTTTAACATAAAAATTCCATAAAAATACCATTTAGGTATTTGGGGAAAAGAATTCAGAATATATGGTTTAATTACTTGTTGGTATGTAGTGGTTGCATATGTGTGCCCATATCTTTTCAACATTTAGGATATTTATATAAAGTATTTGTGCTTAGACATGTAAAATTTTGTTTACTACCTAACTAGTAAGTGGATATATATTTAAATGTAAATGTCTTTGCAGAGTTCAATGTGTTGAAATTCCTAATTTTCATACTAGACATTTCAAAATTTGCATGTATAATTGCACATTCCTTCACGCAAATAAAACCTTAGTTTTTGCCCTCCCGGAAAAAAAAATTCTGCCTTAATTAATATAATAATTAATCAAAAGGGCAATTCTCCTGCCAATTTTATCCAAAATCATCTTCGTTATTTTTGTCCTTTTTTTCTTCCAGTATAAATTTGTGGGGCCAGAGTAGCAAGTTAAAAAAAAAAAAGTCTCCTTTGAGCTATCACTTTGAATAAAAACTGTTTCATTCTCTTTTTAATTTAAAAGCTCCCTTTTAGCCTAATTTATGAATTTTCTCATATTTTAACTTCCCACCATTAGTTCTACCTTAGTCTCTATGTCAGTGGTTCTAGACCAGAAGTGATTTCTGCCCTCCAAGGGACATTGGATGATGTCCGGAGACATTTTTTGGTTGTCACAGCTGAAGTGAGGGGTGCCCCTGGCATCTAGTGAGTAGAGACCAGGGGTGCCCAGGGCAGCCCCCACAACAGATTGTCTGACCCCAAATGTCACTAGTGCGAAGGTTGAGAACCCTGTTCCAGACGACACAGGAACACGTAGAAGCCGTCATGACATACCCTACACACAAGTGTACATCAGAAGTGTGTGTACTTATTTGCACACACGTGAGTGTATTGTAATCAGTGCTTAGCTGACCACTTTCTCACCCACTGCCTTCAGCTGAGATTCTCCGAGCGATTTACCAACAAGATCGTGTTAATCCCCACCCGGTGCTCTACAAATAGGTGACACCACGATTCCACTGGCTTTGTTAATTCAGAGACACAGATTAAGTGCCTTACCAGTGCTCCTTAAAAAAGGAAAACTATTGAAAAACATGTTCCATGAAGTCCTCTGTTTTGGCTATTATGTGATAGTTGATAGTTTCTTCCTTTCTTCTGCTTATGAACGTTGGATGACTTTTCTTTTTTTTTTCATAAATTTATTTTTTATTAGTGTTCAATTTGCCAATGTATAGAATAACAGCCAGTGCTCATCCCACCAAGTGCCCCCCTCAGTGCCCGTCACCCAGTCACCCCCACCCCCCGCCCACCTCCCCTTCCACCACCCCTAGTTCGTTTCCCAGAGTTAGGAGTCTCTCCTGTTCTGTCTCCCTCTCTGATATTTCCCACTCATTTTTCTCCCTTCCCCTTTATTCCCTTTCACTATTTTTTATATTCCCCAAATGATTGAGACCATATACTGTTTGTCCTTCTCCGATTGACTTACTTCACTCAGCATCATACCCTCCAGGTCCATCCACATTGAAGCAAATGGTGGGTATTTGTCGTTTCTAATGGCTGAGGAATATTCCATTGTATACAGAGACCACTTCTTCTCCATCCATCATCTTTCAATGGACACCGAGGCTCCTTCCACAGTTTGGCTATTGTGGACATTGCTGCTAGAAACATCGGGGTGCAGGTGTCCCGGCATTTCACTGCATCTGAATCTTTGGGGTAATCGCCCAGCAGTGCAATTGCTGGGTCGTAGGGCAGGTCTATTTTTAACTCTTTGAGGAACCTCCACACAGTTTTCCAGAGTGGCTGCACCAGTTCACATTCCCACCAACAGTGCGAGAGGGTTCCCTTTCCTCCACATCCTCTCCAACATGTGTGGTTTCCTGCCTTGTTAATTTTCCCCATTCTCACTGGTGTGAGGTGGGATCTCATTGTGGTTTGGATGACTTTTCTTCAGGCAACAATACACTTCCTACTTTTCAACATGCTATTGAACTGTAAGTACCTAATTCTTAACATAGAAAAGGAGTCTGATTTTAATACACATTTAAAAACTTGATCTGGGTGGGTAGAAATATTTTCATACTTGAAGAAAAAAAATCTAAGGAAAGCTTTTATAAAAGATTGTAATGGTTTAGTGATTAAGAATCTGGGGTATTATGCTGAGTGAAATAAGTCAATCGGAGAAGGACAAACAGTGTATGTTCTCATTCATTTGGGGAATATGAATAATAGTGAAAGGGAATATAAAGGAAGGGAAAAGAAATGTTGGGAAATATCAGGAAGGGAGACAGAACATAAAGACTCCTAACTCGGGGAAACGAACTAGGGGTGGTGGAAGGGGAGGAGGGCGGGTGTTGGAGGGGAATGGGTGACGGGCACTGAGGTGGACACTTGACGGGATGAACACTGGGTATTTTTCTGTATGTTGGTAAATTGAACACCAATAAAAATTAATAATAATAAAAAAAAAGAATCTGAAAAGAGCAGATGCTGTAAAGGAATTTACTGAACTGGGATCCCTGGATGGCCCAGCGGTTTAGCACCTACCTTCGGACCAGGGCGTGACCCTGGAGTCCCGGGATCGAGTCCCATGTATGGGCTCCCTGCATGGGGCCTGCTTCTTCCTCTGCCTGTGTCTCTGCCTCTCTCTCTCTCTCTCTCTCTCTCTCTCTCTCATGTCTATCATGAATGAAGAAATAATATCTTTAAAAAAAAGGAATTTACTGAACTAATGAGGATAAGCAATGCTGTTAGGTTTTACACTTGATTTATAAAGCTTAATATTTGAAAGTAAAGTGATCTTCAGTAATTCTAAGGGATTATTACTAAACACAGTGATTCTTAGGGAATTATAAATCTGTAAGTGGCTAGAAAAGAGTATTTCATGCTGAAGGCGCTGGTCATGAGGGCAAGTCCATCCTCCTTGCTCCCCCAGCTGGTGGGATTATACTTCCGTGTGTGTGATGATTGACTTTATGTGTCAACTACGTTGAGCCACGGTGCCCAGTATGTGGTCAAACATTATTCTGGATAATTCTGTGATAATCATTGTTTTGGGTGAGATCAGCATTTAAAATAGGAATTTAGAATAAAGTTGATTACCCTCCTTACGGTGATGGGCCTCATCAGGTAAATTCCTGAGAACTGTAGGCTGACCTCCTAGCAAGAGGGAATTATTCTGCGGCAGATGGCCTGTGTCCTTGAAGTGCGGCGTTGGCTCTTCCTGGATCTCCTGCCTGCCATCCCACCCTGCAGGTTTCAGATTTGCCAGCCTCAATAATCATATGAGTCAATTCCTTAAAATAGGTATCTTTCTGCACACACACAAATACACACACCCTATTGGTTCTGTTTCTCTACAAAACTCTGAGTAATACAGTATGTCATGAAATTCTTTTAAAAAATTCTTTATTATTATCAACAATATGAAGGAAGATGGCTTGAGAGACATATACTTTGAATAAAAGGAATTATACACGGTATCCAGTAGCCAGCTGTATTTTCTTTTATTTAGACAACTGGTTTACACACCTTTTTGTCTTCTCTACTCTCAGATCCCATCAACGTGCTGCGAGTATCGCAGACTTGCTGAGACAAATACTGTACATGCAGTTCTCCTGCCCTTGAACATAAGGGAAACTGGATTTCCTAGGAGTTCTTGCAATTAGGCAGGCCAGTGGGACTGGTCTTGGCTAAAGGAATGTGAATGGAAATGACCGGGTCGCTTCCAGGTCGAGGCGGTCCTCAGGCTCTCTACGCCTCCTACAGCAAACCCCGAGACCTGACGCTGAGTTGTCCGCGCCTCCCTTAACCAGGATCCTCGAGTGATTCTGTGGAGCAGAGCCCGCCTCTGCCTGGCCCTGACGCAGAAATAAACCTTTATGGTCTTTAACCGCTGGAATTCACGGCTAGTAGGTTGCCCGGGCGTGGCCTCGTTTGTCCTGACCAATACACGTGCCGTGCTTCCTGCGGGCCCTACAGAAATACTAGGAGAAAAGTTGATTGTGACTATTCCCTTCTGGAACATGGTCACAGTCTCTAAAGGGATAATAAGGTGAACCCAGAATTAACTCAATATAATCAAGAATTAATAAAGTTCTAAAATTAGCACCACCATGTTAACTGATACTCTGACTAAATTCAAATGTATTTGAATCAGTTTATGTCTCACAGTTTTTCTGACATCGTCCTACTCATCTCAGGTACCACGGCTTCCTTACCACGGTGACATAAAACTTAGGAAGATGGCTAGTTTTTTAACGTTGTGAGCTTCTCAGAGAAACACATTTCACAAATATCAGCACAAGTGTCATCTAAGGCTAACATTCCAGGCACATACAAATCAAAGAAGAGTGATTATGTAATTTTAGACCCATTAATGTACCATCATCGTTAATCTCTATCATCAGGAGCTGGAGATTGATAGACTCTCTCTTCTACTTCTTCTCCTTCTAGAAATGACGGAACATAGATATCACAATGAATGTTTTTCTGGTTCCTGAGCTCGACTTCCCACCTACGTGGATCAGGAAAAGAAGAAGAAGAAGAAGAAGGAGGAGGAGGAGGAGGAGGAGGAGGAGGAGGAGGAGGAGGAGAAGGAGAAGAAGAAGAAGAAGAAGAAGAAGAAGAAGAAGAAAAAGAAGAAGAAGAAGAAGAAGAAGAAGAAGAAGAAGAAGAAGAAGAAAAATACTTAAAGCTCAAACTTATCTCAGCAGCAATAGTCACTGGTCTTAGTCATCTGCTCTGCTCGAGTAAACTGCTTTTCAATTCTGAAAGTCATGAGGACGGTACTGGATTTGCCTGACTCTGTGCACCCCCTGATCTACTCTCTTGTGATGCTGAGCTAGTCATTTAATCAACCTCACCTTCAATTTCCTCAATTCAGAAATAAATTTGTTACTATGTAGCTCATACAGGTCTATCTGGTGGTTTAAAATGACTCAAAATTATTGATGAATAAATATAAGAATGGAGGGGTGGGTGGTAATCACGAGCTCCATAGACTGAGATAATGCTTATGAAAATATTTTCTAAATGACCGAGAGTTCGAGAACGTAGAGCATCATCAATCAGTGTTTTGAAGACATTTTCTCTAATGCTTATTTATTTATTTATTTTTTAAGATTTTATTTATTTATTCATGAGAGACACAGAGAGAGAGGCAGAGACAGGCTCCGTGCAGGGAGCCCGATATGAGACTCGATCCCGGGTCTCCAGGATCACACCCTGAGCCAAAGGCAGACGCTCAAGCACTGAGCCACCCGGGCTTATTTAGGTGGGAATCTAAATCCCGACGGGTTGACAATGTGGGGTTCTTAGGGCTTCTGTGAGCGCTTAGTGGGCTCCTCGGCAGCTGGAGACTTCCCTCGGGAGCAACCCGAGCAGAGGAAGCTCCGTGCTCCCCCTTCCCTGGAAACACGCGCTGGGGCTGGGCTTCTGCACCAGGAAGCTAAAGCCTGGCCTTGTGGAAACGGTGATTCAGAAGGAGGTTGACAGAGACCCCGCAGGAGCTGCCTGCGCGCCCCGACCTTCCACCCTCGCCTCTGGGGGGCGGCCCGGCAGGAAGGTGCCCGGTCCGTGGGCCTCCGGGGAGGAACTTGCTCCGAGACCCTGAAGTGGCGTGAGGCCTCGGAGCTGCAAGCAGTGCAGGCGTCAGGCAGAGTCCGCGTGAGGTCAGGCTCGGGGGTCCGAGGACCCTCCCAAAGGCGAAGCAAGTGCTTCCGAGCAGCTCTTTATTTTTATTTTTTTGTTTGTTTGTTTTCCTGCTTTATTTATTTATTTATTTTTAATGTAAAAGCATTGTCCTTTATTTTTTTTCTTTTTTTTAAAAATATATTTATTTTTTATTGGTGTTCAGTTTGCCAACATACAGAATAGCACCCAGTGCTCATCCCAGCAAGTGCCCCCCCCCCCCCCCCCCCCCAGTGCCCGAGCAGCTCTTTAAAGAGAGCCTGTGAGCGGCCGGTAGCTGCAGGCGCCCGGACCGTCCCCCCGACGGCTGGAGCTCCTCGGAAGGAAGTCGGCCACGGTCTGGGCCTGACTTGCTATTGATTCAGAGAAAACCCTTTTCCTCGGGCATCAGAGTTAGATTTTGTCCCAAGCAGCAGCCTGTCGTGTCTCGCTGCCCGGACCGGCTCACAGCAGAGGGGCTTCACCAGCAGGAGGCCGGCCTCTAACTGGGCCACTCACGGGGGCTCCAGGGCTGCAGGCCGCCTGCTAGCTACGTCCCAGAGCCGTCTGACGTGTCCCGCGTGGAACCGTGTCAGAGCCCAGCCTAGCCAGGCGAGGAGGGCGAGGGCCCCTGTGCCGTCTGCTTTCCCCCGCACTGCTGTCAGCCCCGCGGCTCGCCCCACGCCGGTGCCTCGCACCTCCACGGCCTCCGCGGCCTCCGTCTTCACAGCTTGGGTCATACCTGCTGGGACGGTTTGTGAGACAAGCAGTGAGACCAAGAGCTCAAGAAAAAGCAGCTTCAGTCATGCTGTATTTAGCGTCTCCCTAACCCCTTAGTTCTGAAGGATCCCCTGGAGCTCGTTCATCACGGACGGCCGCCTGCTGTCCCCCGGCAGGTGTAAGGGCACGACCCCCAGGCTGGGGCGGCCGGCTCGGGGACAGAGAGCCCCGGGGCTGGCGGAGTCCCTCGCTGTGGCTGCGGCCTGGCCTTGGGGGCTCCGTGAGTCCCGGCCTCTCCCCTCCAGGTGCGCAGGGACCCGGGTGGGCAACCCAGGCTGTCGACACCCCCTGCTCCAGCCGGCGACATCCCCAACACGATGAATCCGTAGCGCCAGGGGCGGTAAAGCTGCAGCGGTGGAGAGTCCCCACGCTGGGGAATGCCCCGGGGGCTTTCTTCTGTGGTTTTCATTCAGATCGAGTGGACGAAGGGTAGAGACCTGTCACTGCAGCAGATAAGCTCCTCCCTCGTCCAGGCCCGTCCCCGCCTCTGCCAAGGCCCCTGTGGTCACACTGGGTAATGGAGGGGCCTGGGCCTGTGTCCACGTTGGCGCGGCCACCCCACCAGTCATGTCACACGAGAGGAGGAGGGTCCATGCAGGGCGCTCACAATGGGCAAAGGGTGCAGCGGGGACGCGAGGGTGGGGAGCCCCGGGTCCGGTCCAGCCCTCCTAAGTCGGTGGCCGTGGCCCTCTGGGTGCCCAGGAGCTGCCCCGACAGAAGCCGCGGCCCGGCCCATGGCGGCCACCCCCTGCTCCCGGACACGCAGGTGCCCGCAGCACCGCCGGGGCCGCCCCAGGGCTTCGGCCTCGAGGCGAGAGGAGCAACGTGATGCCTCCTCGAGCAGGTGCTCCGAGAAGAGGGGGCCCGGAGCGCGCCAGGGGGCAGGCTGTCCGGGGCCGGGGTGGGCGTGCTCGGCTCACGGCCGACCTACAGCGTCCCTCACCGGACGGCCTCCACGGAATGAAATCGGGTGGGAAACGCCTTATTCTAGCAGCACGAGGAGGGGCGGCCCCGGTGGCCTCGTCGAGAGTCGCGTCTCCACCCAATAGCTGAAGACCATGCGGTGTCAGGACGCTTCCCGGTGTGCTCTGACTATTGTGATCAAAACACAAAACTGATTTTCAAGTGCCATCAAGTTACGCTACGGCCCAAGTGACCCGAGGAGCAGCAACTACTGTCCGCGTAATTGTCGCTTCGTGCTCGGCGCGGGAGACAAAGCCTTAGACACTTTTCCTGCGTTTAACGACGGGCGGTGACAGGACGGCTGGTTCGTGCCCACTTCCACGGTCACAGGGTGACCTTTCCCACCAAGAGTCAAGGACTTTGATTCTCGTTCCTCCCCCCAACCCTCCCCAGCTCCCAGCCCGGGCACTTCTGGTTTGTTTTTGTTTGGAAGTGGAGAAGCTTGTTCACCACCTGCTTCTGGAATATACTTTACGTTCTCTAGGTGCCGGGAAGCCGGAAGACGTCACATAAATAACACTGACCGCATCTGGGGTCGGGCTCAAGCCAGCGCCTGGAAGGCCGTGAGCTGCTTCTGAGCGACAGCCCAGGCCCGCCCTCGGCCCTGGAACCCCTGTCCCCATGGGGCTCGAGGAACGATTTTCTGTGCGTGACCCTCCGTGGGTCTCTAACCGCGCTATTGTCTGGGAGCAGAGAGGAGCTGGAAGGGGCTCACCTCTCGCAGGTGCGTTTCCTTGGCTGATGCTGCCGGCGGCCTGCGGCCCACCCCACCCGCCACGGCCCGGCCCCGCTCCAGGAGCAGCGGGAAGGGAAGCCCTGGGCGCCGGGGCCTCCCCGCCCTGCTCCCCGTGGACACGCGCGGACACGCGTGGAGGAGGAGCTGGAGGAAAGGACGGGCCATGAACGCCTTGGGTGTCTCGGCCCACCTCGCTCACCTGCTCCCCCCGCACGCTTCCATCACAGCTGTTGTTACCTTGCGCTACTTTATTCCTTCAGTTGCATCTCCCCAGACTTGGAGATGGACTCCACGAGCGGCGCCCCGGTCTCACTGGCCCCTCGAAATACTGCATCCCTGTGAGAGCTCTCACCTTGCTGACGTTCAGGGAGACGAAAGACCGAGTAAATAAACCTGTTACCTTGAAGCTCGCTTGCACCCCCCCGGGACACGCTGAGGACGGGAGAGCTGGTCGCGTGGGGTCCCCTCGGGGGCGGGGGCCTCCCTCACCCAGCACGCAGGCCGGCCCTGCCCTTCTACAAGGCCGCGGGCCCGCACCGGAAGCAAGGACGGGGGGTTCCCAGGGCACCTGCCCCTGCCCTGGGGGCACCTCACCTCCCCGACCTGCACCCCCCATACCCACACCTGCAACTGCCCCAGGGGCACCTCACCTCCCCGACTTGCACCCCCACCCACACCTGTACCCCCCCACACACCTGCACCTGCCCCGGGGGCACCCCCACACCTGCACCTGCCCCGGGGGCACCCCCACCCCCACACCTGCACCTGCCCCAGGGGCACCTCACCTCCCCGACCTGCACACACTCACACCCCGTCCGCTCCCACCCATCACCACCCGGAGATGAAGTGACCGTGGGGCTTTCAGAAGAGTTTGGGCCGATGACTCAGGGGAATACTCCGGTCGGGACCTTTCTGAATTGAATCTGTACCTTCTAGAATGCGTGAAAAGAAAAGAAAGAAAGAAACTATCCTGAAAATAATGATGATGCTTTACAATGTAATTTTCTTCAATTTAAGGATACAGTCTAGATCTCTTTAAAGAAGCTAGAAAGTGATTTGCTCTCAATTCCAACGGTTTTAAAATGTTATTCTTTAAGGAACTCCAGGCAACCTTGAGGAGGAAGTCGTGTCACTTTCATTTAAAGTTGCCAGATTAGTCAAAAGGAACGAATATAACTTTCTTATTTCCTTTTTTTTTTTTTTTTTATAAATCGTCCTTTTAATTATATACAGACTTGGTAAAGAAAAAAATCCAAATAAGCAGAAGCTAGCTCACCTATTTTTCTTTTCAGAGCAAACATTTTTGGTGCCTAGCACAGTATCTTTTCTATTCCTGAATTTTTCTAGCAAAAGTTTTTTTCAATTGGATGCATAATTCAAGATAGGCTGTGAACTCCCTGCACCCTTAGGTCATGTACGGAGAGACTGCCAAAAATGCATCATTCACAAGTGGCATTTAAATGGCCATTTTTCAATAGTAAAATATAAGGCTATAATTAATAGCCATTATTGATGTGTCAAAATATGACACACTCCGTTCACACCTGTGATTTACTCTGTGATTAGCTAATTTGAGAAAAGCTGTCTCTGATATGTTGCCTTTGACTTAGAAATTTTCCAAAGATTGTTTTAAATCATATTTGTTCCAACTTTCTGTTTAAGTGACATTGTCCCAGAAATCAGATTGGCGAGGATCCCTGGGTGGCTCAATGGTTAGCGCCGCCTGCAGCCCGGGGCTGACCTCAGGTCCCGGGATCGAGTCCCGCGTCGGGCTCCCTGCAGGGAGGCTGCTTCTCCCTCTGCCTGTGTCTCTGCCTCTCTCTCTCTCTCTCTGTGTCTCTCATGAATAAACAAAATCTTTAAAAAGAAAAAAAGAACTCAGATCGGCTAAAATAGCAAATGCCTGTTTGGAACAGGACTTTGAAGAAGCAAAGTCTATTCATCGTGTGTTTTAAATCAACTGAACTCGCTGCCGTACGTTAGAGTTGCCTGGGAAGATCTAATTTTTTTTTGTATTATTAATGGAAGAGCCTACAGATTTTAATTTAATTCAACTAGAGTGAGGCTTCTAAAAGGAGCCAAGATCTGAACGACTGATTTTCCCTGACAGGGACAATTGACGGGTCAGGAGAAACTGTAGGACCAGGAGTCTGTGCATTAGTGTACATCCTTACCCACGAAGGATTGAAGACCAGCCAATGGTGCAAAGACCCCGGCCTACTTCCCTGTTTGCTATCCCTATAGATTTCCTTTTTTTTTTTTTTAAGATTGTTTTATTTATTTTAGAGAGAGAGAGAGAGAGAGAGAGAGCAGGAGGGGCAGAGAGACACGGAGAGGGTCCCCAGCAGACTCCCCGCTGGATGTGGGCCCAAAGTGGGCCCCGATCTCGTGACACTGAGGTCACGACGGGAGGTGAAAGCAAGCGTGGGACGCTTCACCGACTGAGCCACCCAGGCGCCCCTCCCCGTAGATTCTCCTACATGGGGCTCACCCTTCATTCTCGAGCAAGCCTATGGGGGAGACCAAGGGCACAGAGAAACTTCGGACGAACCGTGTCACCTTCACGCGGAGCTGCGGGCCGCTACCTGGTGCCGTGGGGTCTGGCCCGCGGCCCTTGTGCTGTCCGGGGCCCGGGGCCGTAACGGGCGGCCCCACAGGAGGCCTATGCTTTTGACCCCAAGATCGAAAGGCCAGAGAGGTCACGTCCCCTCCTCCTGCTGATTCAGAAGACGGAAGGTCTGAAAAAGCGGGTGATGCGTGGACGCGTGAAGGCCTGGGCAGGAACGCGGAGACCCGCAGCCCACCCCCCCCAACCCCCAGTGGCGGACTTCAGTGGCCTTTTGCTCACCCAAAGGACACATTTCTGGCAAACTCTCCCACCGCTGGCATAACAGATGCTCTGAAAATCATTTGCGAATTGATTAGAAAAATGGAAATAATAAAATGCTTGAATGCACAGGAAAATCCACAGGAAAAGAAGTCTTCTTTGGGGCCTCAGATAAAAGCCCACTGATTTACAATGATGAAGAAATGATTTATTTTTTTATTTTTTAATTTAACAAACTTGGTCATCTGTGCCCCTAGATATTAAACAACCTCTTAGAAAGGTCAATTTGGCTGTTGAGCCAGAAGCTGATGCTGAGCAAGAAGAGCTGATATAAAACCCAGAGCTGGAAAAAATGGGGTCTCGCCGCATCCGCAGTAAAATTGAAAGAATTGCGATTTATCACTCCAGCTGCATGAGAGAACTTTCCGTTCCGTTCAGGATATTGTACTTAACAGGACGGGAAAGTGCCTGACATACGTTGAAAAGACTTGACTTAAATATCTGAAAAGCTTAAATGTTACTGAATAAATTCTAAACCTAAAAAAAAAAAATTCTAAACCTCAGCATCACAAAATTTTAATTATGGGAAACCATTTATTTTCTGATAAAGCTACACGGATGCAACGACGGTCTTTGTCTTCCCTAGAGGACGCCGAGGCTCCCGGCCCTAGAGCAGATGCACGCTCCTCACGCCCCCCCCGAAGCCGGGAGCTGCCCCCCTTCCCGTTCGCTTCTCCCCGCGGCCGGGCTGCCAGTCAGCGTTCGCTCCGCTCCCGGGGCTTCTGGGGCTCGCGTGCTGACTCTGTAATTAAAAGCCCGTGCCAGGAAGCAGCTGTCAGCTCGGGCCTTCCCTCCTACTGCTGAATGTCTGTCAACTCAAGGATTTATTTTTTTTAATATGAGAAAATGTCAGTTGTCGTCTGAAATAAGGTTTTTGATGATTCAAGCAAACTGAATACCTGATGGTTAAATAAGAAAAAATATTTTAAAAATACAACATTGCTTTGAAAGACACTCCTAGGGGGTCCCTGGGTGGCTCAGTGGTTTGGCACCTGCTTTGGCCCAGGTCATGACCCCGGAGTCCTGGGATCGAGTCCCATGTCGGGCTCCTTGTATGGAGCCTGCTTCTCCCTCTTCCTGGGTCTCTGCCTCTCTCTTTCTCTCTCTATATCTATCATGAATAAATAAATAAATGTTTTTTTTTTAAATAAAGACACTCCTTTCTCATTATCAAAAGGAGTTTCCCCAAGAACCCATCATAGATCATAAATGCTACATATTCCCATTTTGTGGATTGTGTGCGCGTGCGTTCTAGGGGCAGGATTTTTTAATGAGAAGAACCTAAAGAAACCTCAGGATCTCTTATCACTACATCGGTGAACCCAAAAATACTCTTAGTAGGAAAATACCATGAAGTTTCATAGCGGAGATGATGCTTCTTCATGACCTGACTGCACACGAGTGGGCCCATCCGGATTCCGTGCCAGGACAACAGTCTAATGTTTTTTGATTCCGAAAAAAAATGGTTTTGGCATATTATGGTGCAGTCGACCCCTGAACGATGCAGAGTATGATGAAGTTGCTCGGTCAGGCGGTGACCCCGGTCCCTCGTGACGTAAGCAGCCAGGAACTCTGCAGCGGAGAGCAGATGCCCCCGAAACCCCCTGCGGCAGGTGCACCCGGACCAGGGAAGCCTGCAAGGCCTGGAGTTGGTCCCGCTCCCTGAAAGGGAGAGGACTTGGGCAGCAAACTGCCAGGCTGTGCCCAGGCGGCCCCTGTCGGGGGGAGCACCCCCCTCCCCCAGGAAGCGAGGGCGGCCAGGGCCCAGCACTGGGCTCGTCCACTGCTCAGCCTCCTGAGACTTTGCCCCGTGCTCTGAGAGCTGTGACGCGCGTGGGGCCAAGGTGATGCCCGGGGTGGGGGGGCCTCGAGTCCGGCCCCGCAGCTGCTCTACGACCAGGGGCTGACATCACGGACACGCGAGCGGCCGCCCCCGGCAGCTGCACATCTGCAGGGACGTGGGCGCCTCCAAGGCTCGGCCGCTCACGGCCCGGAGGCCAGCAGAGGCCTTGCCGGTGCCGTCGGGCCCCGTGAGCACGCATTTTGCGTGTGTTATGTCCCCTGTTCCTACAATACTGTTCGGAAAGAAAATGTCATTAAGAAAGCTCTAGGGAAGGGGCGCCCGGGGGGGCTCAGCGGTCGAGCTCCGACTCTTGCTTTTGGCTCGGGTCAGGGTCCCAGGGTCATGGGATCGAGTCGGGCAGGGTCCCGAGCTGGGTGCAGCGCCTGCTTGAGGTCCCCTCCCCTCTCCCGGCCCCTCGCCCTCGCCTTTGTGCACACGCTGCCTCCCTCTCACGTAAATAAATAAATAAATAAGACCTCCCCTCGGTCCCCTCCGCCCCCGCCTCTGGCTTCCTTCCCTGCGAGCCTCCTTCCCCGTCCCGTCCGGGCCTGAGCAAATGCCTCGGGCCACTCAGTCCCTCAGAAGATCAATCCCTCCAGGCCCATCTGAACCTCAAGTCACAGGAAGGACCAGGGACACAGCGCAGGGCCCCCCTTGTATCTGCTTGAATACACACGGTCCCCTTCCCAAACCAGATGGCAGGCGACCCTCGGGTCCGAGGCCCCGAGGGAATCTCACCCCGACTCTGTGCGGAGATGGAGCCCTACCTGGACTCAAACCCACAACCCCGAGGCCATGACCCGAGCTCCTACACATTCCTGCCTTCTCGTGACCTTTATGGAGACCTTTCCGAATTTCCAGTGGATCACTTAAAAAAAAAAAAGAAAAGCTACACAGGACGCAGGGCAGTGACAGGACGTTAAGACAGGTGAGTTCACGGAAGGAAGCGGAGCTTGAAGGAGCAGCGGGCGCACGTGTGTGGTCGTATCCGTACCCGCTTCGACGAGATGCTTCTACGTCACTTTCATTATAAACCTTAACGGCAACAGTTCCACCTGCATTTCATAGTCTTATGAATATATCCAGGGGCCTGTTTGAGGGGCACACTCGATAAATCCAGTTAAGAGCTACTAACGCTCTAAGGTCACTCAATTGCTAAAGAAGGTGGCCCGTGCTACGTTTTTATCTGCAGGCGCTGACATAAATTCCTACATTTTGATTCCACGCAGCCAGGGGTAGGAATTACGGGAGATGCTAAGTCCCGTGGCCAATCTTTACCTTGCACAATCAGGAAACGCATTTCCAACGTCTAGCCATACGTAAGACACTATGTTAGGTATTTTGATGCATTAAAAAAATAAAAATAAAAATGAAGTCACTAAAAAAAATAAAAATAAAAATAAAAAGTCACTGACCTGAAGGTGGTTGGTTTGGAAAGGAAACCGTGTGTCTACGAGTAAATACAAGGCCATACACGGGGCTGCAGGTTTGTAGATATGTGAAGCTATGGAAATCCGAAATGTCTAAAAAGCACGTACTTCACACTTACACCAGCGTCTAGACCCCTGGTCAGGAACTGTTCAGAGATAGACTTTGTGTCCTTAGTCTTTTGCCATAAAAATCTCCACGTTAAAAAAAATATCCATGTAGCTCCGCACAACTGAGTCGCTGAGATCCCGTTATGGGCATGTGAATTCCATCCTTTTTGAAATAAGAACATGGTTTTTTTTTTTTTTTGAGATACGTTCCTGTTTATTTGTTTGATGGGTGACAAAGGCATTTGGTATGACACACAAAGGGTCCGACACCTAAACGGCAAAAGGTGGGTCTCGATCTCTTCTTCCCTCTCGGGTCAGCAGCCCCCCGGCTGCCGGGCAGCACTTCACCCGGCTTCTTGTGTATCTTCTAGACAAATGTTGCGGCTTCACAAACGGCACTAATGCTCTGCCGTTTGTGACAAATGCAGCATACATTTTGCAGCAAGCAAGGTTTTGTGTTATTCACTAAAAACGTAACTTAGAGCCGTTCTGGTATCTCCGTGCGGTCCGTGTAAGGGGGGGACGGACCGAGCACACTCCACCCGAGCCCCGTAAGGAACGTTTAGCTATTCTCCGGTTTGGCGAGCGCGGGCCGTGTCCAGGGGCCACCCGGGCACCCACGTCCTGCCACACGCGAGGCCGAGCTACTGGACCCAGGGTAGGGGGTGCGTCCTGTGTTCCAGCAAACACGATCTCCGTCCAGTGATAAATGTGTTCAGCAGCGAAAGTCACTTGTGAAACTAGCAACCCCCAACCTGAACCTCTGTTTCTGTGCAAGAACCACCTGGTTTAAAAGCTCACACGTGAGGGCCACGTCTCTACCCGGAGTGCGGAGGCCAAAATGGCTCGAGAACTCTTTCGAATGAAGCGTTTGTCTTCCTTCGGGGGAGAAGGCTCCGGGCGGCTGCAGCAGGTGCACGGCCCTCGGGTGCGAGGCACAGGCCGGGCGTGGGGCAGCAGGTGCAGGCAGAGGCGAGGGCACACGGGCAGGCCAGCGACCTCGACCGGCCACTCCAGGCCTGGGGCCGGGAGGCCGCTGCGGTGAGACTACCGGGGAAGCCGGGGCCACCTGCCAGGACCTGGGGGCAGGGCCGCCCCCCACAGGGCGCTCGGGGGCGTTCCTCCCACGGATGCTTCCCCCGCCTGCACCTGCGGTACCTGTCAGCCGCGGTCGGCCTCGCCGGTGGCTCCCGGTGTGCCCGTGGCCCGCGGCCGCCAGCGTGGGGCCCTGGGCTCCCCCCAGACCCCGCCTGGCAGCCCTTGTCCGAGCCGTTGGCCCTTCGATGAAAGAGCACTTATGCACCTGGACTTTACCTGAACAGGTGGGCTTCTGACGTCCCTGCTGTGGGCGTATCACGCCCGCCAGTCACCCGGCTCCCTCCGGCAGGTGTCCTCTTGCGACGCCCACGCTCCCCTGTCTATCACCATCCTGCTTTCCCTTTAGGTTAACACTTAGTGGAAAAGGCTCTGATGATGTTATGGAAATAAGCCCACAGGAGACCTTTAAGCCTTTTATTTTCCTTAACCTCCTTTGTGCGAGTTGTGTTCACGTCCTGAGAAAGGACGTTTGATGGGTCAGGAGCCGCAGTGGTTCAGGAGGTGGGGGGTACGTGGTGGCCCCCCCTGGGCTCGCCCACTGCCCGCGGCTGGCACCCCGGGGTCCTGGGGGCCTCACACCCCGTGGCTTTCTGTGGTCCCTTAACAGTATGATTGCGGGTTTTGAAGTGATAAATATTCTTGGCAGCTCAGGTGACTTTTCAGATTGTTTTTCCTACTTTCGGCAGGACTTGCGTCACCCTTTTGGGGCTCCTCTGTTCCTCCTGCCTCCTAGTTTCTTCTCCCGCGTCCGACAGCCAGGAAACCGCGAATGTGTCTTTTACTTTCATTCTCAGACTTTGAGGCCTTCACAAAAGTAGAGGAAAACGTCTGAAGTTAATGAAAGGCAATTTTTCCTTCACCCACTGGAGAAATTGAAACTATGACCTTTCGAAAAGACGGAGGGAGGGAGGGAGGGAGGCAGCTGAAAGTGTGATAAAAGCCCGTCAGAGTAGGCGAGCCCCTCCCGCCACTGCTCTGCGGGGGCCCGAGCCCCCCAGACCTGCCGCTCCCTCCCTTTCACCAGGGTGAATATCTCCTAGTTTTGGCTCCGTGACTTGCTTTCACCCATTTGCAGACTAAATTACATGTCAGACACTGGGAACTCTGAACACCAACTTCATGCACGGAAAGTTGAAAAGAAGAAGCTCAGAGCAAGGTCTCCTGTGCCTGAAGAGAGCATCTTCATTCCTGTGCTGAGAAGAAAACACGCGTCCCATTCTGGGCTTAGATATCACTAATAATTTAATCTGCTCTCAGTCTCAGTTTTCAATTGTAAAACTGAATAGAGGGATACATAAAATAGAGGGATAAATAATCCTTTTAGAGAGGTCGTGAGATTGGAGGAAGGTCCCACCACATGGGCAAAAAAAAGAAGATAGAATAAAACTAACACGAAGTCAACGGTTGCCTAGCACTGGCAGCGTGGCTGGTTTCACACGCTGGGGGTTAATTCGCCCTCACAACCACCTCGGGCTCCAGGTCGCTAGTGGACATCACGGGTGTGGGAAGTTTGACAATTCAAGCAACTTGGTCGAAGTCACACACCTTGGAGGAATCAAACGGCTGATTGAAACGAGGCCATCTGGTCCCACTCCCCAGACTGCCTTTCTATGCATTCCAAAAAAAATTAAAGTCTGTTTATCTTCATTCATGAAATACTATTGTTCTGAGAAACAACTGAACATTTGTCATTGAAAAGCAGACTCTAAAAATGAGAAAAGTCTGGTATTCCAGTCTTTCCCTCTATCCATAAATCTCTTTCATGACATCTCAAATCCTCTAGATTCCTCTGAAACGCCAGTGTCCGGGAGCATCCCACCTGTATACGCAGCCTGTTCCCTTCCTGAGTAGCCCTGTCCTGGGTGGAACCAACTATTCCTTGCCCTCTTCTGCTAAGCACCTCTTCCCTCTGTCCTTCCACCGCCGGGTGGTTGCCTATGTTCTTCAAAGACAACCTACAGAATGGGAGAGGATATTTGCAAATGACATATCAGATCAAGGGCTAGTATCCAAGATCTATAAAGAACTTATTAAACTCAGCAACAAAGAAACAAACAATCCAATCACGAAATGGGTGAAAGACATGAACAGACATTTCACGGGACATAGACATGGCCAACAAGCACATGAGGAAATGCCCCGCATCACTGGCCATCAGGGAAATACACATCAAAACCACCATGAGATCCCACCTCACACCAGTGAGAATGGGGAAAATTACAAGGCAGGAAACCACAAATGCTGGAGAGGATGCGGAGAAAAGGGAACCCTCCTGCACTGTTGGTGGGAATGTGACCTGGTGCAGCCACTCTGGGAAGCTGTGTGGAGGCTCCTCAAAGAGTTAAAATAGACCTGCCCTACGACCCAGCAATTGCACTGCTGGGGATTTACCCCAAAGATACAGATGCAGTGAAATGCCGGGACACCTGCACCCGGATGTTTCTATCAGCAATGGCCACAATAGCCAAACTGTGGAAGGAGCCTCGGTGTCCATGGACAGATGATGGATAGAGAAGCTGTGGTCTCTGTATACAGTGGGATATTCCTCAGCCATTAGAAACGACAAATACCCACCATGTGCTTCGACGTGGATGGAACTGGAGGGTATGATGCTGAGTGAAGTAAGTCAATCGGAGAAGGACAAACATTATATGGTCTCATTCATTTGGGGAATATAAAAAATAGTGAAAGGGAATAAAGGGGAAAGGAGAAAAACTGAGTGGGAAATATCAGAAAGGGAGACAGAACATAAAGACTCCTAACTCTGGGAAATGACCAAGGGGTGGTGGAAGGGGAGGAGGGCGGGTGCTGGAGGTGACTGGGTGGCGGGCACTGAGGGGGGCACTTAATGGGATGAGCACTGGGTGTTATTCTATATGTTGGCAAATTGAACACGAAGAAAAAGTAAATTTTTAAAAAAATGGTATGTGAATAAAGCAGTCACACAAGGAAAAAAAAAAAGGGCTTTTACCGTGGCCCCCCGGACACCTACTGTGTGCTGGCTCTGCACACATTTTATCCCAAGCTTCCTCTCTATTCTGTCTTCTGTTAGGTACATTTCCCCAAATCCTGATACAAGACATTTACCTGCTTCCTTTCTAGCCTCAGCATCTGTTTTTTTTTTTTTTTTTTAACATTTCCTAATTGTCAAAGGAGCATCCAGTTGAAATTCCAGCTCCCTTCTCTACAAGACATTGGAAGAGCCACGTTTAAAACTCCTGCCCTCCATCAAGGGATGAGAAAACCTCAGAGAGCTGAGGAACTTATCTAAGGACACAGAAGTCAACACAGGGCTCCTTCACAATATCCACTAATATTATTCTATTATTATCATGGTACGAATGATTCTCTCTTCTTAGATCCACAAATACGAAACGCTAAAGTCACTGGAATGTTAAAAACAGTCACCAAAGGAGTGTTCTCAGGTGGTTCTGCACTAAACCGGCCATTTTTGTCCCTGTTTCTTGGGGCTAACCCCTGAGAACTGTCAGGGCTCCCGCAGAAGCAACCCTTGCACGCTCACGGAAAGTCACCCCCAGCCATTGTAGCTCTAACACCCAAGGGTCCAATGACATCGTGCATCTCACTTCCAGGGAAAATTACCTCCAAGACTATCACTGAATCTCTGTTGCTGACCATCTGGAGGACTGAAGAAACGTCTTCGTGTCTCCCAGTTACTAAAATTAGTCTACCTGGGGATGCTAGAAAAAAGAGTATCATATGCTTACAGTATATTTCTAAGGTCTTGGTACAAGGAAGTATTAAATATACAAATATTCATTAGCTGGTATAATCAAGGAATAGATGGTTTTTATCACTTCTCGAGCTCTCTGGCTAACTGAGCATTCATCTCCTCACGTAGTAAAATTGCTGGGGAAATGCAAAGATTTGCAACAGAAATGCTGTGTGTGTAATTGTTTGCTCTTATTTTTAAACAATGTGTTTTAAAGCAGGGGGTGGGATCCCTGGGTGGCTCAGTGCTTCAGCGCCTGCCTTCGGCCCAGGGCACTATCCTGGAGACCCAGGATTGAGTCCCACATCGGGCTCCCTGCATGGAGCCTGCTTCTCCCTCTGCCTGTGTCTCTGCCTCTCTCTCTCTCTCTCTCTCTCTCTCTCTCTCTATGTCTATCATGAATAAATAAATAAATAAATAATAATAAATAAATAATAAATCTTTAAAAAATAATAAAGCAGGTGGTAACCATAGAGGAGGTAGGTGGGCAGTTGGGTGAAGTAGGTGAAGGAGACTAAGAGTACACTCGTCTTTTTTTTAAAAAGACTTTATTTATGGATTTGAGAGATATAGCAAGAGAGTGAGCACAAGCTGGGGGGTGGGCGGAGGGAGAGGGAGAAGCAGGCTCCCCACTGAGCAGGGAGTCCGATGTGGGGCTCCATCCCAGGACCCCGGGATCATGACCTGAGCCAGAGGGAGACGCCTGACCCACTGAGCCCCCAGGTGCCCCAAGAGTACACTTGTCCTTGTTGAACCACGATATTATACACCTGAAGCTAATTACCACTGTCCTAGCTACCCTGGAATTAAAATTAAGAAAAATAAATACGGTGATTCTACAACTAAGGTATGACGACAAGATAACCTAGAAGCCTGGTTCTCCCTCTCCCTGGCTCCCCCAGCTTGTGCTCTCGCTCGCTTTCTCTCGGTGTCATATAAAAAAAAAAGACCTTAAATAATAAATGGAGTTTAAGTAGGCACACGGGAAAAATAAATCATCTAAACTTTACATAAGTAAAAAGCTTAAGGAATATGTAATAATAAAATTAAATTTTTTTAAATCACAAAAATAAGAAGTCCGAGGAGTTTATTTTTTTTAAAGACTTTATTTATTTATTCATGAGAGACAGAGACAGAGAGAGAGAGAGAGGCAGAGGGAGAAGCAGGCTCCATGCAGGGAGCCCGACGTGGGACTCGATCCTGGGACCCCGGGGTCACACCCTGGGCTGAAGGCGACGCTAAACCGCTGAGCCACCTGGGCTGCCTAGTCTGAGGTGTTTCTAAGAAAAACCAGAGGCTTAAAAAGTATTTGTGGTGGTCAGAATTAAAATGCTGAAGTCTGTCCATCTGTCCCTGCTTTATCATCTTAGAAACTCTGATTTACATGCTTACATAATTAAAGCTTACTTCTAAAAAATATTTATTACCAATGGATTAAGATCATTGAAATTTCTAAAAAACACATTTCTTCTTCTTTTTTTATGATAATAATAATATTCAACTTAGAAAACTGGGAAATATAAGGAAGCATATCTACAAAAATTAAAATTAACAACTCCATTACTCAAATGAGATCAGTGACAAATCTGCGATTTATTCATTTAGCCTTTATTTTTGCCTAGATGTAAATATCATAACATATAAATTTGAAATAGTGGGGTCATGTGACATATAATGGAGTGTAACTTTTTTTTCACTTATGAAAATACCATAAAGACTTCTCTGTATCTTTTAATATCCTTAAAAAATGATTTTACTAAAAATACTGTCAAGACATTATTATGGATATACAAAATGTGTTTAGTTCTCCTATTATGCATCATGTTGTTTCCATTTATTGTATCAAATTTCTTTCCGGTAAATAATATTATGTATATATGTATGTTTTATATACACATATACACATATATATGGGGTGGCATAAGGATATAGCTATTTTAAAGTTTTTTGGTGCACGTTACTAAAACACCTCACAGAATTTAATGATTTGTACTCCCACCAGACAAATATGGAATTCCTCTATTTTTTTTAACTCATTGTTTTAACTTGCACCTCTCATTATTACTAACAAAATTATTGTGGTAAATAGGATTTATTTACCAATAACTAGGATCCCAAACAGTCCCCCAAAGATGTCCTTGTCCACATCTCCAAAACCCGTGAATATATTCTCTGACATGGCCAAAGAGACTCCGCCGAGGGGGTCAAGATCATCTCGGATTATCCTAATGAGCTCAATGGAGTCACAAGAATCCTTACAAGGGGGAGGTGGCCTCAAGAAGTCAGAGAAGGCAGTGTGGCAGCAGAGGCAGAGAAGATGGGGTGACCGAAATAGAGAACAGAGAGGGAGAGAGAGAAAGATGCGGCACTATTGGCCCTAAAGATGGAGAGAGGGACGACAATCCAAAAAATGCAGATAGTCTTTGAGAAGCTCAAAAGGCAAAGATACAGATTCTTCCCTAGAACCTTAGGACGCAGGAACATGGCCCTTCTGACCTCCAGAACTGTAAGATAATAAGCTTGTGTTGTCTTAAACTACTGAACTCAAAAACAAAACAAAACAAAACTACTGAACTCGTGGTAACGTGTTACGACAGCAATAGAAGCTAACACAGCTGCTTTCATTGGTTGTGGTTATTGTTCAATTATTGCAGGTCATCTTTTAGGCTATAAAAATATTGTCTTTTTTTTTGCTTTTGCTTTCATGAACATAAAAAATACTTGACAGCATTCAGAGACCATTTGGTGTTACCCAAGTGAATAGAATTATAGGTCTTACATCAATGGGAGAAGTAGGTTTCATTACATCCTTGATGTGTAGGTAGACTCAAGACCATTAGCTCTCCAAGGGGGTTTAGGCAATACGGAGTCCCACAAAAACTAGATCTTTTTACTCATGAGGGGTACTTTAAGGTTTTGAAGAAGTGATGCACAAGTAGGTGACAGTTTCATTTCACTTAACTTTAATTCAAAGTCACGGCGAGAATCACAATCACCTGCTCTATAGGCATGAAAACAGAAAAAAGATCATCAAAGAATCTCCCAACAATACAAGTAGGGGAACCACTCGGAACCTAGAAAAAAAAAGTCACACTCCGTAACTGATGGGGGAAGGCAACAACCAGTACTTTCTAAGCTTTCCTCACAAAACAGAAAGGACATAGGGATTGTAGCTCTACGGTGTCCAGCCCCTATTGCACAGACACTGCGTGCTGCACCCCGGCACCCGGACCCGCTCCTCTGCAGAGCAGATACTCCTTTGCAATCAATCAGTGCCCTGCAGTGCCCTGAACCAACTTCTTTTAGGACCCTGTCGAAATGGGAATGACACCCCACTTTGAATAGTCCCAATGTATTATTTTTATATTTTTTAAAAATTTATTTTTTATTGGTGTTCAATTTGCCCACATATAGAATAACACCCAGGGCTCACCCTGTCAAGTGCCCCCCTCAGTGCCCGCCACCCAGTCACCCCCCCCCCCCCGCCCTCCTCCCCTTCCACCACCCCTAGTTCATTTCCCAGAGTTAGGAGTCTCTCATTTGTCTATCTTCCTTTCTGTCTCCCTTTCTGATGTTTCCCACTCATTTTTTCTCCTTTCTCCTTTATTCTCTTTCACTATTTTTTATATTCCCCAATTGAATGAGACCATATAATGTTTGTCCTTCTCCGATTGACTTATTTCACGAAAGTCCCAATTTAATTGACTTTTTAAACAAACAACGAGATGGAAACTTTTGGACACCAAACAATGGAATTCTGTTAAAGTGAGTGTCAACCTACACCTTCCAACACCTACTGTTGTTGAAATAACATTCCACCCTTTACCGGTGAGTCTCCTGTTCTCAAAATTTTGAGCAGACACCAAATAACTACGTTAGGTCCAGGTTTTCTGAGAAGCAGACGTCAAGATGGCAGCAAATGTGCAAGGACTGTAATATGGGAAGTGCCTTTGTGGATGGAATAAAGAAGATGCTGGAGAAGCTTAGGAAACATTGAGGTGAAAGCCTGGCGTCAAGTGAAGGAGAGGGTCCGTTTTCTCCAGGCAGCCAGAGACACCACGCTCTGGAAATAGGAATCCCCAGTCCTGACTCCCAGCCTCACTCCACCGTTTAAAAAGTGTGCACATGTGGACAGATGAACGTTCTCCAAGACTTAGTCTCTTTGGTAGTGGAACGCGGGGACTGACTGTGCTCCCTGCCATAGCTGGGCTAGCGAATGAAACAACGCGTGGGATTCCAGCTCCGCGGCCGGCATTAAGCCCTCAGCAAATCTGGCTATTACAAATATAACTTCACTAGCTCATTTTTCTTCAAGATGAAAGAAAAATGGGTTAAAAACAACATTTCTCTTTTAAGTGGCAGCACAGGATAGTGAAGAGTGCCGTGAGGATATTCAGAAAGCGCGGGCCGCGCCGCCCTACAGACCAGGGTTTGAATCCCATTCAAGCCCCGAAGCTTACTGACCTGCTGCAAAGTAATTGAAATGGCTGAGACTTCCCTCATCTGTACAAGGGCAACTACGATATCTGTGGTAAATGGATACGGTCGTTACAAGACTGAAATGAGGTAATAAATGTATTTAAGAGCGTCCGCCCAGTGCCTGACACATACCAAGAACACAACGAATTTTCGCTGGAGCCAACCGTGGTTCTCCGTTACGTACGATAATTTCATGGCTGATGAAGTACGTAGAGTTATCGATTCCTAAAGCTAATAATTCCGGTGATTGTCCCCAAGGTGTTCATCATCCTTTTAAGAAGTATTTCAGAACCTCTTTTGTGTCGTTATTCACCATTTTGCTGGTCGCACGCATCCTCGCCACCAGAGGATCTGCGACTGTGTTTCTTTCTTCCTCGATTTTGCTTCTAGGCTGCTGACATGCTTGGTAGTCAGAGATGCAAATTTAACTCAATTGTGGCTTTAAATTTTTTTTAACTCAATTGTGTATAAAATAAGAATAAACATATTGTGCGTGAGGGACTGAGAGCCGTTCCACCACCTTCCCATGCCTCTTGCCTCTGCGATATTTCCCCGTAAGAACTGAGTCTCAAGTGGGTTACACCTGCCAACTACACATAAAAAACGCCAGTAACGGTCGCTAATTAAATGAAACAGAAATAAGTGGGAACAGTAGCATGATGCCCAGTCCTCCTCCGTATAAAGGTGGTACAGCCTACGTGGTCTGTAAGTGTTCACGTGACTTTATTTCTATCAATGGCATCACATATCTGGCCATGTGTCGCTGGGAACTTTGATTTTCTCATCTTTTATACCAGTGAGAAAATGCAAACTTCGCTGGTCCTGTTGCAGTCCTCTGTGAGGATCCATGCCCGTGTCTGATTAGACGAGTGTCGGTGGATGAGCTTTGCCTTCAGTCACGGCAAACATTCAATATCCCTCTGCTTATTTGGTTTTAAAAGGTTTGTGAAGTGTACATCTGGGTATTTCCAGCACTTCATTTTCCTTCTTTTCCAAGTGGCATTTAATACTAAACAAAAGCCGAGCAGAGGTTGAGAATTATCCTTGGCCGGTCGTGTTTCCATGGTTACGGGTCTGTGTTGTTCATCTTCCGGATTCAGCCTCAATGGCTTGCGCTACCTCTGTGACCCGTGCTTATTAAATCTTGATTACTATGTTCCATCCGTGGGGGCCTCTTACCTACACACCACAATAGCTTCTAAGGGGGCAGCCTTCCTACATTGTGATTGAAGCATCTGAACACAAACACCACTTTTTTCGGTATTTCTCACTTCTCATGACAAAGTCCACACTAAAATAACTGAGCCCCTTTTCAGATTACACTTTGAGGAAAGTAACATCCTTTTAGCCTCTCTCACCAGTGTTATTCCTTCACATTTCTCTCCACTGTTCAGCTAATCATCCACTTCTCCACCTTCCCGTCCAGAAAAAATATTATTTGTTTGTTTGTTTTACCACCAGGGGAATGAACGGATTAATGTAATCTAGAAAACAATGAAGCGGTGCTACCAAATTAATAGAACATTATAACACTAAACTAAATAGTAGAACATATTTTGAAAACAGAGATGTAATTCATTTGGAGAGCCTGATGCCCTTTCTAAGTAAATTTTAGAAATCTTAGATGAGAATATATATAAATTAGAGAAGACTGAATTTGTTTTAGGATCGTGTTTTTATTTATTCATGAGGGACACACAGAGAGAGGCAGAGGGAGAAGCAGGCTCCCTGCGGGGAGCCCGATGTGGAATTCGATCCCAGGACCCAGGGTCACGACCTGAGCCCAAGGCAGAGGCTCCACCACTGAGCCCTCTGGGCATCCCATGAGCTAAATTTTAAAACTCTCAAGCCAAACTTTCAAAATGGTTATAGTTTATTCTCATTTTATAGAAAACAAATTTAAGGAGGTAAGTGATTGGACCAAAGTCATGGAACCATTAAGTGGTGTAGCCAAGACTAACTCACTCAAGTCAGCAGGGAATTCCGTTCTCGCTATATGGTGGCACCATTCACTGGCTGTGATCCTCATTTGTCTCTTATGCTACTTGTACATCCAATTCCTATCTCTCTTGACTTCTGCTTTTTATATCCAATTACCTTTTCTACTCATTTTTGAAAAAATAAAAAAACAGTAAATAACGTAGCTTTTCTACTAAGAAGGGTTAGTTAGTGTCTTCACTGTCCTATCTTGCCTGATATAGTCCTTTGCATAAAGTAGGTGCTCACTAAATAATTAGGGGCAGCGAACGAGAGGGCTAGAAAAAAGCGATGGGTAATGTACTGGCGAGTGGTGTCAGCCGAATGGTGGAGGGAGAATTAGACTATGAGGTGTGGGCAGGGCGCCTGGATGGCTCAGTCGGTTAAGTGCCCAACTCTTGGTTTGGGCTCGAGTCGTGATCTCAGGGTCGTGACATGGAACCTCCCATGGGGCTGTGCACTCAGCGCAGAGTCAGCTTAGAGCTCCTCTCTCCCTCTCCCTCTGCCCCTCCTGCCTGCCCTCCCCCTCTGTCTCTTCCTCCCTCTAAAATAAATAAATAAATCTCAAAAAAAAAAAAAATAAACTGTGATCAGAAAAAGAAAGCAGGCAATGTTGGGTGAGTCTATACCCTTAGGTTCTGCATTACAAGAGTAGAGGTTAAAGAAGGTCACAAGGCTTAGCAGGATTTCGTGCAATTTTGGTTCTGATCGTTTGGTTTTTGTTTATTTCGATTTTAACATCTGGGAAGGTTGAGAATGTTTGAGGTATAAAGCGTCTGGGGAAATGAGGTGAAAGATCAGGTTTGTAAAGCAGAGGACAACATGCAAAGGTAACCTCCAAGGAAGAGGAGAGGAGAGAGGAGGAGGGGAGAGGAGAGGGGAGGAGAAAAGAGGGGAGGGGAGGGGAGGAGAGGAGAGGGGAGGGGAGGGGAGGAGGGGAGGGGAGAGGAGAGGGGAGGGGAAAAGAGGGGAGGGGAGGGGAGGAGGGGAGGGGAGAGGAGAGGGGAAGGGAAGGAGAAGAGGAGAGAGGAGGGGAGGGGAGGGGAGGAGAGGAGGGGAGAGGAGAGGGGAGGGGAGGGGAGGGGAGGAGGGGAGGGGAGAGGAGAAGGGAGGGGAAAAGAGGGGAGGGGAGGGGAGGGGAGGAGAGGAGAGGAAGGAGAGGGGAAGGGAGGGAGAAGAGGAGAGAGGAGGGGAAGGGAGGGGAGGAGAGGAGGGGAGGAGGGGAGGGGAGAGGAGAGGGGAGGAGAGGAGAGGGGAGGGGAGGGGACAGGAGGAGAGGAGAGGAAGGAGAGGGGAAGGGAGGGAGAAGAGGAGACGGGAGGGGAGGAGAAGAGAGGAGAGGAGAGGGGAGGGGAGGGGAGGAGAGGAGAGGGGAGGGGAGGGGAGGGGAGGAGAGGGAGCTGCAAGGGCAGGGACTGGGTTCATGGTCCGTGGGTTGGGACAAGTGCCCGGACAGAGGAGGATGGGGAAGGGCAGCGAGGTGGGTCGCAAGAGCGGAGCGTGGCCCGAGGCGGTGTCCGGTGTCCCCGAGGGATTAGCAGCCTTGCCTGGGGAGGGGACACTGAGCCCAGAGCTGAGCCACGCGCCTGGGTGCCCACGAGAGGCCAGGAATGGGGGACCCGAGGAGCCCCAAGTCCCTGAGGTGGGGGCTGTGCAGTCGGGGGAGTGACCAGGTGGGGACCCAAGGCCTCACAGACCCCCACACCCCGGGGGACCTCGGGGGGTTCCACTGGGCTCACAGGTCAGAGGGTCGCTGTGGACGCCGGGCTGAGAGTCGAGGGCAGGTGGTGGTGGGGGCCACTTGGACACGGGGTCCACAGGGGAGCAGAAGCAGCCGGGTGACAGGCTGGGACAGCGTCACCATCTGAGCAGGTGCACAGGGCAAGGCGGTCACCCTGGGGGTTCGAGGGTGGTGGGACGCAGAGGGAGACCTCACTGCCCTCTCCCCATGGGCCAACCTCCAGGGGCACTGGGGCGGAGGACGGTGGCCCCAGGCAACCTGGACCCAAACCTAGAGACACACGGCCAGGGTCAACTGTCTCGCTCCAAAAACCCCGCAGTGGGGGGCGACCTCAGCCCTTGTGTCCTCCTACCTGTCACCTGGAGTCCGAGGAGAAGCCCCCCACCCTGGCCAGCGTGTCCTCTGGGCTGGGGACAGAGGCAACGCAGTAAGGCTGGCGGCCCCTGGCCATCAGTGGGGACATCTGGTGACATTGTTGTAGCGACAAAGAGGCTGAGAACTGAGAGTTGGAGTGGGCTCAGGTGCGTTGCTGCAGGAACGACGAGCCAGGGCCCGGGAGCAGGCTGCAGGGCTGTGTGTCCGTTCATCCCTGCTTCCTCCTGCCTCGGCGTCGCAGGGCCCTGCACCCCACCGGCCAGGCTGCCCCCCAGGGCTGTTCCACCCCTAAGAGCAGGGGCTCCTTCTATTTTGCTTATTGATTCCCAAGGGAAATCGCGCACCTCGGGGTAATTTTCCCCTTAGGACCGACTGCATCCTCTCACTTTGTGAAGTGAAGTGACTGTGGAACAAAGCCTTCACGGCCCCGTGAAAGTCGTATGTACTTCTCTTTGCCCCAAGGGCAATAGGACCAGCCTGAATAGGCTTGACCTTTTCTGGTTCCGTTTCCCCCCTTTAGGAGGCAAGACAGTCTTTAAAACATCCTACAAAAAGTAAAAGCCAAAAACAAAAACAAAGACGACATGGAAAAGTTTGGCCGTCACGTTCGCAGCGTGCTCCATTCCCCGCGGCCTCGCCGCCCTCCAGCTGTGCGATGTCCCCGGGGACGAGCTCTGGGCCACACAGAGCCTGAAGACCCTGGTCTGGGCCCAGATCCCTTAGCAGCCCCGTGTCTGCCGCCCTCAGGTCAGGGTCTCCGTCAGCCACGGGGTGACCAGCTGGTCACCGAAGTCACAATCGTCTTCCCTCATTGCCTGGGAGGGCGCTTTATATGGTCACTTGGCCACAAAGGAAGGACACAAGCCAATGAAACACATCCAAAGCTGATCAAAAAAAAAAAAAAAACAAAAACAAAAAACCCAAAGCTGATCATATTGTGAAAACCTGGGAAGGGACATCGCAACTGCTGTGCCATATGTTTTACTCTAATGCGTCTACGTTACATGTATGTGCTAATATTTTAAGTCACTTGAGCCTTTTTGTAGCCCCATGACTTTCTCCAGAAGGTGATTAAGAGAAGGTGCAGGAGACTCACTTGCAAATGGACACACACAAGTCGGGAGAGGATACGGGAATGTGAAAACGTGTGGCCGCCCGCTGAGAGTCGAAATACGTCGTTAACTGGACGCAGTCTCCAGACTTCTGTTCCACGAGCCTCAGCTCCTCGTCACTCATAAAGATGTCGTAGCATTTATCTCCCGTTATTTCCCCAAGTTCATGACTCTTTCATCTGCAGGGTTGAATCTATTTTTCCAGCTCCACTGAGATGCTGTTGACAGGGAGCAGCATAAGCGGGTTTCCCGCGGGCACCTCGGTGACTGGGCGCCACCCGGATCGTGCAGTGAGCAGCCCAGCAGAGCAGCTGACGCCGCCTCCCGTCATATAAACCTGTCGGTGTGTGAGGTGATGACATTTGCTCATTTATTTCTAAATGTTTTTATTTACTTGTGTCCCGAGGGAGAGAGGCACGTGATCATGCGAAAGCTGGAGCGGGGCAGCCGGAGAGGGAGAGGGACTCGCAGCAGACTCCGGGCCGAGCACGGAGCCCACGGGGCCGGGGGGCTCAGTCCCACAAGTCTGAGATCGTGACCTGAAATCCAGAGCTGGGCCCACTACGGCGCCAGCTGGGCCCCCGCGGTGATGCTCACAGCCTGCCCTCCTGACAACGTTCAGGTGGGTCATGCAGTCGGGTTCGTAGTCGCTGTGACGTGGGACCCGCAGAGCTTACTCAGCTTGTGGCCGGGAGCCTGCGCGCACCGAGCAGCAGGTGCCGCTTCCCCTTCCCGCCCCGGGCGACTACCGTCCTGCTCCTCATTCCTGTGACTTCGGCTTTCTAACGCTCACGTGTAAGTGGACACTGCAGATGCGTCCTCTGCCTTCGGCAACGTCCTCACGGTCCTCATCCGTCGTCGCTCCACCTGACCTGCACCCTCTTGGGCCTCCAGTCGGCAGCAGCCGCGTGGACCGTTCCCACGTCTTGGCCAGTGTGACTAGCGCAGCGACGGGCCTGGGGGTGCGCACGTGTCTCTGGGAAGAGGTTTCCTTCCCCTTGGAGACACACCCGGAGGCGGACTGCCAGGCCCCATGGCAGCTCTGCTTTTAGTTTCTCGAGGAACCTGCACGCTGCGTCCCTGGTGGCCGTGCCAGCACTGTGCTCCTCGCCTCTGGGCACCGGCGGGCACGGGGTGACTCGCTGGCCCGTCCCCGGGCCTCTGAGCCCTGTGATTGCTCTGTCCAGCCGGTGCAGGTCCCCTGCTCTGCCGTCAGCTCGTCTCATGGCCGTCGGGGCCCTGCTGGGACCTAAGCTTGTTCACAGCCTGGCGGCAGGAGGGGACACAGGCCAGGCCCTGAGGGCTGCATCCCGGGCCTTCTGGAAGGCGCCTGTGCAGCCAGCAGCTTGGCAGGTGCAGCAGCTCCTGCGCGGGGGCCGGGCCCTCCGTGTCTGCAGCGCCAAGTCCCGGCGCCAACCCTCGATGGCTCCCACTGCCCGTCCTGGCAGGGCCTGGCCTCTGGCCCCTCGGAGCTGTCTGGGCCATGCATGCTCGTGGTCCTGGGGCTGCCACCCCCTCGGGTCCCCAGCTGCTCAGCCGCCACCAGCCCCGCTATGTGGGTGAGGCCTGGTGACAGGCGCGCTGCTGCACGTGCCTCTGGCTTCCACGCCAGGCTCTTACCCGCATATCCGTGATCTCAGAGTCCCCACCCCTTGCCAGGCGGCCGCGACCTGGGGCGCACCGTTCCCCGCTACCCTCCCAGTGACCCACCATCACACCCACGGGCAGTGGGTTCCACTGACGTGTTTCCCAGGTCACCCTGGGGGCCTCCGGCTGCCAGGCCGTGCTGACCAGGGGCCACGTGTCCCCGGACCACACTCACGCTGAGGTCCTCTGCCTGCTGGGAGGGAAGGGAGTGGGTCCCCAGACGCCATCCTGCCCCCTGGCCCTCCGACGGCTCCTCCAGCCCTCGTGCTACCCCAGCCTCCCGAAAGCAGGCAGCGCCCCGGGTTTGCTGCAGGCACCTGAGCCCCTCGAGGGTGGAGCTGGAGGAGCTGCAGGTCGACCGCGAGGGAGGTGAGCAGGGGGGGGGTACAGTGTGGGCATCCGGGGGCTCGGCAGCTCTCGGCAAGGCCTGGCCAGCCTGGGAGGCGTCGGAGCCGGAGCCACACGACCAGGGTCCCTCAGCTCTGGGGGACCTGCCTGCGTTATTTCTCTTTCTTCCCTGCCTGGGCGGGGGCTCAGGTAGGTCCTGCGGCTGGAAGCCCAGCGACGCTGCCCTAGCCGCTGCCCCTGCAGCTCCTTGCTGGCCCGTCCAGGAATGCTGTGCCCCAGGCTCTGCAAGGCGCGACCCCGTGCCTCTGCCGCCTCAGCACCTGCTCCACAAACCGTCCCCTCCTCGTCCTCAGCTGCAAGGCCTTGTTCCCTACCTCGCTGAAAATATAGGAAAGGACCTCGTACGAGTTATGGCCATCACTGTGCGTTCACTTCTCCCCTTCCTGCTCCTGGGGAAGACGTCCTTGCCTGCAGCGGAGCCGACCCGTCCACCTGGCTACAGGGCCCGTAACCTCTGGGGCACTAAACACAAAGCTCCAGAAGTTCTGTCTCTCAGTGTCTCCTCTGCCTCAGTTTCCTCCTCCACGAGATCATCGCATCATACAAAAATATGCTATTATTTGCCTTTGAAGTTCTCATTCCCCCCCGCCCCGCCCCCAGGTACTAGTCAGAGTATCTGCTTCCCTGGACACCGACACTCTCTCCGGTTCCTCTCTTCACCTTCTGTCTTGAGCCAATCAGACTATTTTCCCCCACAATTCTATCAAAACGCTTCTTAACCCGGTGTATTACCATAAGGGTTATGCTGGGGTTGCCATAACCAAGTACCGCAAACTAGGTGACTCGAACAACAAATATTTATTTTCTCATGGTTCTGGAGCCTAAAAGTCTGAAATCAAGGCGTCTGCAGGATTCCTCTCTTTGAAGACCTGTCCTCTTGCCTCCGGGTGGCCACCCTCTGGTGTCTTCCCTCTGTGCACCTACACATCTATATCACTATTTCTTCTTTTTATCAAAACACCCGCCATATCAGATTAGGGCCCACTATCATAGCCCCGTCTTAATTTTTTTAATTTTTTAATTTTTAATTAATTAATTTATTTTTCATCTTAATTTCATTCCTGTTTTAAAGACTTATCTCCAAACACAGGTACATTCCGGGGGAGCTAGGGGTTAGGACTCCCCATGAATTCTGAGAGACCCCATCCAGCCCACACCACACGGCCACCTACAAGCTCCATGTTGCTGACACTCAACGCTCACTTCTCAGCGGTCACCTCACTTCATCAGTCAACAAGACTATACAGTTCAGAACTCAACCCTCTTTGAAACACTTTCATCTTCTTTCTTTCTTCTTTTATTTATTTTTTTGAAACACTTTCATCTTCTTTGTTTTCTTTTATTTATTTTTTTGAAACACTTTCATCTTATTTCTTTTCTTTTCTTTATTTTTGAAACACTTTCATCTTCTTTCTTTTATTTATTTATTTTGAAACACTTTCATCTTCTTTCTTCTTTCTTTTCTTTTATTTATTTATTTTGAAACACTTTCATCTTCTTTCTTCTTTCTTTTCTTTCATTTATTTATTTTTTTAAAACACTTTCGTTTTCTCGCTCACTGGTTCTGTTTGCTGTCCTTTGCCAATTCCTCGTCAGCTTGATCACTAAAGATCGGGATGCTCCAGAGCGCAGTCCTCAGAGCTCATTCACCAGGTGATACTGTATAGTCCCCGATTTTCAAATAACATCTTTATACTGAGGACTCCCAAATTTTTATCTTCAGCCCAGACTATGTCCTTGAACCCTAGATGGGCGTGCTCAGCTGCCCACTCATTACCACCAAGACGGTACCTAAAATCACCCTTTCAAACTTGATATACCTAAACTCCTTCTCCTTTCCCAGGGCCCAGAAGAAAGCGTGGCTCGTAATAGATGCTTAATAAATATTTGCTAATGAATGAATGAGTGAACACAAACCTAACTAGCATTGTTTTATCTTTCAGGAGGAAATTCTCTCATTCGTGAAGTAAACTATGACCTGCTAAACTATGACTGCTTCCTTCACTAGTTTGTAAAATTGAGATAACAGGAAAGAATAAGATGCTCTTTGCTCACAGCAAGATTGCTTTAATGAATCTTCAGGTTAAGCTTAGAATTTAATCTGTATATAAAAAATTCTTTTGGGAATTCCTGGGTGGCTCAGCAGTTGAGCGTCTGCCTTTGGCTCAGGTCCCGGGATCGAGTCCCACATCGAGCTCCCTGCAGGGAGCCTGCTTCTCCCTCTGCCTGTGTCTCTGCCTCTCTCTGTGTCTCTCATGAATAAATAAATAAAATCTTTAAAAAAAATTATTTTGTATCTCCTATTTTTGCATTTGATATAGAGTTTTCATGGAAAAGCTTACATGGGGAATTCTAACCCTATGGACACGCTTCTGCCTCATGCACTTTTCCCTGTCAAAGTGGTGCAGTGTAGTTTTTTACTAACTTTAAGTCACGTGAAGGGTGGAGGGACTGGATTTATTTATTTTTTTAATAATAAATTTATTTTTTATTGGTGTTCAATTTTCCAACATATAGAATAACACCCAGTGCTCATCCCGTCAAGTGCCCCCCTCAGTGCCAGTCACCCAGTCACCCCCACCCCCCGCCCACATCCCCTTCCACCACCCCTAGTTCGTTTCCCAGAGTTAGGAGTCTTCATGTTCTGTCTCCCTTTCTGATATTTCCTACCCATTACTTCTCCCTTCCCTTCTATTCTCTTTCACTATTATTTATATTCCCCAAATAAATAAGACCATATAATGTTTGTCCTTCTCCGATTTTCGTACTTCACTCAGCATAATACTGGATTTAAAGACATTGAGTCAGATTGGACATTCACCTGATATTTCCAGCATCAGAAATTCTAAGACAAAATGTGACAAATATTTACCAGCTATGATTTGATTAAAGGTGGTTGACACTACCAACACCCCTTCTGTCTGTGACCCCAGTGGCGATTAAGAGCTTTTATTCCTCCGTTCTGTGTGTGCATAGGCGTGAAAGTAGGGGCTGGTCCCAGCAGGATAATGGCATGTAGTTGGCATCTCTACTCTTGAGAAATGATTGTTTCCAAACTCCAGGAACATAGGCCCAGCAGAGCCTTCCTTGCCTCTGCAAAGAGGGTCCAGGCAGACTGAACAACTCTGAATTCTGGGGTAAGACAAAAACCAGGATGCTTGAGAACTCTTGTCCTCTTTATTAATCCTTTCATTTTTTTTCACCTTACTGTCTTCTCCTCTTGCATTTTCATTCCTCTTGTTGCTTTTGTTCTTACTCAAATCCTTTGAGTAGTACAGAGGTATCCAAGTTTTCCACGACGGTTGCCACCATTGTCTGCATCCAGGGCTGGCTGATGAGTCACTGACCTTGTAGTTGAGAAAAAATATAGAAGGAAACCAAGGGAAGGTCTCACAGCTCTTCAGTAGCTCATCTGTCTCTTACTCTTTTTCATGATATATCATTAAGATTTATTCCAAAACCTCTCCCTAAGGTACTCCACCTCTGAAAAGGTTATACTGCCCCACATTAGAACAAGGATACTTTCATAGTGGGATGTTGTTTGTTAAAAACAAAAGCAAAACCACACTTTTTTATATGTGTGGAGAGTCTCAGCCTGGGCCAAAGTGTGTCTTCCTTTAGAGTCAAGATAAATTTATTTATCTTTATTTATTAAATTATTATGAATTTATTTATAACAGGAACACCCTGAGGACTGGCCACAAGGTAGCCACAAGGTACAAGGTCCTAACTCCTTCCAAGGTTAGAAGGAATCAGATATGATGTGTTCATTTCAATAATTCTCCAACTTTATCAGCCATCAAAATCACCTAAAAGCCTTGTTAAAATTCAGATTATTAAGTCCACTGTCAGAATCACTGATTCAGTAGGTCTGGGTAAAGCCCCCGAATCTGCATTTCTAAGCATTTTCCAGGTGTTAACGATGCTGTTAATCGGGGGCACCATGGCTTTAGACGCTGCGGGAGAGGAGGGTCTCTGAGGGCAGTGTTACTGCTCTGTCCCAGCCCCTTCCAGCCTCATGGATCTACACGACGTCCTAGGAGACGGGGACAAAGCAAATGAAACGTCTCTGAGGCTCTGGAGTGTTTGGCTTTGGTACATTTCGAATTGAATATGACGGAAGAAGGGGGAGGTTGTTCTCATCCACGGCCCCACAGATCACCAGAGCCCTACACCTTGAGTGTTCAAAGGTTCTGAGGCATCACGGGTCGTGCCCGGTCAGGGCGATGAAACAGAGGCAGTGCCTCAGTGCAGCACGTACGTCCCCCGAAACACGGTTGTTCTGCTGCTGATGGTGGTGGTGGAGTCCAACTCCCTTTGGTCAGAGTTTTGCCTAAGGCCTTTGAGTGGCATCATTTTAGTATTAAATTATAGTTCTTGCACTTTCTATAATTTGCAATTTGCCAATTGACTGGGTACATGCTCCCAGGGTTCCAATAATGTGTACATCCAATAAATTAGAGACTAAACAGATTAACGCTATGATTCTTATTTAAAGAATGAGATAAAAAAGCAAAGAAAAACATTACTTGCTTCAGGCCAGAAAGGTTAGTGGCAGATTTAGAAATAGGAGGGAAAAAGCTCCCTAACCTTCTGCATGGACATCAGTTACTATTAGATAATCTTTCACTGCTGACCGTTTTCAAATGAAAAAGATTAATTTTCACTTTCAAATGAAAAAGGTTAATTCTGATTATTCCTGCATACTAGTAAAATAAGGAAGAAAATGTATTTGACCAATTGGGAAATATCTAAATTCACTGTCTGTTTGTTTGTTTGTTTGTTTGTTTTGACAAATCTGGGATTGCTCTAACAGGGTCAAAGGCACAAGGCTCCATGACAGGCCTATGACGGAAGTTCTATTTTTCAAGAAAGGGAGTTATGAAGAAGGCAGGTAAACAGAGCGTGCTGTTCATTTTGGGGTGAAGATGAAGTCATTTTCCTACAGTCATTAAGGACAGATGCATCTTCCTTCACAGAGCAAATAAATTCCAGGAAAAATGAGAGCATCACAGGCTGAAAAGAAGCTTCTCCTACTACAAATAGGAGCAAGAGTAGGTTTAAGTCACCTCCAAAGCTGGATTATCTCTGGATTTATATCAGACAAGGACATTTAAAAGAGGCATATGGAGTATAAATCCTCATAGGAAAAATAAATAAATAAATAAATCCTCACAGGACCTCGAGAGAAGGCTTTGTTTAAAAGACGCAGCCCTCGATGTCGTATAATACGCAGGCTCTGATGCTACTAAATAATTAAAATGTGCCTAGAGTTCATGGACGCTTTGAAAATACGACACGTGTGGCATTAAACGTCTCATATGCAGTCACAGAAAAGCGGTGGCTTTTCTGGTATAATCAGGGCACCAGAATGTACGTGATATTAGGAGGGTCACACGTGTGTTCACAAATGCGGAAACTATGAAAACTCCAGCGAAGTCTATGCTGTGTGGATGCGCTGAGGCGTAAAATATGTCTAAGGAAGGACAACCTCGTTCCTTGGATGGATGAGAAATATTTCCTGGAGGATTAGACATTTTGTCATTTTCCAGCTGCTGAAAGCTTGTGAAACTAAGAGCTCACTTTGCCTCACACATGACATTCGAAGTAAAAACACGTGCGGGGGCTTTGTTGTTGCTCCGCACGCAGTTACCTTCCCCACAGGGTGGCTCCGACCGCGGTGACCCCAGAAGTAGGCCGCCGTCGGGAAGTCGGCCGGTGACCTTTTAAAACCCTACGATGCAGGCTATGCCCGAGACGATGAAATCAGAGTAGTAGGATGGACCTTCGGCCGCAGTCACTGATCGTACTATGGTTTTTATTTTTCAGCCTCACTGAGGTATAATTGACATCCAGTGGACCCCCGAACACTGGCTTATAGGGCGCGGGTCCGCTCGCCCTCAGACCACACTGCAGTGGGATCGGTGCACCTTTCTCTTCCTTACGGGCTCCTCACCCCCGCGGTTTTCTCCAGCTTACTTCACTGTGAAACAGTTTATAGTACGTGTCACATACAGAATACGTGTTAAATGGCTTATCAGTAGGGCTTCTGGCCAACACCAGGCTATTAGTAGTTAGTTTGGGGGAGTCAAAAGTTATACGTAGACTTTCAGCTACGGGGGGGGGGGGGGGGGGTTGGTACTTGATGTCCTGCTGTTCAAGGTCAACTGTACAGAAAGCTGCATGTTTAATGTGTATAATTTGATGCGTTTAGACATATGCCAACACTGGTGACAGCATCACTACAAGGTCATAGCCATATGCAGCCTCTCCCAGGGTCTCCTTGTGTCCCTCTGTCCTTTTTGCTTTATTTTGTTTTGTTTTTGTGGTAAAAACACTTAACATGAGATTTACCCACCTGACAAGTGTTATGAACGCACAATACCGTATCGTTAACAAGAGGCCCCATGTTGTATAGCGGCTCTCTAGTACTCATCCAGCATAACTTAAACATTTTGCCTACTGAATAATAAACCATTTCCCCCACTACTCAGTCCCTGGAGACCACTGTTATATCCTCTGCTTCTATGAATTTGACTACTTTTGGTATGTCACATAAGTGGAATCATGCAGTATTCACCCCTCTGTGACTATTTTATTTATAGGATGTCCTCCAGGTCCATCCATGTTGTCACAAATAGCAAGATTTCCTTCTTTTTTAAGGCTGAATAATATTCCATTGCGTGTGTGCGTGTGTGTGTGTGTGTGTGTGTATAATATTTTCTTTATCCATTCATCTGTTGATGAGCATTTGGGTCATTTCCACATCTTGACTATTATGAACAGTGTTACACTGAGCGTGGGAGTACAGATACCTCTTTGAGATCCTGAGTGCAATGTTTTGGATGTATATACCCAGAAGTTAGATTTCTGGATCATATGGTAGTTCTATTTTTATGTTTTTGAGGAATCCTCATACTATTTTTCATAGTTGTTACACCATTTTACAATCCCACCAATAGTATTCCAGTTTCTCTGCAGCTTCTCCAATGCTTATCTTTTTGTTTTTTAAATAATAGTCATCCTAACAGATGTGAGGTGTCGACTCAGTGTAGTTTTTTCTCTTTTTTCTTCTTTATGGTGATGTTTTTAACCTGAGAACAAAGACTAAGATACTTATCATCCGCATTTTCTTTATTGCACTTCTGATGAGCATTTTCCTGATTATTAATGATTATTAATGACTAATGATTAATTTCCTGATTATTAATTGAGCATCTTTCCGTACACCCGTTTGCCATTTTGCAGGATCACAAATTTGATATACGAAACTGATTGCATTTCCAAACACTAATAACGAACCATCTAAAAACAAAATTAAGAAAACAATCCTACCTACAATAGTACCAAAAAGGGTAATATACTTAGGAATGAACTTTTTTTCTATAGAAATAGAAAAATAATTCCAAAGTTCATGTGGGATCACAGAAGAATTACAATAAGCAAAGGAAGCTTCAAAAAGAATGAACAAGTTGGAAACGTCGTATGTTCTGATTTCCAAGTGTGTTAGGAAGTCGCAGTAATTAAAACAGCACCGTACTGGCAGACAGACAGACAGACAGACATGCGGACAGAATGGAAGAGGGAGCCCAGAAATCAACCTATGCATACACAATCAACTGATCATTGACAAGGAATTGGGAAAGGATGGTCTCTTCAACAAACGGTGTTGGGAAAACTATACACACACGCAAAGACATACATTGGACCCTGATACTAAAGGACCCGGTTCTGTTGGACTCTATGCTGAGACCAATCCAGAATGCATTGAGGACTTAAATGTGAGACTAGAAACTGTAAAAGCCCTAGAAGAAAACTTAGGGAAAAGCTCCTGGCCACTGGACTTAGCAATGATTTATTGGGTACAACCCCCAAAGCACAGGCAACCTAAGCAAAAATAGTCAAGTCAGGAAAACATCAAACTAAAAAGTTTCTGCACAGCGAAATAAAAAACCAACAAGGATAGAAAGGCAACCTAAGGCATAGGAGAAAAGATTTGCAAACCATAGAGGTAATAAAGGGTTGAATTCCAAAGGAATAAGGAACTCCTAAAACTCAACAGCAAAAAATCAAATAACTGGCTTAAAAATGAGCAAAGGACTTGAATAGACATTTTCCCAAAGATGTCAGTTACTATTCCTGATGCTCCGCGGGTGAGTCCATGTGAAGGACTAAGGCTCACAGGGGCCTCCGCTGAAACGCCTGCTGTCATAAATAGTTCCCATGTGGCCCACTCGCACATACCCTTTTTTGCGACCTGATTTGTCACAGGAGCCTTCGTCTATTCTCTTGAGATTTTCCCTGTGTACAAACTCATTGTTTTGGTAATTACCAAATACAGGTACCATAACTGTGACTCAAGCTCACAGTTTGGTGATCTAATTCTTAGAGCTGTCTCTGTATTAGTTTCCTGTTGCTGCTGTAACAAATTACTACAAATGTAGTGGCTTAAAACAACACTGATATTTTTCTCATAAAGTTCTGAAGTGAGTCTTAACGGGTCGAAATCAAGGTATCCACATAGCTGTGCTCCTCCTGGAAGGCTCGGGGGCAGATCTGCTCCTTGCCTTTTTCTGCTTCTAGAAGCTGCCTAGATTCCTTGGATTGTGACTCCGATGCCTGCTTCCATCACCCCATCTCCTTCTCTGACTCTCACCCTCCTTCCTTCCTCTTGTAAGGACCTTTGTGATTACCCTCGGTCACCTGGGGGCCACCTTTTCCAGGATCATCTTCTTATCTCAAGACACTTAATCACATCTGCAAAGTCCTTTTGCCACATAAGGTAACAAAGTCACAGGTTTGGGACATTCAGATGTATTTGGGGTCCACTATTTTATCTACAACAATGTAAATAAACTACCATGTGATGGGGGCATGACCAGAGCATTACTCGGTTGACATAATATTAAGCTGGGGTTCATTTTGCCAGGCCCATTGGTTCTCACGTGACATACTCACACAGGGCAGGTCGCGAGACTGCGTCTCCACAGCGTCACACACTATAAATCACCATCTGTCTCATTCAATTTCAGTGCATCTGTTCAAACGAAAGGCCAAGTCACAACTTTTTTCCTAAAGCACATCTGCCGACGTGAGCGCACCTACCCTTTAGCGTCCTGGCCAATGTCAGTCGTCCGAATGGCGTAGGAAAGTAATCACAGTATGTATTTTGTGTCGAGCTCGGATGCTGGCTACGGTGGAATGGAGGGCTCCCCAGGCAGGTCTCCTGGTGCTCGTCATTCGTTCAGGGGGTATTTTCTTCTAAGTCCCTGCTAGGAGCCGCGGTGTTCTACATCAGGGGCCCCAGAGGTTGCACCACGGGATGTCGTGCACACACGGTGAAACAATCTTTAGGGGCCCCGGAGAGGCTCAGTCGGTTAAGCATCTGCCTTCAGGTCAGGTCACAGCCTGGAGTCCCGGGCTCCAGCCCTACAGGGGCTCAGCGGGCAGCCGGCTTCTCCCTCTGCCTCCACCCCCCCATTGCGTTCTCTCTCTCATTTGCTCTCTCTCTCATTTGCTCTCTCTCTCTCAAATAAGTAAGTAAATAAATGGAATCTTAAAAAAAAAAAAAAAACAACACCTCACCCCTTGAACTCCTAACCCCGAGAGCATCAACCAGCAGGCCACAGGGACTCATTCTGTGGGTCTCGCATTCAGGGAGCCGGGGTGGAGTGGGCGCTGTCACGGGGGGGGGGGGTGCCTACCTGGAGGAGACGCAGGCCGCGGCCCTTCCTGCTCCAACTACTGCGGCTGCTATTGTCGGGGTCACGGCCGAGGCCGGCTCTGCAGGACGCCCAGGAGGAGGCCTGTGCCCCCGGGAGGCAGTGTCTGTAGGAGGCAACGTGCTCAGCGCCTCCGGGACAAAAGGCGGGTGTCCATTCCGTTACTGCGTATTTCCCTTATTCCCATTCCTTCCCTCTTCCTTCTCCTTTCTTACATGTGGATACGTTTCAAGCCAGTCAGCCTTTAACTGCGAACCACTGTCACCTCACTTTTTAATTTTCTGATTGTTACATTTCATTGAGAATGAAAAGCAGATGCTAATATTCTGTTTTCTGGAGTAATTTTTTTAGAGTAATTTTTTTAAACCTGGTTTACCTTTGTATCATGAGTTCAGTGGTTTATTGTGTTAAGAATCCTAAGCTTCGTGTTGATTACTTCTGTTTTCTCTGCCTTGAATGGATTAAAAGTCCATAAGGTGGGGCACCTGAGTGGCTCAGGGGTCGAGCATCTACCTTCGGCCCAGGGTGTGACCCCGGCTCCCAGGATCGAGTCCCATGTTGGGCTCCCTGCATGGAGCCTGCTTCTCCCTATGCCTGTGTCTCTGCCTTTCTCTCTCTGGGTCTCACAGGAATAAATAAATAAAATCTGAAAAACATATAAAATAAGTAAAAGTCCATAAGACTTAGTACTTATCACCCATAAAGTCAATGACCTTCACTTGGCCTCTATACCAGCTATTAATCTTTAGAATTTGCATCTAATTTTTGAAGCCACTAATTAAGTATTTGGTGCCTATCTGGTATAGTTTCCCTGGACTCATTTCCTGAATTCCTCCTCTAATCTGCCTTTATAGCTATGAATTAATTCCTAGATATTTGCCAGTCATGTGTAGCTTATCCCTGGTCCAAAACAATGCTCAAAGTCTACAGATTCAGAGGTCCCTGCTTGTAGGGATCTTTCTGTCTCTCGGTCTTTCAACCCCATCTTCAACGTGGATGGAACTGGAGGGTATTACACTGAGTGAAGTAAGTCAGTCAGAGAAGGACAATCACCACGTGGTCTCACTGTTACGGGGAATAGAAGAGATAGAGAAAGGGATTATAGGGAAAGGAGGGGAACTGAGTGGGAAAAACCAGCGGGGGAGAGACAAACCCTGAGCGACTCCTAACTCTGGGAAACACAAAGGGTTGTGGAAAGGGGAGGTGGCCAGGGGATGGGGTGACTGGGTGGCGGGCACTGAGGGGGGGCACCCAAGGGGATGAGCACTGGGTGTGATGCTGTATGTTGGCAAATTGAATTTAAATAAAATATGTTTTAAAAATTTGAATTACTGTCTCAGTCAATCATAGAATCCTCATCTTGCATGTTGTAAAATCTCAGAAAGCTGGAAAAAAAAAAAACAAAACGGTGAGCTCCATACATGCATAGAGAATAGCAGGAGAAACAAACTTCACCTCAACTAGCACATACATGGACAGTCTTCCAGAAGCTGTTCAGTGTTTGTCACACTCTGTCTTCTTTTGTATAAAGCCCAATGGAAAACTCCGGACATACAGAAGGTGGGGTATTGGAGGTAGTTGAGGGGCTCCAGAAACCAAAATAGTAATGGGGTAGAAACTGAAAGCATGGGGGTCCATGGGAGGCTCAGCGGTTTAGCACCTGCCTTCGACCCAGGGCATGATGCCGGGGTCCCGGGATCGAGTCCCGCGTCGGGGCCCCCAGGGAGCCTGCTTCTGCCCCCGCCTGGGTCTCTGCCTCTCTCTCTCTCTGTCTCACATGAATAAATAAATAAAATCTTAAAAAAAAAAAAAGAAAGAAACTGAAAGCATGACTGCCCTTATGCTTGTGGCACCTAGTAGCTCACGTAGAGCTCTCACATACATTTTATCAGTTTCAGCCAAAAAGACAAGTCACGATCATCCACTCCAGCCCAGGGGGGCAGCAGACCCAAGAAGGTCAGTAAGTGACCTAAAGGCACACTTCCGGTTAACACCAGACCTAAGAGGCAAAGGAAAAGAAAGGGACACCAAGGGACAAATTTGAAAGAAGCAAAAGGTTGCACTCGGAAGCAGGCGCTTAGCACTTACAAGGGAGGCCCCTTGTGAAGAGTGACAGTGACCTTTGGGCCCAGAACCAGGAAGCTCCTCTTGGAGATGTGGAGGCCACAAGAAAGGAAATTCGGGCACCCAGGGGCGATGCACCTGCTGCCCAGCTGCCCCCAGGAGCACCGTCGCTGGCCGCGGGCCTGAGCACGGAGGCAACGGGCACCCCAGAGGCGCCCATGAGGGCCGCGGCCGTGGGGCACATGCACACGCAGACTGTGGCCCCGTGGCCTAGCTCAGCCGGGCCGTGAGCCTGGGGACGGGCCATGAGCCCGGGGCCCGGCGACCTGGGCATGCAGGTACCTCCCACGTGCCCACCTCTGTCCCCGCGGTTCGGGCTACACGGGCCCAAAACCTTCAGTTGCATCATTTTGCCGATCTGTGAGCTCACTGAGGACTTGACAAGTCGTCGGGGCGCCCTCGGAGCTCGTGACCCCGGGTCCTGGGATCGAGTCCTGCGTCAGGGCCCCCAGGGAGCCTGCTTCTGCCCCCGCCTGGGGCTCTGCCCGCCCCCCCCCCCGGATCTCATGCATTAATAAGTAACGTGTTACAGCCCCGAAGCCTGGCCAGGCCGTCCTCCGAGGCCGTCCTCTCCCCGCGGCTCCCAGCGCCCTGCACCTGCTCCCCCTGTCACACCTGCTCCCGCCTGTCACACCTGCTCCCCCGTCACACCTGCTCCCGCCTGTCACACCTGCTCCCCCTGTCACACCTGCTCCGCCTGTCACACCTGCTCCCGCCTGTCACACCTGCTCCCCCTGTCTCACCTGCTCCCCCTGTCACACCTGCTCCCGCCTGTCACACCTGCTCCCCCTGTCTCACCTGCTCCCCCGTGACACCTGCTCCCGCCTGCCACACCTGCTCCCCCTGTCACACCTGCTCCCCCTGTCACACCTGCTCCCGCCTGTCTCACCTGCTCCCCCTGTCTCACCTGCTCCCCCGTGACACCTGCTCCCGCCTGCCACACCTGCTCCCCCTGTCACACCTGCTCCCGCCTGTCTCACCTGCTCCCGCCTGTCTCACCTGCTCCCGCCTGTCACACCTGCTCCCCCTGTCACACCTGCTCCCGCCTGTCACACCTGCTCCCCCTGTCACACCTGCTCCCCCGTCACACCTGCTCCCCTGTCACACCTGCTCCTGCCTGTCACACCTGCTCCCCCTGTAACACCTGCTCCCCCTGTCACACCTGCTCCCCCTGTCACACCTGCTGTCTTGGTCTCTGGTGTCCGCCCCGCGAGCAGCCACTGCTTCCTTATTCCACCTCTTTTCCCAAAGCTGAGACGTAGCCCCCCCCCCCCCCCCCCCCCCCCCCCCCCCCCCCCCCGTGTCGGCCGCGCTCGAGCCGAGCACCTCCGCGCTGTCAAAGCCCGTCGGGTCACCTCAGCCACGTGTTTCTGTGCTGGGGACAGTCAAGGTCTGGCTGGAGAGTGACTTCCCAGCCGCGGTGGCAGCGAGGCGCAGCAGGACGGCGGTGCTGCCAGGTCCCGGGCCCCTCACCGGCGGCCTCGCACCCGGCCCCAGCCTCAGCCCAGAGCCCTTGGCCTCCACATGCTTGGCCGCCACAGTCGCGGGTGGGGGTGGCAGGGGGGAGGCGAGTGGCCTCCAGGGAAGCGAGGCCTTCCAGTCCCCGGACGGAGGCTGCCCCCGGGCCCTGCGCCCCCCTCAAGCTCCCTCACCAGGTCCCGTGGGCTTCAGCGGTGGGTGCTGCTTCCCGAAGAATCCAGCCCGACGGAGCTGCTAGGACCGGGCCGGGCTGCCGGTGTCTGGGGCGCGGCTCATCCTGCCGGGCAGGTCGGGGGGCTTGGCCAGGCCTGGAGGCCGCGTGGTCACCCCCCCCCCGGGACCCCGCGTGGAGCCCGCAGCCACCGGAGGACGCAGCCCCGCGGGCAGGTGCGGGTGGCCCTGACGATGCTCAGCGCAGGATCCCAGGGAGCCGGAGCCGCCGCGCGTCCTCCAGCCGACCCCACCCCGGGTCAGGGGAGCCCCGCGGGAACACAGGGACCCGGGGGCAGAGGTCCTGTCCCCCCGACTCCGCGTCCAGCCGGCCCTCCCCGGGCTGCCGGGCCTGCCCCCTGGCGCCTGGCCTTCCCCTCCCGGGGCCGCCCAGCTGGACGCCAGCGCCTCGGCCAGGGCCGGCTCACTGGGTGCCGGGCCCTGAGCCCCCCAGGGCGCCTCTCCCTGCTCCACAGGTGCCCGGGCTCCCCTCGGCCCCGGGATCCCGCGACTGTGCGCAGGCACCGCGGCTGCTGAATGGTACTTGTCACAGGAGGCCCTCGGGGTCGGGGGCTGACTCCGGGTCCGGGCGGCCCCGACCTGGGGCGTGACCTGGGCCTGGGTGGCCCCGACCTGGGGCATGACCTGGGCCTGGGTGGCCACTGACCTGGAGTGTGACCTGGGGTCTGGGTGACCCCGACCTGGGGCGTGAGCTGGGGCCTAGCTGGCCGCCACCCCTGCTTCGGGTCCACCTGCTCCTGCTCCCTCTGCCCCTCCCACCCCCTAAAAACGAAATAAATAATTTTTTAGAAGGACATCTGATGGCTCCTTGAGGCGACGTCACTCTCTGCTCCTCTCCGATGCAGCTTTCGGTAGGTAAGAAATTCCACATTAAAAGGCAATGATGACAACGCAGGGGTGACTAACGACACTGAATGCCGATGGCACAAGACGGGAGTCGCTCCCAGTGCCACGTGCTCCACAAACCGTCCCCGGAACCTACTGCACTGCTGGGACCACGGAGGTGGGCGGGCGGCTGCCAAGGACACCACGGGGACTTCCGACACCTCACACGGGAGCTCTGTCGTCTGCAGGGGCTGCTGGCACTGACTGGGACCCTCCTGGTTTCAGGAGAACCTGTGGTGGCCCCATGCGGGCCTAGAGCAGAGGGTGCTCGGCGGCAGGTGCCCCCCTCCCCGGCCCGACCGGGGCCCGAACCCGTGGGGCCAGGGACCAGCCTGCACCTGTACCCCAACCCCTCGACGCTCAGACTTGGGTTGTGTCCCTGGGTCACTCAGAGGCCCTGGGAGGGCAGGAGGGACAGGGATGGGATGGGGACGGGATGAGGATGGGGGACCAGGCTAAGTAGATACATCAGGGGTGATTGAGCATCTTAAAGCCCCAATGGGAGACTAGTTGTAGAAAGTTGTGGCATCTGTAACACAGTCAGGGGTGAGAGGGAGCGTCCTGGGGACAGCCTGGAGGCCGAGGGGACCATCCTGGGGACAGCCTGGAGGCCGAGGGGACCATCCCTGAGTCAGCCTGGAGGCCGAGGGTGGAGAAAGGCTTGTGTCTGGAGCTCAGTCTATCAACGCACCTGTTACAGGAGACCTGCGAGGCAGTCATCATGACAGAATACACCTGTCTAGGTCCTCTGAGGGTGTTTGTCCTAAGTTGTGTGGCACATTCTTCCTAAAAGGACCTTGGGACAAAGCCTTTCCTCAGAAGGAACTCAAGCTTGGGGCCCGGGCCGTCACTGTCCCCTGTCCCTGAATTCAGGCGCAGCAGCTCCGACTGCACCCCGGCCCCAAACACGTCTCTAAGGGGCTCCTGATGCGGGTGCTGCTCCCCGGCCCTGCTGGGGGTGTTGCTCCTTTAAGGACCTTAGAGTTCTTGTATCTCAGCTGTAAATTGTGGCGAGTCCTTCCTTGTCTTATCAAAGATAAAGAAAGAACAAGCCAGGGACGATGGAGGAGCAGCATTGGAGCAATAAGATGATTGTGACATAACTGCAAATGCAAATCAAATTTTTAAAACTATCCAGACCTACTCTTAGTCCTGAAACTTGTATTAAAGAAGAGAGTTTAGGGAACTCTTTCTTGTAAAGCCTCGGGGAGCATCTAGCTAAAATCCGTGGCAAATAGGTTCTCCATGTGAGTGTGCTTAATGTCAAAATGCTTCCTAACAGGAAGGGAAGATGCATCTTCTTTGGCTTTTCTAAAAAGAGCTTTAAATAGAATTTTTGAGACACATCCACCATCTATTTATTAGTCATTTCTTAAACTCCCAAAGGAACATTTTTCTTAAAGATTATTTGTTCTATTTTTAATAAACCTAACAGGAGCGTGAATTGACTTTTTGCTAGTTGTGATGGCAAGCACGGGGCTGTATAAACTATGTCGTGATGCCAAGTTTCCCCCCAAAATTTTTTAGTTAAAATAGGTCAAAAATGACGGGTTAGATGGGTTAGAGAAGAGATAAGTTTGTTATCATGGATTAAGTTTTTCTTTAAATTTTAACCTACATGAGAGATTTTATAAAAGATATTTTTATTAAAAACTGCTAAGTGCAAGACACTGAGACATAGCCAAGATACAGTCGAAATGACTGGAAATAATCCCCGACATCTGCAGGGGAAATAGATGTTAAGATTTAAGTTTCAAATTAGAAGAAAAATAAGTTTCCTGAGCCTTCATTCTAACGTCTAAAGATAGACTGTGTAGGTCGATATTTCTCGAGAATATTGGCAGATTGGTGTTGTCAGCACTTGAAGGCTTGAATGAGGCCCGCTCCAGGAACTTGGAAATAGGATCATGTTCTTTAGAGGAAATCAAGGAATCAAGTTTCCTCCCTACTCCTGCCTGAACGCAGCGGCCTAAGCACTGAGGACAGTGGGTGGCTGGCTGGTCGGTGGTCGGCCGGGAGCACGGGGAGGACAGAGGTCATGGGGAGCACGGGGGACGGGGGTCGGCGGGGAGCATGGGGGACGGGGGTTGGCGGGGAGCACGGGGGACGGGGGTCGGTGGGGAGCACGGGGAGGACGGAGGTCGGCAGGGAGCATGGGGAGGAGGGAGGTCGGCGGGGAGCACGGGGGACGGGGGTCACGGGGAGCACGGGGAGGAGGGAGGTCATGGGGAGCACAGGGAGGACGAGGGTTGGTGGGGAGCACGGAGAGGATGGAGGTTGGTGGGGAGCACAGGGAGGATGGAAGTCGGCAGGGAGCACAGGGGGACAGAGGTCACGGGGAGCACGAGGAGGATGGAGGTCGGCGGGGAGCACAGGGAGGACGGAGGTCAGTGGGGAGCACGGGGACAAGGCCTGAGCCATGAGAGAACGTAATCAAGGCCGCGGAATTCATCGGCAACAGGTGAAAAATGCAGCGTTTACATCTATGAAATAAAATCAAAGCGGTTTTCGTGTTGAACGCCTTTAAAAACAAGTAACAAGTACACAAGTAACATCCGTGGATTAAACACGCTATTCCAAAAGCTGTAAAAGGAAAACAGAAGAAAGCAAGAGAAAATAAAGATGAAAGCAAAAATTGATGGATTTGAAAACTGAAAAAGTCAAAGTAATAGAATTTAACGATGTCACTTAAACTCTTTAACAACACGGGCAGATTACTAGCTAATTTAATCGAGGAATAAAGGTAAAAACCGGAATCATCCACACTTAGAAAGAACAGGAGCATGTGTACAGCAGGGCTCAGGGGCGCCTGGGGCCCAGGCAGGCCTCCGGACTGTGGTTTGGGCTCAGGTCACGGCCTCAGGACCCTGAGATCGAGGCTCCCGGGCTCTGCCCAGAGTCGCCCGTCCCTCTGCGCCTCCCCCACTCACAGCTCCTTGCTCTCTAACACACGCATGAATCTTTAACATAAAAACAGAACTTTTAAAGAAAATTAGGAAGCTACTCTGTACACTCTGAGCATTAAATCCCTTTAATTTTTTTAAAGAAGGATTTATCTCAGAGAGAGAGTGCCAGGGCGAGCGCCCGAGCGGGGCGGGCAGAGGAGGGGAGCAGGCCGGGCCCTGAGCGCCGAGCCCACTCAGGGCGGCCTCCACACCCTGAGGTCAGCAGCCGGGGCCGCCCCACCTTACAACAGATGAACATTTAGTAAAGTGGGGCAGAGGCCCCCCAGCTTGGGGCCACGTGGAAGGAGCGAGTGCCCACCGCGGCCTCCTGGCCAAGGTCACCGGCGGGTCACGGGGGAGACTCAGGCTGGGGCCCTGCTGTGAAGCAATGACGGTGACACTGTCTCTGTGGCCTCCCTCCCAGAAACCCAGTCTAGGGATGCCCGGGGCCCAGTGGTTGGGCGTCTGCCTTCGGCCCAGGGCGTGACCCCGGAGTCCCGGGATCGAGTCCCACATTGGGCTCCCTGCAGGGAGCCTGCTTCTCCCTTGGCCTGTGGCTCCGGTTCTCTCTCTGTGTCTCTCGGGAATAAATAAGCAAAATCTTTTAAAAAATAAACTTAAAAAATACTACCTTCCAACCATTTCATTAAAAAAAAAGTGCTCTCCTAGACACCCCAGGCTCCCGAGCCCACACCTCCTGCCGTCACCACTCCCCTCCCCTGATGCCCACATCCCCACGCACACGCCCCCACATTCACACGGACACACACTGCAAATCCTTTTTCCAGGGACACCTAAACCTTGTTGCCCGGGGCTTTGCCTATTTACTAATCAAATGTTTGCATGGGAGAAAGTGTAGACGCTCACAAAAGAGAAATAGGAAGAGAATCGAAAGGAGTAGAAGTTCTGTAGACATGACATGAGATGGCTGCATGGAAGGGGATCTGCGTGTGAATCTCTGCCTTCAGGATCTGGAAGAGCCTGACGACGTGGACGTGTGGATACAAAATTTGCGAGCCGGAGAGATCTTTGAGGCCGAAGCTGGCAGATAAAGAGAAGAAACGGGAGTGGAGAGCAGGTGACTTAATTCAGGAATTAAAATAGTTGGTGGGGAAACTAGAATTGGAAACTGCATCTGCCAGTTTTTCAATTAAGATGCTGAGTTTTTGTTTTTTGTTTTTTTTTGTTTTTTCCTGTTCACACAACCGTAGGCACGTGCTCCTCCCAACCCACGTGGGACACGACTGCCATTTGCCGACCTCCTCTTGCGAGATGGTTGTCAGCCCGGGAAGGGCGGCTGCACATTGGCCAATCCCCAGGTTCGGGGGAACCAGCCGTCTGCGGCTTGCAGGGGGGAGGACCTGCTGCTCAAACATGCGAGGAGGGGGACCCCTGGGTGGTGCAGCAGTTTAGCGCCTGCCTCTGACCCAGGGCGCGATCCTGGAGACCCGGGATCGAATCCCACGTCGGGCTCCCGGTGCATGGAGCCTGCTTCTCCCTCTGCCTGTGTCTCTGCCTCTCTCTCTCTCTCTCTCTGTGTGACTATCATAAAAAAAAAAAAAAAAAAAAAACATGCGAGGAGTAAACGAAACAGTCAACGGTGTCGATCACCCTGCGCCCAGGCCCCACGGAGCACTGGATTGTCACCCAGAGCCGTCCTAGGAACCCGGAGTTTGGGTCCTGTTGGGCGGTGACATCTTCCTGTCCTGGGCCAGTGTCCTCATATGACGTGGACCCAGCTCACCCCAAGTCTGATGCTCTTGTTTTTACTGATCATAGACCTTTCTCTCCCCTTCTCTGTGTGCATGACCCATTCCAAGTCCCCGAGAAAAATGGCAATCAGCACTTTTGGTGACTGCGCACACAGCGCACCTGCGTGGGCCTACTCTCAAGGCCGTGACTTCACCCCGCGATTTGGCTCCTGTGGGTCAGATGCTCGTCCCTGTCTCCCTCAGGTATGGCCAGGGTGGCCTCCTCAGTGGAGGCCGTGGGCAGAGCAGCCGTGTGGTTTCCAAAAGGATCGTTGTGACCGCAAGCACGTCACACTCCGCGTGGCCTTGCCTTGAAGAGCTAAGCCACGAAAAGAAACCCGTGGACGATGCATTAATATGTGATATGTGCGTGGGGTCCACCTAAGGCAGAGGGTTTTCTGGCTGCAGCGGAACGCACACGGTAGCCCCCCCGAGACCACGCTACACGGTGACACAGGAGGCCTGAACCCACGGGGATGAAGAGAAAGAGGCAAAGAGCACAAGCACTAGGCTTTGTAAGCGAGAGCGCAGACGCTGGGCCACCGAGTGCGTATGCCCGAGAAGGGCGAATCCTACCCCGACCACAGGGACACCAAGGAGCAAGCGACCTACAGCACGTCACCCTCGGGGGGGACGAGGCAGCAGGCACCCCCGCATGGCGAGAAATGCCGAGTGGAATTGTTCTAACCCCTCACGTGGGCGTAGGTCCACCCGAAGATCGCGTGAGAATCACGCTCTTGCCTTTTCAAGACTGTGCCTTGGTGACAGCCGGCTCGTCGGTTTTCTCAGGTCGAGACAATGCCTCAGACCGGGGGAGAAAAGGCAAGATGAGCCTGTTCCTTCGAGTAATGGGGTCAGCGCCCAAAGAACCCCTTAAAGTTTGACGGTGCCGATTTTCCCTCCCAATCTTCACAGAACTCTTGATTTCTCCGAGTCTTGGGCACGTGGGACTCGGCTAGGAGCCCGAACCACCTCTCAGAAGGGAAAAGCCAAAGAAAAAAGGAAGAGAAGGACACGCGCCGGGAGGTTCGGGCCGGTGTCGGGGCCGGCCGGTGGCTTGCCCCGACTCTTCTGTGCTTAGCAACGACTGACGCATCCCCTAACGCTGCTCCTTTTTTCCAAATTTTCAACAACGAGCGTACACCGCTGACGGCGTCGTCACAGGAAAGGAGCCCTGGAGAGACACGGAGGGAACAGGCAAGAGCAGCAAGAAAGGGGAGGCCCCTGGCCCGGCCCACCCCCGGCCTCCCGGGCCTGGCCCCCCAGGCCCTTTCACCCCGTTTTCACCCCCTGCTCTCACGCACAACCAGCTCCTCCACGACTGTCCGCTCCTTTGAGGTCTTGGTTCTTCCAGAAGACAAACCTCAGAAGAATGAACTGGCCGGTACGTGGCGACTTCCTTTGAGCGAATCCTCTGTACTTCTCGGTACCTTTAGGTCCCTGCCGCCTCCGGGCCCCTGGGCGCTGGCTCTGCCCCCCACGCCCCACCTGGACCCCGCCAGGAGAGGCAAACTCACATCCTCCAGGCCCATCATCTGGTAGCACGTACACAGCGATTAGACCCATGGGAGCCGCGTGACAATCCCCGCTCCCAAGCCGTTGGTCCAGGTCTGGACTGGTGTTGGCCGAGGCCCCACAGAAGGTTCCCGGTGGCCGGTGCCCCTCCCGGGAGCCCTTTGGAAGGGGGATTGAGACGCCGAAGGTCGCCCCGCCGTCGCCCATCGTGGCCCATCCACAGCGCTGCTTGTGTTAGGGGCTCATCTGCCACCAGAGTCGCCGCACAGCCAAGGGCCGCACAGAGCAGGCGGCTCAAGGAACAGCCCCCAGCAGGGCCTTCCAGGATGTCGCTCTTCCAGGGCCTTCCAGGATGTCGCTCTTCCGTTCTTAGAAAGGGGCCAACTTCCACAGAGGAGACGGTGTGGGGACCGGGGAGGCCGGGAGGAAAGGGCAGGACAGGATCTGTCCTTCACGCAGACGCACGTATTTCCATGTGAGCGCCGGGGGTAGCTTCCAGTCTGGAGTTCGAGTTCCTTATTCTCCAGCTGAATATTGGAGAATATTCAGGAATATTGTGACGCGACGGCGTTTCCTGGCCGCGCCGCTGTGTCACGCTCCACGTTGGGGTTCACCCTTTACATTGTGCTTCAGAATACACATAAGGCGGTTGTCAATACTTTCCATATATGCTTTATAAATTAGTGTGAATATTTGCATTTTTTGGAGGAAAAAAGTCTCCCTCATCCTCTTTTCCCATCCCTCTTTTCTCTCCCTTTTTGGGACAGAAAAAAAACATATTATTAGCTGAGGGCAGGGCTAAAGTATTGGCTAAAGTATGAGTATTCATGACTAAAGTATTCACTCGTATCTAAAAAAACCTATTTCGGCGAATTGTTGCAGCAGACAGCTCTAAGAGCATGAAAAGATCCCGATTTCCACGCGGCGCGCAGCTGTATTTATATATAGAAGAAGGTCTTGGTGTGTAAACACTAGCAGCTCCCGCAAGAAATAACACCGACTCCCCTGGTGCAGAGGGCCCAGAGGACTCACCCCAGGGGAGGAAGGGAGGAGGAAAGGAAGCAGGGAGGAAAGAAGGAAGAAAACAGGAGGAAACAAAGAAGGAACGCCACTAATTTAGACTGTATTAACCAACCTTAATCCGCAAAGAAAGTTTAGAAATGCTGATTTATATTAAGAAACACGTTTTGCATCATATTCAGAAGTGGGAGAAGGGACGCTGATCACATGAAAAAAAGGAAACCTAAATCCATCTTATAAAGCTGTGAACAATAATAATCTATCGTTATGACTTTGTTTTCAAAGGTACCAAAGAAAATAAAAAGATTGAAAAAAATTTAAAAATAAATAAAAATTAAAAAAACAACAAAAATAAAATAAAAAGATTGAAAAAAAAACTTTATTATACCTCCCAGTCATTGTAATAGATGAAAATTAGGGAGATGTGGGCCCCTTACTTAGTTTTAGAGAACTTTTGGAGGATGGAAATCTGGGTGGGTTCTGGTTTTTTTGTTTGTTTGTTTGTTTGTTTGTTTTGGGGGGGGTTGGTCAGAATGTATTAAAATGTTTTGATTTATAAAATAAAAAAGTCAGAGAAACCTAAACATGATAAAGATTAAAATAATAAAAGAAAATGTACAAAGAATGGGGATGGGATGGAGAAGTTAATTACCAGCTTCTATACTGATTCTTCCACCTATATATATATTTTAAAAGATTTTATTTATTTATTCATGAGAGAGAGAGACATGAGAAAGGCAGAGACACAGGCAGAGGGAGAAGCAGGCTCCCTGCAGGGAGCCCGACGTGGAACTCGATCCCAGGACCCCAGGGTCATGGCTTGAGCCCAAGGCAGATACTCCACCACTGAGCCCCTCAGGCGTCCCTGTTGCACCTGTATTTTATCACAATTCTTGAATCTCACTTTATTTTTTTATTAGAAATCAGAGTATTTTAGTTACATTACCAAAGTTTGTAGTTCTTTTTTTTTATATAAATTTATTTTTTATTGGTGCTCAATTTGCCAACATATAGAATACCACCCAGTGCTCATCCCGTCAAGGGCCCCCCTCAGTGCCCGTCACCCCGCCCACCACCCCTAGTTCGTTTCCCACTTTAAACCCCATTCCAAATTTCCCTTCTCTTCCCTTCAAATCTCCACACTTCATCCCTCTTCTCCTCTTATTCCCTCTTCTTTTCTTGTTTCCCTTCCCTCCTCTCCCCTTTCCCTCATAGCAAGAGATATGCAAATTTTAAAACAAAATAGAAGTATTATTTTTAAATAAAATGGAAAAAAAAACATCAAGAAACACAGCAGAACATTTGGGAGATCAGCTCAATTGTGCTTCCTTTCTCAAAAGCAGGCTGAAGACAGAAGAGAGGGGGAAGCAGGAAGAGGAGGTGGAGACAGAGGAGAGGAGGAGACGGGGATTTGCACAAGTGGTCCCTCGTGACCTTGGGCACCTACCCCAACGGGAAGCACGAGGAGTGACCAAGCCAACCAGAGGGACCGACGGGGGAGCGTACAGCGGGGGCCCGCGAGGAGCGAAAGCTCAGGGTTAGGGGTCAATATAAAGCACACAAGCAAGTGAGTACGTCGGCTGCTAACACAGCTTCTCAGGGCTGTCGGTCGGTTAAAGCAGGAGTGTGACGGTCGGTTAGGGAGGCTTTCGTTTCAGTGGCATCAAACGTCAGGAATGAGGAAGCAAAATCACGGCGAAGGACGTTACTGAAAAAATACGTTAGTAACACTTGAAAAGTTATAGCACAGGGACCCCTGGGGGGCTCAGGGGCTGAGCACCTCCCTTCCGCCCAGGCCGTGACCCCGGGGTCCTGGGATCGAGTCCCACGTCGGGCTCCCTGCAGGGAGCCTGCTTCTCCCTCTGCCTGTGTCTCTGCCTCCCTCTCTCTGTATCTCATGAATAAATAAATAAAATGTTTAAAAAAAGTTATAGCACACATAAATTCTTAAATATTGCCCACTCAAAAGTATTAATAATTCAACTTAATATGTAGCTGCTGGTACAGACAAATGGTTTTAGCATATTTATTTAAATAATGAAAGACTTCATTAATTATGAAGATCGGTTAGTGGGATAAAAAGGCATTCAAATTAGTCTCTTTCCATGATATGCTCTTATAGAAACTGTTAAAATCCTCTAAGTTTATGCAAAGATGAGATTTGCAATCTATTAGAACACCAAAAGCTAAGGGCTATAATATTGCTGGATATTTATTTGTACTTAAATTATACATTCTGTAAGGATTTACCTCCTTTTCTAAAAAAATTTACAATCGTACCTAACAGATTGCTTGATTGTTCTATGTCCAATTTTCTTGTGAACATTCTAAATAATAAATTTTTACGTAAGTGGAATTATAGCCAGGTAATAAATTTTTTATTGAAAAAATACCATGATAGGCAAGCTTATTGGTAATTTAATTTCTGGTGGTAGGACAACTGTGTCAGAGCAAACAAACTTAATCATTTGCAGAGACAAATATATTTTAAAAATACATTTTCTAAGTTATTTCAGTCAAAATTGCTGAATATCTTAGGTGAGAGACAAAAAGACAAGAAATTACAAAGCCACACCTGCTTGTATGTATATTTTAATAGTCCAGTAGTCCAGTGGGAGATCAGAAGTGGGGGAGATAAAAATAATAATGGAAAGATCTAGAAATCCCCATGGATTGGCAAGAATAATGCAGTGCCTCCCACAAACATCACAAGGAGAGAAAATTTGAAAAGAAGGTGAAAAACAAGAAAACAAGAGCTACGGCACAGAGGTGGGCGCCTCTTGTTTCTGAAGCTTCTCTCCTGGATCAGCCTGAAATCCGACGCTCTGGGATTTCCGCTCTGATATTTCTCCCGCCTCCGGGATCACACACACTAGACCTACTCAGTCTTTTAGAAGAAGCCTCCTAATTACTGCTGATTGCCTCTGAGTCTTCTGTAAGTAAAGATCTTTTGTTCCTTCTTAAATGACAATTTTGAAGTGTTTCTTAACTGTCAAAATCTTGAATCGCTTTATCATCTCCATTGTCTTCTTCCAAACCAGTTTCGGACTGACCCTACTGTTCCAAATGTGCGGTCAGGTGTCTTTTCAACAGTGACAAAGCGGAACTGGATTACGAGAGCTCCTGCTCCCAAACACAAATGAAATCAAAAATAATCAAAAAATGACAAATGTATTGCAATCAAGGAAAACAGTAGAAAATCCTGGGGCTTTTGTATGTGGCTCTGAACCCCCAGGAGGTATTATTAAAGGAAAAAGTGAATTGAAATCCTAAAAGTCTCACTAATACTGACAAGGTGGAGAGAAACGTACTATGTGTGGTGAGTAGGAAGCGGGGGAAAGCCTTGAGAGTAGAAAACAATGACTTTAGAAGCTTTTCAGGACTTTTCAGGGCTTTAGAAGCTCAGTGGAGGCAGAGCATGTTGGTGAGGATTGCCATTGTCCAGGGCTCAATCCCAAAATAGAGAACCAACATAAAGCCTTAAACTATTTTCTCTTAAAAATACAGCATTTTTTGGACTCGGTGGCATAGACCCCGTGAGGCCCGGGGAGGGCCGTTAACAAAATATTACACGAGAAGGCAGCATTCGAGCCCTCCGCGGAAGAGGAAGGCCGCTCCAGGTCCGGCTCTCACCCGTGCTTCAGCTCCAGAAAGGTGGAAGCCACGGGGTCCCCCGTCGCCCCGCAGAGGGTAGGTCTCAGGTCGAGTGCTAAGGCTGCGTGGAAGGATTCAGTCACTTTACAGCAGAACCTGGAGATTGTCTGGATACAACTGCCCACACCAGACGTGAGCAAACTGAGGAAAAAGGCAAAAACAACAGCAAAGGAAAAATGAGAAGGAGGAGAACAAGGCGTGCAGAGATGAAGAACCTGCTACGGAAGAAGGCATTGCCCAGGGCAACAACAAAAAATTCTTCCAAGAGTGCTCTGAGCCCTGGAAAAATACATTATGAGTAGGATTTTAATAAAACATAAACTCAAGGAGAAGCGGATAAAGCAGCTGTGTAAATGGCTATAAAGAAACAAATTGGGAAAAAAAAGCCTCATTATTTCAGAACTTATCAGTGACTTAGGATCAGCAAGGACGTGGCTGAACATCTATTAGTTGCGTACAGGAAAGACCTGGATGTCATGGTAACGGCCACCCCAGAGCATCCGGCTCGGCCCCTGAAACCCGCGGATGCTACCTGACAAGGAAAAAGGATCTTTTCAGCTGTGATCAAGTGAAGGATCTTGACCTGGAGAGGGGATTCCGGATTACCTGACGGGCCCTGAATCTAATCATGGGTCCCTGTAAGAAGGAGGCAAGGGGAGATCTGATGCATGGGGGAGAGGCGGAGGCTGCGGTGACAGGGCCACATCCATAGGGAGGGAGGCCGGCGGCCACCAGCAACCGCAAGACGGGGGGATGGAGTCCTCTATTTTTTTTTTTCTAAGATTTTACTTATTTTCTCATGAGAGACAGGGGGAGAGGCAGAGACCCAGGCCAAGGGAGAAGCAGGCTCCCTGCAGGGGGCCTGGGCAGGACTCGATCCCGGGACCCAGGGTCCCCTGGGCCGAAGGCAGGCGCCCTGGCTGCTCCAGTGGCGGCTCAGGATACAGGGGGTGGCTGCCCCGCCCTTGACCTCCAAGTGCAGCAGCGCGGCCCTGTGCAGCTCTAACCCCGGCCTAGGGACTAGGGACGTGGGGTGCAGGAGGAGCCCGTCCCGCTCAGCCGGGGGCCGGGGGCGGCCTGGGGCCCGAGCTCTCCGCCCACAGCCCCCAGCCAGGGAGGCTGCAAGCAGCTCTGCAAGCAGAGGCCGCTCAACCGAGATCTGTATGTGCCTGTGAAACGAGCCGCTGGCGGGTGCCGCTTCCCGCCTCCCCGTGGCCCGGATGCCCTTAGCCTGACACTGCACGGGGTCGCGGCTTCCCTCTTGCAGTCACATAGTGGGCAAGGTCAAGTCACTTGTTAGAATTATTTAATGTCTACCTCAAGACAAAACTTCGAGAAGACGTGACAAGCAGCGAGGCCTGGGGCGTTCCGGGAGCGGGCTGTGTTGCCCCGACCTCCAGAGCAAAGGTGACATAGGGACGGGCCACTGCACCGCGTGCCGGACGCGTCAGACACTTGGCCACCCGGTATTTTTTCTGATTGTCACTGTCTCTCATTTATTTATTAAAAAAAAAAGAAAAACAAAACCAGAATCAAAGAGCAGCCGTCTCTGATGTGCAAGAGCGGTACCTGATTTTAAGTGTCACGCAGCATCATAAAAGAATTCATCACATGGAGGCAAAGATGTTCCCTTTCCAAATATCTCTCCGTTGATCATACCGAAGAGAAAGCCTCGACCTCTTGCCAGCGTCTTGAACGTCCTCGCAACTCACTGAGCCCTTTACGCAAACAGAGACCAGGTCTCCGGCTGAGGGCCCTGGGCAGGCAATAGGATTTGCTCTCATTTGCTTAGTGTTTTTTCTTGCCAGTCTCTTTCCACGTACTTACTTTTATAAATGTCTTCTACTTGCTCCGAATTATATCAATTTCTGTTTATACTAGTTCTAGAAAGCCAAGTTAAGGGATATGGTCAACGAGTAACACGAGAAGTGGATGTGGATATGGCAGCTGTGATGCAGGTAGTACAAAAATGAACGAATTTAGGGAAACTTCGGGGAAATCGCGCAGCGGGCATCCTTCACCACCCCCGGGCGGCGCAGGAAGAGGCTGCTGCTGTGAACCGAAGCTGCTGGATTTACACTTTGAACTGTTCTTCTCAAGGGAAACCCCACAGGAAGGAATAGGCACACGTGCAAAACCAGACTCACTCAATGACGCTGCCGAGCAGCTGCGATGACTGGCACCCGGGTTAAACGCGGCCGGAGCAAGCACACTTGCATTCCTCTCCGCAGCAGGCGCACGGCCGGGGGGCAGGGGCTCCCCCTCCTCGGGCCGGCAGCTGCTGCAGCTTCCACAAGGCCTCGGCCCCGGCCGGCCTTGCACGCAGCGGAGGAAGGGAGAGGCCAAGCCGGGAGGCTCCTCCCGAGTGCCAGACCCCGGAAGGTGCCAAAGCAGACGCGGCTTTTAAATATAAAGGAGCTTGGATGGCCAGTCTGGTGGCCCGCCGAAAATCCCATTTCTTCAGAGGCAGAGAATGGATATTAATGGGCAGGAAGCAGTCTGTTCAAAGATCAAGGGATTTCCCAATACAGAAGAGATGGAATCATATTTAGTATTATTTTATCATTACAGCATTTTATTGCATCTCATGGTTCTACTCCATATTAAATTAAATACAAACCTCTTGGCCTAAAGTTCAAGTACCTCCACAGTCGTCTGCAATATAAAAATATGACATTAAGTGGCAAAGACATTTTGAAATGGCAGCACGTTAGGGCTGCTTCTTTTTTAAAAAAAAATCTGTACAGAGCGACTGAGATTATTTGGGCGGATCTGATAATTAAGCAAGATGAGAATTGGAGCCCTTACGAGCATGTGCGTGGGGTTTATTTCTTGATGCTATCAACTGACCGTAAAGCCTAGAAAGGTGTTTATGTATTTTTAGCTCCGCTAATGACCAGCAGGTCACAGAAGGTAAACCTAAGGCGCCCACAGAAAAGGCTGACACTGACAAATGACTATGAGGTCACACGGAATCATTATCAAAATCCCTCTGGTAAAACTTCAGAAAAACAGAAGTTAAAGCCAGATGCTTCCATTACACAGCTCTCCCAATGTAAGTCCGCACAAGCATCAAAAGAGCTTTATTCTAGGACTTTATAGCGAATGCCCAAGATTTTGGAGAGTGGCAGGAGGCGTGGCGAGCGCTTGCCACTCCTGGGACGTCTTGTATGGGGCCCCCAAAATCATATCACTTGAGTTATGGGAAGCCCTGGAATCTGTCCTAGATCCAGGGATCTTAAATCACTTTCAACATCATGATAGCACCATTGGGAAAAATAACCTTTAAGCTTTCAGTATCTTGGAAATGATTGTGGCATGCGGTGAGCAGAAAGGTCATGGGGACGCCCCACCGCCACCCACCCTGAGAGTATCACGGATTCCATTCAATGTAACAGTGAACATAGAGTGAAAACACTCATTAGTATAATAGTGTTATTACCTATTACTCAAACGGGACCAGAATATGAGAATTCACTCCTGTATCAGAGCGGAGCATGTTCTCATTGGCCTAACACTACTTCTCTCTCAAATCTTACAATCTTCTTAATGAGTAAGGGATTGTGTCCATCCATCCGTAGAAGTTAATGCTACCCTGGACATGAGGCAATTAGCTTAACTGTCACTAGGTGTAGCTCTAAACAAGACAGTAGTGTAGCCAGAACCTCTGTCTTCACTGCAGCCTACAGGCTTTACAATTTCCTCTTCCTGCTGGTGCCCCCCCCCCTTATCTTTCGAGCACCTGGTCTCCTTGCATCCTCCTCTACCCTAACCCCTGTCCTGGCCTCTGACCCACTCCGTGCCATCCCTGCTCTCAGAAAAGGATCTCTTACACAACGGCAGTAGTGCATTACATTTCATATTCAACTGTAAAGAGAAAAGAAAGACCCATTACGGACAGGTGACTGGATATCCTTGCCCTCTTCCACTGATAGTACCTGGTTTCCCATGAAAGAATTCATGCCCCACTCACTCTTGGTCATGCCTTTTGGATGGGATGAACCATTCCCGGCTCTGGGGGTGAGCCATAAGACCGTCTTCTGCCACCTGTAGTCAAGTGCCTGGAGAAGGTCAGGTCTTGAGTAGAAATAGAGTCTAAGGACCGTGGAGTTGGTTGGTTACTTCTAAAAAACTTGGGGAAAGAAAAATGATGAGTTTAGAGCTTTAAACTTCCAGCTCAAGGTCTAGGGAACACACAGAAAGCTTCCTTACATCCTAGAGCTAATGGGTTGGTATTTCTGAAAACAAACCCAAAGTCCAATCCTGCAGGTGACTAATAATGTACCTAGAACTCACAGCCACAAATTATTTTAAGTTAAAGGTATAGAATTGATTAGAAGAGAGTGGGAACTGTGAAAACTGGGTAAGTTCTAGAGAAGCTGGGCACCTTGAACTTCCAGATTCTTCTGTGTCTCCTTTGCCAGGAGAAGTGGCCTGTTTCCACCGTACAAGGGGTCAGACTCTTGTTGCCTAAAGAACCTGTAATGACCTTCCCAAAAGAGTTGCCTTTGCAAGGAATCTTCATTTTCTTCTTACTACTACTCCTGACCTATAATTATATTAAAATGCAGGGCACTGAGAATAAAGTACGACCTGGGAAGAAGTAGCATGCACAGTATCGCAAGATTCTACACAAACTACAACCTGAGGACTACGTATCATAATAGATTCTAAGGGTCTGGAATCAGGTAGAAAGAATGCGATATTGGCCAAGTCCAGACTTATTGATACGGGTGGATTAATGAGAAATTTTGAATTTAATGTGTTATCTAAAGTAGCTTGGATTGGCTCGATGAGTTCAACTGCTTGACTGACATTTGGAGTTAAATGTGATTTATGCTGACTGAAGGTGAAGAACCAAAATTACCCTGGTATTTTGCAGGGAAGTGTATCAATGTTTAAGGATTATTGGCATGCTCTGGGGACTTCATAACGTGTGACTTCCTCACCCATCAATCACATAATGTCCCCGAGGAAGATCTGGAGGACATGTCCTTCATAGAGACTTTGAGATGTAGGCTAGTGAAGGCATCACCAGCATCCTTGAAGGCCTCCGTACTAGCTGCTTTCTGGAGGCCAAGGGTAACAGTGGGCAATGCTGCTATTAAAATAAGTCCTCTCTCTCTCTCTCAGGGCACCTGGGGGGCTCAGGTGGTTAAGCATCTGACTCTTAGTTTTGGCTCAGGCCATGATCTCAAGATCTAGAGATTAAGTACCATGTTGGGTACCATGTTGGGCTCCATGTTCAATGGGAGCCTATTTGAGATTCTTTCCCCCAAATTCTCCCTCCCTCTCTGCTCCTCCCCCAATCCACACTCTCTCTAAAATCAATCGATAAAAATATTTAAAATAAAATAGAATAAAACCAAATAAATAGGTTCTCTGAATTCCATGTGGGAAAGTACAATCCCAGGGTACTATGGGCCAAGTTCCAGTCTCCAGTAATTCATTAAAAGTCTACTACCTTCTCCACGATGTTGAGAACTCCGTAAGAGCAGAGGATATGGTGTGATCATCTCTTTATCTGTAATGCCCAGGAAAATTTCTCAGCAAATTTCAACACATTTTTTTAAATTTTATTTATTTATTCATGGAAGATACAGAGAAAGGCAGAGACAGAGGCAGAGGGAGAAACAGGCTCCATGCAGGGAGCCCGATGTGGGACTCGATCCCGGGTCTCCAGGATCACGCCCTGGGCCAAAGGTAGCTCTAAACCGCTGAGCCACCCAGGGATCCCCAATTTCAACACATTTTTATTGCATGTGTCCCAGCATGAAATAATTAGGGCCTAGACAAGGAATGTGGGAATACAGCACAAAGGAATAAATGGGTTAAATTAAATTAGCAAGAAAGTTGTATTGGGGGCAAAGAGCTGAGAGAAGAGTTGAGAAACAGCAAGAAGCATGGGAAGCATGGACAATGACAGTGAGAGTTCTGCTTCTCTTTGACTAAACCTGGGGTAGAAAAATGAAATTTTAGTGGAGGATATAAATAGAAATTTCAGGAAAAAAATGTCAGAAGAAAGTCACGAAGTTTAGTGTCTGTGAATATAAAATATAAGGAGTTCTTCGAGGCAATTAGTCTCCCGAGGAAATAGTAGGTCCTCCAGAAAGAAGCATAGTCAAATTAAAGGGGAAGAAGAAGCAAGCAAAGAAGAAACTTCAAGAGCAAGTAAAGAGGAAAATGGAGAAACAAGAATAATGTAGTTGTGTCAAAGTGGGCGGGTCTAACAATATTACCAGATGTGGAGTAAAGAGGGATAAGCTTTAGTTATCTCTGGTCACTTTTACATTGGAATGATTTCAGCAAAATGGAAATAATGGAAACCACAATACAGAGTCAAAAATTTGAGAAAAAAATAGAGAAAGGCTACAGGGATATTCTATTTGATCAAGAGGAAACAAAGAGATGCAGTAGAAGCATCCAGTGGGAGTTTACTCCAGGAGGAGGACGTACCTCCGCATGTTGGAATAGAGCAGGGCTGGAAGCAACGGGGAAAAGGTGAACAATGAGAGGAAAAGCAAGAAATAGAGGCAAGGGGACGAGACTGAAGCAGGTGGATGGGTGAAGAATAGGCGTGTCTGTGGCCAACAGCTGGTTTATGATTACGATATTGGGAGATGGGGGAACGTGAAAAAAGATTAGGTGCCACAATCAGTGATGTTTCCCCAAAAGTCCAGCTCACGGGGGCAGGGAAGAAATGATCGATGGGGAATAATAGTTTCAAAACTGTGAGTGCTCATTAGTGGCAAAGAAAGGGATAAGAGCTGAAGATTGTAGGAAAATGTGCATTGCTTCTCCTTGATGTGCCTTGTCGGGCTCATAAGTTTTCATTTCAGTTGTATTCGGAGAATACAGGACTACACTCGATCATAGTCATGCATTTTGGATTAGCGAATATTTAACAATAAATTTTATCATGACTTTGGTGTTAAATCATGCTATGTCCTCAGTAACCTCAATTATGAAATATAATGTTCCAGATCCTAGCTCGGTAGCAAGGTACATGCACATTAACAGAATCTTTAAAAGCCTAGACATATAAATCCTAATTTAAATATGAAAATCATATACATTATACAATCTTAGGTTTGGAAGAGATGGGAAGATTTAAGAACTGCTCTTTACTCTTGCCCCATAAGATTAAACAAAGTTTTAGAGGCTTCCCATCGAAGCGAAGCTTATTATCTTGAATATTTCCCTTCTACTTCATTATTCCTATTTTCAATCTGAAACCTCAATATAGTCTTAACATAGTTTGAGTTTATTTGTTTATTATTTTGTTTATTTTCCTCATCTTGTTTAAGAATTCTGGGGGAATAGGAGAGGAGGAGTACCCTTCAAACTCCTGTACTAATGCTGCGTTCATTGAATGGCACTCAATTAATTGGCACCTGACCTCAAACCTATGTGCATCCTCCTAAAAAACATTAATTAAAAAATGTTCAGTAAGCATGCTCAGTGAAAGAGGTCCAAGTGGTGATTTTCAAGACTATCTTTCCTACACATATTCGGCTGCCAGTTTTGAAGTTCTGTTCTTTTATTATAAAGAGAGAGCGGTCATAAACATGGCTAGTCACTAGAGCTTGGGTGTTTTTAATAAAGGGAAAATTGCCTTGTTTCTATCACTGATGCTCTTTCTTCCTTCGCTGGCATTGAGGAACAACTATTAAATGAGTTTTTAATACTAATTCTTTGGTAAACTCTGTGAGGTTGCAAGGAAAAGACAAGCCAAGTTAGATGATATTGTGCTATTACAATGGCCCTGAAAAGTAAAGAAGCATGAGAAACCACCTCCGCGGAGTGCATCCGCTCCAGGAATAGGATTGCACTGAGCTCCCTCAAGAACCAGCAAGGGCCCATTTCCACCCAGGATTCATCAGAGTAAGGCCCGGGAGCCCACCTCGATTGAGGTCGCTTCCCTAATCAGGCCATCCAGTATGGAATATCCCAATTCGGCTGAATGTTGCATCAAGTCATCTCAGTAGCAGATGGCGTAACTTCTGTCTATGAGACGGGACATCTTATGCCTATTTCATGTCCAAGTTTACTTTATGCAGGGCACCTATTCCTAGCTGCGTTTCTGTATCTATTTCATTTCATGCACCTGCCATAAACCATAGCAACTTAAAATAGAACCTCATTTCCTTATAAACGGTTTGAAGGCCACCCTTGTCCATAATTTCTCTCTGGTATCCTTGCTTCCGTAGGCAGGTACTGCGAGAAGAGTAAAACATTTGTTGTCAAATGTGAGAATGTAGGATTAACCTGTAACGCTTATTTCAAATGTGGGTCTCGATCCACAGTGCCTAGATATTTTGATTAAATAAATCCAGAGAAAGACTAGTGCTTTCGTTTTTAAAAAGCACCTTCTGTGTTTCTGATGAAAGTGGTAGAGGATTGCACTTTAAGAAATTCTGTAGAGAGAAAATCCGGGAATTGAGGTTTTCTCCATCTGCTCTGCTTTCTGCAGGATACTTGAGGTTATTCAGGGTGTTACCTGGCCACATCATCGTGCAGTAAGGTTCTTTAAAGTCTAAATGTTTCAGAACCAGACCAAGATACCCACAGAACAAGAAGAGAACTCGTCAGGGACAAAAGTAGTTTTAAGAAGTTATGTATCACATCAAAATAAGAAAAAAAACACCGTATCGGAAATTATTTTGTGCAAAATGCCTGTAATTCACCACCCTCATCACTTCTACACTGTTAGACACCATTGGCATAGAGGCTATTAGAAGACTCCACCCAGCTGGGTTTGGAAACTTGATGAGATCATAGCCCAGTGGCAGATGGTAGCTGGGAAAATAATGCAAATCACAACTAAATGATAGTAGGAAAATGAGGATCCATATTGAGAGGGAACACACCATAATCTTTAACTAATGAGAAATTAAGTTCGGTTAACTAAGCTCGTCCAAGCCTTCAGTGTCATGCCGCATGAGATTTTAGGAAAAAAAGTCTTTACCAAACATGAACAAACCATTTTTATTATAGACAACTTAACTGTAATCATTTATCTTCTTATATTGGCAGCGAGATAATTTCATCACCAGGTTTTCCTTTAAAAATATTACTTCTATTTAACAGGTATTTATGAATAAATTTAGAAAGATACATAAAACATCATTGGGAAACTTTGCTGCTGGGCTTGCAATGTGAAAGCTATAAATTACTTTATTTGGAAGCAGTAGAGGCCAACGCTCCTCTACATGTACCTCCCCCAAAAAGATTATATGGGTAATACTTCTAAAACATTACGGGGGCTTTAATTAGAACTACATAATTCAGCGTGTAGGATTTGGAGAAGCAGTGTTAACCAGTAAGAAAGGAAATATGGGCTCTAAAGGAAAAATCACAAAGGCTAAGCATGACAGGGCGGGGATAGATTAAGAACTAAGACGGGACAAGGAGCCAGATCATGGAGCGGGTGAGAGCTTGGACCATTTCTCTCTCCCTCTCTCTCTTCTCACCTAGTTTTGTAATCCTGACCCTTCTCTATCTGTAAAGAAGGGATAATAACACTCTGTGTCACAAAACCGTTGGAAAGCATCAAAGAGTTACCCCAGGTGAAGGGTTCAGAACAGCGCCCGGCACACAGCAGGCCCCGGGGAGCTCTGGGCTCTACTGTCGACTGCAGGAGATTCCTGACTCTGAGTCACAAGGGCTCAAGCCATAAGACCTTTCCAGGAGGTAAAAGCCAAATCCCTTCCTCTCTTTCAATTTAGACTCCTATTCTCTCACTCCGTCACCCTCGGCACGGGGACTAGTTGGACCCTCTCCTCCGCATGATGGCCCTTCACGCTCTGAGTGATTTCATGTAATCGGAAACATTCGCGGATGTAGAGCCCTTCAGGGAAAAGCGTGTCCCAACCTAATTTCACAAAGTAATGTCAGGAAGGAAACAATCAATGAGGTTCGTCCAAATCAAAGCACTTTAGAGAAAGTCTTTTAATCCATCTTTAGGCCAGTAAAGCATGGAGAGAGAATCACTGCTGTTCGAAGGAGGTGTAAGAAAGGGTTTATCTCATCTATACTTCCTACTATATTTTGAGGCTAAAATTAAAGATTAGGGGAAGATTTAATCTATTAAATCGGCATGATTTGAGGAGGTCTGTTTCCACATTAGGATAATTTTTACTTACATGATTTTGAAATATCCTAGTCTTAGCTTTAGTCTCCTATGTTAAGCAACAGCTTGAAGGCAGAGGACACTATTTGCACATACTCAGATTTGCACAAAACCTAGCCGATGGTTTACATATTGCAAGTGTTCATGAAGCGTCAGCGCTCAGTGAGTCCATAGAGGTCAAATTAGAAATTTGGGAACTAACACTTTCTGAACTCTGTTTATTGAAAAGAATGGCAACCCGGGGAACATCACGCTGTGACATAAACATTCAATAAATATGTGTTTCTTCAAGCGGTGCAGACAAACAGTAAATCAAAGCTAAAGCTCATTTCCTTTCATGAGTGCCGAGGGTGCTCGTAGGCCAGTCAGGGGATTCGAGGGTGAGGTGTCCCCAGGGTCTCACGGGTGGGGTTCTTGATGGGAGTCCCTGAATCATTTAGTGGGAACTGCATCCTCCTAACGTCCTCTGAGAGCCTATCTGCCACTGAGCCTCCTCATGCGGCTCAGGACACAGTGCTCCATGGACGGTGAGAAGGGATTGGCAACAACCCACGGGGCTGGGGAGGCACGGGGCTCAGTTCTGTGCCCTCACTCTCCCCTACGGGAGAGAGATCCCAGGCCAGTAAGGCCTTGCCAGGCACTGAGCTGTGCCCTTCGTTGGGGAGACTAACACAAGTGAAGTCAACGTCAAAGACTTCCCCTTCCTCTCCCTGACGCGTCTCGAACCTTTTGTTTGTTGTTGTTCCGGTGGTGGGCCGGAGCTTCCTCACTGAAAACCTAGACTTCCACAAAGTTTCTCTCATCCATGGGTGATTGTCTAAGTCAGTCCACAGCCAAGAGGGGCTGGAGCCAGCTCATAGGCCACTGCAAATGTTTCTCAATGTTTTTTCATTACTCATATCTTATCTCCCATATGTACTTAGGTAATGGGCAAAGAGCTTTAAAGTACTCAAGATCGGGGAGCCTGGCTGGCTTAATCAGTAGATCACGTGACTCTTGATCTCCAGATTGTGGCAGTTTGACTCCCACATTGGGTGCAACGATTACTTAAAAATAAACTCTTAAAAAAAAAAAAAGTACTCAAGATCATGCAATGGGAAGTTAAGAACTAGAATCCATTAACTACAAACTATTTGAATTATAGTTTTGCAATATCTTCCGGTAATTGCAAGAGCTTAAGATGTCATCATTGCATTTTGAATTCTTTTAAATATAAGCTTATTTTTATGTTTCATGTTGTGTAGGATTTTGCTTAGCTTTTACTCATGTTCATTTTCATCTTTTTTTTTTAATCATCTATATTTAAAGTTTAAGCAATTTCTTACTAAATTGTCACTTCCAGGTAAGGTTGGTGAATGATTACTGATGACACTTAAACTGTACAGAATTCATAAATATCCAAAATATTCCTTACTGGCACAAGGTTCTAGTTCTTTTAAATTAAAATATTTAGACTTCATAAATCTCTTATTAAAATGCAGATGTGGTTTCAAAGGATAGAAATGGAAAGAATACTTCCAAACTCATTCTATGAGGCCAGCATCACCTTAATTCCAAAACCAGATAAAGACCCCACCGAAGAGAATTATAGACTAATATCCCTGATGAACATGGATGCAAAAATTCTCACCAAGATACTAGCCAATAGGATCCAACAGTACATTAAGAAGATTATTCACCACGACCAAGTGGGATTTATCCCCGGGATGCAAGGCTGGTTTAACGCTCGTAAAACAATCAATGTGATAGATCATGTCAACAAGAGAAAGAACAAGAGCCATATGATCGTCTCAATAGATGCAGAGAAAGCACTTGACAAAATACATTCCTGATCAAAACACTTCAGAGTTGGGATAGAGGGAACTTTCCTCGACATCTTAAAAGCCATAGCGAAAAGCCCACAGCAAATATCATTCTCAATGGGGAAGCACTGGGAGCCTTTCCCCTAAGATCAGGAACAAGACAGGGATGTCCACTCTCACCACTGCTATTCGACATAGTACTGGAAATCCTCGCCTCAGCAATCAGGCAACAGAAAGAAACAAAAGGCATTCAAATTAGCAAAGAAGTAGTCAAACTCTCCCTCTTTGCAGATGATATGATACTGTACATAGAAAACCCAAAAGACTCCACCCCAGGATTGCTAGAACTCATACAGCAATTCGGCAGTGTGGCAGGAAACACAATCAATGCCCAGAAGTCAGTGGCATTTCTCTACCCTGACAATGAGAGTGAAGAAAGGGAAATTAAGGAGTCAATCCCATGTACAATTGCACCCAAAAGCATTAGCTACCTAGGAATAAACCTAACCAAAGAGGTAAAGGATCTGTACCCTAAAAACTACAGAACCCTTCTGAAAGAAGTTGAGGAAGACACAAAGAGATGGAAAGACATTGAATTGTCCTATTTTATTTTTTAAAAAATATTTTTATTTATTTACTCATGAAAGGTACAGAGAGGCAGAGGGAGAAGCAGGCTCTCTGCAGGAAGCCCGATGTGGGACTCGATCCCGGGACCCCAAGATCATGCCCTGAGCCAAAGGTAGAGACTCAGCCACTAAGCCACCAGGTGCTCCCAAATTATCCTATTATAAACATTAATAGTAACAATTGTGTTTAGAGTATAAAAAGAAAAAAAAACAGTTAATCCCTTATATTGATGGAAACAATGTTAATTGATATAGACTTCCTGGCAATTGGGTGACAAGTACACAAATTTTCTGGCAATTAAAAAGATTATATCAAACATCTTGAAATATATGTTTATCAACTTAGAAAGACCTCTCCTAAAAAGTCATTCAGAGGAAACACTTAATGGTATCCGCAAAAACATAGCCGCATTATTAAGGGTTATAAATGGGTTAAGTACTCGTGTTTCACAAATTGACATGTAGAGTTACTCAAAATTATTGCTAATCAGGAAAGCCTATTTTTGTAAAGAACAAAAATATATAAGCATATATAAATATAAATAGATATAATTTCAGGAATATACATCAGGGACTTCTGGGATATCTTTTTACTATTCTATTCTTTCTATTTTATTGTTCTATTTTGTCCACCTCTGTTATTTTTGTGCAGTGATTATGTATTTAATAAAATTAAAAAAATAATCTAACAATTATTTTACAGAAGTGGCCTATGCCTCAACTATATCTCCTTAAGCTGTGATCCTTTTCCATGAAAGCAAATTGGCTAATGTCTAGAAACCCACTGAGCCACGCGCCCAGCAGCATGCCCAGCCCTGGCAACTGCCCTTCTTTACCCCGTGGAAGCCCCGCAGCTCTGTGTGTAGTGGCCAATGCTGTGGGAACCAGAGCGGGCACAGGTACAAACGAGGCCACTCAAAGCCTCTTTCCCTTTATCTGGAACCGGAATTCTCTTGACTGAATAACTAGCGAGCAATACCTGAACTGAAAACAAATAAACCCAGAGCTACGGGATGTCGTGAGAGACAGGGGGAGAAAACGAGCCTACGGAGAGATAGAGAGAAGGCGGGGACAGAATGGAGCAGGTGACAGACTGTGGAATTACCAGAGATAAAGAGGAGCAGTCCTAGTTCTGAGCTCTCTCCACAGCTGGCAGGCCTGATGGCACGTCCTGTCGCAGGATTCCAGGAGGGGTCTCCATCCTACAATAAGTTAGAGAGTTTCTGTTGTTTGCAAAGGAAAAGCGTAGGTTAAGAAATATTCTATCAGTTCGGAAAGCGGAAATCACAGCAACTGTTTTAACCAGAAAATTGAATATTAGGAATTGATTTAACTGTTACTGGATGATCAAAAAGAGAGAAAAGAGGGACACTGAAGCATGGTAGAAGCAGCTGGCACGATGGGAAGCTACCGCCTGCCGGGCTGGCATAACAGAGAGCAAAGGGGGGTGCTACGGAGACCAGCTGCCTGGTTGGTGCTTGTGACTCAACAGTCTAAGGCCCCAAGGACCTGGGACTCAGACGTCTGAGGATATGACGCCAGCCACGTGGTGCGGTGGGCATCTCTGAGAAGGCAAAATGGGGCTGATGACGGATTACTTCTTTTGGGGGAAAGAAGTCGAAAGCAGAACCAACCACTACTTCTCGGCCGCCACTTCCAGGGTGAAAAACCGAAGCTCAGGGGTCGCTGACAGTGAGAGGAAGTAAAACGGGAAGGAACACGGCCCCGTTCCCTTCTTGAACCTCCAGGCTTCCCTTGGAATTCTCTGTTGTCAAAGTCTACGAGGGGTGCCACGGGCAAAGGGCAATGTGGTTTGCGCGATTCCAGCCCGGGTCACACACAGCAGCCTGGGAAACTAGGCCTGAAACAGCAAGAAAATGGCTTAACAACAAGCCAATATGGTAGAAGTAAATTTTATGTTACTTCTTAATTCTATGCTTATGCTGAATTCACAGTCTAAAAATACCTTCAAAATGAATGAATAACACAGTAGAGAAACCATAGAAACCATTCAATAGATAAATTAGCAAATTCAGGGGAGATTTGCTATTTTGGCAGCCTGTGTTCTGCGAAAAAAAGTCTTTTAATTAGCTTTGTTTAGTCCTACATATAATTAAGTTTGTGCATTTAGGGGAAATTTCATATGTTTCAGTTGAACAAAAATGAGAAATTGTTAGTACCTTTTTTTGGTTGAAAAATATTAAATTTTGACAGATACCGTAACCTGAAGTAAAAGAAAATAGAAAGAGATAAATAAATGGTAACTGTGTGAGGTGATGAATGTGTTAATTAACTTGATTGTGGTAATTACTTTGCAATGTATGCTTATATCAAAACATCACATTGTACACCTTAAATATATATAATTATTTGTCAAAAAAGAATAGAAAAATTAAATACTCCTAAACTATTAAGGAAATAAATCTATTATTTTTATAAAATAAAGAAAACCACCTTCTCCAAAAACTCCACTAGTGAAAATTTCCAAACATCAAAATAACAAATAAGACCAATCCTAGATAAACTCTTTCAAAGAATAGAGGACGAGGGGAAACCTCCCTTTTCATTGTTTGTCAACATAGATTTCACAAGAAAGAGAAATTACAAACCCCCTCTCTTGCAAATACAGATGCAAAATTCCTTTTAAAATGATGTCAAGTCAAACATAGCCATATATAAAAAGGATAATGCATCAAAACTAACTGGGGTTTATCCCAGGAATGTAAGGATAGGTAAACATTCAAAAATTGACCTGTGTAACTTTTTTACATTAACAGAATAAAGGAAAAAAAATCACTTCAGTAAGTATAAAAATAGTATTTGATAAAATACAATACCTACTCATAATTTAAAAAAAAAAACCTCTTTGCATACTGGGATCAGAGGGAATATTCATATTCTTATCATAGTTGTCTATGAATAATCCATAGCTAACAATTATATTTAATGAAAGAGTAAATATTTTCACCCTGAAGGTAGGAGCAAGGCTTAAAGATCAACACTCACATTCCTATTCAACTTTGTACTTGAGGTCCTAGCCTGTGTTATAAGACAAGTAAGAGAAATAAAGGGTACAAAGATCAGAGAGAAGGAAGCGAAACTCTTTTTTTGCTTATGACATGTATATATATATTTTTAAAGCCGGGAAAACTATTTGGAAGTAATAAATGAGTTTGGCAAAATTGCAGGACTAACAAGATCAATAACAAGGTTATTAACAAGGTGAAATTAATTAATTAATTAATACAAAATTAATTCTTTCTATATACTGGCAATGAAAAAGTGGAAAGAAAATTTTATTTTCTTTAATTTTTTGGAAGATTTTATTTCATTTTATTTTTGTAGGTAAGCCCCATGCCCAACCTGGGGATCGAGTTCACAGCCCTGAGACCAAGAGTCACATGCTCCACTGACCGAGCCCGCCAGGTGACCACCCTAAGGAGAGTAAAATTTTAAATCAATGTCATTTGCAATAGCATCAAGATCATCGAATACCTGAAACTAAATCTAACAAGAGATATGCAATGCCCTTACAATAACAATTTCAAAAACTTATTAAGAAAAATCGAGTAAATAAAGTAGTATTCACCGTATTTTTGGCTTGGAGGCTTCCGTATTTTTAAAATATCAATTCTCCCTCAATTAACCTCTGCTTTCAATGGAATTCCAACCAAAAATTCAGAAAGATATGTGTTTGTGATTCTGTAAACTGACAAGATGTTTCTAAGAGTCACATAAAAATTCAAAGAAACTTGAAAAACCAAGACATTCTTAAATAGAAACAAAATTGGAGGACTTCTATCGGATTTCAAAACTTATTATGATGCCACAACCATTAAAACTACAGCAATCGGGGGATCCCTGGGTGGCTCAGTGGTTTAGGGCCTGCCTTTGGCCCAGGGCCTGATCCTGGAGTCCCAGGATGGAGTCCTGTGTCAGGCTCTGGCATGGAGCCTGCTTCTCCCTCTGCCTGTGTCTCTGCCCCCCTCTTTCTCTATCATGAATAAGTAAATAAATAAAATCTTAAAAACAAAAAACAAAAAACCTATAGCAATCGTGCAGGGATAGACAGATAAATGGGAAAATGGAACCAAGTGGCAAAAGCACCACAGCAATTCATGGAGAAATGAATTGCTTTTCAATAAATGGTTCTGCAATAATTGAATATCTATGAAAAATAAAAAGGAGCTTGACTCTTTACTTCTTGCACTATACAAAAATTAAACTGAGGTATAATCAGAGGTAAATGTGAACAGTAAATAAATGAAGCTGGGGAAAAACCCAAGGGACAATATCTTTATTATTTTGGGATAGGCAAATATTTCTTACATAGGACAAAAAAGCAGTAGCAATAAAAAATGGATATGTTGGACTATTTTAAAATTAAAAACTTCTTTTCATTAAAAGACACCATTGTTGAGTCTGAAAAGGTTACCGGGAAATGATATTTGCAGTTTCTGTAACTGTCAAGGGCTTAGATAACAGTTTATACAAAGGTCCAGGATATTTAAGAACGCGCATGAATCCATTAAAAAAAGACAAACACAAGAGAAAATTGAGCAAAAAAAAAAAAAAAAAAAAGCATTACAAAGGCAGGGAAAGTGAAGTGGCTGGTGAATGCACAAAACACGTCCAAGTTTACCGCACGACCAAACTCCACAAAAATCTCAGAAAGGACGACAGGCACGTGGAACACACGACGGGGGACGTTTACACCGGTAGCCCCTCGTGTGGGACACGCACACACCGGACGAGTTTCTGTTCCTCTGGACTCACTTCAAAGAAATGCGTACAGACGGCAGTGAGGACGGACGTGCACAGGAATAGTCACCGCGCTGTTGTCCGAATAAATCAACACGGGGTTAATGACAAGGTCTATGACAGTAAAACTGATCAGTAAATTCCAGTATATTTTTAAAAACAGGATGCTACAGGGGCATCTGGGGGCCGCAGCCGGTAAAGTGTCCAGTTCCTGGTTCCAGCTCAGGCCGTGACCTCGGGGTTGTGGGGCGGGCCCGCGGGGGCTCTGAGCCGCACCAGGACTCTCTCCCTCTCCTCTGCCCCTCCCTCCGCTGTGCTCTCTCTCTCTCTCTCTAAAGTAAATGAGTCAATCTTTTAAAATAAAAAAACAAGATGGAATATTCCTCAGCCATTAGAAACGACAAATACTCACCATTTGCTTCGACGTGGATGGACCTGGAGGGTATGATGCTGAGTGAAGTAAGTCAGTAGGAGAAGGACAAACATATGGTGTCATTCATTTGGGGAATATAAAAAATAGTGAAAGGGAATAAAGAGGAAAGGAGAAAAAATAAGTGGGAAATATCAGAAAGGGAGACAGAACAGGAGAGACTCCTAACTCTGGAAACGAACTAGGGGGGGTGGAAGGGGAGGAGGGTGGGGGGGGGTGACTGGGTGACGGGCACTGAGGGGGGCACTTGACGGGATGAGCACTGGGTGTTATTCTGTACGTTGGCAAATTGAACACCAATAAAAAATAAATTTATTAAAAAAAAAAACAAGATCTAAAAGAAAAACAGGATGCTATAACTTAAGTGACAATGGTCAAACTACAATTTCGTACAACAGCACAAATATACCGTTGGAAGAAGGAAGCCATAACCAAAAAAGAATATGTTCTAAGGTTCCATTCGCAGAAAGTTCAAAAAAAAAACATTGGCAAAGCTAATTATTACATTAAATCAGGATGATGGTCACCCATGAAATAAGAAGAGGGGACAGGACGGGGCACAAAGGGGCCTAGCGAGGCGCTGCTAACGCGCCGGTGAACTGCGCGTGTTAATTTTGTGAAAACACATTAAGCTGCTCTATGATTTGTGTACTTTTAAAATGTACGTTATAATCCAATAAAATTTACATTAGCAAACCCGAACGGAAAGACGAAGCCGCTAATTGGACACAGGTGAGAAATAATGTGGTGGCGAGAAGATAGAGCTGAAGAAACCGGAAAATAGGGCACGGGGAGAGAGAGTGAAAAAGTAAAAGATGCAGGAGGTGGAACCGAATGAGGATAAACGCAAAGGGACACACACTTAGCCACCACGTAGTGAGACACAAAATGATGCAAATCCGTAACGGGGAGAATGACTACGGGGACACAGGAGGACGTCAGGAATCCGAGCTTTTTCCTGTAATATCACGACAAGAGGATTTAATACATCCGGACATCGGTTTCCTTGTTCAAAAAATGGAGGAGGAGGATGGAGAGAGCGAATTAATCCAGACGAGCCCCTTAGAACCAAACCGTCTAGGCCTCTTGGCCTTTAAGATTCCCGGTTAGACAAAGCCTCATTTTCCTTTTTTCCATTTAAGAAATGGTTACGTCTGACACCTCGTGCTCCTGGTTGCCCTTGTCACCCGCGCCGGCCGTGAGCTCACCGCCTGTTCCATGACAAGCACGGGGAGGGGGGGGTCCCCTATCACGGAAGCACATATTCCTAGTTTGATGGGATCGGTTTTGGGCTCACGACACGATCTGGATGTTTTTGCAGGACAAGGATGGTGCGTTGGGAGCGCATTAGGGCTCCCGACGAGCACGGGCTGCGGGAAGAGCAGGTAGGGCAGTGACATAGGGTCCGGGCGGGAAGGTGCCAGGCGAGTGGCGATTGCCACCTTCCAGGGCCCTGGGAAGAGCCGCCCTGACCCAGCGGCTGCCAGGGGCCCGGGGCGCGTCCTTACAAACCGCAGTGCGTGGCCACTGGATAGGATACACGTGGGGAGCCGACGGCCGCCTGGGGCTCAGGGCCTGGAACCGCGCCAGGCCCACGGATCTGCCCTCGATGACACCAGGCCGGGTCTCAGGCAGCTCGGGCTTGAAGCCACCCTGGTCCGCCCACCTCGGGACGAGCCCGTGTCATGATCCCTGACAGGAGAACGTCTCGCATTCCTGTCTCACGTCGGGAAAGTTGTTGCCTGTGAAACTCGGCACGTCGGGATCTGAGGCAATCATACACCAAATGGGGAGAAGTCTATAAAAATGCAGGAAGTAATGTTGAGAAGTTATGGATTTTATAAATTGTTACTTATTACCCAGTGAACGGTACAAATCTTGACATAACCAGGTGCACACCGGGGGCCCCTGGGCCTCCCACTCCCAACTTGAGCTCAGGTCACGCCCTCAGGGTCCGCCTGTCCCTGTCCCTCTCTCGCTCGGCTTCCCTCCCAACGGTGCACAGGTGCACGTGCGTGCTCTCGCGCTCTCCTCAATAAATACATTTTTGTAAAGAGCAAGTTGGCTCTGATTTCTGCATCCCTGAGCGCAGTTGGTCGTGGCTGGCACGAGCGGCCCTACTGGAGTGTCCTGCAGAGTCACGTCGCTGGGCCTCTATGCAGGGCCTGGTGACGGGCGCGGCACTAGCTCCCCCTCGGTCTTGGTCTCTCCCAGGAGCAACTGCCTCCGGGGGAGGAAAGGCTCCCCACGCGAGAGGCGGCCGGCAGCTCCGACCCCCGCCTCGGACTCGGACGGTGACCGCGGTCACAGGCGGCCAGGCCACCTCCAACGGCAAGGGTCCCCGACACGCTCGCTACCCGGCAGGGGTCGGGCGCCCAGGCAGTGACAGGCCATGCTGGCCAGGCGACGCCTCCACAAGCTCCCGGCCCCCTTTGCCCGGTTCCCCCCACCATCCTCCCCATCAGTCTCTTCTCTGTCCATAAACTCAGGGGGGTTGTGGGTTTTTTCTTTAATTTGGGGTTTTTGTGGTGGTTGTGGTTGTTTAGATCCCACATATAGGTGAGATTCTATGGTTACATATATTTTTATAAGTTAGGTAAGCCTTGGGGAGCCCGGGTGGCCCAGTGGTTGAGCCTCCACCTTTGGCTCAGGTCTGACCTTGGGGTCCTGGCGTGGAGCCCCCCGTGGGCCTCCTCCCCATCCCTCCTCCACTCATCTGCACACACACTCTCTCTTTCTCTCTCTTTCCAATAAATAAATAAAATATTAAAAAAAGAAATGTTACGCAAGCCTCTTCCTAGCTCAAGGAGCCAGACTGTGCTTCTCAATGACCCGGGGATCATCTCTTTGGAAATGTAAAATCGACATAGATGACGCCTCGATTTCCTAGTTTCTGTGGGAGGTTGGTGGCCTCACTTCAGTGCGAGTCTCATTCCAAGTTGCAAAACGACTTCCTGTCATAAAATAAGCAATTTTTTCTTCTTTTGGGTGAAGCCCATTAGCTAACACAGATGGTCATCCCAATTACCAAGGTAACTATGACGACCTGTGCGTGACCGTGGGGCTCTTCTCCCAAGGGCTAGCTGCTGCTCACCTTCAGAACATTTACCCAGTGGACCGTCTGCGGGGCCGCACGGAGTGACCTTCTGCTTCTGCAGTCCCGCTGTCCGACTGCCTGTGGTGTGCGTCACATTTGGGTTTACTGCTTATTCAACAATAAGCTTGCTCACCTTCTCTTCTATTTCTGCAGCAAGGTTTTCTGGGCTAGGAGAAGATTTGGTTTCTAATTATTTTTCTCCAACATAACTCGCTTTGCTCTGATTCCATGCTTATTCCAAACTCTTGATTTAAATGGCTTTCCCTAAAAAAAATAAATAAATAAATAAAAAATAAATGGCTTTCCCTTAAACAGTCTGCATCAGATGCATTATATAGGGGCAAGAATTTGTGACCTGCATTATTCTTCCTCTCCTTGTAAAACAATAAGCATTTGACCATACACATCGGATTCCATGAGTAGTTAGTGGGGTGGTTAGTGCACCTTCAAAGAAGAGCCCATTCTTCATTATGCTGGCAAGTTTTTAAACTTGTAAATCTGAGAACCAACTTCTAAGCCCTGATGAATCGCCACAATGAATGCTATTCTTCTTGGACTCTCAGCAAAGAGCCAGCAGGCTTTCCCTAGCGAATTACCTTAGACATGGGCCTTTTCATGCAAAATTTCTTCAGAAACTAGAAGATAACAGATTGGGAAAAACTCGTCTCCCCAGCAAAAATTGCTAGATCTGTTCAGATCATGCGCTTAGCTTTGCCCTAAAAAGACATAAGTCTTGGGATGCCTTTAAGTTTCGTTCTGGGATATCCAAAGGAATTTATCAGGGTGGAAAGAAACAGGTATTGTACTGAGGAATGAATGAAAGAAAACAAAACATTGTGTTTCAGTATTTCTATCCTAACATCTCTCAAACATAGGGCTTGGTAGACAGCAGATAGAGAACACCATTCTCTGCCTAATTCCCATTAAAAATATATATGGAAGACTGAAGAAAGTCCACAGGCTCTTATTTGTGTTACCAAATGCTCATCCTATTCTGCATTTGTTGTAGATGCTCTTAAATAGCATTAAAATAGAAAAAAAATCAATTTTCTGGGGAATTTCAAGATACCATTGAATATCTGGAGCTGACCTTTCAATCAGCAACGTGCTTGGTCCCTGTTCCTTCGTGTGAAGTCCTAATAACAAGCTCTCGTCTCTATTTATTCTTTCTATGCTCATTTTGTCTTTCAGCCACTTAATATGCTGGCACACTTTTATCCAGAGCAGCTTGTATTTACTATATTAGTTTTTCTTTATACTACATAGAACCTAAAGCTATATGTATATACACCACACCTAGCTACACCCAGCCTGCACGTGTGTAAATTGCTTAAGATATAAAATTACTGCGGGCACCCGGCTGGCTCAGTTGGTGGAGCATGCAAGTCTTGACCTTGAGGTTCTGGGTTCAAGCACCATGTTGCGTATACAGATTATTTTAAAAAATAAAAGTACTGAGATTTATGTTCATTTCTTCATTTGGGGTACTTAATTTTGGTTCTAGATTGTCTTATTTTTCAGTATTTTAGTTTTCATTTGTTTACTAAGAGATCTTTTAGTTTGTGAGTTCATGGTTTGGGGATTCACTTAAATTCTGGTTATGATATGCATTGGTGGTGTGCCCTGAACTAATTTCATTGATCAAACTAATTATGCATCTGAACTTTATCCAAAAACTTAAAATGTTTGTGAATATAGTGGCTAGTTTTATATATATATATATATATATATATATATATATATATATATATAGTTACATTTTAATCTCATTCCTCATTTCCATGCTTTGTAAGAAAAAAGGTAACAGATGTATAGACTTACTAATCTCAAAGTTTTATTTCAACTTAACCCCAAAATGCATAAAATATTTAGTCCTTGTCATGCTCATCAAGGGTGAAAAACAACAAATATAGAAAAAATGGGCATTTAATAATAGAAAGAATAATTAATCTGTAGACTTTCTTGTCTTCCATAAATATCTTTTCATGGGAATTAGCCAAAGAGAATGCAAGAGAATGGTAAATATTAACAACTCAACATGTATTTCAAGATAAAACTTAAACTGTACTTCTGAACCACAAACATCACGTACACATGTAAACATCCTATACACACACATACATACATGTACACACACACACAGCTTCTCCTTTATTTTCTGAATTCCCCATAATATTTTGTACCTCTTTATATTTTTTTCTAATTTATTACTAATAATTTTAACTTCTTAAAAATGTTCTATGTCATTGTCTGTTATAAATGATTGGTTAAATTGAGGTGGCTTTTGCTTCATTGTAAGAGATCACAAATCTCATTTAAAATAAAGAGCATGCAGATCCCCATCTCCACTTCCAAATAAACCCAACTGATTTTTAGTCACTCTTCAGATGTAAGAGCTTTTTTTTTTTTTTTTTTTTTTTTTTTCAAAGTAAGCTCTGGGCCTAACATGGGGCCTGAACTCCTAACCCTGAGATCAAGAGCTGCACACTTTATCGACTGAGCCAACCAGGCACCCCAAGAACTTTTGATAAAGGCCTTAAACATCTACCTTGTCTTACCCTCTTCAATGCTAATCAGGAAAATTACAAATGGAGAACGTGACTCTTCCAATTAAAATATGATGTTACCATCATATCACTAGGAACGTGATTTCTTTAAAAAGTATAGTAAAAATTTGCAATTTAGCAGTTATATTTAGCAGTTAAAATGTTACTTAATTGAATATTGTTCTAGAGAGTGGTTGAAATGCTACATCCAAAACCATCAAGACAGAAGGAGAAATTTGGGCTTAAATTAATAAATGGCAAGATTCGGATAAAGCTGATGAAACTATTCTGATAAATGGCAAGAATTTGATAAATAGTTAAGACTTTTTGGCACTCAGTAAAACCTGAGATGCCAAGAAAACCAAAAGATCAAATTATTTTCTTATTTTATCTTAGCAATACCTGCTTGTCAGTTGCAAAGAGGCAAAGAATCAGGGTGATTCCTGTAGTATTTTTCTGTGCTGGCGGAGCAGTGTCAGAGGAAGTCCACTGGGACACGCGGGCGCGCTGCCACCGTCTTGGGGCCGGGCGTGCAGTCCGCCCTCCAGAGCTCGAGGAAGCGCTGCTGCCTGCACGGTTGCCCTGCACCCGTGTGTTTATGACCTTGGCTGTCTGTCGGGATGGATGCCCGCGTCCTGGGGAAGGGAAGGGTGTCTCCTAATACCAACGACAGCCGCACTCAGGCTGCAGCATCTAGACTCAGATTCCAGATCCACACTGAAAACAGTAATACAAGAAGCCCAAATCTCTGCCTGATTAGGTCACAGCTTCTACTAAACCTGCATCTTCCGTGAAAACATATGGAAATTCAAATGTAATATTTCCCCACGATATTTAGCGACTTTACTGAGGATACCACATCATGAAGTAACATAATAAAAATGATTAGCTTTTATAGTATGAATAGAAATAGAAATCTACTGAGTTTCACTATTGGCTCCTCCCTGTTGCAGTTCTAGTTTATTTCAGTCAAGTACGGCTAAAAACTTTGAACATCGTGATATGAAATGCAATATATTTAGACAAAATACAGCAAAGATTTTTTAATGAACAGTACATTCAAAAAGTAATATAAGAAACACAATGAAGTCACAAGTACAACCGGAAAAATAACGGCGCCTTAAATTACTTAAGAATATTACAGAGGAAGAAGTAGTTGCCTATGATGCTGTTAAAAAGAATTATATAACACATAGCATGAACTTGAAAATAATATATTAAGATATAATTATATTGTATAATTATACATTAATGTATTCATATATAATATATCACCTTCCCTCTTAAGGGAAGGTAAGTCCAAGCCTGCTCTTATAGAAGATACGGGGAAAGAACACTTGTAATAAACCCCACAAAATAAGACTGCAAAAATTTAACATTGAGGAACCATTCTAGATGCTTGCGGTGGGCAGAAACAAAGAGGTGGGGGAAGAGATCTTGAATAACCAAGAGAAAGCTGTCCTGCGGTCAGGAGACCTCTGGGGAGCTTGTTGCAAGAGAAGGATAATAGTGAAGACGTCAGAATAAACTCCAGAAGTAGGAGGAAGTAAAGGAGAAGGCAGAAAGGAAGAGTGGCCCTCGAAGGAAGAAGCCCGTATCCCATAAGGTAGTGGGTATGATCCAGGATGAAAGCGCAGTGTCTCGCTGGCTTGGATTTGAATCCTACATCCGCCGTTGAGCTGGCTGCGTGGACTCGGGCAAGGCATAACCATCTCGGGATCAGACCTTCCTGTGAATGTGGGATTTGTCGTAACAAGATGCAGTGTCCATGTCCAGCATCTAATCACGAATACGCGTATTCCATGTCTTATATTATTACGGCAAAAACCACTGAAAGAGAAGAGAAATGCTGCCAGCAGGAAGCGCACTCCCAGGCGTTTTAATCTGAGCCTGGAAATCCCAAGACGTGGAGGAAGCGGGATGATAGATCCCTCTCACCATATAGTTGAGAATACCGCTAACTCTGCTTCCTTTCCATCCTTAGCTTAAACACTGAGCCATTCGGAGTTTCTGTTGACTATACCTACATTTTGCCTTCTTGGGAGTTGGTTTTTCCACTGATTTCCTCAAAATGCTACCAAATACTTAGTTTATTATTGACAGTTTTGTAGCTGACGATGTTTCTTTGTCCTACCAATTTGGTTCTCTTTCTTCCTTCCTAGCAAACAAAACGTTTTCTTGGATCAAATGCTTATCCCTTCCTCTGCGGGGCATGGCCTGATTGGTCTGAGATGAAGGTGAATTCCAGTGATTGCTTCAGGGATCCAGGCCTCGGCCAATCAGCGCATGGCCTACCTTAGGAGATGCAGTCACAAGCGAGTATGTGACCCAATTCTGGCTAAGTGGGAGAAATTTGCTGAATATTTCGGGGGCGGGGGGAAGCATCTTTGTCATTATAAGATGATTCCCTGAGTCGTTCCTGTCTTTCTCTGGTGTAGTAACAGGTGATGTGCAATATGGTATTTTCCCTGGTACGTAGCGAGCAGCCTAAGGAACAGCCCAATATTCAGAGGAAGGCACAGGAAAACTGTGACGGAAGCAGAACCAGAATGACTGAATTAAGCAGACCCGAAGTCAGGCCTCTGGAGCCTCACTCATAGAAGCCAATAAATTTTCTTACTGTTTGAGCCAGTTTGAATTGGATTTTGAGGCACTTGTGTGTGACTTGGCTTCTGTATCAAAAGAGCTGTGGCTCATTCTCGGACCAGAGCGCCCTTTATCTGGTTCGCCTGACTTCATAAATTACCGTACTTTGCCCAGAAGGACTTTAGGTCATAAAATCTTGGGGGACCTCTTGATCAATTCTGGAATGAGGGATCCCTGGGTGGCACAGCGGTTTGGCGCCTGCCTTTGGCCCAGGGCGCGATCCTGGAGACCCGGGATAGAATCCCACGTCGGGCTCCCAGAGCATGGAGCCTGCCTCTCCCTCTGCCTGTGTCTCTGCCTCTCTCTCTGTGTGTGTGTGACTATCATAAATAAAAAAAATAAAAAAATAAAAAATAAATAAAATTAAAAAAAAATTCTGGAATGAACCAAAGAATTAAAGACTTTCTAGATATCTAGGAAAATCTTAGGAAAATCTTCCACTTGTTTGCACTAGTTTGTCCTTTTGTTCCAGATTCACAAATAAAACAGATTTCTTTCTCATAATTTCTTTCGCTAATGTAAGAAAAGCTTGAATGCAGTACAAAGCCAAGAGAGGTACTCGGCGATTTCTCGTCCTTTTCCCTGTTAGACTTGGACAGGGTTACCGCGGGGCTTCTATCGAGAACTGTCCGTCACGGGAAGTAGGCTGCTAAGAAAGAAAAACAAGATGATTCTAACCTAAAACAGTTTTACCTAAATGAAAAAACCTAAGACAAATAGAAATTAAATTAAAACAAACACATCATGAATTTTATACTATATTTTTAATGAAGAGACTGCAATCTGCACATTATGTTAAATATTCTGAAATCATTGCCATTTTAATAATATAGAATAATATTGGAAATCGAGGAAATGTACACTGGAGGAAAAATAATTCAAAATTAAATGTGTCTATTTTCAAAAACCAAACAAACAATTCTTTTATGACTTTCATCTTCAAATCACTATCCTTTCAAAATTTGATTTCCAATCTGTGTGAGGAGTACCCCATTTCTTCTACTTTCGGGGGTTTTTCTCCTTATTTGTTCACCAACACTTGGTTGACTTACTTTCCAGAAATAAGCTTTGGGGGAAAACGTATTAAACATCTTTTAACAAATTTCAAACCTCAGGCTACCTAGTATTTATTCAGTTGTGTCCTGGACCATGGGCTTGTACCCAAGCCAAGCTACAAGTGACCTTTCACGTCTACTATGTCTCTTGCCTCACAGGTGTTGGGCCACATGTTAGAAGTCACTTGACCAGGAAACAATTCCCTGGGGAGTGGGCGGTTCAGCTATGACCCCCTTGGGGGAGGCCGCCTGGAACCTCCTCGAGCCGCTCGCCCAGCCTCCTCCATTCCCTAGAACGTGCGGGACACGCCATCCACACGTCCGTGGCACGTCACCTGCTTCATTCTCGTCCGCTGACCGTCTGAGGTACTGTCTCCTTGCTGGCCTACGACGTCTGCAGCCCCCAGCGTCACTGGACTTTGAGCCCCGCTGCCCACCCAGAGCCCTGACGCGGTGCAACCTGTACCAGGTCCCTGTGCTCCGAGGCCATGGAAGGTCTCCCGGGGAACGCGCCTCGTTCGGGCCGCCTGTGCCCAGAGGCTGGAGACGGGCCCCTTCACCTCCGTCGTGTCTGCAGGCGACCTTTGCAGCTCCTCGAGGTCAGGAGACCAGCTTCCAGGGTCAGCCCACCTGCGGCCAAGTCCAGCTCTTACTTCGTAGGTGAGCCACCTTGCAGACGTCACTTAGTATCGTCGAGTCTCGGTCTCTTCGGCCGGAACGTGGGCCCGGTAACAGAACCCACCCCCGGGGCTTTGTGACGATTGGGTGAGAGACGTTCGCTAAGGCTCCTCATGCGGCAGGGCCCTGCTGCACGTCTGCACCCCGGGGGGCGTGATGCCTGGGTTGGCGGCGGCCGTTCCCATCACCGTTGCCCTTACTAGCTCCTTGAGTATCGAACTCTCAGCACGATTAGACGTGACGGTTCAGAGTAACGAGACTTTGTTATGAGAAGGAAGGCTGTTGGGCTAAGGTGGCTTTGGAAGAGCGCCAGGGGATCCCACAGCTGAAGAATTAACAGTATGGACGAGTGTTGGGGCCAGAATTGCGTGTGTATGGTTCATAGGCTATCGTCTACAGGAGGGCAAGGTTCATATTTCCCGTCAGCCTGTATTTCCAATCTCTGACCCACCATTTGAATTCAGTGGCTACTGTCATCAAGGTATGAGCATGTGAAGATCTAAGTACATGAACTCTGGAGTTCAAATCAGCACTTGATGGGGGGGGGGGGGTTTGCTGTATATTCAGGACGCTGCGAACTGCCTCCTATTGCCCTACGTGATCCGTCATCGTGGAGAAGCAGGGGTTGGGAGAGATTCGGAAAATGGACGACTCACTAAAAATGCAGGTCATTTAGTATCCTCCTACTAGGTCTTTAATTTTTTCTTTCCGATTCCAGCTCTTGAAAATTTGTGACTGGCGGAAACATGTGTCGGTAAACGTTCGCCGGGGGAAAGTCTATTTGTGTTTGCGGCAGTGCTTGCAGGGGAAGCATCCCCCAACATACAGTCTCTTAGAATTTCAAAGACTCTCATGTGACTGTGGTTATTATTACCTCTTTGAAATATTCAAGTGGAAAAATTAGCTGGAACCAATAGAGACTTTTGGTTGGACAATAAAAAATTGGAAAGTTTTTTTTTGTTGTTGTTGTTGTTGGTTTTTTTTGTTTGTTTTTTTGTTTTTTTGGAAACTGACCCTGAAAACTCTACTGTGTGATTTGTAAACTTCATATACAGGAAAGAAAAAACAAATGTAAGATCGACTTGTGTTCGGGTGGACCAAGCGTAAGAGGGAATCAAGTAGGATCAGGGACAGGCTCCTCAGAGACGCACTAAAGCCGTCTGGGTTTTGTTAGCTTTTGTGAGCACTTAGACACTACGGCGACCTCGGGGCACCCTCTCTGAATCTTGGAGACCGCGTATGAAATGTTTGATTCGTTTTTTTTTGCCAGTACTTCCAATTCTTTTAGTAGAATTACGTGTACTGCCTCTAGTATGCAATTTTACACCTGAAAATTCCCTCCCAAATTTACAACGATCAACCTTTGGTGAACCCGCGGTCGGCAACGTCATAGCCCTGACTAAACTATGACAGTTGTCCCCGTTGTCTGCAGGGCATATGTGCCAGGACCCCCAGTGGCTGCCTCTGCATAAAACCAAACCTTATGCAGAGAGAGTTTTCCCCAAATCTACAAAGCTATGATAAAGTGTAACTGCTAAATGAAGCCAGGAAGAGATGAATAACAATAACTGTTGATACAATAGGACAATAGGACAATAGGACTTCCAGACTGGAAGGGCCGGAGGATTGTTAGCGCGTCCTCAGTCCTCAGGAGGATTGTTAGCGCGTCCTCAGTCGGCTCTCCCTTGCTGCGTCGGGCACCCGACTAGAGGAAGGAGGTTGTGGAGTTGGTTCCTCCTGGGTGCTCCAGCACCTGCGAAGAGGCGCTTGCATGCGGCGTCATGTCTAATTGCCATCAGATGGGATGCTTCAAAGGATTTTTTTTTAAGATTGTATTTATTTATTTATTTATGATAGACATAGAGAGAGAGAGAGGCAGAGACCCAGGCAGAGGGAGAAGCAGTCTCCATGCAGGGAGCCCGACGTGGGACTTGAACCCGGGACTCCAGAATCACGCCCTGGGCTGAAGGTCCTAAACCGCTGCACCACCCAGGCTGCCCGCTTCAAAGGAGTTTTATTTTTATTTTTAAATTTTTTTTCAAAGGATTTTTAAACTCTATCGTTAACCTTGGTAGAAATGGATACTGGATGTCATTCAGCCGCTTTATTCACCTTATACGGGTGTGCGACGTGGCTACTCTCTAGAACGTGAAGGTTGAAATGAGAATTTCAATCATTTTTTTCACCTAGAGCTGGTGACTAAATCTGGAGGTAAAGACACTTTAGCAATTGTGTGATACGCGAAAAATAAGTGGGTAAAGATTCTGGTTACGCTTATGCTGACATCTCCACATCCTGAGACTTGTTACAGGTGAGACTCTAACCTAGTAACCGTGCTTGTGAAGGACACGTTTAGCGCTCAGCGCGACCAGATTAAATAAGATACAGCACCATCTTATGGATATTTGTATGTTTGTGAAAATTGGAAATGCAAAAATCATTTTGGGTTTGTAAAGGGACATCTTTATCAAGAAAATTTGTAGGAGGAGACTATTTTAAGTTAACAGAGAAAAATGAGGGACGCCCGATGCCCGGGTGGTCGAGCATCTGCCTCTGGCCCAAGGTGTGACCCCGGGTCCCGAGATCGAGTCCCACATCGGGCTCCCTGCATGGAGCCTGCTTCTCCCTCTGCCTGTGTCTCTGCCTCTCTCTCTCTCTCTCTCTCTCTCTCTCTCTCTCTCTCATGAATGAATAAATACAATCTTTAACAAAAAACATGCAGTACTGAACAATCCGAGTACTCATGTGCAGGCATGAATGAGTATGATCCCAGGGGCACGGCCACCGAAGGCACAAACTGAGATTTGTAGTCCTTTTTCCTGTCAAAATTAGGAATTCTAATAAAAAGAAAAATAAAAGATTGTCATCACACTGTAAGCCCCTGACTTTGTGAACTAAGACACGGCGCCCGGGACCTCTGAGCCCCTCATCACTGCAGCATCGCTGGGGGCCCCCCGGCCCAGATGCTTCGCAAGCACTGAGGCCCGGGCAGCCCAGGTGTGCCCGGCCGCCAGCCCCACCCGCGACGCGCCCACGGTGGGGCGAGGAGCCCGGTGCCCTCCGCCGACACCGCACAGCTGGCAGCAAGTCTCCTTACCGTTGTCTGGCCCGTAAACATTTTCGTAAGTGGTTTACGCACATTATTATGTTTAGATTTTAGGTGCCAATATCTTCCAACCGACAGTTCTTAGGGTGACGTGGACGCAGCACCACTTCAAGGAGATTAGGGAAAAATTGAGGAACAGGCTCCCCGCTTAGTTGTTAAGGGGCAGCAAGGTGCGTGCGGTTCATCCTCGACCTCTGGTCCCCCTTGATTGTCAAGTTGGGCCTGCGGCCCTATGTGATCCCCCGGGTCACAGTTCTCAGGCCACTGCACCCCGAAACCCAGGCTCGGGGATTCTTGGCTCTCTGGGGTCCTGGACTCCAGGGGAAAGGCCTTGGAACCTCTCAGTACGCGGACACCATCCGTGCTCAGTGGGCCTGTGCTCCTGGGTCTGGGCGGCGCGGCTGGGAGTGTCTACTGTCCAGGGTCCTGGGATCGAGCCCCGGCCGGCGACCCGCTCGGTGGGGACCCGCCTCTGCCTCTGCCTCTGCCTCTGCCCAGGCCTGTGGCCTTGCTCTCCCTCCCTCTTAAATCAAATCAATAAGACCTTTAAAAAAAAAAAATCACAGTGTTCTCCTCATTTTCACATGTCTTTCTTTAGGTCCAAATTTGACAAACAAAAGCCAGGAACTTATTTGCAAAACTATGAAGTCTTCTTGTGGTAGAGGATCCATGATTTTTATACACACACGCGTACAAATATACACACACTCCCATTTGATTTTAACTCATTTTCCCCAACCACTAAATCATATAAAAAAATCAGTGTGTACAAAGGGGGTCTCACTGGTTTACTTTTATATAGATTTAATTTTCATGTTATTTACTTCAGAGCAAAATCTAAAAATATGGCATTGACTGCAAACAACATAGAATTTTTGGCTTTATCCAGAAGCACCATCTTATGGATATTTGCATATGTTGCCAGAACAGTATAGTTTCCAACAGTGTCTTACTAGGACAATCATTTTCTACATAATGGAGACTCTTGAATCTAAATTTCTAAATTTTGTTTGAAATGGAAACTTGTCACCGATTAATATAATAAAATAAAGTTATTAAATTTAATAAAATATTAAATTTAATAAAATATTAAATTTAATAAAATCAAGTTATTCCTTAATTAGAAAACAAATAATTAATAGAAAAAATATGACATAAAGCTGAAAAATTCTGAGCATACCATACACATATTTTTATGTTCATTTCTTAGATGTCGACAGATATTTTATGGCTTAATAAGAAACCTAGGGAAATTCAATAGACTTATAATAATAGAATAATGTTTAAATTCAGATCCAAGACAGTATATTAGATGTTACATTAAATTTTTAACGTCATCAAATGCAGAATTGTCTCTCTATAAAAATTACTTTGTTCATTAATATCCTAGAAATACCTTGATAATTTAATATGCTGCTTTAATTTTTGAGAGAGACTGCATAATATTCATGAAAAATTTAGATATCTGATCATTCAAAAATTTCACAAGCCATACCTTTACCTGTAATAACATCCATGGGACATGTTTGTTCAACATAGTGTAAAACTTACTTTATTCTGAAATCAGGCAGAGAAAAGATCTGTAAGTGAATAGCTGCTGAGTAACAACAGTGTGTTAGTCCAACAAAGAGTAAAGTTAGAAACTTGAAGACTAAATTCTCAAAATATGGTCCTTAAGCCCCTGGGCATCCCTAAGGCCCTATGGGAGAGAGTGAAGGTATTTTCATGTAAATACTAGGACAAACATTATATGGTCTCATTCATTTGGGGAATATAGAAAATAGTGAAAGGGAATAGAGGGGAAAGGAGAAAAAATGAGTGAGAAATATCAGGAAGGGAGACAGAACATGAGGACTCCTAACTCTGGGAAACAAACTAGGGGTGGTGGAAGGGGAGGAGGGCGGGGGGTGGGGGTGAATGGGTGACGGGCACTGAGGGGGGCACTTGACGGGATGAGCACTGGGTGTTATTCTGTATGTTGGCAAATTGAACACCAATAAAAAATAAATTTATTATTAAAAAAATACTAAGACGGTGTTTGTTTTCTTCATAAAGGGTTCTGCGCGGGAGCCTCAGCATGAACCAAGGCCACTGTCCCCAAATCCACCGGTAACCGTGGGGTCCAACCACACAGGGTCACAGAAAGAGAACAAAAAGTCAGTATCCCTTAAAAATATTCCTGACTAAGCAGTAAAAAGTATTAATTGTGTTAAATCTCAACCCTCAGCCAAAGTATCGTGTAGGTGAAGGAGAGGCCGACGTCGGAGGCTCGCGTGGCCCCTGCAGGGGCAGGGCTGCTGGAGGGGAGCTGGGCCGGCGGCTTTCTCGCAGAGCACACTCTTCACTGGAGAGAACGACTCGACAAACAAATTCCTATTATTCACAGTTGGATGACTTGGCAGACATCTGCCCAAACGTGAGCGAAGTGAGCTTGTCACAACTGACGCTATTGTGGCCAGTGATAAAATTCAAGCTTTCGTGCAAAAATTAGGATTTGGAAAACTTCTGTCTGCAGTTATGAGCTTGATAGCTTTCTGGTACTTCATGACTTTTCTGAAGAGATTGCTGGTCATCGGTGAATGTAATTTTGGGGGTATTATATAATTAAAGAAAATATGTGAACTTTTGGAGAATCTACATTTCCCGATGAACCAACATAAGAAAGGTTTATTGACGTAGTTCTAGATTCCACATTGCTGCTAATCTTAAAGAAACCACCTCTTGTTGAGTTTGGGGGTAATATCAAAATAGAAGAGCCACAATTACATAAAAAGGCTATTAAAATACTCCTTCATTAATTGCGTATCTATGTGAGATTGGGTTGTCTTCATCTATCTCAAACAAAGTAATATATTTCAACAGATTGAATGTAGAAGCAGACATGAAAATCTACATGTTTTTATTAAGTCAGACATTGAAAAGATTTGTGTAGTCGTAAAATGATGTAACTCAAAAAAAATAAAAATAAAAAAATGAAATAATAAATAAAATTAAATAAAAATAATAAAATTAAATTAATTAAAAAGAATAAAATAAAAAATAAAATAAAATGTCACTCTTTCCACCCAGCTTTTTACTTTGGAAATATAGTTTTTTTTTCATACTAATATGTAACTAATGTCATATAATAGTTTTGTTATTTTATGTTTAAATGAATTAATTACGAACTATTTCTAGATTTTCTTGGTTTTATTTTCCTAATATTAAAACTACTAATAAATATAACCATAATCCACATAACCAAAAGATCTTGGGGTCCTCAGCGACTTTTAGGAGTGTAAATGGGTCCTGAGAATAAGTTTGTTAATCTCTGCTACAGACCAGAGTAACAGTAGTTAACAAAAATATATCTTTATTTTTCCCATGTAATGTGACAATCACTTATAATTGTCTCTGATAAACACTCCACCTCAATTTGGTTTAATTTTTTTTGACATTACTATTGAAATGGTTTCAGTTTTATTTTGCAGTAGTAGAATTCTCATCTCCTAGTGAGACATTGGTTGTATTACTAGTCAATCAGTGCAATGCGGTCTCTACTGCGTCCTAGTGCAGTGCTTAATATAGAATAGACACTCAGTAAGTATTATTGATTGGCAGGAAATGTGTTTAGCAACAAAGTCAATATAAGTAAAAAAAAAAAAAAACTATGAGAGTTAGAGGAAAAAAGGCTCTAGTCATTGCTTTATCCAATTGTGAGCACAATTTCTACATTTTATCCATTTCCACAAAAACTCATAGTTTGTGTCTCTATTGCCGTTTAAAGCTCAAACCTCCCCTCCAGGCTAAATGCCCACTTCTCTAGGAGAACATCATCACCGCATACATTTTAGGTCCTGAATTAATTTAAGGCTTTTCTCATGACATTTTGAGCACATAGGTCACAATATGCTTCTCCCTTTTTCCTCTCCCTGTATTTCACAACCAGTTCATTTCTGTTACTTCCTCCAAATTTCTCACAAGATGGAAAGTTAAAGAACAAAATTGTAATCAAATCATTAAAGAGTGCCCACAGATTGAAGAGGAACAGAAGGAAAGTAGCTTCTTCTTGTGCGATTAGACCTTCTTATAAAAATCATGAAGTCTTTTGAGATTTTAATAACAATACCTTAACACATATTTGGAAGATTCTTTAGTCTGATTGTTTCAAGACAAATAATCTAGAAGCACAAATTCTAAGTTATGCAAAGCTCAATAAAAATGCGTAGAATCATTTACTGTATTATCTTCAGTTTGTTTCTATAGCTGTCTGGACAGCAGTGAGCTAAACAATGAGGCAGTTATAACAACAGTAAAATACTTGGCATTTGCTGAGTATTTACTCTGTACCAGAGGTTGTTTCTCCTTTTTTTTTTCTTTAGGACCTTGCATGCATTATCTTATTAATCTTCACAAGCAATCCTTTGACTCTATCGCATGCATATGTGCATGCGTCTGTGTATCAATACGGGCTACTCGTTCACTGGTCCATTTGTGCTAATCATTTGCATATATTTTTACCCATTTTCTGTAAAAAGTGGAGTCCTAAAACAATTCTCTGCTAGGACGCCAATTCTGACTGGGGAGGAGAGAAAGGGAAAGGTGAGCAAAGAGAAGAAAGGGATTTAAACGAGGTCGCCAGGAGGATTAAATGTCTCATCAGATATAAATACCTTAAAATTTGTTGTTCTTCTCCAGCTCTTGTAAATGCATAATCTTTTTCTTAGCTGGGTTTGTGAGTTGACAGGTTTCCCGGACATATTTGCAAAACTGGTCTTTCTATTTGACCTGAAAAAGATTCCTCTCTCTGTTGTAATGTAATTCTAGTGATAACTAGACTACAAGCAATAATAGACTGCCCAATTCCAAAACACTTAAGGGGCATTTTGTGATTTTTTTTTCTCTATTACCACAAGAGCACCTATTACCATAATTTCTTATTTTGCTCATGTCTGTTTCATATGCATCACCTCGGGGACTTTTATTGCTCTTATCTACTCAGAATAGTGCCTAGCCCAGAGAGGGTGCCCCCCAAAGTATGTCTACTCAATGAAAGAATAATTTCATCTGTGACTTGAAAGAGTTAATATCTTCCTTTCAGGTCAAATGCACAAATCAATTCTCAACCAGAAAACAGAAAACAGACCACCTATAGCTATTCAGGTCACACACCTGTTTCCTTAAATGTCATCGCCAAAGCGCATTTGATAACTGTGCATCCATCTTCCACTAGCATTAGAGATGTTTCATTAAAAAGCAATATAAGTCCAATTTGTTTTTATATTCACCTTGACAAAAGTAAAAATGGATCATTGAGTAAGTTCATGTGTCTTTTGTGCATTTATGAAATCACACAAACCAATCACAGTCTTATGTTGGGCATCGTTCATTCAATTATCCAGGAGCATCAGTTGATGTTATGATGACCTGAAAAGGTAATATCCAAGGTAGAGATTTGGCCAGAGTATTCCTGTAAGCACAACATTAAACATGTGAATCAAGAACAATTAATTTTTAATGATCAGGCTGTCTTTTCAGGTACTCTTTTCTTTGGACCATCCCTTAACTGGAGGAGAGTTCCCCAGGGCCCACCGTTGGCCTGCGTCTCACTCTGAGCACGTGACTCTGGCCCTTACCATCCAGAGCTGCAGCTTCCTCCGGCACCAACGTGCGGATGACCCCTCAGCCCGTAACAGGTGTCAGCAAGGGCTTGGCCTCTCCAGCCCGGGAGCTCTGTGACAGGCTCCTCAAAACTTTGTGTTTCTCCAAAACCTAATTTAGGACTTCTAGAAGTCTGTATTTCATCTATTATCAGTCAAATCACCCCGTCCCCAGAGTCCCATTCTTTCCTTAGCCCCCTTCATTAGCTCCGCAGCCCTTTTCTGTTCGGTCCTCGGTCCTCGGCCGCCTCTGAGGCCTCCCTCCTCCCTTGTCTCCGGTGTGAATTCCGGCCACACTGCTTCCCTCCCAGATTCTTAGTGATTTCATTGATATTTGGTTTCTGCTGTCACTGTCCGTCCCTTGCTCCAGAGTGACCCTCCAGTCACAGATCACCTTCTACCGTCCGACTTCCGAGGCCGGGCACGACCAGGGGGCCCGCCCGCCGTCCTGCTCAGCGCCGACTGTCTCGGCCTCTCGTCCGCTCTCACCCTCCCTCTTCACACGTCCACGCTCACCTGGGCCAGGTGCACTGGCAACTCCCTGCAGGGGGTGCACAGCCGCACGCCTTCGCCAACACGCTTCCTCCTGCCCCCGCCGCTCGGAGTCGTGCTCCTGGACGTGGATCCGGTATCTCTCTCTTCCTCCGTCCTGCATGCGGTAGTTCTTGTCCATGTCACCATTACCTCTGGGTTGTTAGGACAATCATCGGATCGCAGTATCAATGTTTATCTTCTGCTTTTTAAAGTACATTACTTTTTCACTTGTCATTCTTTAACCTACACACTTTTCAAGGTTCAAGACTGTATCTTGTCCTTCTAAATACACCCAGCAGATTTTTAACATGTTAGTTTCTTAAGCAATGTCACATTTATTATTTTTTTTTAAGGATTTTTATTTATTTATTCATGAGAGACACAGAGAGAGGCAGAGACCCAGGCAGAGGGAGAAACAGGCCCGACGTGGGACTCGACCCCAGGACCCCGGGGTCATGCCCTGGGCCGGGGCCGAACGCTCCACCACTGAGCCGCCGGGGCGTCCCTAGTTATCAGTTGAAGGGATCATACACTTAAGGTACCAAGGTACGACCTATAATCAGAGGACAGCACAAAGTCGTTCTTTGGAACTAGAAAGGACTCACATTTGTTCTAACAGCCCGTGATAGGAAAGAGGGTTCTCTAAGTCCCAGGTTCCTTGTCTGTATGAAGGAACTGAAACCAAATGACAGAATGTATGTAAGAGGCTTAGTGCAGTCCTGGCAAGGAAGCCGTAGAAGGGGACAGTCGTCCTCACCATCATCCTCACCTGCTGACCTGAGGTCACTTGGTGACCTTAGATGAGCAGCTGACAAGACCTGGCAAAGCAGCAGATGGGAGGCCGAGGCTCGGGGGCTCGCCCTCTAGTTTCACCTGGCCTGGTGCACAAGGGCCCCGTTGGCTCCCAGGCCCCCGAGACTCCCTGGTCCCCCCCCCCGAGACTCCCTGGTCCCCCCCCCCCCCCCCCCGAGACTCCCTGGTCCCCCCCCCCCCGAGACTCCCTGGTCCCCCCCCCCCGAGACTCCCTGGTCCCCCCCCCCCGAGACTCCCTGGTCCCCCCCCCCCCGAGACTCCCTGGTCCCCCCCCCCCCCGAGACTCCCTGGTCCCCCCCCCCGAGACTCCCTGGTCCCCCCCCCCCCGAGACTCCCTGGTCCCCCCCCCCCCGAGACTCCCTGGTCCCCCCCCCCGAGACTCCCTGGTCCCCCCCCCGACTCCCTGGTCCCCCCCCCCAGACTCCCTGGTCCCCCCCCCCCCAGACTCCCTGGTCCCCCCCCCCCAGACTCCCTGGTCCCCCCAGACTCCCTGGTCCCCCCCCAGACTCCCTGGTCCCCCCAGACTCCCTGGTCCCCCCCAGACTCCCTGCCCCCACTCCCGCCCCCAGCCTCCGGGCCCTGCAGCCGGAGCCCCGGCGCCCAGGACACTGCTCGCTCCCGCCCCACCGCGACGGCGGCCGCGGGCGGAGGGAGAGTCGGTCCCGGCACCTGGTCCCGCGGCCCCTCCCGGGCGGCCCAGCGCGCGCCCCTCGGCGGGGGAGGGGGAGGGGGCGGGGGGTCCCCGCTGGGGGCGCAGCGCACGGACCGCGGCAGGTGCCGGCGGGCGGACCCGCGTCGGAGGCGGCGGCAGGCGCGTCTACACCGCACGTCCTGGCTCCGCGCGCGGGTCGGTGCCCCGGGGGGGGGGGGGGGGGCGCCTGCGCTCGGGGCCGCCCGCTCCGGGCTCTCGTCCTTCCCGAGACCCACTTAGCGACCGGGCGGCCGAGCGCGGTCTGCGCCCCCCCGGCCCCGGTCGCCCCGGGTCACCCCCTCCCGGGGTCAAGCCGCGGGGGCCTGAACGACAGCCTGGCCGCCCCTCCGCGGCGCCGCGTCCACCTGCGGGGGACCTGGGGGCGGGGGGAGGGGCGGGGGCGGGGGAGGGGCGGGGAGGGGAAGGGGGAGGGGCGGGGCTCAGGGCGGTCGGGCCGCCGCTCCCGGGCCCCGCCCGCAGTGGCGCCGTCCCCGCCCCCGCGGACCCACGGGCCTGCACCCCGGCACCCCGCACCCCCAGGCCCCGGCACCCCGCACCCCCAGGCCCCTGACCCCGTAGTGCCCTCCGCACTCGCAGCCCCCCCGCACCCGCAGCCCCCCGCACCCCCAGGCCCCGCACCCCCAGGTCCCCGCCCCCCTTTGCAAACCGCTCGGGCCGGAGCGGGGCGGGGCGGGGCGGGGGCCGCGGCCGGGCGGGCTCGCGCACGCGCACTGGGCTCCGGGGTCCGCCCCCCGCGGGCCCCACGTGTTGCTTGTTGTGGCGCCACAGGTCGGGGCGGGCGGGGGCGGCGGGGCGGGGCCGGGGTCCGGGGCGGGTCCGAGTCCCAGAGCGCCCCCGCCCCGCCCCGCCCCGCCCGCCCCGCCCCCGCCGCCGGCTCCGCCCCCCGCCCCCCGCCCCCCCCCCCGCGGCTCCGCCTCGACGTGTCCGGGAAGCGGCGGCTGCTCGGCGGCAGCGGGCGGGAGCGGGCGGCGGCGGCGGCGGGCACCATGCTGGACCCGTCCTCCAGCGACGAGGACTCGGACGGGGCCCCGGAGGCCGAGCGGCGCGAGGGGCCGCGGGCGGCGGGGGCCGAGGGGCGGCGGGCGCGGGCCGGGGGCGCGGGCGGGGCCGGGGGCGGCGGGGCCGGGGCCGGGGCCGGGGCCGGGGGCGGGGGCGCGAGCGGGAGCCCCCCCAGGCCCGGCGACGGCCGCCCGCAGCCCGACGCGCGGCGGGACGAGGAGCGGGAGCGGGAGCGCGAGCGGGAGCGGGAGCGCGGGGTCCGCCTGCAGCTCTACGTCCTGGTCGTGCGCTGCATCGCGCACCCGTTCAACGCCAAGCAGCCCACGGACATGGCCCGCAGGCAGCAGAAGGTGCGTGCGCGCCCGGGACCCAGGGACACCCCCCCGGGGAGACCCCCAGGGACACCCCACCCCGGGACACCCCTCGGGGAGACCCCCCCGGGACACCCCCCACGGGACACCCCCACCCCGGAGACCGCCCGGGAGACACCCCCCGGGACACCCCCACCCCAGGGAGACCCCCACCCCCCGGGAGACACCCCCCGGGACACCCCCACCCCAGGGAGACCCCCGCACCCCTCGGGAGACCCCCCGGGACACCCCCACCCCCGGGACGCACCGGCCGGGGCGCCTGCCCACCTGCCCAGCGCGGGCGCTCGAGGTCCCGGAGTCGGCGGGGAGCGCGGTGCACGCGGGGGGCTCCCGTCCCCTGGGTGGGCTCCCCCGTGGGCCCCCCTCCCCCTCCCCCCGCGCATCCCCCCGCGGGCTCCCCCCCGCGGGCTCCGCTCTCCCCGCGGGCTCCCCTCTTGGGTCCCCCTCCCCTCCTCCCCCTCCTCCCTCTCCCCCCTCCCCCCTACCCCGTAGGCTCCCTCTCTCCGCGGACTCTCCTCTACCTGTGGGCTCCCCCCTTGGATCGCCCTCCCCTCTTCTCCCTCCTTCCCCTCTCCCCGCGGGCTCCCCCCTTGGGTCCCCATCCCCTCCCCCTCCTCCCTCCCCCCGTAGGCTCCCCTCCCTCTCCCCGCGGGCTCCCCTCTTCCCTCCCCCCGATCCCCTCCCCTCCCTCCCCCCTTCTCCCCCCCATGCCCCCCCCCCCCTCCCACCGCCGGGCTAGGCCGCGGCCCCCGGTGGCCTCCAGCAGCGCCCCGCAGCCGGCCTAGCTCAGGGTACACCGACCGCGGACTTGGGCGAAACTGCTGGGATCTGGGGGCCCCGTAGCCAGGCAGGTCCTCACTGGGACGCAGGGGTCGAAATTTTCCTCCGTGAATTTAAAAAAAAAAAAAAAAAAAGTTCTTTTGGGTGCAGGGCGCGAGGCCGGGACTCCACCTGGAGCCCCAGAAGTTGCTGTGGGAGGCGGATCCTGCCCGATCCCCATCCCCATCCCCATCCCCATCCCCATCCCCATCCCCATCCCCATCCCCATCCCGGCCCTGGAGCCCAGGCACCTGGATGGAAAACAAAAGGGCGGTGGGAAGCCTCTAAGGAACGGGCCTTTGTTTCTGCTTGTTTGTGCCCCGCAGAGGCAGGGGCTTCAGGTGCAAGGTCTTCCCACTGCAGCTTTCAAACAAGATCCCAGGGGGCCTGAGGTCCTGCAGAGATGGAGGCCGTGACTCAGGCCACCCCACTTGGGAAAGTGTTTCAAATTAAACGTGTCTAGGGACTCCAAGAGCATGCGGAGCCTAAGGGTCCTAAAGGTGCTGTAGGAATCCACTTGTGTCCTCAGTTGGCCCCCGTGTGCTTGTGATTTGCTCCAGGCCTCTCCAGACGCGCAGCAGCTGTTTATTTTCCCAAGTAGGAACACTCGGGGCCTCAGGATGCCTCTGAAAGCCCCTGCGGCCTCGGGCAGGGGCAGTCTTCTTGCCACCCTCCGTCCTCATTTACGGGGCTTTAGAATCACCTAAGCTCAGGCGGTCTGCAGCCTTCACTCAGGGTACTCAGGGGAGGATCCTCTCCAGCTGTCCGTCCTTCCAGGCCCCGGCACTGTGGGTGATTCACGCACCCATTTCCTCGTCACAAACCGGTTGGCACAGTTGGGTCCCCGCCGTGCATGCCCCGTGGGGTTCCTGTGCACCCGCCACCCCGCTGCTGGGTGGGTACGGAGCCTCCTCCTCCTCCTTGCTTGCAGCGCGGTCACCTGTTGCGGCTCCAGTCCCGAGGCCGAGCAGCTTTCAATAGTCGTCCTTAAAGTAAGTGCAAGTTGTGACCTGTTCCACGTGGTGCTGTATAGAGCGTCTGACGGCCGTCCCGGGCACCACGTTGATCATGCGTGGGCCATTTAGGCTTATTTTCAGTGTATTAAAGCATAAAAACATGGTGAAGCTAAGGCTGTTTTCCTCTGGACGATTTAGCTTTTGTCACTGGCAGCCGATTTATGCCGTGCTCACGTGTCGCATTCTGTCGCGGAGACCTGTGCCTCTTCGCAGCTGCAGATCTGACTCCTATTCAAATGAAAAGTTTCTCCAGTTCCTGGTTAAACTTTCAAGCAGGTAATTCATGGCACTAAGGAAGCTACTGCTGTGACGTTAGGTTATAGCCGAAATCCAAACAAAACACCCTGCTTCTGGCCTCTGCAAAGCGTTTGGGATGCTCGGCGACTTCCATTCTGTAAAGCTCGAGGGCACTGCGTATGGTCAGATTTAATTCTGTGGATTTTTATTGAGGAGGCGGCCACATAGCCTAAGTACGTATTTCCCTTATTCAGAGGGCTCCACGTTTTTTTTTTTTTTTTAAACATGCTGCTTTCTAAAGGGAGCTGGAGCATTTCTTGGCAGTAGGTTGTCTCCTAGGACAGAGAGAAGTGGGAATTTATATTCTTGTGAATCTGATGTACAAGTCAATTAATGCCAAAAGCCTTAAGTCTTGAATTACACAGTTGGGTTTTATAAAGATAACAGCATAATTGCAAAAATCAGTAATCCACTGTGTATTTTTATTCTGTATCTTCAAGTACTCGGTGAGTAAAAGGATTTAATGGCGTAAGCGTCTGAGATGCATATTGCTGCTTACTCCTCAAAACGGAGCATTTAGAGACCCCCCAGAAATGATCTCAAAGGGTCTTTGTCTTAGAAACGACAGGGGGGCCCTATGGCGTCCAGCATCCGTCCAGCTCTCCCTTAGGTGCGGGTGAGCTTCAGGCAACTAGAGCCGAGCCACAGTGCGGGGGTTTTTGTTTTCTTTCTTGGCTGCAAAGCCCACGAGACTAGTTCGGTTTTTTTTTTTTTCTTTTTATCAATGAGGTACCTGAGAAAGCTTAGTAGCATTCACCTCATTTGACTAAAACATACCTTTCTTTTGCTTTTGGCTGGAAAACTTCAATTCCAGGAATGGCCGTGGCCAGCGTGTGCCAGTGGGACCTGTGACTCCTGACGGCTTGGCAGGAAATCGGGAGGTGAGGGTGGACCTGGAGACCAAGCTGTGCACCCGGTGGTCACAGCACCTGAGTGGCCACAGCCAGGGTTTCATAAGTGACACAAATACGGGGCAACGGCTGACGGCGAGGTACTTACGTGGTGCAGTGCCCCAGGCTGATGCTCCCGCGTCAGGATGCCGCAGCAGGGAGCCCTGGCTCCGGTTGCGGCCGGGCCAGTGTGCAAACGACAAGGCGGTGACACATGAGCAAACCCATTTCATCGAAAGGCGATTTGCTGAGCCGTTGGAGAACCTGGAGACCCTGGAGGTGGTGTGCAGGGTGCTCAGAGGGTAGGAAGAGCCTGACGGCCACGCCGATGCCGCCGCGCAGGGCCCGTGCGTGCCCCTGTGGGCAGGGGTGAGACCGCAGGCCTCCGCTGGGAGCCGCTTTCTAGACGTTTAGGACCTACAGTGCTGTAGTTCGGCGGGGTCTGTAGTGGTGGTTGCACGGCTTCGGTTCTCGTTTAATTTAGTCAAGTCAGCTGTTGAAGGAGCCGACTCTAGAGATGAGCAGGAATTAAAGCTTGGTACCTAGTGGCTTTGAGCGTGAGTCCTCCTGCTGTTCTGTGCGTGTTTACGTGCAGGGCCACTGTGATCACACCGAATGAGGACTTCTTAAAACCTCATGTGGAATAATTATTCCCCCCACTTTGCATATTTTCCGTCTCTCGTAAGTTAAGTTTGAGAAGTATAAGCAAAGAATACCGTGACATCAGGTGGGAGGGGCAGAGGGAGAGCAGAACCCCGCGGACTTTGGAGCCTGGCGTGGGGCTCCGTCTCACGGCCCCGGAATGATGACCTGAGCCCAGAGTAAGTCGGGCGTTGGCCCGACGGAGCCACCCAGGTGTGCTTTCTGAGACTTCCCGGACCCCCAGCCCGTAGGGAAAGCCGTAAAAAGGGTAAGGCCTGCTGGGGCAGAGCCCACGACTGCCGAGGGCCGCGTCAGAGCCACCACCAAGCCCGGAGCCCAGGGGCACACCTTGCGTTCTTGTCCGCGGGCTTCAGCAGACGGGAGGGGCTTACTTTCTTTTTTTAAAGATTTATTTTTATTTATTTATGATAGAAAGAGGCAGAGACACAGGCAGAGGGGGAAGCAGGCCCCATGCCGGGAGCCCGACGTGGGACTCGATCCCAGGTCTCCAGGATTGCGCCCTGGGCCAAAGGCAGGCACCAAACCGCTGAGCCCCCCGAAGACGTGAGGGTCTTACAAAAGCCAGACCTTCGGGAGTTATGAGGGGCCGCCCCGTGTGCTCCTCGGGCTTCGGTGCATGTGGTGTAGACGCGGAGGGATGGGTCCTGTCGGCCTCTACTAGCCGGGGTGCGGTGGGGTGCAAAGCCGGCGGAAGCGACCTTGGACCGGACCTCGGCAGTATCTCGGGGAGTCGGTGTTGCTTCGGCTCCTCCAACCGTCCGTGGGGTATCTGGGACCGCAGCACGTAATTTAGGGAGATGAGTTGTGCTCATGAGAACTCAGACATGTTAAGTGATACCGGCGTTGGCCGCTCCCAAAAACGAAATCAGCTGTAATTGTGACACACGACGACTGCTTATCGAGTGCCATAAGATAACAGTATTATTTTCCCTTTTTAGTCTTTTTTTTTTTCTAAATAGAAGTCACTCTCTTTGTACACTCACAAGATGAATAGCACCGTTTATAAGGTTATTAAAGAACTGAAAAGGAAAGCCAAATGCCAGGTTGTGAAGGATGGGAATTCTGAGTGGAAAATCCCGCAGTTATCATTTGGCGGTGAGGCCAGCCTCTTCTGAGTGACCGCGGTTTTTATAATGCATTTCAAACTGATGTGGAGCTTTGGGGGATCAGTGGTGGGTCACACAGTCATGTGTTTCGATTTTTAAGCTATGAGAGATTTAATGACTGTAAATAGCGGATGTATCATTGGAACAAAGGACACCGTCCCAGAGGTGAGAATATTTAGGAATCAAATTATGAAACTATTGTCCTAAATTGGTAACACCTCATCTTAGGACTGTTTCGTTCCCTTTGTTTCAAAATCAGCTAAGGGTTTTGGTGGGATTGCCTTTCTTTAGAAACAAAACAACCCAAAAGACCAAAAACCGGTGCTTTCTATCTTTAGCTGAATAGTAGAATTACCCGGAGAGCTCTTCGGAATCGCGTCATCCAGGTTGCACTCCTGACTGAGGGAATCTCCGAGGCTGTGCCCTTGCAGCTTCCTGGGTGATGCCGGTGTGCGGCCCAGCTCGAGGGCTGCCGCTTGGGGTTTAAAGCTGCGGGCGACCAGGCTTATGCGAACCTGGGCAAGGGGGAAGTGTTCCTCGTACGGAGTGAGATCACCGAGTAATGAAATCAGTATATTCCATATTAAGGTGAAGGCGACCCGGATGCTCTGAGCGCGGAACAGACACGTCCGAGTAATAACGTAGAGTTCACTGAGTCAGGACAACGGAGGCCAGTACCTCGCAGAGGGTCTTTAATTAGGTGACGTGCTAGAGGCGGCTGCCTTGCATTTGCGGTTGCGTGATTCCCTCTGCAACCACAGATGACAGCATTAGGAACGGAAAATCCAGGAGGCTCAGGGTAAGCGTGAGCGTTGCCTCCCATCCCAAAATAAACTGGGAAGTATAGTGGAATCCAAGTAGGAGTTGACAGCGAGAAACGCCTGACTGAGGAGTAATTTCACCAAGGTCTTTCAAGATCCTTAGTGGGAGGACTGTTTCCTGCGTCTGTGCTGGGAGTGCGCACGGGTCCCTCAGAAGGTAAACCTCAGGAGGCATCCGTGACGGATTGTCTCCCAAGTGAAGGACTTGGATTCCCTGTTTTTTTTTTTTTAAGATTTTATTTATTTATTCATAGAGACACAGAGAGAGAGAAGCAGAGACACAGGCAGAGGGAGGAGCAGGCTCCATGCAGGGAGCCCGATGGGGGGCTCGATCCCGGGTCTCCAGGATCACGCCCTGGGCTAAAGGCAGGTGCTAAACTGCTGAGCCACCCGAGCTGTCCGGATTTCCTGTTTAAACAGCTTTAAATGTGTTACTTTTGCCTGCAGTCTTTTTTTTTTTTTTTTTTTTTTTTTGCAAAATTATAGCATTAGTATGGAAAACCTATTCCAAATTGTGTCAGGTCAGTGCTGTACACCTGAAGCTAACACTGTGTATCAACTACACTTCAATAAATTAAAAAAAAAAATAGCATCAATGGGTTGTTAGTTTGCATTTTGGAGTCTGTTTGTAGAGCGTCATGGATGGTCTGCTTTTTTGAAACTTTATCACGTCGCTTTGTAAGCACCATGGTTTGAATATTTTCATCTTCTAGTCTTCAAGTTAGTGATGAGTTTTTGCAATGAAAATGTTACTGGGGCAAAAGGTATGAACAACTCGAAGGCGATCTTTCCAGTCCGGTAGGTGGGACGATGGCCGACTTGCTCCTCGTGGGTAGTGAGGGTGGGTGTCTGTATGGTCTAACATCCTTTTCCCATTTTTCTATTGACCTACGGGTTTCACCAAGGTGAACTCTTTATCAGGGTGTTGAGGAAAGCGTTCCTTTGTGGAGGGTTTCTCGAGTCTTACTGCCTTTAGATATACTTTGATTTTTTTGACATTTGTTCTCTCCCATGGAGAACTGTTTGAAGGACGGAGTTGACTTATTCCCCCGAACAGCTAAGTGATTCTTGCAGCCCCGATTCCTGATAATACTCTGCTTCCCTTACTGAGCTGTGAGGCAAGTTCATACTGTTCCCTTCACTACCTCGTTGGTCAGATATTTAGTGAACCTCTACTTAACACCATCCGAAGTTTTGAAAATACAGTAAAAGATAAAACAAGGAGAAATTCCCTCACAGGCTGGTGTTTAGTGACTTACGGATTGTGCATGTTTTCCTTTACATCTTTCTCTAGGTTGGCTCCTCTGATTGATCCAGTTTTTCCTGTGTGTGTGTGTGTTTTTTTTTTCTTTATTATGCTGAGTGAAATAAGTCAATCGGAGAAGGACTTTATATGTTCTCATTCATTTGGGGTGGTTTTTCCTGTTGCTAGTACTACATACATTTGATTCCAGATAATCCTTTATTTTAATAACCTGATAGGGTTCGTTCCCATCTGTCACATTCTTTCCATCCTGTTCCCCCTTCTTTTTTTTTTTTTAAAGATTTATTTATTTATTTATGATAGACATAGAGAGAGAGAGAGAGGGGCAAAGACACAGGAGGAGGGAGAAGCAGGCTCCGTGCCTGGAGACCGACATGGGACTCGATCCCGGGACTTCAGGATTGCGCCCTGGGCCAAAGGCAGGCGCCAAACCGCTGCGCCCCCCAGGGATCCCCTGTCCCCCCTTCTTTTAAATAAAATTGCATCAGTACAGCAGCAGCGAGGAAGTGCAGGTCTTCGGGGGTTGGGGGGCCCTGGGCTCCATTCTTCAGTAGTATCCATGCATCGGGTGAGTAAGGCATCTCCTTTCTCTGGGTCTCTCGGTCCTGGCTTTTTCATTTGTAAAATGGGGATAATGCCCGCGGAGAATTTTTGTTGTAATTAAATGATATATATCAAGTGCTCAGTTCAGTGCTTACGATACATACGCTTCGGGTTGTGCGTTATCTTTTTTTTTTTTTTTGGTCAATTAAGCCTGTTGGCAACTGTTTTACGGAATTCAGTCTTCTCGCAACATCAGCGTCACTCAGTGAAGCCTCTTATGTCTTTGTGATGTTTTATAGGTTCATTTACGTAGGCTGAGGTTTATGACCAAGGTTATTTTTAAGCATTTTAACATTTTTTAAAAACTCTGGCTTCTCTTGTTCTGTTGGTCATGCTCAGCTAACTTCGTGTTAACTGATGATGTGACTTTACTGATTATTTCGGTCATGATTACCCCAATCCTTCTAGGTCGCCTGCGTGGGCGGGTGGATCCTCAGATTGTAGGGACTTGTCCTGACCGGAGCTCCACCCTTTCTGCTTGAGGTCACTGGTAAGAGTGCTCAGGAGCGTGTATTTTTGGCCGTACTTCCGTTGATCCAGGCTTTACCGAGGAATGCCTTTGGTATCGTGCTAGGGAATATATTAGTGTTTTAGGGTATTCTTTGTTACTCTGTTACATTAGGATAAGGACATCAGGAACGGACTTTGAACGTCACCAAATTCCTTGTCACGTCAATTGAGGTCGTTGCCCAACCTAATCTCACTGGTGCGACTAAGTTTCATATTGTTAAATCATATTTACATTTCTAGGGTGATGGCTCCCCCATCGTGGTTTTTAATACACTTCTGATTTCCGGTTTCCTAGACTTTTATTGCTTTATTTTTTGCCTGTGTTCCGAAAGGTCCGTCATTGTCTATGGTGCCTGTCATTAACACGCTGGATTTTAAGGAATAGTATTAAGTGAGGAATGTATAGACTTTACTCAAGGATAGGGGCTTTTTGTTTTTTGTGTGTAAAATAGATACTTGTTTGACAGCAGACAATTCACTCATGAAATTAACTCTACCCAGAATCTATTTTTGGTTTTTCTTCTTTGATCCTATTTGATGTTCTCCTTATTCCACATTCAAGTGTGATAATCATGACTTCAGAGAATTGGCCATTTCTGGGTTTTCAGCTATATTAACATAGTTGGACATACCTCTTTTGTTTTCTCTATGGGTTTTCAGTCTTCAGGTTTTATCTGTCCCTTAAAAAACTGCATTCGAGAGGTGCCGCGGTGGTTCAGTCGGTTCAGCATCTGCCTTCAGTTCAGCATCTGCCTTCGGTTCAGGTCATGGTCCCGGGGCCCTGGGGTCGGCCTGCAGTTGAGCTCCCTGCTGGGGGGGGGGGCGGGGGGACTCTGCTTCTCCCCCTCATGTGCTCTCGCTTGCTCTCCCGCTCATGCTCAAGCTCTCTCTCAAACGAATAAATAAAGAATCTTTAAAGAATTCATTAGACCCCCCAGATACTCTTGCTTTTTAGATGTAACTTCATAAATCTTTTTATAGTTGCTGTTTCCCTAAGATTTTTATTTGAGGTGGGGGGAGCGGAGTTGGGAGAGATAAAGGTGGTTCTTTCATCTGGCAGCTTAATTAGGGTTCTTTTATTTTCTGCTTTATAATAAAATGAAAGTATATGAAGCTATGAATTTACCTCTAGATACAGTTTGGCATCAATTCTATAATAATATGAAACTTTTGCTGTTTTCCTTTTGAACCGGTATTAACACAACTAGAATACTTAGAAATTTCTAGTGTTGAAGTTTTGTTTTCTCTTTAATAATTTCTAATTTTACGTTGACACTGTGGTTCACTGAACTATTTCTTTGTAGTATGTGATTAATTTTTTAAGAATTTTTAAAGTATGAGTCGGGGGGGAGGAGGAGCAGAGGGAAAGAATCTCAAGCAGGTCCCGCAGTGGCTGCAGAGCCGCGTACGGGGCTTGATTCCATGACCCGAGCTCATGACCTGGGCCACAAGGGAGTCTGACATGCAGCTAACGCAGCTACCCGAGTCCCTCAATTAGTATTTCGTATCACAAGTCCTGTGCAGATTTTCTGACTTTGGGATTTTTTTTTATGCATCTAATAAGTGTGAGTGATCATTCCTGCCTTGTCATCTTTATAGTGACTGTTACCCTACTATCATTGTACGATTATTTCTAGAAGTATTTAATTCATAAGTTTTGATACCAAATTCCTGAGTGTGAAGGTAAGTATATACTTAAAGGGAGTTCCTTTTCACTGATTTTGCTTCATTTAGTGTGGTATTGGGCAAGGATTTTTTGTTCGACTTTGAAGTTGAAATTGCTCTATCAGGTGCTGATATCTCCAACACACATGCTCTCGTTCACCTATATATGCCTCTAAACGTGCACGTGCGTGGATGCATGCACACATTTTGAGGTTTTTGTGTATTGAGGAAAATCAACGCAACAATTTTGGCCTAGTCTTTGCTTTTGTAAGAGCTTGAAACGGTCATTGCTAGTGTAACCGTCTCATTTTCTCTCTTGTCCTGTGTTTTCAGTTTCCTTTGCTTTTGTTTTATCTTTATTGTATGCATTTCACCTCTCTCCTATGCTGGAGTCAGGGACGGGGAGAGTGGCAGGACATGGATCTTAGGCCTCCCTTGTGGTTGTGCCTGTTGCTTGGATTCACTGGGCAGAGCGTATGTGTGTGTTAAGCGAGGTCTCCAGCTTTCTTCATGGATTACGAAGTTAGTAGACGTTCATCTGAATGGATTTCAGTTTTATATTCAGTCTGCAGTGTTTCCTTTAAAGATACTCTTACGTATCTGCATGAATATTGGAAGATGGGAAAATTAAATTCCGCTATGAAACCCGTATTTTTATTACTTTCACAAATTTAGGGAAATATATTCCAAATTTTATTTAAAGAGATGAGAATCTTATTTTAATTTAGTTCTCTAGAAAAATATTTAAAACTCAAAACACTGCTTTAGCCAAAAAGGCTTACAGAATGCTGCGTATCCTCAGGAGCCATTCTGAACTATAACAAGACAACTACTGATTACGTTTTTGAAGCTCTGGTCTTCCTGACCGGAAGGACTTCATGTATTCTTGAGCAGTGGGAAGTAGGGGGCTAGAATGCATGTCCTTGTTGTTTCATCCCTGCTTCAACTAGAGGGCCGCGTGCTTCCCATGATCAAACAATGCACCTGAAATGACCGAGGGAGGCCAAAATGTAATTTTTCATGATTGTGGTCCAAGTGCACAATCTCATAAGAATTCCTATAGTTTGCTCACTATGTCCTAGAATCCTAGCCTTTGGACTTTATTTCCTTTTTTTATCCTTACGAATACTTAAGAAGTGTTGTTGCGGATAAAATACAGTTGAACCCAGTGCAAATCCTGCCATAAGGAAGCTGAGATCTAACACGTGGGATGTTGAATTTGTGGTCCTTCGGATGAGTCGAGATCCAAAGGACAACTGTTTGGAGCTCAGGAGCAATTTGGGTACAAGAGGTAGATTTGAGAATGGATTGTACTATCCATCGTTACGGGGATTGTAATTGAAGGCATGGGCTTGGATGACGTGGTAGGAAAGCAAGTCCAGCAAAAACGGTTGTGATGCCTCGGGTTTCAAACTTGAGGATTTTCGCAGGAGACAAGGTTGAGCTGGTAAAGGAAATGGAGGAGGGGCAGTCACGGTAGAAGAGAGGATCTGTTTAATAGGATGACGTAGAAGACAAGGTCAAGTGCTATGGAAGGTCAAGTAAGACGGGGGTTGGAAAGGTTACCTGGATTCGGCGATACGGAGGTGACCCCGCCAACTTTTTAGGTTTAATGTCATGATGCAATTTTCATGTTATTTCCAAGCTGTATTTTATATGCCGAATTCAGGCTTTCTTACGTCCTCTGACGAACAGCTTGGGTTCTACATGGTGGCTCTCCTGCCCCGGACTAGGCCTCAGTGCTGCTCTTTGTAGACTGCCGGGTAGAGGGACGCTATAAATACAGCTCTGTACGTGTGCATGCGTATGTGTTGTGCTTTATGAAAGGGAGATAGAAATTATTGATGAGCTTAGCTTTCAAATGTGCAATGGAGCCCTACGCGACGTATGCTACGGAGAGCAGATCTTTGACGTTGATTGGCATTTTTACTGAGTTTAGAACTTAATTGTGTATAAAACAAAGATTTTGTGTGAGTGCTGGCATGCATACCAGTGGGAAGGGAGGCCGTCTTGGTATTCTTAGCCTATTGGTAATCTGTCTCCCCTCCTGTGTTGACCCCTCCCTTTTGGCCTTTCCAACTTCCACTCTTCTTTATGGAAAGCCCCTAGAGGAGCAGGGCTCTGCCTTTGTCTTCTCTAAACTGCTCTCCGACGTGAAAAAGGATGGATCCTCCAAGATGCTGTGAAGACCCTATAAAACTCCTGAAAAAAGCACCTAGCACGGTGCCTGGCATGGAGTAGGTCACCAAAGGGTTTTTTTCTATGTTCTCATTTTCATTTAGAAAAATGTTCTATGGAGCCTGTTAACATTGATGTAGGCAGCAAACAGGGGCAGTGTTTCGACAGGTATTATATTCTAGGCTCTGCTTTAGGCACTGGGGGCGTAGGTGTGGACCTAACTGCCCTCGTGAAACTTGTAGCAGAGATGGCATATCAGCAAGTATATGTGTAAGTATCGAGGGCCCGTGGAAGGGGGTTGGCACGCATCGCTGATCCAGGTGGGAGGTCAGAGGAAGGCTCCCTGAGGAGCAGGGACTGGTTGACTTAAGCAGAAGTCTTTGAGCCACTTGAAGATGGGGTTGAACGGTGAGGAGAAAGAACACGCGGAGGGCACTGACAGCAGGGCGGAGGGCTGTGGGGGCAGTAAAACCAGCTGAGGACAGCAGAGAGGTAGGGGGGCTAGAGTGGACGAGAAAGGGAAAGTAGAGAAGGGACGACTGGACTGGTAGGCGGCAGGCTCACGTACGTTCTGCAGGTCATGTTAGGGTGTTCAGAACTGAAGTTTGGGAGCCGTTGAGTTTTGGGCAGGTACAGGAAGTGACCGGATTAAAAATCTAAAAGGGTCTTTGACCTGAGAATCCCGCACTGCCTAACCCAAGGGGCCACCATTTATGTGCAATTTAACGTACACGGCGAAAGTTCTCTGGCCTGGGGCAAGAGTCAAAGTGGGAAGACCAGGTAGGAGGCTGTGGCGTATGGCGATGGTTCGGGTTTGAATAGGTGGTCGCCTAAGAGGTGGTGTACGGTGTGGGACGTATTTACTCCACGTCATGATGTGTTTGTGACCTTGAATGATCAGCACGGTAAAGTAGTGCTGCTGTGAGGGTCTAATGTGCTCAGACCAAGCCATTGAGGTTTACGTACGTAGTTCAGTAGAAACCTTGCAGAACTTAGGGTTAGTCTGTCCATGCTCCCCACGTGCCCGCCAGCTTCCCGGAAGGAGCCCTTTGAACTCTTCATTTTTTAGTTCTTTTGGGAAAAACTTCATAAATGGAAATACCTGCAGCACTTTCTCTCGTTGATTCTTTCTAGGGTTTAGCCTTCCCTCCTGTAGAGCACATGGTGGGGAGAGTCAGCTCCTACCAGCATCTGGCCCTTTCTCTTCTACTTGGAATAAGGTTCTTTACCATTGCTGGTTTCTGCCAGTTGCCTCCGATATGTTGTTACCGTCTTGCAAACGGTAGAAGTTTTTAGGCACGTGGCTGGGTGAAGACCCTTCTTGCCGCCCCCCTTTTGTCATCCACAGGACTGTGCATGGTCGTCCAGAGAATGTGGGTTGAGACGATAGCCCTGGAGGACACCAACTTCATTTCTCCCACGTGAGAGCAGGAGCATGTCCATGGCACCATCAGTCCTCATGGGGATGACACAGGCAGCGTCTTTGTTTTTACACAACCCTGGAAGACCAGCTCCAGACTTGAGGTTCCACGGACGAAGGCGGGAAGGGAGTCTTGCCAGTATAAGAGCAAGGATGTGGCGTACAGATGGTGGCCCCGGGTCGTTTTGATGGCTGGGGAACAATCGGAATCGGATATGGGTTCCAGCTCCTCATGCGGTGACCTGGAGCCAAGACGGATTTCCGACTAGTGGGGTGTGGGTGGAAGCGATGGTGCGTGCAGAGTGCAGACATATGGGCCACTCTCTGTGAAGGGGAGAAAGTCTTCTCTACCTTTGACGTCTTCTAGCTGGACTGAGAATTAAATTTACATGAGGCAGACCAACAAGAGGAGAAAAGCTTTATTGCCTGCACAATAGGCCCAATGATAGGGACATAAATAGGGCAGGTTTTCTGTTTTTAGGCAAAGACCATAAATCGGAGGAACGGACAGGACAAAGAACTGAGCTTGGGGAGCTTCCATTATTGTGGAATTCTAGACAGGATTTGGGGCGGGGTAGTAACGTAGTAAAGGGTTTTCTTGTGTAGGCTCCCGGCCTCTGCGTTTCCCCGCTGCTGTGATGGGGACATCTGTGTACCTCTGGGATAGGATCCTCTCGTGTGGGGGCACGTGCAGAGCTGGGTGTTGTCCTTGCGGAGGCGTCTCCAGTAACTTACGGTACCACGCCAGGGCCCCGGGGTGGCCTATGGGGCGTCTGACTCCTGGTCTCGGCCCGGGCCGCGACATCCCGTGGGAGCCCTCGCTCGCGGGAGGTCAGCCTGCCATCCTCCCCCGCGCCCTCTCCCTTGGCCCACCGGGGGGCAGCCTGCCTCGGGTCCTCCCTCCCGCGGCCGGCACACCTGCCGGGCTGCACCTGCGCAGCCACCTGGCCGGGGCTGATGCCGCCGGCTGAGGGTCGCCGCACAGAGCGGGGGCCACCCCACTTCCCGGATCTCGAGACCGAGAAGTGACCTCGTCCTGTTCGTGCTGATTTTCCAAGTCGCTTGGGTTTCCCCTGTCAGGGCAGGTCTGTGCTGTCGTGGTCTAGCTGCGTCAGTCCCGTAGCAGAAGCCACCTGTGTCCCTGTCCTGCCGTGGGAGGCAGGAGGCCTCTTGTGGCCACGAGGGAAACCCCGCAGGGATCTCCGGAACCGGGATGCACATCCGTTGCCGCAGCAGCTGCCTCTGGAGTGTTCCGTGAGGACGGCGCCCTGCCAAGGCCCCCGTGTCTTCAAGCACCCGGAGGCCCTCGTGCTTGGAGCCGTTGACTCTGCAAACCGAGAGCTACCGAGTGAGGCGAGCTCCTGTCGCGACCGTGTCACGCCGCAAAGCCAGCTGGTGGCCGTTGGCCACGGGTCTTAGAAACTTTCCTTGGAGTTCTTGGTTCTCCTCTCCGGCCCCCTTCATTGCCGCCTTAAGTTGGCGCACACTGAAAACCAGCGGTTCGCCGCGGGCTGATAAAACCCCAGCACACGTTTTTAAATATCTGTGGGATACGTTGGTTTTCTCACGATTGGGGATCACTATTGGTGTTAGTGGGTAGGGCCTGAGGATTCTGGAAAACCTGAGATGCACGATGCTCCGTAGGGTGAAAGACACATCATGGGGGTGTCCTATGGGATATTATGCAGGAAAAGCCCGTCTGGTTATCTGAGCCTCGAGGAGAGCTCTTTATAGAATACAGAGTGTCTCGTGTGTGGGTTTAATACGTCCGATCTTCCCAGAAATACAACCTCTGGGTAAATTTGGGGAAAGATTCCACTTTATTTCTTTTTTAGGAGCTTTCCTGAGAATTGCTCACCGTGTTGCACTGTCACCACCAGCAGCGGTGCTTGTGATACTTGTGTTACGGACACAGGATGCTCGTGTCCACTTTGATTTTGAATTGTCCCATTCTCCTGAATTGTATGATAAGTGAACTTCCGAGCCCTTCAAAACCCCAAAAAGAAGTAGCGCTGACCTTTGGGTTGCGAGCTGCTCCACTCAGCTTACACAGACCTGCACCGTGCGTAAGTGGGTGCGTATGTGGGTGCGTCTCCAGTCTCTTTCCCCTTGGACCAGCCATGCCCAAGCGCTTACGTCTGAGATACGTGTTACTTCCCTTCATCTTGTTATCCCAGTTAGGATATTAGGGTTTTGAAAATATGAGCAAATGATCTAACCTGGTGATAGATTTCACTTCTGTGCAGCAAAAGGGGGGTGTCTTTCTAAAGAGGGGGCAGCCCATGCGTTAGGGCCTGTCAGAGAGCGCTGTCGCTCGGAGGGGCAGCCACGGATCAGGCCCTGGCAGCTCTAAGGGCACCGTGAGGGACAGGAAGGCTTCAGGCTTGGGGGGGGTACCGCAGGGTCCGTAGGCCTCTGGGCAGAGGCGGGAACTCCGGCCTGGGTTGACCAGGAGCCAAGGGCTCGGGTGGGCAGTCGGACGGGCGTGGTCTCCGGGAGGAGGCGGGAGTCCTGGGCACGGCGCGTGGCAGGGAGCGAGCCTGGGGGCGGTCTCCGCCGGCTCATACGCCCCCGACTGTGCAGCCCCTCACTGAAGGGGAAACCCGAGGAGGAGCCGAAGAACAGCCGGCCTGGCTGTTGGGGCCTGTTAGTCCCGAGCCGCAGGGCGAGGGAGCCTGTGGGGCCTGGGTCCCGGCCTCCTCCCCGCCGCCCCACTGCTGTGCTCTCCCGGGAACTAGGCGCCGGGGCCACAGGCTGAGCCGTGCTCCTCCCGTCACAGTTCTTGTGAGTTGAAGATCCCGTGCTCCGCTTTCCTAATTTCATCTGAACCTTTTTTTACATGTACCTTTGAAGGAGCGTGACAAATTTTCTGAATTTATGTGGGTTTGAAATTCTGTTTTGATAGAGAAATTGGGCATCACACTCTGCGTTGAAATCCTCCTCCCTCAACTTTGAAGATACTAATGCCCACCCTTCCGGCTTCCAGAGTCGCTAATGAGAAGTTCAAAGTCTGGTTTCTTTTTTTTTTTTTTTTTCATTCTGGATCCATTTTTTTTTTCTCGTGCTGTTAATGTTGGGTTTAGAGGGTTCTTTTTTTTTAATAAATTTATTTTTTATTGGTGTTCAGTTTGCCAACATGTAGGATATTGACTTGGAACAAATCATCTTAAGGTTTGTGTGGAATCAGAAAAGACCCCAAATGGCCAGGGGAATATTAAAACAGAAAACCATAGCTGGGGGCATCCCAATGCCAGATCTCAGGGTGTACTACAAAGCTGTGGTCATCAAGACAGTGTGGTCCTGGCCCAAAAACAGACACAAAGATCAATGGAACAGAATAGAGAACCCAGAAGTGGACCCTGAACTTTATGGTCAACTAATATTCGATAAAGGAGGAAACACTATCCACTGGAAGAAAGACAGTCTCTTCAGTAAATGGTGCTGGGAACATTGGACATCCACATGCAGAAGAATGAAACTGGACCACTCTCTTGCACCAGACACAAAGATAAACTCAAAATGGATGAAAGATCTAAATGTGAGACAAGATTCCATCAAAATCCTAGAGAACACAGGCAACGCCCTTTTTGAACTTGGTTTAGAGGGTTCAAAACCGTTACGATCTCTCTAAGTGTCCTGTGCTACGTGCTTGTTAATTCAGTGTGGCTCTCGGCACGTGGCCCCTTAATCCAAGGAAATTCTAATTTTTTTTTGCTTGTGATGCACAGAGGCTGGGTTCTAAAGGGCGGTGGTTGCTTTTGTTCCGGGTGAGACAGCTCCTGGAATCGCTCCACTGTCTGAGCCCACTCAAAAATTTCTCGAGGTTCTATTTGGATGAATTTTCTAATCCTGCTTTTGAGATTATGTTAAAGGGTTTCCTCCTGCCTCTTGGCTTTAGGTATCAGAGAAATGTAAAGTTAGCTCAGGGAAATCCAAGAACAGAACAGGCCGTGGTGTCGGAGTTCTGATCTCCGGGCCTCCGTGGCCCTCGATGTTGACCTCGTGGGCTCCCCTAGATGGCATCGCCCCCCACACCCCCTTGCAAAGGAAGATTTGTATTTTTTCCCTGATACAAGAGCTCTGCCCTAAAACCGGTCGGACTGCCCTGACGTTGGGGGCATGAGGTCCACCGCAGGATGCGTGGCCCAGCCTGGCGCATGCTAGTGAGCCTCACGGCCTGGCCTGAAGCGACGGGAGGGTTCGCTGACCTCGTGCAGCGGCGGTAGCAGGGAGGTGCTCAGGCCCACGGGGGCCGGTTCCAGTCACAGACCTTAGTGTCGGCACCTCGGCCTTGGACTTGTGAGTGGTCATGAAGTGCAGTGGCGTCCGTCCAACGGCTGGGACGGTGGTCGGACTTGATGCCCGGCGCCTGCTGTTCAGGGGCGGCCCGAGGGCTTCTGACCCCGTCACCCGGGCAGCCCTGCACCTGGCTGTGGGACGCGGAGAGTGCGCGTGTCGCCACGCGCCTCCTCTCCCACGGACCGTGCTGCAAACTGTCCTGTAGCTTGGCTTTTCCCCGCCCAGCACCATATCCTGAATGTTTTCCTTTGCAAACGACTCACTAGTCGCGTACTCTTTTCTCTGTGGACCCAACCTCATTAGCGTTTCGGCCGTGGTGGCCGGTTCAGCGTCCCGTAGAGGGACGAGGCGTGGATTTCGCGGTGTTCGTAGCCTGGGCGTAACGACGGGTGTGCGCGTTCTGAGGCTTACGTAGTTGGCCCCCGTACAGGGCACCAAGCACGCCCCCGCCCTTCAAAGTCAGATCTCGGGAAAACTTTGACTCCCTGAAAACCTAATCCCTTAAAAACGTACCCCCAGTTTTCACGCTGACGGCTTGCTGCGGCCCGGAGGCCTTCCCGGCGACCACCACGTGGATGGGCCACGTTACGGGCCCGCGCTCTGGTCCCCAGGGAAGCTAGAGGAGACGTTGAAGGAAAGTAACGTCTGTCCCAACACCCGCACGGAGCGGCCCACGTAGTTAGACTCCTGTTCCAGGGGTGGAGTCCCGAGTGACGTGTCACACACCGTGGGGTCTGCCCGAGCGCCATCTCCCTGTGTCCTCACCAGCCCCGAATTTGCCCGGAACGACGCCTTTGGGGGCCGCCTTTGGTGCTCAGAAGACGTCCCACTGGGCCCCGCCAAGGTCCGACATCTCTGCATATTGGTCGTGAAGGGATCTCGTCTCAAGGATGTGGGAGTGTTGGCTTTTCAGGTGTTCTCGTAGCCGTTGTCGGGCCGTTCTGTGAAGCAGGTGGTGAGGCCGGGTGGCATCCACGACCCGCGGTGGTGTCTGGAAAGCCTGTCAGGAGAGGGGTGTGTGAGGAGGAGCGTCCTGGGGGCGGAAGGGGTGAGCGGAGGGGGTGAAGGCGGTGGAGGGGCTTGGAAGGCCGTGCGATCTGAAGGCACGAGCGGGGAGCACACCGGCCCAGGTCCGTGGGGGGACTTGAAGGTGATGCTGCGGGTCGGAGCATTGCCTCCTACTTGGGGTCAGGTCGGGGCATCGCCTCCTGCTTGGGGTCAGGTCGGGGCATCGCCTCCTGCTTGGGGTCAGGTCGGGGCGTCGCCTCCCACGAGGGGTCAGGTCGGGGCATCGCCTCCCGTGACGTGACCTAGACAGCGGCGCCCGGAGGGGACGGGAATGACTGTCGGGCCCCCAGGCTGGGAGGCAGCCTCCGCGGCTCCTGGGGTGCGAGTGCAGGCACCTGCCTTGCAAGGCCATCTCCCCGGCTGTGGAGCGGCCGTCGGAAGCTGTGCCCTGGGGGGCCGTTGCCGAGATGAACAGTCTGCTCGGAGACGTGGGGCGCTCCCGGTTCAAACAAGTGAAATGTAAGAACAGATGCAGCAACGTGGGAAAGGGCGAGCCGCGCAGGTAGGGGGGAAAGCCGGCCTCCTGTCCGGTGGTCACCGACCGCTCCTGGTCACCAGGGGACTCCGGAGCCACAGAGGGTGAACGAGGGTGGGGCGCGGGGTGGTTTGGAGGCTGGAGTGTCCCACTCGAGCGTTCAGCTTAGGTCTCAGGGTTGAGGGATCGAGCCCGGCCTCTGGCTTGGGGGCTGCTAGAGATTCCCTTTCTCTGCCTCCGTCCCCCGCTTGCATGTGCACACACGCTCTTAAAAAAAAAAAAAAGGAAGACTAGAGACTTAAATTCAGGTTTTACTTTTTATTAAAAATCTAGGGTTTTGAAGGCCTGGCTCTGAAACTGCAGCATGTGGTAGGCAGCTAACAGGAGGCCTCTAACTGCACATCCCCGAGCCTCCCGCCAGGCGTCCCGCGTCCGCAGGTACGGGTCGGGCGAAGGAGTTCACATTTTAACAGGCACCACGGTCACGGCCACCAGCGGTCCCTGGCCGAGGGGTGTTGCGAGGTCCTACGCAACGACGCGTCGCGGGAAGGCGGACGATGCCAGGTTGCGGGCTGTCTCACGACGACGCTGTCCCTAATCAGCTCTCCTAGGATCATCCAGACAGAACCATCTGTAGCGCGGGCGTGGGGGGATGCCCAGGAGAGCCCGTTGATGGGGGACTTGGCTCAGGTGATCGCGGAGGCCAGGAGACTCCAGAGTCCGCTCGGCAAGCGGCAGGACCGGGAAGAGCACTGACCTCACCTGAGATGAAGGCCTGGGCGTCGAGGGACGGAGCGCTAAGGCCGCGTACGGGCCCGCAGATCCAGGAGCCCGGGGCCGGCGTCCGGAGCAGGAGAGGATGGACGTGCCACGCAGCCTCGTCCACCGTTTCCGCTCTCCTCGGCTCCTTGGGCCTCGTGACGTCCAGCAGCCTCGGGGAGGGCAGGCTTGCCCCGTGTCCTGATCCGCGGGCCGCTCTCTGGGAGTTGTGCTCTCACGCCCAGGGTCGGTCACCTGCCCTCCGGGCGCCCTGCCGCTCCGTGACGACACCGCACGACACCGTCCTCTCCGCTGTGCTTCCTGGAGCGTCGGTTTTGACCATGTTTGGGCCTATTGGCTGCTCTTCCGAAATGGGGTTAACCGGTTCGGGTCTTCGTGTTTCCGGCTGTTAGGAGACTCAGCAACAGATTTCTGTTGTATCCTTACGTCACGACCCCTGGTATTTCTGATTCTCATGCTGGATCTCTGAATACATCTTTCATTTCAGATCCCTCGTCCTTGGCCTTAGATTTCCTGTATTCAGTGAATTTTGCATCTAACTAAACTCAACCCAGAGTTTACTTTTGAGACTTCAAAAGTGCATCCGTAAGGATTCTCCACCCTGGTTAAAAATCACCGTGATTTTCTTGGTATTTGAGAGGATTTGTACCTTTTGCTTCAGGCTACAATTTAGTATACAATCTTCCCAGCCTATGAAGCAGTTTTTCTTGCACAGGCTTGTTAAATCAGTTTTTCATCTTTTTATTCCTTAGAGAGGAATAAACCTTCATCTCTAGGCTTTATAGTACCTTTATCACTTAATATTTGAACATGCTCAGCGCTTTAATTTTAATACGACTAAATGGAATATGTAAGATGCAACGCTCACCATTTAGCACCTCGCGTCACGGTCGATGTCTCAAACCTAATCGTGAAATCCCTGCGCAGCAACGGCTAGAACGCAGCATAATTCCTTACTTCTGAATTTTTAGGATAGAGGCACGTGCCCCAGTTTTCTCTTCATATATTTTAACCATTGTGCTGCACAAAAACCAGTACAACCTTGTGTTTTGCTCCTCCGCTCCCCCCCCCCCTGCCCACCTTCGATGGAATCTCCAGTAGGTATTCCTGGAACACAACTTGGATAATATGTCAAAATCTGCTGCCTGTAGTGCCGCGCATCTCATTTTGGTAATTAGTGTTCAATTCTGAGTTGTGGTCGAACCTTCCGACTTCGAGGTCTGAAGATCGTCTTCCTCCGAGGGCCTGCTTCTGGCTGAAGCTTGCAGTGGGAGCGACTGATAAATGAAGCTTCATAGTTTGCTTTTTTTTTTTTTAACAACAACAACAACAAAAAAACCATGGGGGGAAAATCTGAAACATACGGGACATGAATGCGAGAGGGCTAATTTTAATCGGGGTGATTGGAAAAGGCACCGAGGAAGATGGCCTTTGAATGAGGTCTTACGGCTGAAAGGAGGTGGTTTCAGAGGAGCCAGTGCGGCAGGGATGCTGAGAGCCTTTGGTGTAATCTGGTGAGATTTGCACGTGAACGGGCACGGGGGTGGTAAGTTGGGCAGGTCAAACCGGGGATGTCCGAGTACCGTGCAAAGAAACTGGGATGCAAAGAAGGGAGCGCCCCTTAGTCGTCACACAGTACACGCCAAGCCCAGCCTCAGTCTGCGCTGGAGGAGGCGATCTTCAGAGAGGTGATGAGGCTTCACAGTGATGTCACGCAGCGACCCCTCCAAGGAAAGATCCTCATCACCTGCAGTCCTGTGTGGCCATCATCCTGCTTCTGATGGACGGTGATAACCCGCCTTCTCCCTCATCCCTAGCAGAGAATTGAGGGGATCCGTTTGGCTCTGCCCGTCCGTGGGGAAATGGCGATTGAAAAGCCCAATTTGAAGTTTTAAATCTCCCAGAAGCCCCTTGACCTTGCCCTGCTAGGAGTTTACGGGGTAAGAATGACCTACGACGTAGGTACGTACACACGTGCCTATGCAGGGACTTGGCAACAGAAAAGCCTCAGAATAAAATATCGGTACATCTTTTCATTTAAATATGGCTTTAGGCCTCATGTCTCTCTTTCTAGCTGAGTTTTGCTCAATCCCTTCAAATCGCCTCCTGTAAATCTCTTGTTTCTCAAACGCCGATAGCTGGCTGACCATGTCGAGCACCTGATTGCCGATCCCTTACTCGATGTGACTTCGGATAGCGTCCCGGGACGGCATACGTGACACCTGAGTCCCTGCCCCCAGACTAATTTGGGATGCATCCCTGTCGGGGTATTTGAGGAGCTGTTTTCTACTTAATCTGTTCACCTGTATCTTCGATCCGAGTGCCAGTGTCCCGCGGGATGTGCATCGTAGGGCATGTTCCTCGAGAGGGGAGCTCCCGGGAACGGTGGCAGGTACGTGTCCGTGAGGTGAGCAGCCTAGACCCCCAGGATGACCAGGATTCCCGCTAATTTACTAAGTATCCCTCTTAGAGGCAAGGCCAGTGGGTAATTGTCTGAGGCTCCAAGCCATGAAGACAGTTTGTCACTAATCTGGGACGAATTTCCATATGACTGCGAGATGGGCAGCAAGTCCCGACCCGGACCCCGCCCTTGGGATCAGCCTCGGCCCCAGGCAGGGCGAGCTTCGTCCTGGGGGCCACTGCGAGGGGTCCGGAACAGGAGGCCGTGACAGCAGCCCTGCTCCCGCCTGGTGCCCGCCTCGCTGCTCCGTGGCCGCCGCCTGCGGCCGCCCCGTCCCCCTTCGGGTGCCGTGTCCTCCCGTGGGATCCCTCGTGCACCTTTCAGCAGCCCCTGTGCTCGCCCTGCCCGACGTGGCCTCCACCTGGACCCGGTTTCCCTCGCGCTGAGTCCTCCGCCCCCCCACCCCCCCGCCATCCTGTGGGCCCCTCCAGGGTGGCATCTTTTACGCCCAGGCCCTCTCTACCATCTCTTCGTTGGCGGACTCTTTCTTTTTTCTTGCTCTTGTGCTCTGATCAGTGTGGAATTTCAAGTCCATCCTTCCGTAGTCTGTCGTGTCAGATGGCTTAATTTTACGGTGACGTCGTCTTGTCTTTGTGGGAAGTCGCACTACGGCCTGGCGGCTCAACTCCCCGAGGGACTGGGCTCTTCCTTAGCTCACAGGCGCGTTGCTGGCTGCGCATCTTCCTGATCCTGCCCTTCGTATCCAAGCCAGCTTTGCCTGGTTGCGTTCCCCTTGCGGGTGTCCCTTTGTTCTGGAAGCCGGTCCCATGACCTCCTATGGAGGCGGGTATGCATAGGCCTGATGGACAGCTGAAGAGCTTAAAGCTCTGACATCCGTGTCGTAGAGTTTACCCGGGGACACACGGGAAGGCCCGGGACGAACCAAGCCTGGGACGCTCCCCTTGCTGATCTTCGGTTCCGTAGCTAAGAATGTGGGTGCAGAGCCGAGGATTGCGGGTGGCGGCTAAGCTGATCGTGTCTCCCCGTCTTCTGCCTCGGGACCAGGCCTCTGTGCCCGCACACCTGGACGTGGCCCTCGCAGCAGCTTTCTCCTGGGGCTGAGAGCTGACTTCGTCTGCCACAGGCTGATGGAGCTGTTGGGAGCTCCGGGAAGCTGGGTTCAGGGAAATGAGCATCCTGCGGCCAGGAGGGTAGGAGATAAATTTCAAATATGTGAATGATGAAAAACCTGGATTTGCAAGAAGACTGCCTAAAAATAGAGGAGGATATAAACTCGTTTTAGACACGTGTGTTTTAGAATCAGGTGGTGAGGACACCAAATCACTTGTTAATTCGGTGTTTTTTTATGACCGGGAATGTGTAATGCTGCTTGTCGTGTCGTCAAATAGGACTCGGAGACCACACAGCTGCACTCAAGTGTTTGTAACAAACGGGTGGCATGGGGAGGCCTCGTACGGTCTGTAGCGTGGCGCCGAGATGCCTCTAGTAAACCAGCTTGTAAATCAACGTGAACGTACTGGAGTGCAGCTGTGGAGAAGGTGCGCTTTGACCCACTCGTAGTCCTATTTATATAAAACCACGGGAGGGACCAGTCGGCAGCGCGGGCTGTCCTGAGTGTTTTCGGTTGTTCGTTCAGGCAACGTGGACCCCAATATGATTTTCCGAACTAGCAAATAAGTGTTCAGGTTTCTAGTAAAATCCGGTCTTACGTGCATTTGCATAGTAGTCGTTTTTGAAAAATTGAGTATATTAAGGTACACAAACATTCTACGTGAACGTAGCATTAGGCTCAGGTCCCTGTGGGTGTCCCGGAGGGTGTTTGAAGCCCCAGGACCACCCTTCGTGTAGATTTTTTAGCACGACTAGCTCCTGCTCATGTAATGTCAGCTCCGTGCCTTCACCCCCGTGTCACTGGGACAACACAGATAAACCTGCAGAGATTGCAGATGCCCGTGCCCGAGGGTGGTGGGCGCCTGTGTCGTTGGCGGGCCGTGCACCCCTGGGGGTGAGCTTCCAGCCTGCCTGTTAGAGCGGAGCAACTGGCTGGGGTGGGGGTGGATTTCCTTCTCCGGGTGGCGTCTTTGAGGTGACCCATGGGGCACCTTGATGAGACCCTGGCTCCCCAGGTCTGGGCTGAATGGGACCGAGTCCTCAAGGGGTTCGGGGGCTGATAGCACCGTCAACAGGCTTCTGTAAGGGTTGCAAAGGCAACTGAGGATAGACTCTGCTTCCTCTGAAACAGGATCGTGCCGGTCCGAGGGGGCCGCTGGCGGCTGTGAGTCAGAGGCCCCCAGACGCGGCCCTTGATGGCCCGTCTCAGGTTGGTCACCTGCCGGGTCACACGGCCCTTCATCGTGAAGTCTGGTTGCCAGCGCGGACACGCTGACCCTTGCCGGGTCCCAGTGGTGGTCAGGGCCCGCCAGCGACCTGCCTTCTAGGTTCACCGTCCTGACGCCCCGGTGGCTTCGTCCTTCACGGCGGATGGGCCTGCGGCGCTGTGCCCGTTCTTCTCCGTCCTTCTGTATCGTTGACAGAGAGTTTCTTCCTGCTTTTTGTAGGAAATGAAAATGCCCCTTTTAGTTAAGTGAGTACAGGCTCTTGCTGGTGTCCCTTGGGCAGCGGGGGTGACCTGTAGTCAGAGACGCGTCGGCGAGGCCTTCGCTCTTCCACGGCGGTGCCCTCAGCTGGTCGTGGGAAGCGGTGGAGCCCCTGAGTGCCCCAACCCTGCCCCAGATGGCTGCGTCTGGTATCTGCCCTGGTTGGCCAAGGTTGGTTTTTTGTTTTATTTTTTAATTGAGGTGTTTTTAAACGAAAGCAAACCCGAAAAGTCTCCTGTGGGGATGTGGCTCCTGAAACGCTAAAGTTCTCTGATCATCTGTAGAGCAAAACCGTGATGGTTACGCGTTAAGCACTGGCGGCCCTGATCCTGTAGGACACCTGCTTTCTCGTATTCTTCCTAAACGTTCCTGCCTCCGCTCGTATCTTGTGGTCTTTGAATTCCCAGAGTGTGCGCACGCGTGGGGGTGACACGCGTGGGGGTGACCCGTGTGTTCGCGTGCTGATGACCGCGTGAGCCGTCAGCCGCCGCGTGCTCGTGCTAATGTTACGTGGCTCTGTGAGCGCCGTGTCGGACTTGAGGGCAGCCAGCTTAGTGACCCCCCCGTTGTCGCTTCCTGGTATTTAGGATCATTGCAAATATTTGTGTAAGTGTCAGGTTGTGAGATGAGACGGAGCAAGGGCGCCCACCAGGCCGCTGGGCGCGGCCCCCACTAGGCGTCAGGGCTCCCGCCGACTGGGCGAGGTCGGGCCGCAGGTGGGAACTGGAGCAGAGCGGCCTTGAGGCAGGTGCACCCCGTCCCACCAGAGTCTGACTTCGCCCCTCTAGGCCCACCTTCCGCCCCTTCTCACCCCGATCTCTGCCCCTGAGGCTCACCTGTGTGGACTCTTGCCCTCAGGCCTCCGTCAGGTGTGGCCCTGGGGCCCGGGCTGAAGCTGGAGGTGTTGGGGGGGGAGGTCTAAGTGTTCACCCCTCCCCCCCCCCGCTCCCCGGGGTCACCCGAGGGGGCCGTTGAGCCGAGCGCACTGCTCTCCGTACGGCTGTTTCCGGGGGGCCAGGAGCCGCCCCTTCACCTCTTTTGGGTTGTCCTGGGTGGTTGGCTTGGAGTAGAAAATTCCAAGTGCCACACCTGGTAGGAATCAGGCCCGTGAAATCTGGATTTAGTTGACTCAGCCTTGAGGATCTTCAGTTCTTCTACGCATGGTTCTAGAAAGAAAATGCTGCCTTGGATTCCCAACTATTTTTTGAGCGTCTTATGGTGGGCAGAGAGGTGGTGTTTTTTTTCTTTCCATAATCAGATCCTTGGATTTTTTTTTTTTTGATGTTTCTTCCTACTCTTGTAGCAAACCTTGAGAGAAATTAATATCCCTATGGAAACCTCAGTTTTGATCCTCACCTCTACTTTCATAAATGGCTTTAAATTTGTTAAATTTATGGTGGTTGTGCCACGCTTCATGCTGCACAGTAGATTTAAGTGGGGGGTTTTCTGTGGTGCTGTGTTATCTGGTTATTTTTCCTAATCCTTGAGCTTCATATTGAATTTATCGTACATTGAATTCCATATAATTAGATCTCAGACTTGATTCTTTTTTTTTTTTTTTTACTCCATCTGCTCTAATTTTGCTTGTTTTAGTGGTGGCGTAGTGTACAAGGTGGGGCTACACTGCCTCGTCCCTTTCCTGTTTCTCAGAGTGTTTGAACCTCTTTCAAAGTAAGGTTTATCGTGTCAACGAATTTCTGATAGTTTGACTCTCCCTTGTGTACCCGTGTACCCGTGTGTGTGTCATTTGTGTGGTACGTTTACTTTAGAACCGTAGATCTGCTTTCCACTTGTCACGTTGACCATTACCCCATAAAATCTCCACCCTACACAAACAGTGTAAAGAGTTTTAAACAGTTCAAACTCCAGTAGTACAGACACTAAACGGGATTTTTTTTTAATCCTGGGTAGAAGACTGCCCAACGGTGCCCTTAGACCACTGCATGTCGCCTCCAGCGTGGCAGTGTGTGAAACAGCAGTGATCCTTTGATAGACCTGTATTTTCTGGAATATTAGTAAAAAATTTTTTTGGTAATACTTAGCTTCGTCATAAAGGAATATTAATGTTACACTTTATATTCACATAAACTTTCTACCTGTTGGTGCATGAGCATGCAAGTTTCATTATATACTTGGCTTTAGTGAAGAATCCTTCCTGCAGATAATGTATCTGCAAATAATATAGCAATTTATACGATTTTACTGTGCTCTCCATTTCCTGTCACATTAAGGATTTCCTAAGGGATATTAATGACGGTAATAGAATTTTTTTTGGATCTTACAGATTTGAAGAGAAGTTCTCTACTTTGCCTTGAAGCATGTTTTGGCTTTTGGTTTAGTGTGATATATTCTATCACGTTTATCGACTTCCTACTATTTCTAAAACGTTTTAACTCAGAAAAATGGAAAAATTGCTTTGTGATTTTTTTTTCCTCTGGATACTCAATATAGTAACGAAACCCCTTAAAAGTTGGAGGGGGCCACGGTTAGGCTTTCTCCATTTGTGGCATGTGGCTATTTTTGGCCATGAAACCTTTTCTCTTTAGTAGGCTCCGTGCCCAGTGTGCCCAGCTCCAAGCAAGGCTTGAACTCACGACCCTGAGACGAACCTGAGCTGAGATCAAAAGTTGGATGCTTTACTGACAGAGCCACCCAGGTGCCCCGTGAAACGTTTTTGATTTAAAGATTAAGGCTTCGGGGGCACCTGAGTGGCTCAGGCGGTTGGGCACGTCTGCCTTCGGCTCAGGTCATGATCCCAGAGTCCTGGGATCGAGCCCCACATCGGGCTCCCTGCTCGGCGGAGAGTCTGTCTCTCCCTCCACTTGTGTGCGGTCTTGCGCGTGTGCAAACTCTCTCTGATATCAGTCTTAATTTTTTTTAAGATTTATTTTTCTTCAATTTTAGGCTCACAAAACCGAGGGAAGCTACAGAGGCTGCCCCCGGCACAGCCCTTCCCCATTATCGGCATCCTCACCGGATCACGTCTGCACCGGCACGTCTACTCACACAAAGCCCATAGTTAATTTTGGGGCTCGCTCTCCGTGTTGTACATTCTACAGTTTTGGACAAATGCACAATACGCGCCCCCTGTCATTACTGTACTTAGTAGCGTGGCTGCCCACATCCTTTTAATCATCCAGCGGTCTCCCGCTCTCCTTACTGGAGTGGCTCCGTTCCACGACCGGGGGAGACTTGGGTCGTGCTCGCGTGGAGGGCTCTATGCTGTGGCCGTTTCCGTGTCGCGCTGTGATTCTTCGGCTCCTGCAGCATAGCCAGCTGTGGTTTTGAATTACTGATCTGTATGGCAGCACAGCATGTTGACGTATTTACCTTAGTTTCCTTTCAGTGGTAGGTAGAGCCAGGCTACCGTAGTGCCATCTAGTCCCATGGGTACGCGGGTGGATTTTGGGAAATACAGGCAGAAGAGATCTGCTTACGCTCCATTCCTCCTTGATGCAGATGGGAGATTAGACCCGGGAGAAGAAGCCCTTTTATTTATAAATGACTCGTGATCAGGAGTGCTGGGCTAAGATTAACTTGAGGGTAAATAGACTGGAAATCTGGAAGATTTAAATCTGTGAGACTGAAAACTTGTTTTGCTTTGGTAGGAATCACATTGGGCTGCCTTCCTGTTTTATAGGGAAACCCCAAATAATACCAATTAGGGCATAATATTATTGCTTGACGTGATGAGGTAACATAGATCTGAGTCCCTTATATGTTGACAGTGTAATGTTGGACTGGGGCCTCCTTTTGTCCAAGGAGAACATCAAATAATAGCCCAATTGATCATGTTCAAAGGGGAGAAAGCAGAGGAGGTGGCCTACTTCCTAGTGTGTCGCTGAATTTTGCGTGGACTGCTACTTGGCTCCGACGTAGGTTCTGAATTTCTCCTAGAAAAGCCTAATAATATGGCTCTCAAATGTTTTTATCATTTAAAAGATTCTGGGGACGCCTGGCTGATTTGGTGGGTACGATGCAAGACCTTGGTCTGTAGGACATGTTGGGTGTGGAGCCCGCTAAAAACAAGTGTTGGGTTTTTCCTATTACCACTTAAATCTCCTGGTTCTGTGTCTTTTTATCATAAGCACCGTTTACTGAGAGTCCTGATTGTGTTCTTTTAGTCATACTTTATAAGTACCTCCTTTTGAATTTCATAGTGTTATAGTTGGAATTTATAAATGGAAAACATGAATTTTTTTTCTTCCAATAGAATGAGGTTATTTTATAGCTGAAGGAGACATTTAATTATTGGACTTGGAACTATCTTTAACTTTTACAGTCTGCAAATCGTTCGCTTTATGATTAATCTTTTTGCGTGTTTTCTGAATAATCTACTAAACTGAAGATCTAATATCTAGATGCAATTTTTTTTTGCAGTTACTACAAATTGAAAAATGCAAATTACGGAAAAATCTACTAAGCCTGTTTATCCTCTTCTAATGCACAGTATATGGGAGCAGCTAAATTTCCTTTTTTGATACTTATTGCTTAATTTTAACTTGCTGCATGTTCTTTTTTTTTCTTTTGCATGTTGAATAGTTTGTCTCTGTGTACCTTTTGAGACCCTTTTGAGACCCTTTTGAGACCAGTGGGATTCTCATCCTTTGATTTTTAGCAGCATTCTGACTCTAATGAGGCTTAATTGATTTCACGCTATTTCTGTAGCACTGTCAATGAGTGGAATGCCATCTTTTTGTCCTCATTTAAAATAGAATCCTTATTCCATATATTTTACACTTACTTTTTGCCTTTTAATCTTGCAGGAGACACACTTTTGCTGATTTCCCAGGACTGCAATCTCTGAATGTAATATTGGGTTAGTGGCAGGGACAAGAGAGGCAAACTGTCTGCATTTTAAAGGATGGTTCTGCCTCCCGTTGGTTGGTTGACCTTGGGCAGGCCAGGTTCAACCTTTTGTGTCTACAGTATATTCTCACCTTGAAATGGGGAGACCAGTTTCTTCTTCATACTGTGGTCATTGCTGGGAAGTATAGTGGATCGTTGCAGGCCTCATTCTGTGAATCCAGAAGTATTTTTGTGTTACTGCACGTCACAGCACTTGAAAACGTAGCTGCCCTTCTGCTTTGAATGCGCTTCGCCTAAATGAATTATAATCTTACTGCCAACCTCTGAGATTAAAGCCATCTTTGATAAGATTTTTTAGATTTTTAAACGATTTTTAAAAATGCATCTTTTCTGCCAGGTTAAGACGCCAAGTTGTAGAACTGCTTAAGAATATATTTAATACGTAAAATGATAGACGCTAAAGGCTTCAGGTCGCGTAAGTGAAGCTCAGCTGGTACATAAATAGTATCTATATTGTAAGCTTTTCCTACAAAACTCATCTAATGCCTTCTTCACGGGATACAAAAGAAAGAGAGCTGAATCCATCTACCAGTTGAACATAAATCTTTTATCATAGGGTAATTGAAAAACAGGAGTGTGGCTCTCGCACTCTTCAAGGGTAGGAATGTGGGAGGTTGACCTTGCGTGCCGTTCACAGAGGTTGCCTCTTGTAAAACATTTACCAAAATTGGTGTATTTCGTCAAAGTGTGGAGGGAAGAAATTTTCCTCCCTGCTGTGTTGAAGGAAATTGAACACGTTAGAATTAGTGCAAGTGGTATGAACTTTATACCTAATCTTAAAACGTGGGTAGAATTGGTTGGATTTGAGAGTGGACGACAGTGCTGTTTGACCACAGAAGAATACTCAGGTGCGGTCTGTGCGCTTCCCGTCATTGTGGCCCTGTCCCTTCCTGAAGGACATGATAGGGCCATCGTGGTTTTGTTTGTCTCCACATCACCATCATGAAAAGTCAGACTTTTTACAAAAAGGATTTAAAAATTTACACATCTAAATGCCAAGAAAAGATTACATCAGGGACAACCAAAGGAGAACTGTAAAATGTGATGGGAGGATGAGCGGGGTGGGAACAGCACCGTGTCTTGGGGTGTTTTCACATTCCCGCCACACAAGCCCAGCCACACCTGGCATTTCTCGGGGCCTGGAATATTTTCAAGTGCTAAACTTGAACTGTCAGCGTCAAATTTTATATCCAGTGGAGGTATCCTTAAGTAAAAAGGGGGAAATAAAAACATTTTCCTTAAGGAAAACAAAGAGCTTGGTGCCAAATAGGTTGGCTAAATGTCTTCAAACAGAAAAACAAGAAGAAAACGTGGTGCATCATAAAGGAAAAAAAATGAAATGTAAATTCAAGTATATACGAGAGACTAAGCTTTGCCCAGGACTTTCATAAACAGTACTTGATGAGCACAGATTTTAATACCATATAATCATCAAAACCGGGGGTCCCTGGGGGGCTCAGCGGTTTAGCACCACCTTTGGCCCAGGGTGTGATCCTGGGGTCCCGGGATCGAGTCCTGCGTCAGCTCCCTGCATGGAGCCTGCTTCTCCCTTTGCCTGTGTCTCTGCCTCTCTCTTTCTCTCTCATGAGTAAATAAATGAAAAAAAAATTTAAAAAACCCTAAAAAACAGAAAACAAAAACAGTACTTAAGTGGGGGTTGTAAAAGGATCTAAGTGCAAGTGAGATTTCCGTATTTCACTGGAGGTGATAAAATGCTGGTATCCCGGAGTTGCTTTAAGTTGTTGCTTTAAGTTGTTTTAATATTCAGAGCACCCCCTTAAAGAACTATATGGAGAGACACATCAAAGAAATCAAGGTGGAGTTCTAAAAATATTGAAGTAACCTGAAGTTAAACAGGATAAAAGCCAGAGAAATACCATGACTTAAGCACTAACCTGTCAATTACCTTAAATGTTTGTTTTTAGGGAGGGAGCCAGATGTGGGCTCTGGGGCTGGCCTGGCCTCACCACCCTGAGGCCCTGACCTGAGCCAAAACAGAGTCAGAGGTTTAATTACCCAGCTAAGCCAGACAGGCGTTCCTTTCCTGTAAATAAAAAATTAAGTATGTCAACCGACAGACATTGGCGTATTAGATAAAAATTCCTCAGTTGTATTCTGTTTACAAGAAACGTGAAATTCAGTGCCATTGCAAGGTGAAATAAACCCCACGTGTCAGGGCATAGAATTCTTTGTATTGCTGGATTATATTCCTTTAACACTGAGGATTTCTGCATCCGGTAATTTTTTTGCATGGTCTTTGTCTCATCCTGGTAGTGCCGGGTTTATAAAAAGGGAAGTATTCCCTCCAGCTTCTGGGAGAGATTGTATAGAACTGTGGCAATTCTTTAAGCCCTGGCTGGAATTCTCCAGTGAAACCATCTAGGCTGGGACATGTCTCTACGTGATTTTAAATTCGAAATTACACGTTTTTCAGATTATCCATTTCTTCCTAGATGACTTGTAGGTGGTGGTTTTTGAGGAATTGATGCGTTGTTCTGGTGAGCTGTCCAACTATTGAGCATGAAGTTCTTAGTGTTCCATCATTTTTAATGGTTACAGGATTTGTAGTGTCATGTTTCATTCCTGATAATGGTGATGTGTCTTTTTCTCGATGGTTATTTCTAGGAGTTTTATATACTTTTCCTCTAAGAACCAGTTTTTTGCTCCATTGATCTGTCCTCCACCCCCCTCCCCATTGATTGCCTGTTTTCATTTTCTTTCAGCATAAATTGGGTTTATTTCGTTCTTTCTCTAGGGTCTTGATCAGAGAGCTTAGATTGTGTCCCACAAACCTAAATACATCATATATTCAGTTTAACGTTTCTAAAAAAATTCTCTTGAGACCCTCTTTGACCCATTGATTATTTAGAAGTACACTGCTTATTTTTCAGGTGTTTGGAAATTTTCCTGTTGTCTTTACTGATTTCTGTTTTTCTAAAGATTTTATTTATTCATGAGAGACACAGAGAGAGAGAGAGAGGCAGAGACACAGGCAGAGGGAGAAGCAGGCTCCATGCAGGGAGCCCGACATGGGACTCGATCCTGGGACCCCAGGATCACGCCCTGGGCTGAAGGCGGTGCTAAACCACTGAGCCTCCTGGGCTGCCCAACTTCAATATATTTTAAAGTCATATCTGCAATAAGTAAATCCTGATAGCTTTCTAAGAGGTAGCTGTGTAGGTATGACCTATGTAGACGTAAGTTGTGACAATCTACTGGTATCATCACCTATTTGCCAGTCCTATCGAAGTATAGACTCTCATTTTTGTTTTAGATAATTTCCTATATTCCTGTGTGTTACCCCCCTCCTCCCCATCTTCATCCATTCACCTGTCAGTGGATACTTAGATTGCTTCTCTATGTTGACTATTGGAGATAATGGTGCAATAAGCATAGGGGTTGCACGTATCTTTTTGAATTAGTGTTTTTGTGTTCTTTGGATAAACACCCAATAATGGAATTATTGGCTCACAGGGTATTCCTGTTAATTTTGCAAGGAACCTCCATATTGTTTTCCACAGTGGCTGCACAGGTTTGCATTTCCACCAGCAGTGCACAGTGTTCCTCCCCTCTCCCCACGTCCTTGTGAACACTTGCTGTTCCTTTCATTTTAGCCATTCAGACAGGTTTGAGATCTCATTGTGGTTTCGATTTGCATTTCCCTGATGATGAGTGATGAACATCTTTCCCTATGTCTGTTGGCCATCTGTTTGTTGTCTTTGGAAAAATGTCTATTCAGATCCTCTTCCTGTTTAATTGGATTCTTTTTTTTTTTTTTTTTGGTATTATGTAAGTTCTAAATATATTCTGGATATTATCTCCTTATCAGACGTATCCTGAACAGATATCTTCTCCCATTCATTGTGCAATGTTGATGGTTTCCTTTGTTGTACAAAAGCTTTTTATTTGGATGTAGTCCCGATAGTTCATTTTGACTTTTGTTTCCCTCACCTTAGGAGACCTATGTAGGAAAATGTTGCTATAGCGGATATCAGAAGTTAGTGCTTGTGTTTTGTGGTTTTGTGGTTATGTGTCTGACACTGAGGTCTTTAATCCATTTTGAGTTTATTTTTGCGTAGGGTATTAGAAGGTAGCCCAGTTTCATTTCTTACGTGGGGCCATCCATTTCCCAACACCATTTATTGAAGAGAATAACTTTTCCCTGTTGTATAGTCTTGTTTCCTTTGTCATAGATTGACCATAGAAACATGGATTTATTTTGGGGGCTCCATATTCTTCTGTTCCATTGATCAATGTGTCTGTTTTGTGCTAGATCCAGAATGTTTTGAGTACTACAGCTTTGTGGTAGATTATGAAATCTGGAATTGATATTTTGAGCTTAATTCTTTCTCAGAATTGCTTTGGCTCTTTGTGGTCTCATGTGATTCATACGAACTTTAGTATTCTAGTTCTGTGAAAAATGCTGTGATGCTTTGAGCAGGATTACATTAAATCTATAGGTTGCTTTGAACAACTTGGACATTTGAACAATATTCTTCCAATCCATGAGCAGGGAACATATTTGTGTAGTCTTCGGATTCTTTCGTCAGTGTTTTTTATGATTTTCAGGGTACAGGTCTTTCAACTCCTTGGTTACATTAAGTCCTGGGTATCTTACTCTTTTTGGTCCCATGGTAAATGGAATTAGTTTCTTTTACTTTGTTGCTAGTGAATAGAAATACCGATTGCGGGGATCCCTGGGTGGCTCAGCACTTTAGCGCCTGCCTTTGGCCCAGGGCGTGATCCTGGAGTCCTGGGATCAAGTCCCACGTTGGGCTCCCGGCATGGAGCCTGATTCTCCCTCCTCCTGTGTCTCTGCCTCTCTCTCTCTCTATGTCTATCATAAATAAATAAATCCTAAAAAAAAAAAAAAGAAAAAAAAAAAGAAATACCGATTGCTGGGTATTTTGTATCTGCAACTTTACTGAATCCCTTTCTTTTCTAATAGTTTTTGGTGGAGTCTTTGGGTTTCCTATGTAGAGCGTCTTACCCAGCCATAAAAAGGACGAGATCTTGTCATTTGCTGCAACACGGATGGTCTTAGAGGGCATTTTGTTCAGTCAGACTGAGAAAGACAAACACCCTAAGATTTCACGCCTGTGGAATCGACAAGAAAGCAACAACAAGAGAAAAAACAAAAAGCAGAATCAGGCCTATTTTAAACAAAGAACAAACTGATGGTTGCCAGAAGGAAGGGGGTGAGGGTCAGCGTGGGCTGATAGGCGAAGGGGAGCGGGAAAGGGTCTTCCAGTTTGGGAGGGAAGGAGTCATGGGAATAAAAGGTGCGCAGAAGAGGGACTGTAGCCAACGGTACGTGACGGCGATGTACGGTGGGGCGGGAGCTCCGCTTGTGGCCGACACAGCGCATCCAGGGAAGTGGAGTCGCTGTGTACCTGGGACAAAGACAGCGCTGTCCACTACCCTGGAAAACAAAGTGGATGAAATAATTGTTTTTATACCTCGTCTCGGAAATAAGCTTTGCTTCAACCGCCAGCGTGGTTTAGAGCTCTGCAAGGAGGAAAGGCTGTTGGGTTTACCTGCGTTTCGGTTTATTCTGTTGTTCTCCCTTTGTGATGGTCCAGGATACTTGCTTTTGGTCTCTCTTCTGGTTAGAAAACACTTCAGCCGTAGCTTTAAAGTGGGTCTGATTGTGACGAGTTCTAGTTTGACTTTATCTGAGAAATTCTGGATTTCCCTTCTATTTCTTGAGGATATTTTGTTGAGTTACAGGAGTGGAGCTGACGGTTTATTTCAACTCTTGCGTGACATTGTCACTTCTGGTCTCCAGGATTTACAACGAAAAATATAGTTTCTATAAAGTATATCATTTTTCTCGGCTGCTCTAATGATAGGTCTTTGGGGTTACTGTATTCGGGGTTTTCTGAGCTGCTCGAATCTGTCGGGTTGTATCCTGGAAAACTTGGAGAGTTTTCAGCCACTGTTCAGTACTTTTTCAGGCTCAGTCTTGTTGACTCACTCTGTTTCTTCTCTCCTGTGATTACAGTGACAAAGTTAATAATCCCATAGTTTGCCAAGGCGCTGCGCTGTTCATTGTCTTCAGTTTATTTTCTTTGTTGTTCACATAGGCCATTTCCTATTCTGCTTTCTGGTTAATGGATTTTTTTTTTCCTGCTCCCTCCATTCTGTCGTTAAATGAATTCACTGAATCTTAAATTTTGGTTATTTCATTTATAAAAATGTCAATTTGTTTTTTTCCTTATTTCCTTGTTGAGAGTTTTGATTTCTCTGAGGCTGTTTTTCTTCCCATGGGTTTTAAATAATTTTAATTGTTCTTTTGAAGTATTTTTATGGTGGCTGCTTTAAAATCTTTGCAGAAACCCAATATCGGTCATTTCACTACTGGCGTGTGATCCTCTCTTCATTCAGTTTGAGATAATCCTGGCTCTTGGTTATGATTTTTCTATTGAAATCTGGATATTTTTGTATCCTGAGAAACTCTGGGTGTTATTTAAACGTTGTGTTTCAGCCGGTTGTGTTGGCTGCTGGCAGGGGCAAGGAGGTATAGCCTAGGTTCTTTATTCAGCCTGTGGACGTGCATATGAAGGCTCTTAAGTATTGCTGGTCGGGGTGTCATTTCTCTCTCCACGGACCCCATGGCGTTCCCATTGGGTGATGGTGAAAGTCTTTAGTTTCCACTAAGCCTCCTCTGTCCCCATTCAAGGGGGAGAGATGCAGTCCAGGCTCACCGTGTTTGCCTCCAGTGACCTGGAAGGAGAGTGCTCGCTGTTGCCCAGAGGACCGTAAACCCGCTTCCTCTCCTCCTTGGCGGTATTTGGCACAGCCAAGGTGGGACCGTTCAAAGCGTGAAAGTCCCCAAAGAAGGTAGAATTATAGGCTTCTGCTTGACCTCTGCTGGCAAGGGTGAGGAGAAGGGGGTAGGTTTGGCAGGTGGTGTGTGTGTGTTTGGAATAGACTGGCTGCGGCCTAAATGTTTTCTGTCTTTTCAAGTTGCACGTTAGTTCTTTGGCTAGAAGTTCTTTGGGGAAGCCTTTGGGTGGGGCTTTGTTTTTTTTTTTTTTAATTTTTATTTATTTATGATAGTCACACAGAGAGAGAGAGAGAGGCAGAGACACAGGCAGAGGGAGAAGCAGGCTCCATGCACTGGGAGTCCGATGTGGGATTTGATCCCGGGTCTCCAGGATCGCGCCCTGGGCCAAAGGCAGGCGCCAAACCGCTGCGCCACCCAGGGATCCCCTGGGTGGGGCTTTGTTTGGTTTCGGCCCATCGGTGTTTCTAGGTGCCCTACATCTTCAGCTCCAAATCTCAGTATATGAGACGGAACCAACCAGTGTCGCTTCTTGGTTTCTAGCCTGTCTTTTTCTCCTTAATACTCGTGTCCTTATTTTCTCTATGATAAACAAGATTTTTAGTTGTGCTTAATGGGAGGAATGGGAAAAAATACATCTACTCAGTCTTCCCAGAAGCAAAAGTTAACTATACAGCACTTTCTAAAGGTTAAAATTCTAGAAATCAAAGACCTTAGTTTTCACCAGGGGTTAGGGACCAGGTGGGGTGATGATGTTCTTAATGGGCCTTGGGGTTTTGTATCAATGGCGTTGAATTAGACGAACCATCACGGGTGATAAAATCACAACCTAGTGTGCATATACAGGGAATACAAATTAAGCTGGGGAGATTTAAGATAGATGGATGGTGTCAGTGTCTATATGGTGGTTTCAATATTATTCTCTACTTCTGCAATTATTACCCTGGAGCAAACTAGACAGTGGACCTTTCTCTTTCAGCTGTGTGCGACCTGCAATTATCTCAGTAAAAATTTTAATTAAGAATAAGTTAATGAATTCAAAAATGCAAAAACTTTGTTTCCAAGATTAAAACTATAAGGTGTAGTCACAGAAGTCTTGGTTTGGTTATATCCCCTCTTTCCCAAGGGAACCATATCAGTGTTTTTTTATCCTCTTGTTGTGAAAATACATTTTATATCTATTTTAATTTTGCTCCCTTGCCTGCCCGCTCATCAAGGAAGAATCCTATTGGAACATCATTGTGTATCGTCCTTTTTCATTCGGTAGTTTTCCTTGATCGCTCCATGTAGACTGGTCTCCGGAGTGCGCTTAGAGCTCTTTATCCTTGCGTTGGTAAACCAGAGTTTGTTCTTAGAAATAATGACACTATATTTGTGCTGCGGTGGTTATTTTGTAATTTTGTATTCATAAGCACTGTCTTGGAATACACTAGAAATGGGGTGTCTGGATTAAGGGTAAATATTTGCCATTTGGTGAGAATTTTTAATTCTGTAGAATTTATAGTACTTGGGTGGGTTAATCCTCCTTGTCACCCAATTACTGTACTTTTCCTGGCTGCTATTGCTATTTTACCCCCTGGAACTCCTCAGTCAACAAATGAAGGGCTTCTGCATTGTTTCTTTGCTATTGGATTATGTCTTCATTGTTTCATTGATCATAAAACTTAGTATATGAAAAGGAGGGTGTACCAATTGAGGAAAAAATGGACTTCCTAATAAATAGTGTTGAAACAACTATAAAATTAGATTAGTTCCTTACGAGAATAAATTACAAATACAGAAAATGAAATAGGACGAGCACTTGGTGGAGGAGACATTCCTATACAAGGTTCAAAACAAGAGGCAATTAAGACATTAGTACATTTGCCAAAGTTCAGAAGCAAGGTCGAAAAATCAAACAGAAGATCTGCAGTACGTGTCACACAGAGGGAGGACTAATCGTGATTTATAAGGAGCTGCTGAGACTGAAATAAGGACCTAAAAGAAAAAAGGGTGGAAGAGAAAATAGGTGCGGGTGGGCCTCGGACGTAGGGAAGGATGAAAGCGATGGTCGTGGAAGAAGCCGTCCTTGGCCCAGGCGCCAGCGCCCCGAGTCCCGCAGGGCCCGAGGAGGCACCGGGACCCAGGAGCCCGGCGTCGGGGCTCGAGCCGAGTGTGCCTTGCGCGGGGAGCGGCTCAGGGCTCGAACTCTGTACCTGGAAGGTGCGGTTCCTCCCGCTGGCGACGTGACCTTGCACACATTTCTTGACTTACCTCAACTTGGCGTCTGGTCAGTGACCTGGGGATGGTAAAAAAGCTTTATCCCGGGTGATTTCCATGACAATTAAATGACACATTAAGTGAAAACCCGCTTTTCCATGACTTGTATCCTCACCGGTTGCTGATTTTTGTTGGACGGCGGTGGGAGTCGCTCATTAGGGGGAAGATGTAGGGGCGCGGGCGGGCCCTGGGGTCGGGCGGGCGGCTGCAGGCCGCGGTGGGGAGGAGGAGATGGGGAGTGGGGCTTGGTGCCCGGCGGCGCGGACGTGAGGGCCGGGGCCACGGAGGACGGAGCCGGGGGCAGGGCGGGCGGGCCTCTGCCCGGGGAGGTCTGGTTGCAGTTCCTGCGTGGATGCGCCCAGCACGGCCGCGCCCTGCGGTGACAGTGGCCTTCTGAGTTGCAGCTGATCTCACCCCTGCATCCGTGGTGGAGCCCTGCTAGCCTGGCCTGGACAGGTGGGACGGTCCCCTTTCGGAGGGAAGAGCGGCCCCCCGGGCCTGAGGACTAAGGCTGCGTGTCATCACTGTCTGCAGGGGATGTGAAGGCGTATCTCAAAGCAGAAGCATGTTTACTTGAGACTCCTGGAGGAGAACTATCTAGAAGAGGGAGAAAGAGACCATTTTTATAGCTTGGATTTTTATTACCTCATCGGTGTCCTTTTTCGTTCCCGGCATCGAGACGTTATGACCGTATCCTAATCTATTAGCCATTTATACGCTAAGGTGGTGTTTGAACAAGGGATAGCATTGCCGTTTAGTACCCGAAGCTTGGGACTGAGGTTCTGGGGTCCCATTACGTGGGCCGACAGACAGGGAGGCTTTTTTTTCCTTTTCTTTTCCCCCTTCTCCCGTGAGATACCGCAGCACTGTGCGAGTGACACAGGACTTCGGGAGGAGCCTCAGGCATCTCTCTACTAAATAAAGGACTGAAAAGTTTGGAGCGCACTCCTTGATAGAAAACGATTTCTTTAAAAGCTAAATTTGAGAAATTTAGCAAGTGGAACTTCATCTTGAGACCGTGGAATCTTCTGTTCTGACGATAACCTGGTTGTTTCCTAAGCAGAATGATGGCAGTTAGAGCTGCTGTCTGCGGGTTGAAGGGAACGTTGCGGTCAGTGGCTGGTAGGTTAGAGGTGGCACTTGGTGCCGCTTGGTAGCCCTGCAGGAGCTGGCGACTTTATTCCGCTTTGTCTCGTCAAGGCTTAATGATTCTCTGGAATATGAATTTTTGTTTTCCGTTATTAGCCACGTTATTAGTTGCTTTTTTCCCCTCCTTTGAGGTCTGCTTGTGCTGTGTCTCTCCGCGGTCTGACCTGCCGAGAGCATTCCTTGCTTGTGCTGCAGCCAGGGAGCAACGTGGACGCCGACGTATTTTACCTGACTTCTAAATGACGGTGAGGGTTTTGATCTTTTGTTGAAAACTGTAGAGGAAATTGCTGGGGTATAGCTTTTGTGAAATCAGCAGTTTTTCCGGATGTGAGGTCAAAGCATAATCATTCGAACTGTGTTCTTGAGCATCACATGCAGTCGTGAGCACAGTTCTTTCCAGAAGCAAATTAGCCAGCATTTTGGGTCAGGTTAGGAGTCTGTGTCCAGTAGGTGAGCTCTGCAGACACTGTTAAGGTCTGACGAAGGAAGCATACGGGACCTGTGCAATGGTGATGAGCTGCAGGAATATGAATTTACATGTTCAAACCACTTCATTGTTGCTGTGCTGCAAAGTCTATGCAGGAATCTTTTTTTTTTTTTTTCCATTATTTAAAGCCTGCCTCACATCTTACACACATCTTGACTTTTGCCTGTAAAACCACCTGCTTCAGTTTTACTTTCCTTCATGCTTTCTAATTTGGGTTGGTTATTTATTTATTTATTTATTCTTAAAGATTTTACTTACTCATTCACGAGAGACAGAGAGAGAGAGAGAGAGAGAGAGAGAGAGAGAGGCAGGGACCCAGGCAGAGGGAGAAGCAGGCTCCATGCAGGGCGCCCGACGTAGGACTTGATCCTGGGACTCCAGGGTCACGACCTGGGCCAAAGGCGGCGCTAAGCCGCCGAGCCACCCGGGCTGCCCTCTAATTTGGGTTTTAGGCTTTGTGTTGAAAAGCCTAGGACTGACCTAGGAATAATTCCCGCTCGGCCTGGGATGGTACACAGACCCCGCGTCAGGTGTCTAAAGGAGGCGTCCACGAACCAAAATACAGCCAATTCAGTAAAATGACAACTGTGTGAACATCTTGAGTCACAGGAACTTATAAAAAATCATGAAATGCCGGCTGTCCTTAAAGCCATAGAATCAAATGACTCCATTTGTATTTATTGGTGTAAATACATACTAAGTATTTTGGGCTTTGCAGGCCATAGTGTGTCTGTGGACTCTTGCAGCACAGAAGCCGCACCAGCGTGCAAGTGAACGGACGTGGCCGTGTCGCGGCGACACTAGACACAAGGTTTAACCTCACAGAATTTTTGGTATATTGTGAATAATATACCTGGTTTAACAAAACAAGCCGTGTACACACAAGAATACCATTCTTGTAGGACGTACGTTTCCTAAGCCCCACGACACAGCTTTTCTAGCTCTCACTGGTACTGTTATGGTTACAGTGGCGCAGCTCCAGGCTTCTCGGAGTATTTCATGTGATGTTCAGAGCTCTGCGTTTGTTTCAGGCTTCACTAAATTGAGAAGATTTCATGTCATTTTGTTTATGTGATCTGCTTAGCATCTCTCCTTCTTCCCCCGTAGGATTTTGCTGATATTCCCACCCAGAATGTTCTCTGCTTGACCTGTTTTTCAAAGTGCTTTCCAGGAGATCGGTGGGAAGGCAGACAATCTGACGCAGTTAGACTTTGTCGTCAGGTTCCACATGCGAGCTGTGGGCGATTTGGGCCCACTTTTCCTTAGCCTCATCTTATTCTGCTTTCTAATGGGAATACTGGGGATCCCTGGGTGGCGCAGCGGTTTAGCGCCTGCCTTTGGCCCAGGGCACGATCCTGGAGACCCGGGATCAAGTCCCGCGTCGGGCTCCCAGCATGGAGCCTGCTTCTCCCTCCTCCTGTGTCTCTGCCTCTCTCTCTCTGTGTCTATCATGAATAAATAAATAAATAAATCTTAAAAAAAGTAAAATAAAATAAAATGGGAATACTAGGACTAGTTCTGCACCCCACCCCCATCCCTATACACCACACGTGAATGAAGTAATTTTAAGGCCGAAGCTGGGAGAAATGCAAAGTACAGCAGGGAGCTCCCACTACATACCTCTTAGATTGGCCAAAACTTGGGACATGGACACCACCAAATGCTGACGGGGAGCAATAAGAACTCACGTTGCTGGTGAGGATACAAAATGGAACAGCTGTTTTTGGAAGACAGTTTGATGCCTTCTTAACCTACTCTCTCCGTACAGTCTAGCAATTGTGGTCATTAGTATTTGCCCAAAGTACCTGAAAACTCATGTTCACGGGGAAATCAGCACATGGATGTTTATAGCGGCTTTATTTATAGTTTCCAACAAGTGGGCACAACCATGGTGTTCAGTAGGTAAGCGGGTAAATAGCTGGTATATTAAGATGGTGAAATATTCAGGACTTAAAAGAAATACCAAGCCATAATAAATGCAGAGGAATCTTAAAATGCATATTGCTAAGTCAAGAAACCAATTTGGAAGGCTTCTGTATGATTCCAGTCCTTTGTAAAAGGCAAACTGTAGAGAAAGTAAAATAGCTGAATGGTGGTTGAGGGATAGGAAAGGGATGGATGACTACAGAGCACAGGGTTTTTAGGGCATGAAAATACGGAGACATAATCATGGGTACATGTCGTTAGTATACATTTGTCCAAAACCATAGAGTGAGCCCTCAGGTAAACCTAGGCCTTTGGATGATTATGATGTCAATGTAGGTTTACTAACCGTAGCAAATACACGTCTCCAGAGGATTTTGATAATGGGGCCGGCTGTGCATTTATTGGGGTAAGGGGACTTCTGTGGGGACGCTGCTGTAAAAATAGTTGTAATTAAAAGCTAGTATGGATGAACATGACTTCTAAAACTTTAAGTCAGACCTCCCTTCCCCTTGGTTAAATTTTCTTTTCTTTAGAATTTAATACTAGTTAACTCATAATGGATAATTGGTTTCAGGAGTAGAATTCAGTGATTGCTCGCTTACTTATAATACCTAGTGCTCATCGTAACAAGTACATTCCCTAATACCTGGTTAACATTTTTATGGGACGTACTCCTTTTTCAGGGTTTCAGCCTTTGAGGAAGGAAAATAGGGGAAGTTAGTACATTTGTAACTTAAAAAGAATCCTTGATTACTTAAATATTTCCCATTATTACCCTTTTTTTTTTTTTTTGGTGCAGTACTAAAAATGCCCTTACTAAATAAAGCCCTGAAAAAGTAATTGAGACCAAGCTATTCTTTAGAACTGTGCAGTTTTAATGCGGTGGTATTATCAGAATATTCCTGAACAGCCTACGTGCATTTCCAGGCATTTACTTAAGTCAAACTTTATGATATTAAAGTTGAGTTCTTAAGAGAATTTCTGAACCTCCAAGATTCTTAACATCAATACGCCAGGTAATTCACCAGTGATGGCGGTTTGGCTTGCTTTTGGACTAGAAAACTATAAACACTCCATTTGTGGTCAATAAACAGCTAGAAATGATGAGTTATATAACATCACAATAACATTTTAGCAAAAAGACTTAAATGTAATTATCACAAATTAGCATAATTAAGCAATATAATTATTGTAGGCTGTTGATATAATTTGGAGCTTGGACTTGAATAGAAAACGAAAGTGTTCTTATTCATGATTATACTTTGTTTTTTTTAATTGGGAGTAGGAAGAGAAGAAAAACCCCATAAATGCAGGTATTGATTTACATCTTGCAGGGAGGGTCAAAAGGGACTTAGCACAGATAAAGATGTAATTAGCTTGTACTTTTCTCTAAGATAATGTTGACTTTGAAAAATCTTTCCTCCTACCTATTGCTGCTTTAAATTGTGAATGGAGGAAGAATGGGAAGTGGTGGGTCCTTGGTTTCCTTTTTCACAGCTTTTCCAGCTGTGTTCCGTATTGGATGTAAGACCGGAAAATTCCTAGCTTTACGGGGCTCAAGGAGCAGTTAACAAACAATATGTTGAGAGCCCAAAATAACTACTAGGTTTTCACTGTAATAACAGTAGTGTTGGTTCTACAGTAAGTTCGTAGGAGGATATACCATACTTAACTTAAAATGACCATAAATTTAAATAAACCATACTAGGAGTAATGGAACTAGATATTTTTAGCATCTAACCTGTAATAACTGGAAGACAGTAATGATTGAAATAATGAATGAATGAATGCTTGTCCTAGATCATGCGGAGAGATCCCTGAATATGATAAGGGTTGGACCTAGCATAATGGAAATGTGTGCCCTCCACACCCATTCCTATAGAGGACTAATACTTGCAATTCCCATATTAAAGTTCTTTTACACCGTTTTTTCCCCATAACATTGACCATCTAAGAGACTTTTTTTAAGCTTTCAGCATTTGCTCAGAGTTTTAGATCTGTAACTAGAAGTAAATGCTGCTTTCATTTTTTGAAGTTCTGTTTTGTCAGTATATCATGAAAATCCTTTAGAATAACTCAACATTTATAATATTCATGGGCTTATGGCATCATACAGTTGGGGAATTGATGTGTTACCAGAAATCACTGAATAAGGTACTGGTACAAGTAGGTTGTTTTAGTCCTTGGGGACTTGAGTCTTCAAGTTCCATGAAAGGAAGTGGACAGGTAGGAGAGAGATGAGCAAAATTCCCAACTAGCTGAGGACCTAGAATACTAGAATCTTTAAAAGATTGAAAAAGCAACAGCAAGTGATCTAAATGATTGAAATAGAGTTTGCCCAGTTTACCAAATAATTTCCCTAATTAGTAGTCTTGCTTAGTAGTGGGTCATACAGAGTGGTTTCCGAGGCTTTTTATGTCCATATGTAAAAACAACACTTAGTAATATGCATTTAAGATTCCTCAAGGTCTTTTTTTTTAATTTTTTATTTATTTATGATAGTCACACACAGAGAGAGAGAGAGAGAGGCAGAGACATAGGCAGAGGGAGAAGCAGGCTCCATGCACCGGGAGCCCGACGTGGGATTCGATCCCGGGTCTCCAGGATCGCGCCCTGGGCCAAAGGCAGGCGCCAAACCGCTGCGCCACCCAGGGATCCCCCCTCAAGGTCTTTTCATGGCTTGATAGTTGATATTTGTAGGTATTTTAAAATACATTACAAAGCTGTTTTGTACTAAGATGTGAGGAAGCATTTCTTAGACACTTGTTATCACAAAACTTTAACTGACAATTTAAAAGATATGAAATAGACAACATATATGCAGAAAATGATGTGAAACACTTGCCAAGTACTTCAGAAGCCCACCAGTGTCCTAAGAATCCAAGTGACCTGAAGTCCTAAGTTGGAGTTACCCACATGTAGACCTCCATACGCAGGTGTGTGTACCTGTATATCAAAATCCTATCTCTATATGAAGGTAAAGGTGACTTTCGTAGCTCTTTCCTTTCTCCTGAAAATACACAGAAACAATCCAGTAGTAATGAACATCCCTGGTGCCAAGACTGAGTTTTGAAATACTGCTTTCCATAAATTTATCCAGTATCTTAGTTTTACTGAAATAGAACATTATTGTGGGAAATTCTGGGCCTTCAGAAAATGTCAGGTGGATGGTATGCCTGTGTTCAGAGCTATGTGAATTCGGTTTGCTGTATTTACATTGATAATGAAAACTTCAGTCTCAGTCTGAGAAATCAACCTTGAGCTCCTTGAGCTCCACCTTCAAGACAACACTCAGGTGTCTGCATCCTTCTTGTCCACTCTCGAGGAGCAGTTAGGTTTTGTCACTTCAGTAGTTGCAGCTGCTGCTACCCAGGTTTCTAATGTCCTACTCCAGGACCTGGGTCAGTAACGTCCTGATGGTTAAGAATGGTGGCAAAGCATTCAACAGAACTATACCAGAATTCAGTAAAACTACACTTAATTCTAAATCACAAAGGTCTGTAAGCGTAGGAATGAAGTCATAAAAACACGAGCATAAAAATGTAAGGATTCCAGTCCAAACACAGCTGCACCATCAAAGTATCGAAGCGTTCGACCTGGAGGCAGAAACTTTTGCTAAGTAATTTGAACAAGAAAACCTTAATGAGATTAATGATTTACCACAAAAGGAGCAAAGAGAACTTTAAATGATGTCTTCATGAGATACATGGGAGCGTCCAAGTGTTATGGGCTGAACGGTGTCCTCAAAATTCATATGTTGAAATCCTGATCCCCCAGTATGCCAGAATGTCATCTGATTTGGAGAGCAGATCTTTAAAGATGTCACCAAGTTAAAATGAGGCTTTTACGGTAGATCCTCATCCAGTCTGGCAGAGGGGACGAGGACATGCAGAGCGAGACAGGGACGCATGCGCACGGGGAAAGACTGGGTGAGGATCCAGCAAGAGGGCGACCATCTATAAGGCAAACAGAGGGCAGAAAGAAACTGAACTTGCTGACGCCTTGGTCCTGGACGTGAAGCTCCAGAATTATGAGGAAGCAAATTCCTGTTGTTTGAGGCACCTGCTCTGTGATACTGCGGTGGCAGCCTCAGCAAACTAATCAATGAAGGGAGCAACACACTTGGGAAGAGACCCCCTTCTCCAAGGCTGGAATTTGAGATTCACTGTAGAGAGTATGGCTACAGCCCACCATGTATCAGAAGTCGGCTGGGGAAAAAAAAAAAAAAAAAAAAAGAAGTCGACTGGGTTGTCCAGGCCAGAGCTGTGGAGGAAAAACCTATGTAAGTGGTAGTTTTGGCAAAAATTCCCGGTGCTAGCCTCGGAACTCATGGTTTTGACCTGTACCGTTCACGGAGATTGCTGTAGGTTTCTCGGGCTAGAATAAGCTGCAAGAGAAAGAAAAGAATCATTAGAGTTGCTGTTAATAGATGACAGGAATCTGGGTGAACAACTTGTTTGTCTAGAAACATGCAGTTATTTAAGTCAGTGTTAATGGATTTATAACATAAATGCTAGTTTAACTGTCGTTGCCAATATAGTGAGGTTACTGGGGGGAATTAATCGATTAATGGGGCAATACATTGTAGATTCTGGCCTTTATTTCCTCATCACTTTGTGTTTCCTTTTTCTTTTTTTTCCTTTTTTTTTTTTTTTTTTTTTTTTTTTACACTTTGTGTTTTCTTTTCGCTTGGGTGCCGTCGTAGGATAAGAAACGGCAGGTCAAATTTTTATTCCCAGCTCGAGGCCAGTTCATTTCAGCGTCGAACTGAGATGGTTACAGAAGTGATTTATTCACTCAAAAGGGCACACTCCTCTTCGTCGTCCTCGGGAAGATTCATGTAGGAAAAGACGTTTGTAGCTTTGACTTAAAGTCGCTTAAATGACCGCGTTATGAATAGCTTCTGACGACACAGGTCTCCTCCCATCAGCGCCTCCGCCACACAGAGTATCCGAGAACCTGCGGTCACTGGGGCTCCTCGCTCTTAATCGGACTTTGGGAGGGGTCGTCGGCACGTGTTCACACGTCCCGCGCTCTGCCCGAAGGTCCACTGCGGGTGAGGGGCCGTGGCTTCTACTTGAGCGAGTAGGGAGCTTGGCCGGAGGGTTCGCAGGGAAGCACCGAACAAGCACCCATGAGGAGCCAGGGTTCCGGGTCGGTGTGGCTGCGTCCTCATACGCAGCTGTTCGGGTTTAGGCCTGGGCAGGGCGGGAGCACACTGGTAGTACCACGCACGGTGGTTTTCCTTTTCCCCTTTTCCCCTTGTTTGGGGAAGGACCGTGGAGTGTGGAGTGTTGTCCCCGGTTAGCATTGGCTTTCCCCAGCCCTCGATAGTTCTGAGACCCTCCTGCGTGGCTTCTCCCGATACCTGTCCTGGTTCTCTGATGGCTTGGATCACAGCCAGGGAGGGAGGTTATGACGTGTTAGGGTAGAGAAATATGGGAGGAAGGGGTAGTCGACCTCAAGTCCAGACCTGGAAAGGTCCTATCAGGTGTGTAAGCATGTAAGGTCTGTCGGTGCGGTCGTTACGTACGGGGAAGCTGACCCCACGGTGCGCGGGGTCCTGAGGACGGCCTGTTACAGGCTCGGGTAGGAATCTCCAGTCACAATAATTCAGAGGTTGCAGAAAAGCTTAGGTATTCTCTCTCTCGTCGACTCACTGCCACATACTCGAGTTGAACCAGAAATGCTTGGCGTTTCCTTAAAATGCCATTGAAGAAATAACCTGTGAAAATGGTAATTTTGCTCCAAGCCAGGAGATCAGTGATTATCAATGATTCCAAAACTGTCACCCATTCATTTGCACAGGATTTCAGAGCAGATGTTTTGTTACATTAAAAATATTTTCGGAAAAGAGAATGTATATCTCTGATAGTCAAAAAAAAAATTGCTAGTCTTCAGTGGTTGTGAATGTTTATATTCCAGCTGATGGTAGATGCTTATAAGTAGGCCTTGTTCTGGCTTAGGAGACGTAAAAAAGTCACTTACTTGTAGAGAGCACGATCGGGGGAGGGACTGAGGGGGAGAGAAAATCTTAGGCTTCGCACCGAGGAGAGCCTGACGCGGGGCTCGATCTCAGGACCCCAAGACCATGACCTGAGCTGAAATCAGGTTGGATGCTTGATGAGGCCTCCCTGATGCCCACATAGGAAGCCATTTGAGAGGACGTCTCGCCGACCTACAGCACATCATGGGCCTCGAGGTGGCGGTCAGTAACGCATTAGCTGCACGTGACACCCGGTGCTCGTCACATCACGTGCCCTCCTGAACCGATGGCGAATTTAATTTAAATGCAAAAAAAAAAAAAAAAGTGGTGCGTGTATACACGGCTCGGAATATCAATCAGCAACGAAAGAGAATGGGATCTTTCCATTTGCAATGGCGTGGATGGACCTGGAGAGCGAGCAGAGTGCTAAGTGAATAACCGAGTCAGAGAGACAAGTACCACGGGATCTCCCTCCTGTAGACTCCGAGAACAGAAGCCCAGACCAAGGAAAGAGGGCAACAAGGGAAGACCGTTGTAGAGAACAGACGATGGTTACCGGGGGACGCGGGTGGGGTGGGTGATGTAGGCGAAGGGCAGCAAGAGCACAATTACCTCGGTCACTGAGCAACACATGAAACTGCGGGATCACTGTTCTCCGCCTGAATCTAACAGCAGAGTAGACATGACGTAAAGAGGAGAGATGTTCGCTACGGTAGGAAAGGCCAAGCCCCGACACCTGAGTGTTAACCACGCTGGCGTGAAAATAAGACCTAAAGTAATTAAAAAGAAAAATTGGGAAATGTTTGAGAATAAGGCATTAGCCAGTAGTGGGCCTGTGGTGTAAAAACACAGAACTTTTTCTTTCTTTTCTTCTTCTTCTTCTTTTTCTTTCTTTTCTTTTCTCTTCTTTTCTTTTCTTTTTTTTCTTTCTTTTTCTTTCTTTCTTTCTTTCTTTCTTTCTTTCTTTCTTCTTTCTTTCTTCTTGTTCTCTTTCTTCTTCTTCTTCTTCTTCTTCTTCTTCTTCTTCTTCTTCTTCTTCTTTCTTCTTCTTCTTCTTCCTCCTCCTCCTCCTTCTTCTTCTTCTTCTTCTTCTTCTTCTTCCTCTTCCTCTTCCTCTTCTTCTTTCTCTTCTTCTTCCTCTTTCTTTTTTTTTATATTTATTTATTCCTGAGAGACACAGAAAGAGAGAGGCAGAGACACAGGCAGAGGGAGAAGCAGGCTCCCTGTGGGGAGCCCAATGCAGGACTCGATCTCAGGGCCCCGGAGTCACGTCCTGGGCCAAAGGCAGGCACCCCACTGCTGAGCCACGTGGGCGACCCCCCCCAAGAAAAACTTTTTATAGGTGGGAGAGATGGTAACTACAACTTAGCGTAGTGAGCTTTTAGTGATGGATATAAACGTCCAATCACCATCACACACCTGAGATTAATATATTGTATGTCAACTACAATTAAAAATAAAATGCAAATATGGGGAAAAATGAAGTTTAAGGAAAGTTCACTGGTTTTTTCTTCTATAGAAACACCGGTTATGCCAATGCCCTGCTGTGATGTGCGCGGCTCAAGATTAAAGCTTTGCCCTGGACCTTTCCGAGCAAACTTGGAGTTTGGGTCTAGTCCCACCGTCTGATATCAGAGGATCGTGGTGGCTGGGAACGTGGGGCCACCGTGGATTGATGGCTGGGGTGTCCCTGTTAGTCACTCGAAGCAAAAGACTCCCTGCGAGCCTGGTACTGACTGTCCCCATTCAAGACATAAAATGATAAAAAATGAAAAAAAAAAAAATACCCGTGGGAGCTCAGAAGCTGGAAGCTTGGGGTCAGGAATTCCCGTTGTGATCCGTCCCCTCACCTGGTAGGTTGGGCTGGTACCTTGCCGGAGGAGTCAGGCTTCCGGATTCCTTGTGGTCCGTGAGAACCGCCCTGCGGGCTCTGAAGGGCCCAGGGCTCAGCGGATACTGTCTTGTCCCTTGAGGGGCACATTCGTGAGGATGAACAGGGCAGCTTGGTTCTCGAACTTCTCTTTGTTGAGGGGCCAGTGGGGTCAGGCCGGAGCCGTGAAGCCCCCCCATCACCGTCTAGAGCTCCAGGGTTCCTGTGTGGAGGCCGTGCGCCCCCTTGTCCTCCGCTCGTCATCGTCCGTGGCACGTGGCAGCAGACCCGTGTCCGGGACCCCGGGCGGAGGCTCCCCGATGCGGTGTTTGCTCCCCGACTCTTCCTCTTGCGTGACCAGGCCCGGGCTGTAGGACGCCGGTGATGGCCCCTACCTTGCGAGGAGGAAATGGGTCTCCCCAGATCGTGACTCCTCTGCGGAGTCCTGGCGGTGTGTGTCCCCACCGGAGGGGCCGGATCGGGGGCTGCGCGCAGGGAGGCCCGGGGTGTGTTCCTGGCTGGCCGCTGAGGCCCGGGACTCGGGGCGGGGGCCGTGTCCTTAAACACCTGCCCTACGACTTACCCACGGGGCTTTCTTACCAAGTCCCGCTGCTTCAGAGAGATGAGCAAGAAAGTGACGTGAAGGTGAAGGTGCGAGGCCACTTGCCACGTGCAGAGCCGTGGGCTTCCGTGTACGTGAACCTGCCCCCAGGGGATCGTGGCCCCGCGCGGTCTCCTGCAGGGGCACCGACTTTCACTGTTTCTAGCGATGTCGTTTGTCGTCCCAGTGGTCTGTGCCACTGCAGTACACGCGTGTGTCAGTGTCTAACCGCGCGGACCGTTGCGGGTTAATAGTGGCCTTGCGGGTCCTGCTTGAGGAACCTGTTCTCTCTCTCGAAGGACAAGCCCGCGTGCCGGGCCGCTGCCAGCCCCAGAGGGGAGCGTGTGGCCGTCGGGGCGCCCGCAGGGGGCTGCGGGGAGAGCTGGCCCGGGCCGCGTGCGAGGTCCGGCGGCTGCTGCGGGGGGCGGGGGGGGGCAGGTGCCCCGGGCGGCCGTGGCCCCGCTGGTTGTGAAAAGGAGCAAATCTTGGAGCGACTATTTTTCCCTCTTAGAAACGGAATCACACGTTCGGTGTCTTCAAAGCTGGACTTTCCCTTTTCCACGTGGGTGGTTTCGGGGGCCTTCGGCGTCCGGCGCGCAGATGCCTCCGTCCCAGGGCTGTACATTCCATCCGGGCCGTTCTGGGTACGCCCGGGAGCTTCTGACATTGACCCGCACCGACCCCGCTTGCGGTTCTGAGTTTTCTCTCTTAAGAGCCGTTTGTATCTTGTTGCCCGTCCTTATAGTTAAATCCTTCCTGAAGCCTCAGGGTTCAGTTGTCCTGGCTTCTCCATACGGATCTGTACTTTCTAGTAAAGGCGCATCTTCCTTTCCTCAAAATGCTTATTTTTGATTAGTACGGTTGCACCAGAAACCCCAGGGTGTTGGTAGCAGCGGCGGGACGAGGTCCCCTCGTCGTCCCTGGTGTAAATGGGAGCGTGCTGGTAGCTCGCGGTGACCCGTCATCCGGGGCCTCGTGCCACATGTGCTTCCCTAAGGGGCGGACTTCAGTATCGCTCCTCGCCTGCTAAGTACATCTTATTTGCAAAAGGGTGACGGAGTCCTTAGCCCTTCCCAGCACTAGTATGATCACACGGCTTTTGCTCTTTAATCCGTTAACGTGACAGATCGCATGGGGCCACGTCTTTCTCGCTGGACCTGTGCTCTCCCGGCATGACCGTCAGCGGGTTTGGGGACTTTGTTGTCTGGGGACCTAGACGTGCAGGGTCTCAGGCCTTTTCCAGCTACCGAACCAGAATCTGGAGTTCCGCGAGGCTCTCAGGTGGGCTCCCGGAGGCGCGGGCAGGTGCGCGTGTGCGCCCAGGTTGGGTCGGGGCACCCGTGTGGGGCTGCGTGTGTGGGGGTGCGCGGTGGCCCCGAGCATGGGCTGCCGTGCAGGTATTGGGTATTTTCTGCGGAAGGGCCAGAGGCAGCCTCTTCAAAGTTCACTATTTGCTTGTAGGTGGCGGGGCGAGGACGTGTCGATTTATTTCCCCTAATTTTTTAGGCCTCAGTGATTTTTTTCCTACACCAATCTATTAACCGGGGGAAAAGTGTGAATATACGGCATCAAACCAAACCCCCTAGAAGAGAAAGTGAATAGTGGGATATTTTTAAAGAGTCATAATTGCGAGGTGCAAACTAAGTGCCACCAAGTTCAGGATTTTTGGTGAAAAGATTTTTTGTTCAATTTGGTTCCATTTTAATTCTTCAGGTTACTTACGTGTCGTGTACTTAATGAGCTACACTCGCTAAAGACATGCTTGCAGCTTCTATTAAAAAACACTTGTTCCTTGGATTATTTGGTTACTCTATTTCATAGTTAATATTTTCAGATAAATTGGCAATATTTCAGGGTTGGTATTTAAAGTGCTGTATTGTTGAGTGGTGGGGATCTGACTGCCTGGAAGCTGACTTTGTTCACAAAACCGCTAGATGTATCATGGGGCTGAAAGCGTCACCAGGATTTTCACAGTGGAAGACCATTTTTCTAAATGTGGGTTGTGCATGAACAGACCGTTGCTCGAGTGCTCCTTGGCATTGATAGAGGACTTTTTTGGGGGTCAAAGTGCAAAGTAAGGGCCAAGTACTTTCTGCAAAGGGGAGACTTCTCTTCCCCCTCTTAGAAGAATCTAGCAGCAGGTAAGACAAGCTTATATAAGTATCTTCCACGAGCTTAGGAAACTTCAGACATTTCTCCTGTAACAAAACTCTTTTGTTTTCCTCCTGGAACAGGAGTTCCATGAAGTAGTTTAAAATAAAATGGAAATCCCTGGGGTTCCAGTACAGTTGGGTCTACAAAAACCTTGTGATGGAGAATTCAAGATTTTAATTAAGAATTCAAGATTTCTAATAAGAATCCAAGATTTTAATAAGAGCTCCGCATCGAGTCTTTGGTTTGAAAGGCTATTTTTAAATATTTTGTGTCGACTAAACCTTTGTGAAGACTAACCTTTTGGTGGGCTTTGTAGTATTTGGGAGAATAAAAGGCATGAGTATAGGCTGATATAGAGACAGGCTGTAAGTGCCATCCAGGTAACTGTGATCCCCCTTTAAGGGGTTTATCATTGTTTCAGCTAATTCGTATCCTAGATAACTTAGTCTGCGGGGAAGCTTATATGCTTCTTTGGCTTTTCATCAAGGAAAGTAGCGTTTGACCTTGCTTCGGGGGCTGAGCGAGCTCCGTCTTGAGCAAGCAGTCACGGTTGACTTGAGGAGATTGGTGTGTTCCGGGAGGTGCACAGAATGAGGAGTTAGGGGAGGGAGGACCCCCGTGGTTAGAGCGCTTGCATAGGTGTTCTTGAAGGTACTGGCAAGGCGGAATCCCTCTCTGAACTTAAGTCAAAGAATAATGTTTCGGGGTTAAGGGTTGGAGGGATGGACCGAGGAGTTTTAAACCGTGGAAGTGGAAAGATACGGGGGAAACTTGTGAAATCCTACGTACTTGACACCGTGAATCTGTACTGCTTTTAGGGAAGCTTTTAGTGTATATATGGTACAGCTGAAATGTAGGACTTTTGTTTTCTCATTTGCACTCAGCGCTCTTTGCATGAAGTGAAGTGTTCGTGTTGGATTGTTCGGACGTGCAGTCGGGTCACAGTAGGACTGTGCAAATCCTGCCCAAGGTCTATGGACCGGAAGTCAGCGTAAGACAAATGCGGTGCTATAGGGTGAGCAGTTGATCTTAAGACACCAGATGCTGTCCTGTTAGTTTCTTGGCTTGGGGTAAGTGATGTACCTTTATTCGTTCACTCCATTTATGCTTAAATGCATCATCTTGTAATTCGGTTTCTTTGTTTTGCTTTATAAAATACGTTGTTTAGAAGACATCAGATCTACTTTACTTGAAATCCATGGTTTCATGCTACTCAAAACCTTTGATAATCTTAGAGGTGCTTCTTTAAAGGCTGTTGAATTTTTAATAAAAAGTAGTTTAAAACGATAGGTTTTCTGGACTTTTTTTTTTTTTTCAGGTTGTTACCAGAAAGATAGTGATCTCTGTTCACCAAAGGGTATACTTGGAGATACATTTTGCTTTGGTATAAGATTGTGATTTGATTGATAGACACTGAGTCTGCCTTTTGTTTATAGGCTCATTTCTTTTTAATATTCAGTATGAGAAAGCAAATGGGATATGTAGGATTTGATCTGTTTACAGCCTGACTTAGCCACTTGACTTAGTTCCCTTAATCAAACACTCAATACAGAATGTAGTTTTTTCACCAGAGATTTTGAGAAATGATTAGATGCATATAAATCCTCTAATTTAATGACAACATTGAGATAAAGATGCATTTATTTGTGGTTTAATCAACCCGTTTGATAATTTCTAAAACTTAATGGGCTTCAATTCTGAACAGACATTCTAGATTGTGGTTTATAATTAGATTAAGTCTTTTTTTTTTTTTTTTTTTTTACATTTAAAAATTCACTCTGAAATTGAAAAACTTCCAAGGTAGGCTGTCTTAATAAAATTTTATGTCTTGCTATGCCGAGAATAATTAAAAAGCAATAAAATATGTTGGTAAAGTCAGCAAGTCACAATGTACTTGGTAATGGCATCCTGTGTAATCTTTCTCCAGATTGTTTGAAAAGCTGTTGTTAATCTGGCAGATGCTATTAATTCCTCTGCTGGTAAATCTCACTGTGTGTTTCAGTCTTACCCTTTGCCCAATTCAGAACATACTCAGGATTTAGTTCACATTGAGTATCACATAACCCAAGGAAGACTAGAATATTCAAAAGAATGAACCAAGAATCATAAGGTTTAAGAACTTGCGTTTGTGTCTCTGAAAAGGACGCTCATCTCATCCGTCTCTAGTTTCCCCAGTGTTTGTATAATTCAAAGTTTAAAACTTCATATTTTATCCTGAAGTGGAAAAACATTTTCTTACATAAGATGTGATGTAAAAGAAAGAATCTCAGCGTCTGAAACTCCTACGTTACAAACTGGTCATCCGCACTTTATCGCACGAGCACAGTCTCACGCAGCAGATTTAATTCTTCCCTGGCCAATGTGGTCTACACTGCTCATGAACAGTAGTGTAGACGACTAGTAGAATTGAGGCACCTTTGCATTCACTGTGGGCACGCCGCATACGGAGCTCTGAATTTTATTTATTTATTTATTTTTTTTTTTTATGATAGTCACAGAGAGAGAGAGAGAGAGGCAGAGACACAGGTGGAGGAAGAAGCAGGCTCCATGCACCGGGAGCCTGATGTGGGATTCGATCCTGGGTCTCCAGGATTGCGCCCCGGGCCAAAGGCAGGCGCCAAACCGCTGCGCCACCCAGGGATCCCTGGAGCTCTGAATTTTAAGTGATCAGTACCTTTTCCCCTTTGTTTTATTTTAAGGGCTACCGTTTACTTTTGTACTTGCTCATAGTTGATATTCCTAAATCCTTCAGTGCTAAGACGTGATAGCCCGGAAAAGTTGCAAAGATGGGCCCTTAGGACACTGTGGTTCGATGGAAAGCTTAGATTTTTTTGTGCCAGTGAATTTTCAAGTAGCAGCTCAATTAGGCAGAACTAGTCATGCATTGGGGTATCTTTTAAGAGTGATCTTGAAAGAAATTTCAGACCTAGATGGTGTTCATGAACTATAATGCCAAGAATGAAGGACCCAGTACTAAACGTAGCTGCTTGGAGAAAAATCAATTTCGTGTGGATTAAGGTGGATGTTTCATAAGAGCTCATTTGATCTCTATATGCCTTGATGTTTGAAGGTCCTGTCTTTCTTGCATTTTGAGTTCATTTCTACAGCCTTTATTTTAAAAAGCTAAATTGGGTGGGGGAGGATTAGGAGCATTTTCTAAAGTTATACAAGAACTTTAATAAAATTGCATTTAAGGAAAGCTCATCTGCTCTTGACTGTTCTTCTGGCTTTAATCGACAGCCTCATTGCAAACTTGGGCACAGGGACCTGTGTTTCTCAGAAAAACAAAAACAAAACCACCCAAAACCTGTCTGGTAGGATTCTTTATTCTTACACGAAAATGTAGTATTATTTCCTTTAGCGCTCCACCTCACCTTTTCTTGTTTTTAAAGATTCTAGAAGGGGAGAGAGCACGCACCGTGCCTGAGTGCAAGCCGGGAGGGGGGAGAATCTCACGCAGACTCTGCTGAGAGCGGAGCCTGACTGTTGGCTTCAGTGTCACCGCCCTGCGTTCACGGCCCGGGCGGAAACCAAGAGCCGCGCACCTGACCTGCAGCGAGCGCCACCCCGGCGCCCCTTCAGCATTCCCCCCGGGGGAATACCTCTAACGAGAGTTCATTTTTCTAAGAACAAGGGTTAAGGCCAGTTTTATGTTTTATGAATCCCGTGTGCAGGTCCGTGCTCCGCTGGCTAGCGGCTATGTGTCTGCATCGCGATGTTTCCCCACGCAGGGTTTGGCCTTTCAGGGTGGTGTGTTATCTTTTGCTTTGTGTTGCCATGCGCAGGTTTTAACTTTGGTCAAATCATCAAACTTTTCCTTTTGGCCTCTGGGTTTAATGTACAGATAATTTTTGAGAAGCATTTATTGAGCATACACATTTATCTAATGGATGTTTTTAGTTAAAGCATTTCCTCTCTGAAAGTGGGGATTTGTATGGTGTCCTTTGGGTTCGGGGATTTGAGATGTTTTGAGGTCAGACGGTAATGCCTGTCTAGCGAGCGCCTGAACGCTGTCTGTGCCTTGGCCGCCAGCCCCCACAGGCCTTTCCCCCCGAACACTCTCCGAAGCAAGACGGCGTGGTTGCGGCAGGCAGGTAAGAGCTCTCGCCACTCGTCGCTGGGCCAGTTGGAGGCTAAGCCTTCCCCGAAACGTACCCCTAGGGGACGGGCGAGGAGGGCAGTAAAGGGCCTTTCTGAGGGTGGACAAGGGGCTGTGGAGCCGTGGGGTCCTGCGTGGACCGGATGCTGCGGCGGGCACCCTGCCCCTTCGCCCTGGCGCCGCCGTCCTTCCCGTCAGGGCATCCCCTGCACCCTCATTCTTCTGTGTCGCACGCGGGGCCCGTGCAGCCGAGCTGAGGGCCCGGGAACACCGTTTTCCTCGCCTCTGCCGTCTCTGAGGACGTGTGGCCTTGCGAGTGCCTCAAAGCCCGGGACCAGGAGTTGAAGGTAGGGGAGCCGGTGCCGCTTCCTCCTCTGTGGTCGACGTCGGGTGACAGCCAGGGAGCCGCAGGCTCCGGGGCCGGGCCTAAGGGAGTGGGGGACTGTGTCCCGCGGGAGCGGGGCCCGTCGTTGGGTGACCGCGGAGGCCTGCAGCCCCGGGGCCGCCCACTGAGGCCCGAGCAGGCACGAGTGACGGAAGCGGAGACCCCGACGTCAGGGAGACCAGACTCCAGGCACGGAGCTTTGCTGGAATCTAAAGTCGGTCACGGAGAGGATGGTTACCCGAAGACGTCCCGGGGGTGTCGCCCGGCCCAGCTGGCCGAGGACGTCAGCGACCAAGCTGCTGTCACCGTCAGGTTTGTTCTTGGCCGCGAGGGAGACGACACGGCCGACGGACCACTCAGCTGCTCAGCGCTACAGGGAGACACGAGTCTTACGGGATTTTGGAGGAGAGTGAAGAGTGGGGGAAACGTGAAGGAAGGTGTCAGTGGCCTTCAAGCAGGACCGTCTGGACAGGTCACCTGGACAGGTCGCCGTCGCTGCTCAGGGGCCAGAGCGAGCCGAGGAACGTGCCGTCCGGGAGCGCCTGAGGCCCTGCCCCGGGGCCGTCGGGCGGGCCAGGTCTCTGCCGAGCGACTCGGTCCTCCAGGCGACATGAAGCGCGTCCTTCCTGTCGCCAGGGTTCCCGACAGCAGAGCTGCGGACTGTCTGATTTTGGGGAACTAAGTTTCTTCCTGACCAAGAACACGGCCCCCGGGGGGGGTATCGCGGCACTCTCAGGAGCGGCCGTCCCGCGGGAGACCCTGCTTCCTGTTGCCAGCGACCGCGTGTTCTTCCAGCCTGACGAACGTGGGCAGTTTTACTTGACGTCAGTTCGTACTTTCCTCGTTTTCCAGGAGCGTGTGCTCAGCCTCCAAGGACGTTTATGTCATCTGGTCTGCGTCCTGTTGGTCAGGGACTCCGTGTCCTCTCTCTGGACCACACATGCACAAATACCTTTCTGGGTTTTTTTAGGAGGGTCCTTGGGCCCTGAGAGGCGGCTAGTGAGGGTTGAAGGTCACGTATTCAGCACCGATTTGCCTCGTCCCCTGCCGTGAATTCTTGTGAGTGGTGAAGATATCTCAAGGATTCTCTGCTAATCTGAGCTTCTGGAATGAGTTGCCTTGTCAGGTTTGAATCTACTCCCTTTTCCCTGCCTCTCCTCCCCCCCCCCCCAACACATACAGTCGGAAGCCCGTAAAATGCACTAGGCCCTTAATGTTAATACACTGTGGTTTTTGTCTTTTGGGAGCTCTGTTGGAGGAGCTGGATATGAAAGCAAGTGGTCGCAGTGACCCGATAGTGAGTGGTATCGGTAGGAGAGATGGATTGTTGGAGACACAAAATAATGGTATTGATGAAGTGCCCGTTTCCAACTTCCTTTTGAACTCAAATGACTCTTGAGTTACCTAGAATTTGGGCCTTGCAACAGGATGTATCTGGGCTTAGAGTCTAACAGTTAGAGAAGAGCACACCCTCCAGAAGTTTTATGATGGCTGGTAGGCCTGTGGCTTTCCATAGACCCCTCTGCCATGGCCCAAGAAAGGGTGTGTGTAGGTTCATGAAGCTTGACACTGCTGTCAAATGGTGAGGAAATGAGGGATTCAACCTTTATCTTTTTGTTCTGAGTGGGGAGACACCTTGTGAAACCCTTATGAGATGCAGGGAGAGTAAATATCTTGTCTCAAATCACTCAGCTGGTAAGAGCGTGAGCTGCTCCTGGTGCTGAGTTGGACCGTTTTTGGAATGACGTGATAGAATGACTTAACCAGAGGATATTTAGACTGAAGGAATTAGGAATTGTTTCCAAATAGTTCTATGTATTCCTGGGGGATTCACTTCTTACATGCTAGGTTAGGCTGCCAAATGCCTGGCATTTTCTAGCACCGGGGACGTGGCTGTGAAAAACATCAACACTTCATTCTGCCGTAACCTGGTTTCCAGCAGAGAGCATGCTTTGGGCTGGGAAAGTGGAGTCATAAGTAGTCTTGATAATTCTGCTTTCATCTGTTTTCCGGTGTGAGCTTTTATTTCAAATTTCAAATTCCTTTTGAATAGAAGGTGGCCAAAATCAGTCTGAAAACAAAACCACTTTTATAGAGAGAAGTGGGATCTGGTGATGCTTTATTGCTCTTCACTTCTCCTGGAATAGAGTTCTGAAAATACGAGTTGCCATCCCGTCTCAAACCTGAGACTCAAAACATGAGTAAAAACGTTTATATCTGAAGATTAGAAGGCAAAATTGTTCACAGAAGTTGTGCTGTATATATATCTCACTACTGAGCACCACACACTGCTGAATCCATAAATATCAAAATTCTTAAAAGCAAAATTCCCCAGTGTTGACAAATACTACAAGACATACAAGGATATCCTCTCCCTGTTCACCTGCTTCTCGCTAAATATCCTTGTTGTATAGATCTAATCTATAAACGTGTTGCTTTTCTATTTGTAAATCATTCTGGCGTTGCTTCAGGCATTCTGATTAGTCCTCTTTCCCCTGGTTTCTTGACCGCTTAATCATCCTCCCTCCCCTTTGAAATTTGCTGTTGGCATTCTCATGCTCATTATTAGCTGACCTAGCGTCCTCCGGCCTCTCACCCGTATTTCTCCAGCGTTGCTAATTTGCTGCCTAAATGAACAAAAACTAAATTTAGATGTTGACTCTAACATGGGGGTGTAAAAGTTGGAAGTCCCTGTGATCCCTCCTAAGAGGATAAAGTTTGACGGCAAGGGTACATGTGGGTGTGTTCTGTGTCCCTTAGAACCTTGTTACCTGGCTCTTCGGAGCTACCAGGACCAAGAGGCAGCAAGGGTTAGGGATGGGGCTCCAGGGAAAGGAAACGGAGGCTTTCTCTCAATGGCGTGAGCCTTGCTGAATGAGTTCTGTTAGGTCCCACAGGATGAAGAGCTTCCAGGAGATCCTGGATAAGGCCTGGCCTTCAGGGGTTTGAAGGTTTCTAGGAGTCAGGCTATGAAAATGTGCTGGATGTCTCTGACCTCAAAGCCCAAGAGGAAGTTGAATGACTAGAGTGGGTCACCCCTGCTTTTGCACCTGAGCACAAAAAGGCGTCCCTCTGCTCTCTGCGGGGGAGTGCACATGGTGCACGGGGTGTGATTTAGAACCAAGTTTCTGGTTATCACACTTACCTGAGGAATTTGCCTAAGTACTGACGCCTGAGTGCAGACTCCAGGGATCCTTATATCATAGGGCCTAAGAAGTTTAAATTCCCTGACCGCCCAAGTGAATCTAACGTGCAGCCAGACCGGAGAACCACCAGACTGGAACCGGCAAAGGTAACAATCTATGTAGGACAACCCGCAGCCGGGAAAAGGAAAATCAAAACAAATTTGGAGTGAGGTATTCTACTGGAGGGGGAGACGCATTAAATACTTGAAAAAAAAAATAGAGCAAAACCACCTATGGAGATTCATTTGCAGCACCTAAAAAAATCTTAAGCATGATTCCCAATTAACCTAGTTCATGAATAAGAGGGAGGTTGGTCACTGCTTGGACCTGAGTTCATGTTCTGAAAGATCAAGTAGAAAAATGTTTCAAATTATGGAAGTACAAAAAAATAATAAAAAGATAAAATCACGAGGGGAAAATATGAGAATGGGAGAGTAGATTCCAGAGGTCTGAAAGTAAGGAAATTCAGTGAGGTGAAAAAAGAAAAATAGGAAAGATGAGAATTATGTAAACAGTCTTCCCGACCTGAGCACAGGAACGATCTGGGCCAGCAAATTGAAATGGCTCACCAAGGTCTAGGCTCACCTGATGAGAAAGTCCTATGGTCTAGACCTATTCTGGTAAAATTATGTTCTCTAGGCTATAGATGGTTCCAGGGAGGAAAAAAAAAAAAAACCCCACAACTTACTTTAGAAAACAGTGGGAAGTGGGAACCAGCCTGGCATTGGCTTTCTCATCTGCAAGTCAGGAAGAGAAGAGCTGGGGATATCCACACATTACTGAGAGAAATGGGCCATAATCCAAGAATCCTATTTCCAACTTATATAACTTACCTGCTTACATGAAAGATGCTTGAGGAGATGCACAAATTCAGAGAATCACCCGTATCTAACCTGTTTTAAGGATAGGTGCTGACCACATGCTAAATGAACCTAAACCGGGACTTCAAGATGGGAAAAGATAGAGCAGATATTCACCTTAGCCCTTAACATATATGTGTGTTGAAGATTAGAAACTAAACCTAAATGGATGGAGATGGCTGTCCGGGGAATTTGTAACTTAAGTGCAAAATAAGGACACGTTACTTTTAGGCTTTCTAGGAAAGACTTGAACTATATCAGACAACTTGAGAATGGTGGCCAGAGAAGTGGAAGGAAGCATCCTAAAAAGATTATAGGAATGTTGAGGAGAAATTAAAACAACACACACACACTGAGATTACCAGGGGAATAAAAGGTCACGGTGGGAAAATCCAGTGTTTCTTACTGGAACTAGTTGTAATATTTGTTTTCAAAGAATGAAGCCCTATCATCTGGTGAGAACAGGGGAAGGAAGGTGACTCATAGAATGGAAGAATGTAGAAGAATGTCCAGTTAATAATGGGGAAGGGGGGAAAATAAGAAATTGATTATTTAAGTAAAAAACTGCATCATAAAATCACTAAAAGAAGGAACAAAAGGACGAAAATCGTATTAGTCCTTGTATTAAACATGAACAGAATAATTACAAAACTCAAAGCCAGATAGGAGACTAATGAGGAGAGTAAACCAAGCTAGATCCTGTATATGGCTTCCTGCCATTTATTGTCCATTGTTAATGTTTATAAGAACATTTGAAAGACATGCATTAAGATTAAGTATCATTTTTATCATTTTAGAAAGTCCAAAATAAGTCAGAGCTGTATTAAAAGAATAGGATTGAGAATCATTAGGAAAGAATAGATATTGAATAAAGACGAGACAAATTTGACAAGTTAAAAACACACCAAACATCAGTTAAACTATAAAGGAAAAAAGTGAATAAAAGAGAAAATCAATACACATAACCCATTATGTAATCACATTTGGCGTAGACGAACAAATACTTCTTGGCATGTGCTAGAACTTCGTGAGTCCTTTCCAATGAAAACTAATAGGCATAAGAAGGAACTTAAAGGCAATCTGTAAAATTTTAGAAAAAATGGTTCCTAGTACAGTTTCAGTTGCAACCAAGTTATCTAGTTGTGCTATATATAGTATTTCTTGAAGATTTTAGTAAGCGTAATAGCAAAATAGTGAAGATGTTGAGGAGAGGTTACTTCTGTAACTGAGAGGTGTAATTTTATACCTAGAAAACAGTCCAGTAAGGAATAGAATTTGATAAGGTCGCTAGATATATGGCAACAACAAAAATATCCGTGGTCTGCCCTCTAAGCATCTAGAAGTAAAAATGAAAGTTAATGACAAAACCGTATATTTAGTGACAGATTCAAGATAAGCCTAAGACCTACGTGAAAGAAACCAAAGTTCTCCTAACATAAAATCAAATCTGGAAAAATGAACTCATCCTAAGATGGAAGATTCAATAGCGATAAGTATCAAGTCACTCAATATACTGCTTTAAAGCCTTGTCATTTCAGATCCAAACATGGGTATTTTTTAAAAAGGGAGACATAAATTAATGGAGAATAAGTGCTTGGATAGAAAATTTACTGAAGGGGAAATTGTCTCATTCTCCAAATAGAGTATAATTCCGTACCCCATATAGTTAATGTAGTATTATGCTTAGGACAGTTTACATAGGGGAGTAGAACAATTTAAAAATTTGAATACTTGAATAGAAAGGAATTTCACACATGGCGATAATTTTTTATGGAAAGGTTAGATGAAGAAAGGGTATTCACTGAATGGTACTGACACAAGGGAAGGAAATATGAGTTCTTCTATAATGGAAAAAATAAGACATAAAAAGTCCATAGTAGTAGAGAACTTCATAATCAAGATGAGAAGCACAAACTATCAAGAAACACTGACTTTAAAAAATAACTCTTCAAGGGGCCCCTGGGTGGCTCAGCGGTGGAGCATCCGCCTTCAGCTCAGGGCGTGACCCCAGGGTCCTGGGATCGAGTCCCGAGTTGGGCTCCTTGCAGGGAGCCTGCTTCTCCCTCTGCCTGTGTCTCTGCCTCTCTTTCTCTCTGTGTCTCATGAATAAGTAAATAAAAAATCATTAAAAAAAATAGAACTCTTTAGGATTAGCACAAGAGACCATAGAGTCAAAGGCGCCCCTGGCCCCTGCCTTGAGACTAGTGGGAAGTCCGTGGAGAGACCTGGTGATGAGGAACAGGGTAATGAGCTAGGACCTAGGCTGTTCAGAAAAGAGCAAACCCAAATGATCAGCAAATGAAAGATGCAAATTAAAATGAAGCTTTCCACTTACCAGACTAGTAATTTTATTTTTATTTTTGATAGCACGTCAGAGTGAGTGGAGTTGGGGTTTGGGGGGGGGGGACGCTCAAGCAGGCTCCGCGCCAAGCAGCCCGACACAGGGCTCAATCTCACCACCCCGAGACCCTGAGCCGGAGTCAAGAATCGGGACTTAACTGACCAAGCCGCTCACAGCCCGTCAGGCTAATAATTTCAAAGTCCCACTGGATGGTGGGCCTGGTAGCTAAGGTGTTCCTGTAACGTCCTGCGGTGCTCCATTGATTTAAAACATCCTGTGCTTGCACGCGCGGGACTGCCCTCTAGAGCGAAGGCACCGAGGTGGAGTGCGCGTGAGGACGGGTCCTGGGACATCGCTTATAGGGGCCCGGCAGTGAGAGCCCAAGTGCCGGCAGGGGGGACGGCCCCAGCCGGTGGCACAGCGAAGTCGCGAGTGGTGCCGCGTGGGCCCCAAGAGGATGGCCCTGTGTGGGGGATGGGGGTCTCCGGAGCCGCTGGCGGAGGGTCAGATGTGCCCAGAGCTCTAATTGCCCATATTCTCCCCAAACCGTGCACGTGGAGTGCCTGTGTCTACGTGGCCATCGCATGGGGCGGGGGAGCCCCTTGGTGCCTGTGGGCCAGGGCTTCGGACTTTCCCACGGGACACAGCGTGGAGGCTGAGGAAGCCGGTGGACTCGGGCCGGGGGAGAACGTGACCTAGTGACCGCGAGACGTTAGGGTTTACGAGCGACTGTAGACGCGGGCAGGTTCCAAACCAGTCGTCTTCCGGTGTCCGACGTGAAGAAACGTCGGGCCTGCCTGTTTACCTGTTTTCTCCTAAATATGTTAACAGGAAGCCTGGAGGATGCCACGGGGTAGCCTGAGCCTCCGGGGGCTTTCTAGCCGTCCTGCAGCGGGCGCGGCGAGGGGACAACAGTCCAGGGGTGCTGGTGGCCCTCGACCCCTCGCCTGGACCAGCGGGACGCCCGGGAGGGGACTGGTTACCGGGCAGCCTTTCGCCCCGAAGGCTCCAGGCGGTTGGTGGCTGCCAGCAGCGGGCGGCGGCGGGGGGAGGGGGGACCAGGGCAGGCTACAGCGGTGCACGGCGACATGTGGCGGTCCGCGTCGGCACTCCCGACCTCCCCAAAGACTTGTGCACGCCAGCGGGCTCTCGGCTGCAGCGGGCCGTGGGAGGACACGCGCTCTCCAAGACCTGGGGGTCGTTGATGGGGTGTGAAGCGGGCGTCCTGCTCCCTCGCGTGTCGTGGACCAGTGTCCGGGCGCAGGTTGTCCGGCAGATATCTGCCCCCCTTGTGCCTCCATCTGGGCACACTTTGCCGTCCTGCCCTTTCCCCCTGAGTCTGGCCTTTGGGCTTGAGCCGGTGCAGCGTCTGCGGGTGCTCCTCGCCGAGTGCTGCTGGCGGGGGTCGGGCCTGCTAGCGGCAGCCTCCACCAGGAGGACGTCTCCGTGTGCTCCCCGGGCCCGGGCTGGCCCGGGGGAGGCCAGTGCCAGGGTCACCCGGCTGACCGGGGTGCTGGGGGTGGAGCTCTCTGCCCAGGGCTGGGCCTGCCAGGTTCCGTGGTTGGTCCCTACAGCAGAGACTAAGGAGCCGGTTTGTGGACGGGAAAAACTTGTTTTACAGGTTTAGGAACCCTGAGGTCCTCTAACCTACTAGAAGGATTTCTCTGTGGTTGACAAAAAGTGCTTTAGGCAAATGCAGCAGGAACCCTAATAAGGAACTTGGAGGTGGAGCGGGACACTCAGCAGGAACACCGGAATCAGTAAAATTCATGATTAAGTCTAAAGGACAGTTCCCAAGAAGGCCGTGAGCCTTAACACAGTGGTCAGGAAAGGACCTTCAGGAGCTGTTCTGCTGCAGCAGGGACCTGGAGTCCAAGCTCAGTAAATTCCAAGAGGCTGCTGGGCAAGGAAACCGAAACCCTGTGTGGTCCTACTTTACTAGGGAGAAAACCCTCTGTAGAGAGTTCATTCTTCATGGTGATGAAATATAGGTGGGAATAGGCCAAATTAAAGGTAAAAAAAATTGCAGTATTAAAAATCTGCCCCTGCCCTCTGTGACGGAGGGAGTGTCTCCTAACCGGGGCAGGACATAGAGCGCCTTTCCTTCGTCGGGGAGGAGGTGTGGAGAGCTGTGCAAGCAGCTTCTTTAAAAAAGAAAAAAATAGGGGGCAGCCCGGGGGGCTCAGCGGTTTAGCACCGCCTTTGGCCCAGGGCGTGACCCCGGGGTCCTGGGATCGAGTCCCGTGGGGGGGCTCCCTGCATGGAGCCTGCTTCTCCCTCTGCCTGTGTCTCTGCCTCTCTCTCTCTCTCTCTGGGTCTCTATGAATAAATAAACAAAATCTTAAAAAAAATCGAAAATAAAAAAAAGCACATTTCCCAAACCGGGGGATACTTCGGTCCCCACAAGCCCACGGTGCACGCAGCACCTTGCAGGAAGCCCCCGTGCGTGCGCGGCCTCTGGGACTGAGCGCGGGGAAGCCGTGAACGGGGGAGCTGATGCCGCCCTCTGTGTTGGGAACAATCGATCCTTTCATCTCTGACCCAGGAGCCTCCTCTCCTGTGACAGCATCTGCAACGCGCCCGCAGCCCCATTTGTTGCCGGGCAGACGCTAAAATCTCACACTTTTCAGGCACTTTGGCTGCACTGTTGTGAAGATATTTTTCACATCACCCCTGGAACAGAGGCGCGGCCTGCTGGACGTATAATCGTCATCAAACTTTTATGACACAATCCACATAGCGACTGAATCTATTAAGAACCCGAACTTCTGGAATTAGGTTATTCTGTACCTTAAAAGTCTTGTTTTGGAGGCTTTAACCCGGTGTTTGCAATTTAACAGTTGGTCAAACCTCCCCAAATTTTTGTCTGTCGTCCTCAAACAGCTTGATTATATAAGATTTTGATGGATACACATACATAGGCCATGAAACAATGTAAGCATCAAAAAAAAAAAAAAATAGCGTCCATGAAACAGTTAAATATAGTGGAGCCTTCCGAATGAAAGTTCAATTAATATTAAAAAGTAGAAACAGCTCAGTCTTTGTTTGCTTTCCTAAATCCATTTAAACTGAAAGTTTGAAACAGCCAAAAATTCTTTTTTTTTTTTTTTTTTCTGGCCAAAAATTCTAACCTAAGAGAAATGAAACCATCTTCTAAATAATCTTGGGATCAAGGAGGATATCGAACGGGAAATTGCACTGCAGGATTGGGAGGAGGCCTATTCGGTAGCAAAGGTCGTGCGTGGTCCGCGCTTGAACCGCAGCTGGTGGGAAATTCACGACCTTACGCTTTGATTAAACAAAGGGAAATGAAAAAAAAAAAAAAAAGAAAAGAAAAATTCAGACCTTAGAAACTAGGGAGTCTTAACCAACTTTTCCTTGGAGATGGTTCTGGTTCTTACTGCTAAATATAAGCTTGTGCTCACACATTGTTCCATTTTTAGAACAGAAAATAGCTTTTTAGCTTTGAGAGAAATTGGCTCGAGAAGGCTTTTTTGTCAGTTAGTATGTTTCCAGAGTGTGTATTTTTATTTTTATCAGAGACTTGAATCCATTTCAGTGTTATTTTTTTTTTTTTATTTTCAAAAACTGCTTTCAATAATCTATACCTAGAGGTTAATACGTAAGGCTGTGGTAGTGCTTGGGATTCAGAAGAGATTTTAAAGAATTCAAAGAAGAGTTATTTCCTTTTAAAATCTAAAATGCTTAAAAGACTTTAATTCAGCATCTGAACTACATTGATTTTTTTTTTCCTGGCTATTTGGTATTTTTCCTTCTTTTTTACAGCCCGTTAATAGAACATTTGAGCTGTAAGGCGCAGGGCCCGCGGGCGGAGCTGAGCCGGGGTCGGACCCCGACGGCTGCAGTCGCCCTCGCTCCTCTAAGACGGGAGCCTCGAGGGAAGCTTCGCGAGGCAGGTGGCCTGGGTCCCGAGCACTGTCGCGGGGGGGCGGGGGGGCCGGCGGCGCGTGGTAAGGATGAGCAGGTGTTTTGTGTGCCGGCTGCTTTATTTTCCCTGATACTGAAGCAACGTCAGAAAGTACTTGCTCCCTCTTGACCGTCGGGCGCGTGGACTGGGGCATCGGGGGGGACTGGGGGCTCGCGTGCAGCCCCTGACCGTCGGGCGCGTGGGCCCCAAGCGTGGCAGGTTCCTGCGTTGCTCGCAGTTTCCGTGTCTCAGGACCCGTCTCGCACGTGCACACTGCATCTCACAGACCCTTTTCTGCATTTTCCTCTGGGATCGTGGTCCTGCCCTGGGTTCTCCGGTGACATCCAGTGACCTCCCCGCTCAGAAGCGTGTTGCTCGGCAGGTGAGCTGTGCCTGTCGAGGCTGCGCAACGGCCTTTAACACGAGCTGCCGACCGCAGGCCTTCCGGGGTGGGGAAGCCGCCCAAAGGCTGAGGCGACCCCTTGCCCGGGACGGTCCTCGGTCCTGCACCCACCAGGCGGCTCTTGTCTCGAGACGCAGGTCGTGACGTTCCCACCAACATTCACTGAAGTCTTGGGATCAGGAATCCACGCAGAACGCGACAGGTTCTCCCTGACGTGCATCGAGATCACTAAATGGCGTTGGGGACGTCGGCCTGCCGACGGGGCCTGCTACTCAAATTTGTATTTTAAGCCATTTTTGAAGGAATCTGACCTACTCCGGACGGACGGTTATTTTAACATTAGAATGAAATTGATCTGCTTGTATTTCCCCAAATACTTTGAAGTCCCGTGTTCAGGACTTTAACGTTCGCCCTCCACACTCCGACCGCATGTGCTGCTCGGTTCTCCTTTTAGTGACTTCAGATGATCACCCTGACTTTTTTTTTTTTTTAAGATTTTATATATTCATGAGAGACACAGAGGGAGGCGGAGACCCAGGCAGAGGGAGAGGCAGGGGGGACTCGATGGGGGACTCGCACCCAGGCCCCCGGGGTCATGCCCTGGGCCCACGGCCAGCGCTCCACTGCGGAGCCACCAGGTGTCCCGTTACTATGTCCATTTTGAAGGATGAAAAGCCAACTTTCGAGGTGGTGCATGGACGGCCGAGGACCCGGGATTCAGCAGCGGGCAGGTGGCGATCGTGTGCGTCACCCTGAGCCTCTACTTTGCGTCTCGCCTGCTGCTCCTGGGTGAACAGGAGGGTGCCCACCCCGCCGGTGGGTACGCTGAAGCCTCTCATCGGGGGGCGCGCGTTCCCCTGCCCTGGGCTCACCCACGAGCCTGAGCCTCGGCGGCCTGCGCGCTGGGGCCTCCGGGAGGAGAGTCACCAAGGCCCTTCCGGGGTGACAGGGGGGCGGGGGCCTTAGGGCCACGTTGGCAGCGGGACGAGGGCTGTTATACCCGTGATCCGACCTCTGGCCGGGCCGCGCTCTTGGGGCGGAAAGTGCCGGTAGCTGCTCATCCGTCCGTGGCTGCCCCCGTCCCGCGGTGGTGCAGCGGCCCGGGGTGGGGGCGGGGGCGGGGGTGCACCCAGCTGTCGCCGTCCCGGCCACCCGCGTTCTCTGTCGTGGCTCCTCACTCGGGTCTTCCTTTTAGAGTAGAGCGTCTTCTGCGCTCCCGTGAGTGAGCCGCGAGATCGTGGGCCTGCTCGGTCCTGCAGGCAGAGGCCTAAAGGGAAAGTACACGAGGCACAGCACTGGCGCCTGGGGGAGCTGCCCTTACTGCGTAATCCCCCGCGGTGTGATGCTCCTCACCTCTCCGCAGGAGCTTTAAAAATAGCACATTTTTCTGCAAAACTGAAGACGTGGCTTTGTGTCCTTTGTTTTCAATCTGGGAAAAACAAATCTGTCCTCTGTGTTGTGACGACCCCTCGCGAAGGACGGGTGGCGAGGCAGGGGGACGGCTCTCAGACAAGCGCAAAACCACCCCCTTGGACGTGGAGCCCACCCTGGACCTGGACCGTAAGGTTCACAGTCCTCCCTGGCCCCTGTTCGCCCCAAAGCCTTCGGTTCGTCGGACGTCACGGATCTCCCGTAGGAGTAGGTCAGTGTCCATGTCGCCTTCCCACCCGCTGCCCAAGGCCTGGAGCGGAGGCTCGCACGCAGGGGCCGGGCCTGGGGCTGCTGGCGGCGGGTGTTCCCGGGGCCGTGGGGCGCCGTCCCGCGTGTCAGGTGCCTCCATGGTAGCCCCCGTGCTGGGCTCCCCGGCCTCGCACCCGGCACGTGCCCTGCCGGCCCCGCGTCCTGGGGCTTAGCGACATCACTTCTGTCCGGATCATCCTGGTATCAAAGTCTTCCCTGAGCCAAACCTGTACTGGGAGGGAAGGGCCGGGCCTCCTCCGGGCCCTGGTCCGCCGGCGTGGGCCTCGGGCGCTGCGTGCCGGTGACCCTGGGTGCGCCGAGGCCCGGGAGCGACGGGCGGGGACCCGCGGGTGCACAACACTGTCCATGAGTCAGCGGGACCCGGAGACGACAGCCAGTAGCGTCCGTCCGCCTGTATGACCCTCACGGGACGGGCTCCGGTCACGAACGGCCGCTCACCTGCACCGGAGCATTGAGGCTGAAGTCGAGCGCGCGGCAGGGGACAGCGGCTCCCGGGGACCTCGGCAGCACGACCTGCCCGGGCTGCGACTCCGCGTCAGCAGAAGTGGCAGCTCGGGGTTGTTCACGTGGTGAAGCGGGTTGACGTCTCAGCCGGCGTCGCGGTGGAGGCTTCCGGGCTCTGAGCTCTGCGACCCGGACAGACTGTGACGTTCTCCGGGCAGGACGCACCGTCCCTCCCTAGCCTGCGCTCGAGCTCCGGAAACGCCCGCGACCGCGTGCTCTCGGGGGGACGGGGTGACAGTGTTCACGGAGAGGGCGCCGCAGGAAGCCCCGAGGCCGAGGCGGAGTTGGTGAGGACCGTCCTTGGGGGAGGCGCCTGGGGACCTGTGACCCACGGTCCTGAGGCCTCTGCTGTCTCCCAGGGACTGACGGCTCAGTCGTTGGTCTGCGCGTGTCCTTTTTTTTTTTTTTTTTTTTTTTTTTTAAGATTTTTAAGATTTATTTTTTTCCAGAGAGAGAGAGAGAGGCAGAGACCCAGGCAGAGGGAGAAGCAGGCTCCATGCAGGGAGCTCGATGCGGGACTCGATCCCAGGACCCCCGGGGTCACGGCCTGGCCCGAAGGTGGCGCTAACCCGCTGAGCCCCCTGGGCTGCCCGGTCCGCACGTCTCTGATGACCGCCCCGCATCACACCGCTGCCGTCTGGGCTGGTCGCACGGCGTAGCCTCGGGGTTGAGCTCCTCCTCTTCTGTCCCGTGGGTCCCCACGAAGTCCTCCGTCGCCGGGCCTGGGGCCGTGTGCATCAGTGGCTGCCCAGAGGGACAAGTCGATACCGGGCTCGGCCTGCACATACCCGGCTCGGGGGAGGCCCACCGCTCGACGCCCTGTCTGCGTCCTTGTGACTTGGGCCCTACCTGGGGCTGCAGCCCTCCAGGCTCTGGCCGGCGGGGCCGTCCTCCGGGGCGCCTGAACCCTCTCCCGCAGTGGGAGCTCTGGGGGGACGTGCTGGGGAGCGGGTCGGGGAGCATCTCAGGACTGGGGCGGCCTGGGTGAGGCGATCGGAGACGGTCTGGCCCGGGGGCACCGTGGCCTTGCACGTGTCCTGGTGCAGCGGTGGGATGTGCGCTCGGGTCACACCGGTCCGCGAGGCCCTGCACCCCACAAAAATGAGCGTGTTGCTTTGTCCGTTTAGTGACTTGGGACGTCTCGGGCATCGCCGTGCGTGTCCCCGGCTGGCGCGGTGGTGGCGGGGCCCCCGTGGGGTCGCTGGCCTGGTGGCCGTCGGGGAGGAGCGGCGCAGAGCAGCCCCATGTGCCGGCCCCCGCCGGCGAGCGCACAAGCCCCGGCCCTCGGGGACACGGGCCACCTGGGCGTCTGTGGTGGTGCTCGCCAGAGGCCGGTTTGGTGGCCGACGCTGGCGACAAAGCCGCCCTCTCCCACCTGCGTGTGGGCGTGACCCGCCGTGGCCGTGGCCTGCCGCCCCTCGGCACCTCGCCCTGCGCCCCGGCCCCCCCGCCCCCGGCTCCGGGCTTGGGCTCCGCTGCCTCCCGCTCGGTGGCCGCTGGCTCTTCGCCCGTGCGAGTGTCCAGGACTGGGAACCGCCGGGCTCCTCCGTCTTCCCGGGGCGAGCGGGGACTTCCTCCTTCGTTGTGTCGCCCGTTACAAGTCACCTCACCACCTAACGGCCTCCGCACAGCTCTGCAGAAGTTCGTCACCTTTTGTTTTGTTTTTTAAAGATTTTACGCATTCATTCGTGGGAGACCCAGGGAAGGGCAGAGGCGCAGGCGGAGGGGGAGGCGGCCCCGGGGTTGGACCTGGGCTGGGGGCGGCCCCGAGCTGGGCACCTCTCCGGTCGCCGGCGGCACGTGGCCGGGCTCCCACCCGAGAGCGCCGCGCCTGGCCGCTGCGTCCCTGCCCTCGCCTTGCTGCCTGCTGCAGCCGCTCCTGGGCGCGTGTCCCCTGTGTCCGGGGAGCATCGTTCCGATGAAGTACGTCCTCCAGGACGTCCTGAGAGCCGGGGCCGGGGAGGGGCCTGCTGAAATGGTTGAGATTTGAAGAAGGCTTTTCACTCGGCCCCTCGCGGATCGTGGGACCCGGTGAACAGTTTTACGTAGAAATCCAATCCATTGTCTCCAATTTTTTTAAAGACTCGACCCCATCGGCCTAGTTCCTGGTGAGCCCGGGAACCGGGGCCGCCCGACTCCCCCAGGACTCGGGAACGCTCTCTCCACCGCCTTGTCCTAGGTCAAGGCGATTTGCGTGAGGAAATGTACCGAGGTGGTAGCTTTATTTCTTTGTACTTCTGAAAAATCGGAAATGTATTTTTATGAAAAATTTCTTCTGTCGCCTTGGATTTCAGTCCACCCTTTGTCACGTGTCTGTAGTCCTGTTGCCTATCGACATCCGTGTCATTACTCTTCAGAGTATAAGCTTTTTCCATGGAACAAAGGTTACTCAGAACCGTAATGACCTTGATGGCTTTGGTCGTATCTCGTAAGACGGCGGTTATCCATTTAGTGAGAAAAGTGAATTTTTTTTTTTTTTTTGTCCTGTTCAGCTCCATAAAAATATGGTTTACTGCTCTGGAATCTACATGGATTCTTTGGCCTCTTCTTTTTCCTTCAAGTACTTTGTCTTTTTTTCTCCTCCTGAAATAAGCCTTTGGACGCCAGCTTGTTCCAAGGGAAATTTTCCCTTCTGAACAAATGCACTCTTTGCATGTGTGCACCTTAAACTGCTTTTTTTTCCCCCTAGTCCTTTTTCCCCTTGAACTTTGATAAAGATTGGTTTAAGAAACATTGATGGTTTGCAGCTATTACTGTATTTTTGTTTTATTTTTTGTTTTGTTTTGTTTTGTTTTTTCTAAATCCCAAAGGCTTTCAGGGGAGAAGTAATTAAATGAACTCCGTTGTTTTTAATTCTGAAAAGTTGGCTTAGCAGGAGCTCTGAGGACTGCTTAGGGGAAGGTCAATACCCATGTGCAAATCACATCGTCCTTTGAATTTAAGTAGCTTTTGCCCCAGTGTCCCCCGCAAGTCTGATTTTATATCATTTTAAAAAGTGGCCTGTTTAAAAAGTGGCCACAATTTAGTATATTTTGAGTAGGGGATCTTGTAAGAAGCATAGGTGCTGAAATTCATGTTGTTTATACCTAAGTCAGGCTCTTAATTTCAGTCTCAAAATAGTTACTTTATACCTTCATTGTGCTTTAGGTCCAGGAGAGACCTTCAAAAATAAGGTGCGAGGTTGCATTTGCTTCACCTCCGTGGTCATTACGGTTTGTGTGAAAATGTTTATGAGAGTCTTCGCGTGCGTGATCAAAGATTTGAGAGATTGAAGTCCAGTACCAGCGAGAAGTTTTATTTGTAGCCTGACCGTTTCCTGCTGTGCCGAGCCTGAGTGCCCAACACCAAAAGGGGGAGAACCTAGAGGGACCATGAAAATAAGATGCCACAATTTTCTTTCCTCCTTTCGAATTATAACTGACACACGGGAACGCCGGTTCCAGGTGTGCCGGCCAGCGGCTCACTATTTCTGTGCGTTCCCAGACGGTCGCCGCGGTAGGTGCAATTAGTGTCCGTTACTGTCCAAAGTCACCCCAGCGTCATGGACTGTGTTCCCGTGCTGGGCGTCTCGTCCCTGGGGTTATTGTATAACTGGAAGTTTGGCCCCTTAATCGCCTTCCCCTCGCCTCTCGCCTCCCTACCCAGCGCACCTGCTGGTTCTGTGCGTCTGAGTCTGTTGGTGGTGGTTTGAGGCTCCACCTGCAAGCGAAGGCACGGCGCTTGCTTTCCTTTGCCTGATTCATCGCGCTTAGCCCCACACCTTGGTCTGTCCACGTTAACGCAAAGCTCTGGATGTCATTCCTCTTCGTGACTAATGCCGTAGCGTGTATAGGTACCACGTTCTTTATCCGTCTCCCGAAGGACAGTGAGGTTGCTCCCGTGTCTTGGCTGCTGGAAGCAAGGCGGCGGCGAACCTAGGGGCAATCGTAGCTTCTTGCGTTCGTATTTCCTTTTATGTCGGATGAACGTCCGGTCGTTCTGTTCTTAGTGTTTTGAGACACTTCTGTACGGTCTTCCTCAGTGGCTGTACCAACTTACATTTTCACCAGTAGCGCTAAGGGTTCCCTTTTCTCCACCTCCTCGTCAACACTTGTTATTTCTCATACTTTTGATCCTAGTCGTTCTGACAGGTGTGAAGGGATAGCTTCTGGTGGTTTGGATTTGCATTTCCCCGGTGATGAGTGATGTCGAGCATCTTTTCATGTGTCGGTGGGCCATCTGGATGCCTTCGGGAAAAGTCTGTACAGGTCCTTTGCTCATTTTTAGTGGTTTTTTTTTTTTTTTTTTTTTTTTTTTTGTTACTGAGTTTTGTGCGTTTTTTTATATGTTTTGAGATTCAACCCCTGATACATTGTTTGCAGGTATCTTTCCCCTATTAAGCAGGTTGCCCTTTCATTTTACTGGTTTCCTTTGCTGTGTAAAGGTTTTTCAGCTTAATACTGTCTTATTTTTTGTCACCTTTGCCTGAGGAGAGTAAAAAAAAAAAAAAATGCTAAGAGCAGTGTCAAAGAGTTACTGCTTATGTTTTCTTGGGAGTTGTAGGATTTCAGGTCTTAAATGTAAGTTCTTAATGCCTTTTGAGTTTATTTTCTCTGTGGTGTAATGAAATGGCCCGGTTTCATTCTTTTTGTGTATAGCTAAAGTTTTTCAATGCCATTTATTGAAGATTGTCTTTTTTCCCCATTGGGTTCTTGCCTCCTTTGTCATTGTTAAATTAACCATAGGAGCTTGGATTTATTTCTGGGTTCTCTGTTCTGTTCCATTGATTTATGTGTCTAGTTTTTGCCAATACCATACTGTATTGATAACTATAGCTTTGTAATATAGTTTGAAATCAGGGAGTATGATACCTCCAGCTTTAGGATTCCTTTCGCTGTTTGCAGTCTTTTGCAGTTCCATACAAAGCTTTGAATTTTTCTAGTTTTGCATAAGATGCCGTTGGTGGTTTTTTTGATAGGGATTATATTGACTTTGTAGATTGCTTTCAGGAGGGTGAACATTTTAACAATATTCCAATTTCTCAGCACAGTAATCCTTTCCATTTATGTTATCTTCAGTTTATTTCAATAGTGTCTTAGAGTTTTCAGAATACACTGAAATATATCCTTGGATATATTTCTGGTGTTCTTATCGATGCCATTACAAAAGGGATTTTTAAAAAGTTTACTTCAGTTATTAATGTTTAGAAATAGATTCTGCATATAAATTTTGTATCCTGCAACTTTATGAATTCTTTTTGTTGGTGTCTTTAGAGTTTCTGTATGTACTATCATGTCATTTGCAAATAGTTGACCGTTTACTATCCAATTTGTGTCTTTTTTTTTTTTGTTGCCTAGTTGCTGTGGCTACAATTTCCAGTCCCGTGTTGATTAAAAATGGTGCGAGTGAGCATCTTGGTTCCTGATTTTAAGGGGAAAGTTCTCAGTTTCTCACCATTGCGTGTGATAGCTGTGGGCTTGCCAGGTGGCTTTTGTTATGTTGAGGTGTATTGTGTCCACTTTAAGCTTTTACGAATAATGCATATTGTCAAATGCTTTCTCTACATATATTGAGATAATTATGACTTTTGACATTCATTTAGTGAGTGTGGTATATCTTGTTTTGTAGATGTTAAACCATCCTTACATCTTGGAATGCATCCTACTGGGTTATTTTGCATGATCCTTTTAATATATTGTTGAATTCAGTTCACTGACAGGGTTACTAGCCTGAAATTTTTTTGTAATGTTTTGTATGGTTATCAGCATAATGCTGGACTCATAAAATGAGTTTGGAAGTGTTTTTTCCTCTCCGGTTCTTTGGACTACTTTTTGGATAATAGGATTCACTCTTTAAATGTTTGTAGTTATTTTTGAAACCATCCAGACCTGGTATTTTGTTGATTGCTGATTCAGTTTTGTTACTGGTAATCTGTCTTCAGATTGCCTATTTTTCATGATTCAGTTTTGGAATATTGTTTCTAGGAATTCATCCGTTTCTTCTAGGTTGTCTAATTTGTTGGCAGTTTTCAACCAAAAAAGGAACTCATAATAACAAAAATATAATTTAATCCAAGATCTAAAAACAAAGAAGTTTTTAACAAAGCATAAAGGGAAGCAAGTTTTTCTTTGCTTCTAATAGATTTGATTTCTGTTTTAAGAAAATATTAGGTTATGAATGTTACTGTCAAATGATAGTTTTTTAAACTTTATGTAGGAAAAATAGAATTATTTTAGGAAGTTATAACTCTATTTACATGGTTATCTTATGCTTCTGATGTTAAATTTTTTTTGAACTATGTGGATAGACTCATGAAGACCCCCAGGAGTTAGATGTAGATAAGCTTTTTATGACTTTAAAATGATCTCAGCATAAGTAGTATCATGTGGGTAATGACCACCTCCTTTTTTCAGGGTCTAAAATGTAACTTCACGTATGTAATTGTTGCTAGTCAGCTTTTTTAGCTCAGCTAGAGATTGAATGTCCAAGCAAGAGGTTATGTCAGAGGACCATTCAGTTTTTCAGTTTTCAGCCAATATTCAGGACTTGAATCTTAGGACTGTCTGCATTTGCAACATAAATTACTACAGAGCCATCTTGACCAGGAACCTAGGAGTCTGAGTTGGGCCAAATGAGCCTCAACCAAAGGTATTTCCATCTCCTCAGTTGCTCTGTATTTATAGTAAGAAGCATTTCGAAAAAATATGCCCAACTTGAGTTAACAAACTGATGAGCAGTATTTCAAAACATTGCCTTTTGGCCATATTTTAGAGATTTCTCACTTATGTGTTGGAACACACTAACATGGTCATTATGCATATGACCAAGGGCTGCCTGTTAGCAGAATCTTAGGAAGTACCATTCACATTTATTCATCAGAAAAAATAGCCCTGGAGTTCTGCAAGATAGCAGTCCTGTATGCTGCTTGAGGGCCGCAAGCTGGAGGGTATAGGAACATCTGTAAGGGATTGAAACAGTGCAGGACATTTTCTTTTTTTTTTTTTTTTTATGATGAATGACTATGACATGGGAAAACATCAAAGTATTTGGAAATTCAGTTGTTAAGGGTATAGATACTCTAAACGTAGCATCTCTTCATGTGGTAGGTGTACTTTTGTACTATAAACGAATTTCAAATTGAGCTTTATACAGAGAATTTCAAAATGGTTATTCTTTATGCGTAATTAGATGACATTCCGCAGTGTTAGGATACAAATAACACCAAGTAAACAGTGCGAGTGGCTTGTTTTCGCCTTGCGTTTCTGAAGTTGCATTGTTAATCTTTCAGCTTTGTCAGGACATGTTAATACGTGTTCATCCAGTGTGTGTAATTTCCGACGAGTTCATTCTGGTGCTCCAGTGTCAGCCGCCTTTTGAAGCCAGTAACTGTCCCAACAACAAATCTGAAAGGTGAGACCAAAGCATTGACCGTTTTCTTTAAAAAAGAAAAAAAATCACCGTTTAGTTCCTACTGTAGACAAACTTCCCCGTGCCCTCAGTGTGCGGTGGCGGGAAGACCAAGGGATGGTCTGATCCTCCTGCTTCACGTAAAAGCTGGAAACAGATGGAGCGGTAGCCGCGTGGGTCACAGTCACCATTGTGAGCATCATTTAACGTGGGATCCAGGCAAACTTCTATAGGAAGGGTCCTTTGGAAGAAAATGATGTGTTAATCAAATTGCAATGTTTTCAGGATAAGCTCTTGCTGCCGAAGCCTCTGCATATTCCCGTCAGTGCGGAGCGTACACACAGGCCTTGTTCGTGTAACGTCTTACTTGTTTCTCGGCTTTCCTCTGCCGTGGAGGGTATGTCATCCTTAGTAGTTTGGGGATTTCTCTGCAGAACAAATAGTATTCTTCGAAGCATGACTGTTCTGGAATTTTAGGTAAAAGAGGAGACGCTGTAAACAGCTGCAGATACATTAATATGTAATATTCTTTTTGATTTAATAATCTTGGGAATTGTCTGCTCTCTGACATCGTCATTACTAAGAATTTTGACCAATGAATCCCTTTCAGTGTCCTCTGCCTCACTTGTCCCATATGCAATCTAATGTTGATATGTAACTGATAAGTGATTTTGCAATTTATGTGACAGATCTTGGCTTTAGCTTTTACTTACATGACCTTGAGCTCAGAATGATGCATTTGTCACCTCGCTCATAAAATTTCAAAGATTGTGAAATTTTTCCACTTTCTGATGAAGTATAACATGGATGTGTTATGAGAAGGCTTCAGAGTGGTTTGTGTAGTGCCTTTGCTTAACCTGATGATGCATACGATGAAATAAGACCTTTAGAACACAGGAAAGAGTTAGTGGGAGGCACAAATCGGGACGTGGTATATCCCTCATACTGCCTATTAGTGTCCAGCCTTTTTACTTGTCACTATTACCTGAAGGTATTCTAAATTAAAAAGGAAAAAAAAAAAAAAAAGCTGCTCCTTTTAGTGGAAAGAGATCTGTAAAAAATTTTATTTCAATCTGCAGGAGACTGAGCTATTGTGAAGTTAGAGACTTGATCCAAAAAACATCTAAGGTTGCCTTTTGTAAAAATGTTAAATAGACTATATTCAAAAATTTAAAAATATGTTTAGGAACTACTGAGATACAAATGCCGTTTAATTGAAATGTAGGGATTTACACAAATGTAGATGTTCATAAAATTAAAAATTAGGAAAAAAACCAGTTTGAAGTTATGGATGCCCTTGATCCTTTCAATCAAATTTTGCAAATTGGAGAGCAAACATTTCTCGCGTTAGTAGGAAAAATCATGAAATACAAAAATAATCTAAATGCAATGAAAACTCAATATTTTACAAGTGTGCTAAATAAAACTCTGGCTATCAGGCAGCCAGAGGACGGCAGCCCCACTGACAGTGGGTGAGCTGGAGGTCAGGCGGATGCAGCTGCTGAGGGGCCTGCCCTGCCTTTTCTTGGGGAGCGTGCTCGGCGCCGAGTCTGGTCGGAGTGACGACGACCTCTCCAAGAGGGTGTGCGGAGGGAGCGTGTCGATAACGTTCAAATATGACTCAGTAGTTTGACGCTTCTACAGAGTAGTTTGAGAAGGTTGATTCTGGCGCCCCGCAGCCCTGGTTGGGAAGCTCGACAAGCCTGCGGCCAGGCCCCTGCCGTGGGACGGGGCGTCCCTCCTCCAGTGCCGTGTGCCTCTGCATGTCCCCCCAGTGGGGGCTCTTGAACGCGGCCGCTGTTGGCGGCCCTGGCTGCGAGCTGTGTCCTGTCGCACAAGCCAACATCGCAGGGGGACAAAATTCCTTTCTTAAATTGCAACTGTATTTCCAAGTGCCCGTTTATTTTATAGAATATTGGAAAATGAGGCATTTCCCCAGAGTACCAGTGAACTCTTTGAGGGTAGGCGTGTCCCTTTAGTCCCCCGCCTCGTCCCAGTACGTTGGTCTGCGGCAGGTTTATGAATATTTGTTGAATCGCGGTCCCGAATATGTGAAGAAACCGGAAGTGCTGACAGTGTTTGTAAAGGAAAGTCGAGGCAGCTACGGCTCTCGTGTCCCGTGTGCGTGCGCTGGAGGCCGCGGGCAGCGCCGCGATCGAGAGCCCATGCGATGGCCTTGGCTTCCGCGGGGAACGACCTGCGAGTGACTTGTGCTTCGTGTGGGTGCAGCGTCTCTTTGCCCTAAAAAGGGAAAGTCATGTCTGACTTGTCAAACCCTACGAGATTGAGATCGTACTTCAAAATTGTGCTTTTAAGATGTATTTTCAGCGGCTGATTCTCGGCCCGGTGATCACAGCGACCAGCAGTGCTGCCCCCAGGGCCGCTGACAGGCTGGGCCACCGGAACCTCCACGGGGCGCTCCGTGGGGCACCCCCGCCGCGGCCTGCCCACAGCCTTCTGCGGCCGCTCGCCCGTCTGCCCCTTCCTCTGCCGGGCAAGTCCTGCTCGGCGGGGACGGGAGTGCCCCGGGCCCCGGGGCGGCCGCGGCCGAGGGAGCCCAGGCTAAGCTGCCGCGTCCTAAAGAGCTCGTGGGCTTAAATCCTAACCTACTGCAGGAACTTTTAACAAGGCCGCGGTCGCAGCAAAGCAACAGTCCCCCCCAGGACCTGGCTGTGATAGAGTGCCAGGCATCTCAGTAGGCAACGGTAGGACGTTTGAATGATGTCTAGGAAGAGGCGACAAATCACAGAACTGTCAGCTGAAGCCATTTGAATTGTATAAAATCTACCCAGTGTCGTTGGTTTTTTTTTTTTTTTTTAGCTACTTTGTGTAATTCCTTGCAATATACTAATGACTGTGGTGCTAAATTATATATTAAATTGTTAATGTATTTTAATTTCCACATTGAAGTCCATAATTCTGTCTTGTAGCCGAATTTCACAGTGATATCCAGGAACATTGCAAGAGTTTAAAATACTCAGGACTGCAGAGAGCTACTTCAGAAAGCATGAGAACGTGCCATTCTTTGCTACGAAGGAAATTGGGTGGTATTGTAATTTAGCAGTGTCAATAGATATTTTATAAGAGAAGTAGGTTTTGTTCATAGAATTTTTTTTTTCTGAGAAACATTAAACAGAAACTAACACTGGAATGTCTTCCAATATGGAGAAAAAATTCAGATGTTTCTTAGCAGAAAATATTTAAGTTTTCTGTTCTATATATTCACATCCTAGATTATCTTTCAGTTTTTAGCATCTTGAATCTCTTTTGAGTTATCTTAAGTTTTCTTGGACATCTGTTTTGTGAATCTAAATTTTCTCCTGTAAAAGGGAACCGATAAAAGTCCTAAACATTAACAAAGAGTAAATAAGGACTCCTTTCGTTGGCTTGGCTCTGGGTCTTTAGGTGGGCAGCAGGTGGAGGAGCGCCAAAGGCAGTCCTTAATAGACAGCGTTAGGGCCAGAATGCTAATGCTGGGGCCTGAGTCACATGGCACTTCAGTGTTCACCCTTTGTTTTTATGCGTTCATTATAGCATAGGTTTTCTCTTGAGACAGATGTATTATGAGACGACATATAGGACATCTGGTCACCCGCGAATGGTGCTGAGCCTGACCTCTTCTCTGTCCCTGAGGTGTTTGTGGTATTCAGAAGGGTATGTCTGTGTGGCCAAAGTCTTTCCATGTTTATTTGAGCTAATTTCTTTACAATATATCTGGCACTCTGTGTTTTGTTTTTTTAACTTGTGGCTTTGGTATATGGATTCACCATCTTCTGTAAGATTCAGCCATGTTAGGGTTCTGTTATGGGAGCACTGACGTTGCTGGGCATGCTTCTGATTTCTACCACGTTATGTGTGCTCAGACTTGTGCCGCAGTGCAATAGGGGGCTGAAGCTCAGGGGTTCTGTGTTTTAATTCCCCATGCCCTGGAATTGATACTCTGTGTCATTATTTCCAATGAGAAATTTCCTTTATGTATATAAGCTTTTTTATATTCTGTGCTTTCCGAGCAGACAAGACTTCAGACTTAAGAAATTCCTATGTCTTAAACTATGACTCACATGGACCGGAAGACAAATCTTTTTTTTTTTTTTTTAAGATTTTATTTATTCATGAGAGAACAGCTGAGCCACCCAGGGATCCCCCGGAAGACAAATCTTCTGTTTCTCATGAGTAAATATCTAAAAGCTGATTTTAGTCCTGTTTATCATGCTTCTGTTTCTCCATTTTAAGTTGGTCAAAAATACAAATTGTGGAGTTGAGGGTTGCCTGGGTGGCTCAGTGTTGGAGCATCTGCCTTCAGCTCAGGGCGTGATCCTAGAGTCTCAGGATCGAGTCCCATGTCGGGCTCCCTACATGGAGCCTGCTTCTCCCTCTACCTGTGTCTCTGCCTCTCTCTCTCTCTCTGTCTCTCATGAATAAATAAAATCTTTTAAAAAAATTATGGAGTTGAAGCTAAGTAGTAGAATGCTGTGTAGATAAACCTAAATTCACTGCTGCCTCTCTGCATTTGGTTTAGTTGGGTGGATGTCGTAACTCATGGACACCTGATCCTGCAACCCTGCAACCTAGCTGCATACCAAACCCTCCGGAATTTAACTGAATAGCCTTCCAGGTCACTGTACTCAGAACTCTGAAAATGGCAGGTCTTCAGTATCTGCGTTTCTGGAAAAGGTCTCAAAGACCGTCATGAGCCAGGCTTGAGAAACTCACTGGTTTTTCGTTCTTTTGAAAGTGATCACACTTGCCTCTTACTGGTATCTCGTCTATTTGTCCAGTTCTTGTCTTGCACAGCCTACTGAGTTGTGTTGTGAAAATTTCCTCTTGAGCTTCCTTTTCCGAGAACACTAAAAAGATAAAGGAGTTGGAGGTGACTGTCACTGTGACACATCGTCAGGCCCTAAGAGGCAGAGAATCACAAGGCAACGCGGAGAACAGAGGGAAGACGTTATCAAAGCCTAAGTGAGTCAGAGGTAGGACAGGAATGCAAAGGTAGGATCCCAGTTACATTGGGTTTTTAGGTAAACACTAGGGAATATTCAGCGTTAAGTGTAACCCAAGTATTTCATGGGACGTCCTTGTCCTAAAGACTACCCCAGATGTGCACTTAGCACACGTATGCATCATTATCCATGGCTTGTCTGAAACCCAGATGCATTGGGGGAAGCCTGCCCTGGAAGCCCCCGGCGGGAAAGGAGGCCGTGGGGTACCGCTTGGACGCAGCCGTGTGGCAAAAAGTGGGCTTCCAGAAGTTGCCTCTAGAAGCAGACTGTATTTCAAAATACCTTATGTTGTCATTTTCAGTTACTTGAAAGCTAGCCTTGTCGTTGACGGAATAAACTCGTGTTTGCTTTTCCTGAGCAGGGAAATGCGCGTGTCGGCTCCCTTGACCTCCCCTGGCACAGCTGTCCCACGCGCTGGCCTCCGCTCACCCGCAGATGCTGTGAGCGAACTGAGAGTCGCCGTTCGAATCGTGAAGTCTAAAGCGGATACTTCGCCATCCTAGCTAGTCTGGGTACTCACTTCTTTTCATGTGAATCTCAAAGGAGGATTTTTATCCGTTTAATCTACACAAATCCAGGAAATTGCCGATACAAGTGTTGCGCCACCACGTCGTGGCGTAGCGTTTTTTGCTGGCTAAAATTTTGTTAGGTTAAAGAAGGAAATAAACAGTTCTCTGTAAAGGGGTAAAGTGATCTCTGCAGTAGTCAACCTGAGTCTCCCTGTTTTAGGTGCAGACAAGAATTGTCTTTGTTAGGGAAATGCTGTTAGGCGTTAGGAGACGTCAGTCTGTCTTCTTTCTCGTTCCAGCCTTCTTCCTGGAAACGTCAGGACGGGATGGCCCTGCTGCTCTGCCTACGTGATAGCCCTTCCCTAGTTACAGTCCTTCCTTAACCAGACCTTTGAATTTGTTCAGATATCAGACCACCATCGTGCAGGAGTGGCTGGATTCCTCTTCAATCCCCAGGATGACTTTTTTTTAGATTTTATTAATGTATTTGAGAGAAGGAATATGAGTGGGGAGGGAGACTCCCTGCTGAGCCAGCTGCAGGTGTAGGGCTCAGTCCCAGGATCCAGAGGTCACGACCTGTGCCAAAGGCCCAGGTGCTCTTCCAGGGGGGCTCTTGATTGGTCAGTCAAGACATTATTTTCTTTATTTGAAGGATTTCTTTAGGAAGGGGCCCACGAATCCCTTCTGGATGCTAATGTGCAGGGAGAGATCCTACAGGAGGGGTGTGCTGATTCTGGGAACGTTTTCTCACTCTACCCCCTTTCAGAGTAAACCTGCTTTTTTTTTTTTTTTTTTTGGAGAGTAAACCTGCTTTATTTAATCTTTGGTTTTTGTGATGAGAGAACTTTGACAGAGTTAGTATGGATTTCTTTGGAGGCAGGGAAACTGAGGACAGACCAGCACATGGAAGGATATATCTGTATAGTTGGAAAAGGCCTGGATCCTTGAGGACTTCATTGAGTTACTGCATTAACAGATCAGGAGCCCTCTCTTCTTGAGATCGGTCCTGATAAACCCCTTTGTCGTTTATTAGGCCCTTTTGAGTCGGAGCTTCGTAACTTTCAACCCAGTGGACTCTAACCAGATTAAAGGAGTAAGGTAGATGGGCCCTCACTAGAATCTGCCACTCTCTGTGTCACGGGCATAGGTCCACAAAGATGGCAAGCTGAAAGTTCCTTTCCTTCCGCCTCGTACACATCGCCATTTCTCACGCATCCCTAGGAGGAAGCAAGACCTTCAGACATTCCGGGGGAAAGCAAATGCAGATCATAGTTGCTCGCAAAAGCAGCTATCCCAGAGCACTTGGTAGCTACTGGAAAAGGCCACTGTGTGACTTGGAGCTGGTCAGCATGTTTAAGGTTTCAGACAAGTACACAGTTGTCTGCTGCTAAGTCTGTCCAAATTCTTTGTGACGAATATAAAATCACTGTTTCTTCAGCATACGGAACTTTGCCATGAAATACCAGATGGTACCAAGGCACAAAGTTCTTCCTGCCTGAGAACAATATCATCTGCAAAACAGAACTACTCACACTCCGGCTCAGCAAAGAAATCCTTTGCTGGTCCTTAGGCCTCACGGAGTGTGGCCATGAACTTACTTAACAGCACGTGATCTGTGTTGGAATCCTAGGACTGTTCCCGACTCCTCACTCAGGTATGTCACCGCTAGCGTCTTTCGTCAGTGGTTAGGACGGGATGCCCAGAAAAGCGGTCGTGTGCGGTGATATCCTCTGCCAGTCTAGATTCCCTTCTACTGTAGACGAACTCGTATCAGCAAATATTCTACTGAGTGGGAGTGCGGATATTTGGATGACTGGCGTTTCTGTGCAAAGAGCATGTGCTTTGCTAAGGAGAAAGTCCTATTTTGCAAATGGTAGGGTACATGGGAGGTGCGCGAGTGAGAGAGGGTGTGATGACTCCATTGGGGGAGGAGGAAGGAGATTTTTGGAGGCTTCATCTGGGTTACTTAGGAAGAAAGGAACTGTAGGCCGAGGGAACTGGCATGTTGAACAAGCGCGATGGGGTAATGATCGTGGGGGAAGAGCTTTGACCCACTAGTCAGGCCAGTCGAATCATGTAACAGCTTTGCTGTGTGCTGAGGGGCCTGTGTCTTGAGCTGGGTCTAGAGCATGACATGCCCAAGAAGAAGCCCGGAGGTACCAGTGGTCACGAGCGTGCTAGTCAGATGTACCTGGGTCTGCCTCCGAATGACGTGAACTGGACCCCTTTCTTCTCCGGGTCTTAGCTTCGTGTTTCACACAAGGAACCCACCTCATGGGGGCTTCAGAGGATCCTGGTAAAGAGGTTAGAGATGTGCTTACTACGTGGCAAGTGGTCCATTAGTATTAGCTGTCACTGCGTGTGATGTGTATTAAGGGTGGTCAAGGGGAAGCCCTGCTGTCTCAAAAGGGCGATGATCTTACCTCCCTAGACACGGGCTATAGATTGTAGGAAGATGGGACTAGAACCTTTGTCTTACGATAGACACTGCATCTGACTTCGCGAGGTGGCAGGACATGTGCGGACTGGTTCCTGTTGCCTTTTTGACATAGATCATCTCCCATGTGACTTTCTTGGGAAGCCTTACTGATGTTTCTCAGATCTTGATGGAGGAGAGGGTGAATTTTGGTTGCAGTAAAACCATCTCAGAATGTCTCAAGATTTGTACAGCCATGGCCATCTCTGACCTGATCGCTTGCTGCAGACCTCTAAGGTGGTAATTTATGATAATTGTTGTATTTGTCAGGATTCTCTAGAGAAATAGAACCCATAGGATATAGATACAGATCCATGAGATTTATTCCAATAATTGGCTCACATATTTATAGAAGCTGAGACATCCCACCATCTTCCCTCTGCAAGCTGGAGAACTGGAAAGCAGGTATAAATCAGTCTGAGTCCAAAGGCCCAAGAAGCAGGAGCTCTGATGTCTAAGAGCAAGAAAAGGTGAATGTCGTAGCTCAAGAAGAAGGAGAATTAACCTTTTATCAGATTTTTTTCTGTTAGGACTGCCAATGACTTGGATGATGCCTGCCCCTAATGGTGAGGGTGGATCTCTTTATTCAGTCTACTAAATCCAGTGCTAATCTCTTCCAGAAACACTTCCGCGGATTTACTGAGAAACAATGTTTTACCAGCTATCTGGGATTTCTTAGTTCAATCCAGTGGACAGATAAAAAAATTATTACAATTGGTTTGCTCTTGACGAGCTTATTATTTGGGACCATTAAAGGCATTCGTAGGCCCATCCCATCCTGAGTAGTGAGCGAAACCGATGCCAGAATGAATAAGAAGGGCTTAATGCAGGTTGTTGGAGGACAATGACAAGATTTGCCAGTTTGCCCTCACCCTGTGTTCATGCACAGAAACACGAAGCAATCCTATTGATTAGGACTTCCTCCGCCCTTGACTTGCTAGTCTTCATTCAGTTTAATATTGGACAATCAAATACGAACATGCAAGTGGGACAAGCAGCATGTAGCGGCAGGGTGGAAACCGTGGCCGTGGATTCAGGATGCCCAAGTTGGGGTCTTGGTCCTGTGACCTAACTGGCAGTGAAAAACACTAGGCAAAGACTTAAGTATTGCCTTTGGGTTCTCGTTCAGCTTCTCCTCATTCATACCACAGAACTTTGCTACAAAGTTGGGGTCCTATTGTGAGTGAAGCCACACGTGTTTGGCGGGACATAGCCTGGCCCTGTCCGTCTGCCTTCAGCGGACATTGGACCGTCACACACACATTTCTCAATCCCACTGCTGTCCAACTGAAATAAACTGTGAGTCATGTAAGTAATTGAAAACTTTCTAGTGGCTCTTGAAAAATAGATGAAAGTCATCCTAAACATTTACCCTATAAATGCAAAATGTTTGCAACGTATAACCAGTATCTAAGTATTACACACTGTCAGTATGTGAGTATGCTTTTTTTTTTTTTTTAATTTATTGTGCTGCGTATCTGAAATCTGGCGTGTTAGACTTGGAGCATGTGTCAACTTGGACGAGCCACATTTCGAGTGCTTGGTGGCCGGGCATGGTCACGTACTAGACAGCATACGAGTCTATTGTTAATTATCCATCTGCATCCTTCTTCAAATTGGTTTTTGTCTCTGGCTTCTACAATTGCAGAAATAGAGCCAACACGTATATCTTTTGTTTCATCGTGTATTTCTAAAACAATAGCAGTTAAAACGCATTTACTGTGTGTTGAGCAGCTTTCTTCCTGTTTTACTGACAACAGCCTTATTATGTATTACTACTGTCCTTATTGTTTAGATAAGGAATAGAGATCATAAGGTTATGTTGACCGGAAGACCCTATAAAATTGTGGGGGATCCTGGAAAGTGACAAAGGTGGTCTGCCCCCGGAGCCTGTGCTCCTCATCACTGCCCCATTCGTTACCTATAACCTTCCCAGGGAAACAGGTGAACCTATTTTCGGATCCGTTGTGGTCGATTGAGGTCATCTTGAGGTCTTACAATCACATGCTAGACCAGCTTTTTTGCATAGGGGCAGGTGATCATGACAGTGGAAGATGTGGCTACACTTGTAAGGAATAGTTTCATAGCAACTGGTGTTCGTTTTTTCCTTCACTTAAAAAAAAAATCGAGCCCTTTCTATGAGCTAAAAATCATGTTCTTATCAGATACAGATTTTATTCTAGTGGGGGGACTTAAGTAAAACACACAAACCACCTGTGACCTGTTAGATGGTGATAAACACCTGTTACTGAGGGGGGCAAGGGGAGGAGTGACATGGGGAAACAGTGGTGTGGTGATTAGAAAGAGCAGCGGCTTCAGATCCGGATACTGGTTTAGGTGGTCACCTGACGCCCAGCAGGTGGGAGGTCGGGCCAGGTGCTTAACTTCTTTGAGCTTCATTTCGTCAACTATAAAGTGGGGGTCACACTGACCTCTAGCAGACTAAGGAAGAGTCGGCGGACCTGTATGGAATGTGCTAAGGATGGGGCCGCGAGGAAATGGCTAGAATGGTAGGACTGAGCCTTCCTGGTTTGGGGGTTCCGCAGCAGGTGCACCCCCGCCCCTCCCATAAGGCAGGTCATTCTGCTGCAGCAGGAACGTGAGTGGGAGGCCGTGGGGTGGACACGAGTGGTAGCTTGGTGGCCGAGGGGGCCTCGCCTGGTGCCCCGTGTGGGGTGGGACCGTGCCCCCGGGCCTCAGCGGCACGCGTGGACTGCAGAAGGGCCTCGTCTAGGAGTCACGTCCGAGCGTTGGCCTTCAGCCGTAGGGTGACCTGGCAGGGGGTGGGCGTAGCGCGGGCGCCGAGTCTCGGGGATTTGGATCTGTTCGGATGTGGTTTGGTCCCAGACACTAATGAGCTCCCTTACGATGATCTCTCCAGACAGGCTTATTTCTGTTTTCAGGTGAAGGAAGTTGAGGGGTGGGCGCTCCAGGGGTGGAGGGGCTGCTCTGCATTGAAAAGCGCGTCAGACTCGTCTTCACCCGTCGTCGCGGGCCCACCTGCCAGGTGCGGCCAACCCTCAAATTCCAGCTGCTAGAAGAGGGAGGAGGTCAGAGTCGGGGCTGTCAGCTGCCTTGCAGGGTCTCCCGCCAGTCACGGACCCTGTTGCTCACATCCCCTAGGACGTCACGCAGTGCCCGCCCGAGGGCCGGGACTCTGGATGCAGAGCACAGCCGTGCTCGCCGGCTCCCGGGCTCCCGACTGTCCTCGGGGGCCGGTCTCCTGCTGTAGTCGAGGTACGGCTGGGAGTCTTCAGTTGGTCATGACTTAGAAGAAAAAGGCTAGACTCTAATTTGAACATGGGAGAAAAAGAAAAAAGAAACACCTAAGAAACATAAAACATCCCTGACTTGGGGAATTGTCTTTTCCTGCGGCAGTTACCGGATAAATCACCGCTGGCACCAGGATTCATTGGCCGAGCTTTCACTGTCGGTGTTCGAGGTGTGGTGTTATGAGGCCGATCACCTGGCTGTATTGAGAGGTTTGCAAAGATACCCATGTTCTAGTTTCTGCAGCTTAGTTTCGTATGAAAAGCTCTCTAAACGTTCCCGTTGGATAATTTTCATATTAGAATTTTCTGTGTGTTAGAGAAACGGTGTGCGTTCGCCGGTAAACACGCTGGCGCGGAGGCGATGTGCGGGCGAAGCTGGGACGGGATGAATCTTAACAAAGTCAGCGGCCCCAGGGAGCGTTGAGTGGTAAACCGCGTCACACTGGGCGGATCTGTCGCCACAGCTCCCGTTTCTCTCCTTCATCCTGAACTGAGGGTTCCCTGCAGCGGCCCGGGCGAAGACCGCGGGCACCACGCGATGGCAGTGCATGAAGCTAGGAGAGTTCCTTGGCCCTTGGGTGAAGGGACCAGTGTCCTAAAAAATACCGAGCAACTGGAACAGTCGGCCAAGTGTAGCAGGATGGAATGTGGCTTCATGGGACACGTCCGGGGTATTTTGGAAATTTCTGTTGAGCACGATGGGAGTCCATTGACGCGACTGCCAAGAAGAGTCAATTAGTCTCTGGTTAGGGTCAGTAGTGCCTAGGACGTGGGTCGTGGCCCACCGTTGGGAGAATCGGGACCCGTCCACACAGCATGCTTGCCGGAGGGACGCCACTGTCAGGCCATCGTGACCTACGACGTCCACACGGCGTGAGCTGCAGCTGTCAGCGCGCGTCTGTGAACTTACGTGGAGCTGAGTCTTACCAACGATGGTGTTTGGTCCACGAACATGGGAGCGTGTGCCCCTGGCGACGTCGGGGAACTGCGGCTCATGGTGGGAGGGAGATGGCTCGCGGTCAGGCCTGCGCCTGCCCTCCGGCTCCTGGAAGTGAGCGTCCGTGTGTTCTGTCTTAGCGGTAGGACCAGGACGGTGCGAAAGTCGCAGGGGACACGCGTTTCCATTCTAGACGATGAGGACAGGCTTCGCGGCGAGGTGATGGAGCTGTGGAGCGGCCTGAGATGCCCTCCCTGGGATTTCATGAGGATTTTTATTTTTTTTAAAGATTTTATTTATTTATTCAGAGAGAGACACAGAGAGAGAGAGAGAGAGAGAGAGAGACACAGGCAGAGGGAGAAACAGGCTCCATGCAGGGAGCCCGACGTGGGGCTCGATCCCGGGACTCCAGGATGACGCCCCGGGCCGATGGCGGTGCTAAACCGCTGAGCCCCCCGGGCTGCCCGAGATTTCGTGAAGATTAATGCCTTGATCAGAAAATCGAACGCGATCACTACTCTGATTCTGTTCTGTTGTCGAAGTTTTTCTGAAACTCTCAACAACGAAATGTCAAAAAAAAAACAAAAACAAAAACAACACACACAGTGGGGGACGGTCACATTCAGATCCTCTGCTTGGAAGAGGGATGGAAAGGCCCGTTGGTCTGTTGTTCGGTCTCCCGGCAGGATGATCGGATCTGAGGTCCGTGCAGCGGATCATGACCGTTCCGAGTCAAAACACGTGCAACGTCGCCACCATAACTTCTCTTAGATCTAAATTAGAATTTTGGTGAAGGGTCCTGGGATTTGAGATCTCAGATGAATGTAGCAGGATAGGGTGAAAAATCTCTTCCACTTACTTTCCATCTGCCCGTTGCCCGCAGCCATCCTCCCCCAGTCTCCATCTGCGTAGGGAAGCAGATTCACATCCTTGTTCTAATTTTGCCCTTTGCCAACGGGAGTGGTGGCTTATTTTTACCTACTGTTCTACAACTAGCTTCCTTCCCCCCAGAGATCTTAGAGATCTTTTCATATCGTACCCAAGAGAAGGTCTCCGTTCTCTTATGGAGCTAATAGTGCTGCCGCTGTGTGCGCGTGGTGCTCGTTGGCCCCTATTTGTGGAAACCGAGGCTGTTGGCTTCTCTTTTTCCTCTTTGCCCCCTGCCCCGGGCCGAGGCGTGGGGGACGACTAGCTGCCCCGGAGCGGCGCCGAGGTCGGCCAGGGTGGACTGCGGTGTAGGCGGCGTAGACTCCAGCCCTGTGACTTGCAAGCCGTCCGAGACTCCAGGATTCCCCGGCTGCAGGTGCGGCGTCCGGGCGGGACGGGACCCCTGGTGCCTCCTGCTGCACCGTCCTCCCGGCACCCTTGCTCCGTCAGGTGGCCTCGGTCTGCATTTTGCTTGTTATGAATGAAGTCGGGCTGCTCGCCCGGCGGAAGGCTCCCTCTCTGCACCTGAGCTGTGCCTTCGCCGACGCACTTCCTCTCTGGTTCTTACCCGTGTCTGGAGCCGTGTGCGCGCCCGGGCTCTTTCCCGCGGGAGTCACGCGCGTGCTTCTTCCTCGCTAGTCTTTGTCTGATGGTCTTGCATGGGCGGTTTCTGCTGCGCGGAATTTATTTTTAACGTTTGAATCTATGAGCTGAGGCTTGGGGTTCGTGGTTCCAAGGGTCTCTGACGTGCCCGCGTTTAGAGGAATTGAGGCTTCGTGCACCTGGACGGCTTCATCGTCTTACAGTCGACGTGACTTAGACCCTCTCCTGTGACAGCATGTGTGATGCTGCAGGTTGTTTTCCGCTTGGCGGCCCGGTGGCTTCGGCACCATTGACGAGACCACCTTTCCCAGCGGCGTGAGGTGCTGCGGAGGTCTTCCCTGGCGCGTCTCTGAGCACATCTGGGTCTGGTTCTAGCCTCTGCTGGTGGACGATGTGGTTTATTTTGATGATGCAAATAGACTCCAGGGAGCTCTGGGTTCTAACAGCTCTCCCCACTGCTGGGTGTTAGACCTAATTTTTTCTCTCTGTTTTGTGGACACGTGACCTCTCTGTACTTATAAAACAAAGTTGACTTTGACGTATCACTGTGGTGTTGGCCGTCGTTTTAGATCGCGGATGTGACCACCGTCCCCGTCACTCACCGGAGTGTTGAGGCCTGGTACTCAGCGGGCGCCTCTGGCACCGTCGTGAACTGTTCCGACGTTGTTGGGGCTTCTGAGAAAACCGCTCAGCTCTCCTTTCCTGGGTTTGGTATCCGTGAAATTTCCAGGCCAGAACCCCCAGAAAGTTGCTCCTTGGCACGCTGTAAAGGATAAGATGCATCTGGTAAAGGAAGATGGAAGTTTCCAGTTTTTGAGGCTTATTTCCTCTTTCTTAAATCCAAAGAGGGAGCTGGGGCCAAAGCTCGTGAGGTCCTGGGCAGTCGGGCGAGGCCTTGCTGCAGCCCCTGCAGCTCGGGGCCTGGTGGCCGGTGTGTCCCCCGCCAGGGCTGCCCGGTGCCAGCTGGGCCTGGAGCTGTGTGGCCTGAGGTCGCCCTCTGAGGCGGGGGAAGGAGCCGGCTGGTGCTCGGGCAGGGGCCCTGCACCCCGGCTGGGCCTGCCCCCGCGGACGGCCTGCCCGCTGCGCCCTGCACCAGCCACCCCTCCTCTGTTGGACGCGCTGGTCTCTCCTGCTGGAGGGTTGCACCGAAGAACCCAGGGCCCGAGCTGGCCGCGGCCCACCTGCCAGCAGGGAAAGCCCACCTGGGCCGTGTTGCCCCCTGGCCGGGGAGGCCCCGGCTGCTGGGCGGCCGGCGCCCTGGGAGGTGGGGGTGGTGGCCCGGCCGCTGTCTTGGTTCTGGGCTCCCCGACCGTCGTCCCCCGCAAGCACGGAGGAGGGTGCCGGGGAGCAGGACGCCACGTGTCTCCCGGCTGCTCCGTCCTGGGCGCCCTGCCTCCTGCGCCCCCTCGGCTGCGGCAGCCGTGGATCACCCACCAGCACGCCCGCCCGCTGCTCTCTCGGGGACGGCGGGCCGTGTCCACAACGGTCCACTTCTCACCGCAGTTCTGGGCTTGACCCGTTTCTGCGGAGACCAGGCCGTGAAGTTTGTGTTGCGTCGCGACATCGGGATCCCAGAGTGTCAGGAAGAGCCGGAGACACTTGGGCGTTGAGCCGCAGCATGCGTAGTGGGGCTTTCAGCTTTTTTTTTTTCTTCTCTACCATAAAGCTAACTGTCGGCGTGAAAGGGACTTGGGGCCATTAGGATGCCTTAGAACCGAAGCTTTTCTGGGGCGGGCAGTGTTGCAGCTCACGCCCTCTCTGTCTTACAGCTCAACAAGCAACAGCTGCAGCTGCTGAAAGACCGATTCCAGGCCTTCCTCCACGGGGAGACCCAGATTGTGGCCGACGAGGCATTCTGCAACGCCGTGCGCAGCTACTACGAGGTAGGGTCGAGGGGCTCCGGTGCCCAGGGCTCCATCCTCCTCCAGCCGGTCCCTGCCCCTTCCCGTCCCCAGGGACGCCCTGGTAGGCGGGAGGGCGGCGCGTTCGCGGCCTTCCTGGGGCGTCGTCAGGCTGCTTTTGCGGTTTGAAACTTAATTCCGCAGCCCGGTTTCCAGAGAGAACCAGAACTGGAGACCAGTCACCTTTTGAGGGGAAGCAAAATGTCGGGGAGACTCTCCTGGGGGTGGCTGGTTGAGCTGAGAGGCGCCGGCTTTGGGCCCGCGCGTCTACGTGACCGTTTTTAACCAGGACGTCAGCAGTTGTGCCCTCGGGTTCCCCACACTCTGTCCCGAGGGCTGGTCCCGGCTCCACGCGGGATGCGGGATGCGTTGAGTTCTGTTTCGCCCTGGAGGAAGCCTCCTGCCAGCACCTTGCTGTGCTCTGGTTTCCTGGTGGTTTGTCAGGAGTTCGCATCACCCCCGAGCCCCGCGCCTCACACTTGGTCGTCCACGGCCTCGGCGAGTTGCCCAGACGTCCCTTTTCATTCTGGGCGTTTCAGAGGCGCTGGGGCAACACAGTCCTCTGCGTCGGGCCGACGGTCGAGGTCTTTACCCGCAGGAGCGGGTCGTGCCAACTCGTTAGACGCGTAGAAGGGCGATGTGGATGCAGAAGGTCAGAACCTGCCGACGCGGGGATCTCTTTGCGTGAATTACCAATTGCGTGATTGACGTGAGTCTCGTGACAACAGGGACGTTGTCGGCCTGGATCTTGACTCAAAGTACCTTCGGCAGGAGACCTCCCAGTCTTGAGGATAGTATTTTTAGTATTTTATTGCCCCTAAGGTCAGTCTTGCAAGGTGAATTCTTGCCCTGGATCTCACCAGATGAAATACAAGGGCCTGTGCTAGTGTCACGTAATGTAAGAGGGGCCAGAAACCTGTGTTCAGGGTGAAGGAAATGTGGTTCAGGAAAGTAATTTGTGTAAAAAGATGTCATTTTATTTATTTTATTTTTTTAAAGATTTTATTTATTCATAGAGACAGAGAGAGAGAAAGAGGCAGAGGGAGAAGCAGGCTCCATGCAGGGAGCCCGATGTGGGGCTCGATCTCAGGTCCCCAAGATCACACCCCAGGCTGCAGGTGGTGCCAGACCCCTGCGCCGCCAGGGCTGCCCGAAAGATGTCATTTTAAAAATAGCCCATTTTTGGTTCGGGTGGATGCACCGTGGCCCCTGGGCACACTCACATTAGGGAATTGAAACCGCGTAAGGGGAATGTGTGGGGGCTTGCAGTACTCTGTCTGCCATTTGTGTGTGAGCCTAAAATTATCCAAAATAAGTATATTCTAAAATAATAAGCATATTAAAACACACAGCGTGGGGCGACTCAGTCCGTTGAACGTTGGACTCTGGACGTTTGGCTCAGCTCATGATCTCCAGGTCCTGAGATCAAGCTCCGCGCTGGGCATGGAGCCTGCTTTAAGACTCTCTCCCTCTCCCCATCCTCCCCGTCCGCGTGTCCTCGCGCTTCCTCTAAAACCACACGTAAAACATAGAACCCAGCGCGACACGGCCACGCTTTCACAGAAGGCACACGTAAGCCGTGCGGGGTGAAAACGCTGTGACCGTAACGAGCGTCCCCTTGGCATCGCACGTGGGGATCGCGTCCTGCCCCGCGTGCCGGACGGGGAAATGTGGATAACCTGAGGCTCTCGGTCTGGAACATAACGCGGGTAGGTCATTTGAAGGAGCAGGGGAGGCCGAGCCTGGAGACGGGTCGGGTGGTGTTGCGTCCCGGAGGTGATCCCGGTGCAGCGGCAGGGCAGGGCGGGCTGGCGGGGACAGGTCCCGGAGCTCTGCCCTGGACGGTGACTAAGCGTTTCCGGATCTGCGTCGCCAGGACCCCGACTGCGCCCGCCCCGTAGGCGGCCGAGCGATGAGATGACGGTTTGCTGGGAGGGTTGGGGGAGAGTGGTGAGGAGCGGAGCGGCGGGCCGGCTGCCGGCCGAGGGTTTTCCAGTCTTCCCAGCGACCGTGTCCACCCTGTCGTGGCGCAGCCCCCGGCGCCGTGTTACGGTCGGTGACCGTTGGTAACGTGCTCGTGGAGACCACGCTCCTGATTTATATTTGGGAGTCACTGCCCTCGGTTGGTGCTTGAGCTCTTGAATAGGGACGTTTTGTTGGATGAATGTGGGGGGAAACATTTGCTTCTCCACTTTTTTCCCTCCCAAGTCTTTTCCATTCACGGATCATAGTTCTGTATGTTTTGCGATGACCGTGCGGCGCGGGGGCCCGTCTTGACTTTACGTGGTGTGGCTTATGGCTTAGTAAATACCCGAGTTGTTTCTTCCATCGTCTCTGGTAGAGTTTTCAGATTTTACCCCCAAGTTGCAGAGGCAGAAGCTAATGCTCACAGGTGTGGAGTGACTCGCCTGGTGCTATGTATCTGGTAAGCGTCTGAATTAAATTTGAATCTAGATTTTTTTCAGACTCATCCTGATAAAGCGGTTTCACGGCTGCCTCTTTGAACACACCAGTGTCAGGTGGCGCACGCCGAAAAATATTTCCATTCCATACAATCAGCCTTTTAAACAGACTCCTCAATTTCATTCCTAAAATAAGAATTAGAATCTACACGGCTGATTAATAGCAGAGCTGAAAAAAATCTCTTTCCACTAAAGCTTTTTGAAAGGTAGATTCTTGGGTTCCACTCAAGCCTGAGTCAGAATTCCTGAGGATGGAGCATCCGAATTTTGGACTTTTAGTCTCGGTGACTTCAAATCACCCTATTTTGCAAAAAAAACATGTGGAACTAGATGTTATAATTACTGGAATAGGTTTCCCCGAAGGAGCCACTGCGTGCCCCACCGCGTAGCAAAACACGCGTTCAGCAAATACTGGCTAAGTGAATGAGGATCGTAGCGCTCGGTTCCCTATGTAGAAACGTGTATTTTGTTCTTTCCTCCCCCCCCCCCATCTTTTTTCTAAAAGTGTTGTTTCTGAAAGTATGGGGTCTGTTTTGCTGTAACTGTTCTCATTCATGGTTTGCTTCTTCAGGGATTCCCAGCACGGTTGAGCTTCTGTGTCCTTGCTGGTTTAGAATCTATGGTTCTGTGGTCTATCTTCTTACGTCCTTTGTTGGATATTTTGCTGGTAGCTCAATACGACTGTTTTCGACTGTTAATCATCTTATCAGTGGGCAGTGTTCTCATGCATTAAGTCTTGTAGCTTTTAGCTGTGATGTCTGTCATTACCATTAGAAATGGCCACGAAGAAACCTAATCAGTGTGTATTACCAATAAAACAGTATATCTTCGTGCTCTAGGAACACAAGTTCTCCCAAAGTCTGTAGGCTACTGATTTTTTTTTTACCTTTTTAAGCTTTTTTTTTTTTTTTTTTTTAGCTTTTTTAGCATTTAACTAATATCATAAATGCTATTTAATGATTTTATGACGTCTTTTCCAGCTCGATTGTATGTCTATTTTCTAAAGACAATTAAGAGTTACCTGTGTGTTCTTAATGGGTTTAACTTCAGATATTTGGTTTATGTCACTTTAACACTTGGGATCTCCATTATAGGCCTTTAAAGTTTTTTTTTATTTATTCATTCATGAGAGACACAGAGAGAGGCAGAGACACAGGCAGAGGGAGAAGCAGGCTCCATGCAGGGAGCCTGATGCGGGACTCGATCCCAGGACCCCAGGGTTACGGCCTGGGCCAAAGGCAAACACCCAACCGCTGAGCCACCTGGGGATCCCCCTCCATTATAGGACTTAAAATACACTTTTCCTCTACGTTATTTGACTTAAAACATCTCTTCAAGGTACATTCACTACCCTAAAAGGTAATTTCTTTCAACTAGATCAGGACAGGATTGGATTCTGGTGGTACGTGATGCCCTGTCCAGGGTGCGTTCATGTGCCTTTGTTTTAATAAGTACTTAGCACTATTCAGTATGATGTGTGTATCATGACGGTAACAGTTTTTATTTGACAACGTAATCTTTATCACGTGCATTTTTTTAAGATACCATAAATTTGGCTTTAATATCGGCCTGTGACGTACTAAGAATAAGAAGTCTGTTTTTGGTGAAATTTTACCAATCTTCGTCCCCATAAAGTCAAGCATAATTAGAAAAAAAGTGGACCTGAAGTCTAAACCCCCTAAGAAGGCAGCCACCATGGTACAGAGGGACCCGAACAGGGAAAGAAGTGGTAGGTAACACAGGTAGCTACCTAGTAAAAGTCAGCACCCGGAACCCTGACAGTGTTACGGCTGCTCAGTGGTTGTTAGATTCTGCTGTACTTTATTTGTATTGAAAATTTTTTCCTCCAGGAAAAAAATGTGTGTGTGTGTGTTAACAACCCCGTAAGTAACTTCCTATCTGGAGGAAGACATGAAGTGGGCATGAATTCTACAAGTATTTGGCTTTTTCCTGGCTCTCTAGATGCATCACACACACACGTTTTTTTTTTTTAGTTGAGGCAACTTCAGCTGATGCTGGGAACAGGGAAACAAAGGTCTTATTGCAACGTGATACTTTCCAACGTGTTCTTCCCATCGGGTATCTGCTTGTTTCACAGAAATGAAGTGGACTTTTAAAAATATAAACAATGAAAAAAATATATAAACAATGACAGTGTGATTCATAACAGGTGGGACAGTAAATGTCCTTTCTCAGATTTCCAAAAGAATATGCAGATGTTTACTTGTTGCTTTTCAGCATAATAAACATTCAAGTTCTGTTAGCATGCAAAAAAAAAAAGTTGGAGTTTTTTCTTTTTCTGGCTTTTGTTTTGTTTCGATGGGTTGGCTTTGTTCACAGCTTTTCAGAGAAGGTGTGATTTTTCTTATTTCAATTGTTTATGTTCTCTTCTGGTTTTGACAGATGGATGAGGGCTGCAGGGGTGTTTGGTGTTTAAGAAATTGCCAAAAATGTATTGACATTAGTCTCTCTCCACCATCACCACCACCATTTGCTTTTCAGATTTTCTACTTGTTAATAAGACAGAATGAGGGACGCCTGGGTGGCTCAGCGATTGAGCCTCTGCCTTCGGCTCAGGGCGTGACCCCGGGGTCCTGGGATCGAGTCCCGAGTCCCGCATCAGGGTCTCCTCAGGGAGCCTGCTTCTCCCTCTGCCTGTGTCTCCGCCTCTCTCTGTGTCTCATGGATAAATAAAGTTCTTTTTTTTTAAAAAGACATAATAAGAATTATTTCACTAAACTGAACTTTTTTCAGTGTTTCTCAAATTTCATATAAATTGAAAAATTTCATCTCAAAATACATTGAACTCTAATTTTGACCCTTTCGTTGCATACTGTAATTAAAAAAATTTTTTTTAAATTCTGGGACTCAGGAAATTTCTACTTTATTAAAGAACACTTTTAAGTAGAATATTGTTAGGGAATTAAATAATGAAGGAAATTTGCTATCCTAAAACTGTTAGAGAAAATACAATATTTTAAAAAGAGGAAAACAAATATCACCTTTGATTCCACAACCTGTAACTCCTTTTAACAGTTTAGTATTTCTCTTTAGCACATGTGAAATTGAAATTATTTGAATTTTTAAAAATACTACATCATGAACATTCTGTAACAGCAAATGCCCTCCAGAATCATGGCTTTGAATGGCTGCACGATAGACTATTGATTAAAAAAACAAAAAACAAAAAACAACTCTAATTCTGTTTAATTTCCTTCTTGTTAGACATTTAAACTTTTCCATTTTTAGCTACAAAAATGCTAACATGGTCATTCATGCTCATTTACTTCTGCATGTGCATTACCAGCTGACCTGAAATGAGCACTGTTTACTCTTTTTTTTTTTTTTTTTTTACTGTTTACTCCTTATACAGGTCACTAAACCGCCCTCAGCAAAGGCACTAACGTTTATGGTACTAAACTCGGCGAGTGCCATTTTTTCCCTCCACACTGGTGTTAACGTAAAATAAATGCCAACTCTTAGGGTCACTGGCTTCTAGTTGTAGGGAAGCTTAACACTCCGTACTGGTCATTCCTGGTTCTTTGTGAGTTACCTGTTCATGTGCTTTGCCCATGTCTCCATCTGAATGTCCCTTGAAACAATGGTTTATAGGCCTACCTGGGTGGCTCAGGTGGGTAAGCATCAGGTCACGGGTTCCTCCTCTGCTCGCGGCCTCTTGCTCAGCAAGGAGTCTACTTGGGATTCTTTCCCTCCCGGCTCCATCTCATGCACGCTCACGTGCGCACACTCTCAAAGATCCTAAAAAATATATATATACTGATTTATACGTGTTCTTTATACACCAAGACGACTACTAACCCTTTTCTGTGCGGTGGTTCCTCCCCTTCCTGGTCTGGTGGATTGAAGGACATGTTCACACCCCAGATAGGGGCTGCACCCGTTCTGTTTGCTTTGAATTCTCTGGTTCAGAAACCATGGGTGGCGGCGCTTCCCCCTGGCGCTTCCACTGGCCTCCACCTTCCAGCACCCAGCACCTTGTAATTGCACGAGTCTCTGGACGGTAGTTTGTGTCTTGCGACTCTTCCTTCCTTTGTCCTGTGTGGTCTCGCGTCTCACCCAAGATGGAAGGAACAAAGGAGCATGGCTTGATGCTGTAGTAATAGGAGGAATTTCTGGGCTGCAGTTTTGGATGTTTATACACCTATTAAAACTGTGTCGGACCCCAGGGAGCTTCATTCAGCCTGTTCTCCCACGGGAATTAGGGATCTGTTCCAGCTTCCCGGGACCGGCAGTCAGTGCTGCATCCTTCCTTTTACCTTCCTTTTATCTTCCTTTTACCTTCTGCTTTCCTGTATATTTTACCCCAAATCAAAGTATGTGCTTAAAAATTAAGTGCAGGGGCGTCCAGCCGGCTCAGTCAGCAAAGCACGTGACCCGTAATCTCGGGGTTGTGCGTTCAAGCCCCACACTGGGTGCAGAGCTTCCTTCTAGAAGGTTCACCTCAAGGGTCGACCTACTGTGATGGTCCAGGCAGGGGTGACAGTGACATCAGGCCTAGAACGAGAGCCCTGGAGATAAAGACCCAAAGACCCGCGGAGCAATGGGGATATATTTGGTGGTTAGAGATGAGCCTCTGGCCTTGATCATTATCCCCCTCGACCTTGTGTTGACCTCAGTGATAAAATTCAGTTACTCATAATCAAAGAAAAGCAGTCGCATAATATTTGATTTTTCAAATCTGAGAACCTTTTAATTACTCTTTTTTAGAATTGACACACAGAACCCAAGTGTTACTTTCTCTTGCGTCTGCCAACTCCACGGAGAGAGGCTGAGAGGTCCACATTCACATATTTTGATGAAAATTTCTTTATCCTTTATCTTTGGGATAGAAAGATTTACTTTTCCTATTCCGAGGGATGTTTGACCCGTCAACATTTTTCGAGATTTGAAATACCGCCCTGGCAAGGGCCTAGTTTTCACAGTGCATCGGTGATTGCTGAGTAAGCCAAGACCGGCAGCCTGGGCGGGAGGGTCTGAAGCAGGGTCAGCACACCCGGAGGTGGAATCCCGCAGCCGGCAATGCGGGGCGAGGTTTTGGGTTTGCGTCGAGCTCTGCCGATCCCATGGGGCTGGTCATTTCGGTGCTAGTGGTCTCCTTTCACATCCCGTTTCCTTGAGGCGGAAGGCGGCCACTTTCAGGTAGGCGCCTGCAGGGGTGTGGCAGTGCTCTCGGCCGCGGCTCCCGTGGCTGTTTGGGGCAGAGGCGGCGCTGCCCGTCGCTGTGTTTGTGGGGTTGGCCTCCTGCCTGACGGCGTCCGTTTACGCCGTTTGGGGTGAGGGAGGCTCCGGACTTTCTTGCTGGCCAGTGGCTGAGGGAGTCACCTGGAGCATTTTCCTCCTCTTCACCTGATCTGGGAAGGACCTGGTGGGTTTTCCGGACCCCCACGCGGCGGCCGAGGCGGGGTGCACCCTGCGTCTGCGCTCTCCTCTCCTGCCCCTGACGGCCTTGGGCGGGGCGGGCTGGGCCGTGTCCCTCGGGGCTCCCGGGGCCGGGTCAGCGCCGCCTCAGCCCCTCGGCCCGGGCGCCCGGACTCCCCTGCCAGCGGCACCGACGGGCCTGTCCCGGGCTCGGGCTCCCGCGTGGCAGGGGTCGTCTCCGAGGTGACGGGCCCGCGAGCCCGAGTCCTCGGCTCCTCAGGGCCGCGCTGGCGGCTGGGGGTTGGGCGGCAGCTCCGCGGTACGGGTCCCTGGCCCTCCCGGACGCTGGCGGCCCCTGGATGTCCTCGGGTGACCGGTTCCCCGAGGCCGGTGGCGCACAGGCCACGCGAGGGTGCCCCGAGGTCGGCGCGCTCCCCGCTGCCCGGCCGGCCTTGCGCCATCGGGCTGCTGGTGGGAGGCGGCCGTCCCGTCCTGTCGCCCCGGGCCGCAGGCATCCCCCGTCCCGGGGCCGCGCCCGTCCTCGCCCGTGTCCCGAGAAGCGGATGACGGCGCCCTTGCCCCGCACGGGGCGTGACACCGGGGAGCCCCGGCCGCAGCCCTCTCCTGTCTTCCCGTGCCCCCTCGGCCCGCCCGGCCCGTCGCCCGCAGAGCGCGCGGTGCCACGGCCCCCACCGTCGGGCGCTCGAGGCCGAGGCCGAGGCCCGTGGCGCGGCCGCGTGTGGGGTGGGCGAGCGGCGACGGGCCGGGCTGGCAGCGGGAGCTTCGTCGCAGCGGCTCCCCTGCCTTCAAAGCAGCGTCATTCCCTGGCGGGGGACAGCGGCCTGGAGCCCTGCCGGCCGCTACGAGGCGCCTGCCGTGCGCCGGAGCCCGGGGCAGAGTCGCTGTGCGCCCCGTCGCTGTCACCACCACGCGAGGTGCCGCAGCGGCCTCCAGGTGCGGGCCGCCCGCTGTGCCTCGGGCGGGGTGAGGGCGCAGCCCCGGCGGGAGGCCCCTGGAGCGCGCGGGCTGAGGAGCCGCGGGAGCCCGGGCGCTCGGCCCTGTGAGCTCGGGCGAGCGTCACGCCTTCCGGGTCACTGGCCTCGGCCCGGACGTAGCATCTGCCGCTGGCGAAGGCAGCCGTGGGCGAGGAGCGCTGGCCACGTCCCCCAGCCCGGCGCGGCCTTGCTTCGCTTTTGCTCCTGACTCCAGCTCCGGTTGCCCGAGCCCCGCACTTGGCTCCGGGAGTAGGACTCGGTCTCGAGAACACACGGGGCTTCGTGGCACGCAGCTGGCTGCGGGGACTCGACATGCCGCGCGGGCTCATGAGCTGCGCTGACGCGCCAGACCTCGTGATGATGAGTCGCCGGGTGCACGTAAATCCCTACAGCACACATTTGGGGTTTTTTTTTTTTTTTGGTAAGATTTTCTCTATTTACTCAAGAGACATAGAGGCAGAGACACAGGCAGAGGGAGAAGCAGGCTCCATGCAGGGAGCCCAAGGCGGAACTCGATCCCGGGACCCCCCAGGGTTACGCCCTGAGCCAAGGGCAGACACCCAACCTCTGAGCCACCCAGGCGGCCCCACACGTTTGTTTTTAAAAACATTTTTGTGATTCTTTCAGCAAAACTGCTTTCCTTCATAATCTTATGAATCTGTGTCTAAAAACACGACCCTGGGAAGGGATTCAGAGGCTTTGCCCACAGCCCGAAAGGCTCCTGTCCCCGGAATGGTTGGAATCTGACTCGCAGGACGTGCGGAGGCCTCGTCACAGGGAAAACAGAGTTGAAAGCACAGGGGGAAAAGCAGGCAGAGACAACGGTGCTTCGTTTCCGTGGTGGAGACGCGGGTTTCACGCCTTTTATCCTCGTGACTCCTCCCCACTGCATTTTCTTCATCTGTAAAACGGTGACGAGGCACCTGCCTCCCGGGATCGTTGACGATTAAACCAATTAATGGTTTTTAATTGCCAAGTACGGCGCGAAACGTGCACGGCTCTTACTACCTGGAACGTTGCTTTCCCAGAAATGCCTGCGTGTGTTTTGCCCAGTTCAGCACTTAATCCGTGTGACCGTGCATGCTGCCGCCTAATGGGAAGCTCGCCGGGAGCAGGGTCCCGAGGCTTGCGTGCTGCTGAACACTTAGACGCCACGTAATTGGCTTTGAATTAAGTAGTTCACCCGATAAGCAGTTACTGAAGCGCTGATCGGGATCTGTCTTAAGTCCTGGCAAGAGGAGGGCGAGAACGGCGGGGTCCCTGGACCCCGGAGTCCGGGTGGTGGGCAGGGGATGCACGGGCCTGCGGGCGACACGGACACGCGGTGCCGAGGACTAGGGCGTCTCCTCGACGGCCCTCACACCTCCTGCACAGGCCCAAGCTGACCCGGGCGGCTGGCGGCGCCCTCGACGTGAGAACATCGCACCTGTGAGGTTGACGTCCGTGGGCATCTCCTGACTGAGAGGAGCTGGGGCAGGCTGGGCCGTCACGGCGCGTGGCACGGAGGGCACTGCGAAGGTGCCTTGCCCGTGGGCCCCAAAGCGCCGATGGCTTGAAAGAGCGCGTCCTCTGGAGGCGCCGCCGCTGACTAGTCAGACTGGGCGTCCGCGCCGCGTGTTTCAGGCGAGTCGCAAGACGGTCCAGCCGTCGTGCCAGAGTCACACGTGCTCCACCGTGTAGTGCGTGGACCGAGGCACACAGTTTACAGGGGCCGAGGTAGAGGATCCAGAAGGTTCCTTGTGCGATGGGGACACACGCTTGTCCCATGCCTTATGCTCTCTCTGTGTCCGGGTCCGTTTAGGCGTGTGCGGTTTGATAGCATTGATGCTGCGTGTCGCGTCCCCACCTGCGTCCCCAGGTGTTGGCGCATCTGCCCGAATCACATTCAGAAGGGGACACACTCCCGATTCTTCGGTGACACGGTGTCCTCGCGGCGGCTCGCGTTTATTATCTCCCAAGCCGCTGACACTGGCTCGCTGGGCGGGACGCCCTCGGGGCCACACTCGATTCGCCTTGACTCCCTCCAGCCGCCCCCGCTGACCACGTGCCGTCGGAGCATCCGCTAAGGTAGGGGACTGAGTGCGGGTGCCAGCCTGACGTCTGGGCAGCATCTTGGTGGTCGTAGTTGTCGGGGGCAAGAGCTCCTTTTTGTCCTGAGATGGGAGGTACAGGTTTTCACTATTTATTTTTTACTTATTTTATTTATTTTATTTTTACATTTTTACATTTTAAATCACAACAAATATTTACAGAGAGAATCTTTCTTTCCCTGATGGCCTTTAATCTTTACATAATTTTTTGATAAAACGGTAAGCAATGATTTTCTACCTTTGTGGGTTTTTTTTTTCCTGTCACCTTGGACTATATTTTATCCTTCGTATGCTGCTGGGTTTTTAGCTTGACTAGTTTTTTTTTTTTTTTTTTTCTGTTCTGAAAACGTCTATGTCACGTAGGCCAGGATGGGAGGGAAACCCCCCCTGTGCTGCACTTCCCTCATGAAACCGCTCGCACCTCTAGCGGAGCCGGGGTTGGCGTTCGAGTGTGAGCGCTATAGGTGCACAATGAGGGTCCCTCCAGAGCCCGGGCGCCGCAGAGACTTCACCTCGGCGCCCTGCATGTTGGGAAGAACAAGTGGGACCAGCTCCTCCTCCTTCTGTGCCGGTAGCCTTGGTGTTGAAGACTGGCTTCCCTCGCAGCGCTGGGGGCGGCGTGAACTTGGCCGCCCTTGGGTCCTCACATCACGGAGACGGCAGAGGGCTTGCACGAGCTGGGGAGCCGAGAGGACGCGGCCCACCGGCCCCACCTCCGTCGGGCTGCCCTTCCCCCGCTGGCCCCCTCGCTGCCTTCCTCCCTGCCTGGCCCTCCTCCTCCCACCGCCTCTGAAGAGCCCTCAGTATATTCAGCAGCACCCCAAGCCTCTGAGGCGCCTGCTGGGCCTCCTCCTCCCACACTCGGAGGCCTTGGCTCCACCACCTTGGCTCTTCCCACGGGTGCAAAGGGGGCGGAGTCCTTAGAACAGAGGAATTTGTACGTTGGCTTCTCTTTTTGTTTTTCTGTTATTTTCTCTTCAAAATCCGTGCGCTTGGGCCGGCGTCGGGGAGCCGTCCCTGAAGGTTGTGCTGTTGAGACAGGACGTGGCAGGTGATTGTTGTAGACGCAGCAGGCTGGAGGTGGAAGCGAGAGCGAACGCACCCTGGCCGTAGGTTCTCGGTCAAGTTCTGTGTGAGAAATGAGTTTGTTTGCTTCTGCTCCCTGCCGTGTCGCGGGTGCGGTCGGGTCCTTGGCTCCCCACGCTGTCCTGACGGTGTAGAGTCCTTGGCTCTCGGCTCCCTTCTCTGATCCACGGTGTTTCCTCTCTTCTCCTAAGCGCTGTGCTGTGGTGCTTGGATCACACGGGGACCTGCTTGGGTTCCTTGCCAGCTGGTAGCGTGGCCGTAGTCCATTCAGGCTGCTAGACTAGCACAGAACACGCAGGGGCAACCCGTAAACAGCAGAAACGTGGTTCTCGATGTTGTGGAGCCTGGGACGCCCTGAGGTCGTGGTTCTGGCAGAGTCAGTGCGTGGCTGGCAAGGAGCTACTTCGGGCTCGTCCACGGTGCTTTCTTCCCGTGTTTCCGTAGGTGCAAGGGGCTAGGGGGATCCCCGGAGTCTTTTTCACAAGAGCCCTGATCTCATTCGTGAGGGCTCACCCCTCAGGACCTAAGTGTCTTCCAGAGGCCCCACCTCCTAATACCTAGGATTTCAGCCTAGGAATCTGGGGGGACACAAGCCCTCAAAGCACAGCACCTCGTTTCACTAAACTTCCTCATCTGTACTTGACTCGTCAGCGAAGGGGGGAGAAGCTGGAGCTGCCGGAAGATCACACGTGCATCTTGCTTTCCGTTGTCCTGCGTCCTGTTGGCTCTTTCCACTCTCCTGGATCTGGAGAACGCTCCTGTCCTGCAGGACTGAGCTCCCCATACTGGATCTTGTAGGTGACCCTCCCTCCTCTCCCCCTCTTCCTCTTCCTCCTCCTCCTCTCCTTCCTTTGTCCCCCTTATCCTCTCACATGACTTTTCCACGTGAGAAGATCTATAGATGCGTAGGGAGATGATGGGCAGTGTGGACATGATGGTCCTGGTGGTCAGACTAAGATGCAAGGACTGAATTGCATAATGATGGTCACGTAAGCTACACAAAGTTTCTACCTTAGTAAACCCTAAATGTGCACTGAAAAAGAATGTGGCACATACTACAGATAGATAGTATTCCGGTACTTTCTGCCTAGTAATTTTACTGCATGAGGAAAATGATCATCCTCTGCATGGTGCAGTCTTGAATTCAAGGCCCTTGAGCGAGAAGATGGTGAGATTTCAGTTGCTGAATGTTGTATGAGATTTTCTGTAGTGGAGTGTTTTTATTCCTTATTATCTTAATGCTACTTCATTATTGTTAACTTTAGGGTATAAAAATTAATTACCTTTTCATTCATAAGATAGCCTCCATATGGAAAAATCTAAGTATTATCTGGAAGCCAATTTATAGTCTCATTGGGAGAAAAAGTTTTTGCCACTTTTTGTCATGTTCTTTATAATCTTTGTAGAAAGTTTTTACGCGGTCGTACCCATTTAGTATTTTCAATTAAAAATTTAAAAACTTAATCTACAAAAACTACTTATGGTCTGTTGTTTTAAAAAAATGTCTTTGTGCCTTTGGGACGCCTGGTTGGCTCAGTCTGTGATGCGTCCGACTCAGCGTTTTGGCTCAGGTCATGATCTTGGGGTCATGAGATCGAGCCCCGTGTCGGGCTCCATGCTGGTTGTAGACCCTGCCTGACAGTTTCTGTCTCTTCCTCGGCCCCTGGCCCCCTGCTTGTGCATGAGCTCTCCAAAAGAGAAAAATAAACTGTCTTTGTACCTTCAACTTACACATTTTTGAAGTTGCCAGGCTATTGAGGCATTGCTACTAAATATGTCCATTTTTGTTTGTTTGTGGGACCAGGCAGAGGAGAGGAGAACATTTCCTAATTAGGTTCTTGACGGGCTATTTGGGAAGTTAATGCAAGGGGGTAAAAAGTGATAGGTGATGCCAGATACGAAAATAAACTGGGAATGTGTCGTATCCTCAGTTGAGAAGCATTGACTGTATGGAAGAGTTAAAAGGAGAGAGGACTTGCACCACAAGACCATCTTTGTTTTGTCCTTTAGCTCATTATGAATTTCCCTTCAGTGGCAAATGTTGTTGGTGATAAAAAGTCAGACACAACACGTGTGTGTTACAGCGTCCACGTTGAGCTTTCCTGCCATCGTAGTGAGACGCCTGTTGACATTCCACAGAAACTGAACCTTCTGCGCGGCGTCGCGTGGCTGTAAATAGACGCACGCTACTTCAGGCTTGCCTCACATGAGTGTGTTGCAAACGTTGTGGGAGCCAGGAAATTTAACAAAAATCCCCTACCCCTGGACAAGCAGAGCAGGACTAACTCCATTTTGTGCTGCACCCACCACCTCCTGTATGACCCCCACATGACCTGCTTATTGTTTAAGGCGCTGCCCCACCCTAGTCAAGCCTCTGGGCACACCCTAATGGGAAATGGGCTCATAACAATGTAACCCCGCCTTGTGCCTGCCAAAACTGGGACCTGATTCTGACCAAAATAATAGGCCAGCTCAAGTGGATACTATAGGGTAAAATGTAATTCAATCGGGCACCTGCGTGTGGACCTACATGACTGCAACTTTCTGTGTATATTACAATCCCATGGGCCACTGGCCCTATAAAGCTGCTACGCCTCTTAGTCTCAGGGTCCAAGTCCCTGCTCCGCTGTGTTGGGTGCACTTGGAGCCAAGCTCGAGCTTGTAATAAACCCTCGTGTGTTTGCATTGGTGTCGGCTCCTTGGTGGAAGGCCCGCCCGCTGCGCCCCCCCACCCCAGGCCTCGCCTGCAGAAGGTCGCGCCACATCCCTGGAGCAGCGCCCGGCCATCGAGCATCGAGGGTCGGGTATAGACAGGTTAAAGGGAACTGCTGGGAGTCGTCATCGCCGCCGAGGAGGCGAGCCTCCGCTGCCCTGCCAAGGGACGGCAGGAACTTCGGCGGCCCCCTGACGTCTGTGCGTGGATGCCCGAGTCGCAGGCCCCGGGTCTCATCAGCGCCGCTGCCGTGGGCGGGAGAGCGCGGGAGAGCGTCTGGGAAGCACTGCAGCCAAGGCCTATTTTTCCCCTAAACCTTTAGCCTTTGCTTTTCTGTCTTTGCTGTGGTTTTTGCGGAATGTACCACTGCCTCAGGTGACTGCCGTGTCGTGGAGTCCGGGTGTTGAATTCTGTAGACAACAGCCTCAAAGAGTAAACTTGAACGTAGTAAACATACAACCAAACCAGCAAAGAAGCCAGCACTGAAGTCTGGTTGTAGAAGACTTGGGCACGGCCACCAAGATCAGTGAGGAGGCACCCGTAGCACGGTCGTAGTTCAGTTGGGTTTTGGCTGCTTTGGACAGGCCGGGCCGATGGATCTGGAGACTTCTATGAAGCGATATTTCTGTTGGAGAAGTTGAAGAAGAAATAGAAAACCCGGATGAACTGCTGTTTGTTCATGAAGATAGTGAAGTGATGAGTCTGTTCGACCAAGACCCTGGGCTCAAATACTTTTACCACACCTTCAAGGAAAAATAATTTCTCATTAAGAACCGTTCTGGAAATTAGAAGGAGTGTTTGGTTCTTTGTACAATATCTTTGTACAAACCAATCTTGGAAAAAGATAAGAACAGAAAACCAAAGAGCAGTGTTTTTACATGGATACAAAGATCAAATATCAGGAAATACATTTCAGTGCTCTGTGTGTCCTGCAGCACGTGATGCCCTGAGCGGATGAATCAGGATTAAAACTGTTAATACCATACTGAGAAAAGAGATCATGATTATGTTAATGTAACAGAAATGGCATTATTACAGTTCAACATGGCTTCAAGATAAAAATGGGCAGGATAAAAATAGGCACTAAAAAAGCTCTTGAGTTTCAGATTATTCACAGAAAGTATTCCTCAGCCATTAGAAACGACAAATACCCACCATGTGCTTCGACGTGGATGGACCTGGAGGGTATTATGCTGAGTGAAGTAAGTCAGTCGGAGAAGGACAAACATTATATGGTCTCATTCATTTGGGGAATATAAAAAATAGTGAAAGGGAATAAAGGGGAAAGGAGGGAAAATGAGTGGGAAATAACAGAGAGGGAGACAGAACATGAGCAACTCCTGACTCTGGGAAACGAACTAGGGGTGGTAGAAGGGGAGGAGGGCGGGGGGTGGGGGTGACTGGGTGACGGGCACTGAGGGGGGCACTTGACGGGATGAGCACTGGGTGTTGTTCTGTATGTTGGCAAATTGAACACCAATAAAAAATAAGTTAAAAAATAAACTCAAATTATAATACCATAAAAAAAAAGAAAGTCTCCTAGTTAACGAAGACTTTGAAGTTTTCCAAAGAAAATCAGGAGTAAGACAAGGAAGGATGTCACCCTGACTATCCAATATGAAGTCCTGGCCACTGAAAGTGAGAAAAGAGTCCTTAAACTTGTAAACTGTCCCCAGTTGCAGGTGCTGTTTCCTGCCTAGACCATTTCAGGAGGAGCCGTAGGGAACCTGCTGGAACAGAGGACTTCGGGGTTGCCGGAGGAAAACCAGGCAGACATACAGAAAACAGTCTTTTACTTCTTAACCGGGAAGATGGCAGGAGAAGAAAATCATTCTCAAACATAAAGTACTCGTGAGACACAGATCCAGCCAAATGCCGTACGGCTCCAGGGGAGAAATAGTAGAAAATCTCACTGAACGTAGAGAACACGTTTCTGGTTGGGGAGATCGGACCCCAGCTCGTCCGTGAGTCGGGCAGGCGGTGCAGTCACCCCCAGCAGGCCTGCTGCTGTCTGCTGTTCCTTGATACGGATCCTGAAACTCCACGGAGAAGCAGGGGATCCGGAGTAGCCAAGGTTTTGCAGGAGAAGAGGCGTGGCGCAGGGGGACGTGCCCTGCCAGGGGCAGGGGGTGGAAGCGCGAGGGCCTGTTTGCTCCCCCGCTGTCAGTGCTGCCGTCACGGGTCCTGCGTAAACCTGCGCGTGGATGTACGCTTGCTGGGCTCCCAAGGGGCGTTACAGACTTTCAATGAAATGATGGACTGATGAATAAACATCGCCAGGATAATCGGCCTCCCATGGGAGCTAACTGCTGGCATCTGTCCTCACACTCTGCACAAATACATTCTAGACATTAAATACACATGCGAAAAGCAAGAACTTTGAGGAAAATGTAGGCAAAAATAGAAAGGATGGCAGGTTTTTTAAGCCAAAGAAGGCACAAGCCATAAATGATTAGAAAAAAAAATTTTTTTTTCTAAAAGCAGAAATATTTCACAGGACAAGACAAAGTGGCAGGGAAGGGGGGTGGTTATAAAACAGATGGTATTACAGCCAGCGAGCCTATAATGCACGTAGCCTTAATACCTGAAATACATGTAGAACTGCTCTACGTCTGTATGGAGAGGCAGACAGTCTCTGAGCAGAATGAGTAAAGAATATGAATAACAGGGGCGCCCGGGGGGCTCCGGGGTTCAGCGTCCGCCTTCAGCTGAAGCCATGACCCAGGGTCCTGGGATCGAGTTCCGCATCGGGCTCCCTGCAGGGAGCCTGCTTCTCCCTCTGCCTGGGTCTCTGCCTCTCTCTTTCTGTGTGTGTGTCTCGTGAATAAAAAAATAAAATCTTAAAATATGAATAACAATTCAAAATATAGGAGATCTTAGTGGTTAATAACCTGGATTACTTTCGTGTGGCTGCTGTAACAGTTGCTACAAAATGACATATTCATTCTCCTAGTTTGGGAGGTTAGACATCTGAAATCAAGATGTGAGCGAGGTCCATTCTCTCGGGTCTAGGGGAGACTCCTCCAAAGCTGCTTCCCGCTGCTGGTGTCTTTGGGCATTGTCTTCCCGACCCCTTGGATCCCGTTATTCCAGAGTCGACCTCCATCTGAACGTGGCCGCCTTCGATCCTTCCTGCCACACCTTCCTGTGCCCCGTAAGGGCACTTATCCTTGGATTTGGACCCACCTGATAATTGAAGATGATTTCAAGATCCTTAATTTTATTTATTTGTATTTATTTATTTTTAAATATTTATTTATTTATTTATGATAGACATAGGGAGAGAGAGGCAGAGACACAGGAGGAGGGAGAAGCAGGCTCCATGCCGGGAGCCCGACGTGGGACTCGATCCCGGGACTCCAGGACCGTGCCCTGGGCCAAACGCAGGCGCGAAACTGCTGAGCCACCCAGGGATCCCCGAAGATCCTTAATTTTATCTGCAAAGACTGTCTTCAAGAAAAGGAACATTCATAAGCTCCAGGGACTTGACATGGGTATCAAATATATCCTGGAGCAGTTGGACCCACTACAAAATCAAGAGATGATTAACATCCTACTAATCAAGGATATTCAGATTAAAATGAGATACTGTTTGTCTTTTAGTTTGACAAACTTGGAAAAATGAAATTTTAATAAGGATATAGGGGAATGGGTATATACATGCTTCTGGCTGAAGCTGTGAATCTTCGTAAGCGCTCTGTAGTGCCTGTATCTTTTGACCTGGAAATTGAACTTCCAGGATAGACTTTAGAGAAAGCTGAGCACAAGGAAGCTCATAAAGGAAGGTCCGTTGTAACATTATTTGAGATATTAAGAAGTGAAAACAGTTCAAATACCAATAAACGAGTGAATAAGTACAAAGCATGACATCCATACAGTAGAATGCAATAAAATTTGTAAATCTTGAAGACAATGATCGAAAAAGTTGCAAAAAGTTTGTATAGTTCTATTTATATAATCTTATATGTAGTGTGATTTTTTTTTCTATTTCTATAAATAGATGCACATAAAGCTTCCTGAAATTAATACCACATTTCAGAATAAGGTTTATCTGGATGGTATATAAAGGGCTTCTAATTCATTTTTCTTAGGAACAAACACTGTACTGGGGTGCATGGTGTTCTTCCAAATTCAGATCCTTTAGAACCTTAGAATGTGATTTTGTTTGGAAACACTATTTTGCAGAAGGTGAGGCCTACAGGAGTAGAGCGTGCTCTACTTATAGCGTCCTTGTATCCTCATAAGAGGAGAAAAAGGAGCTACGGCAGACAGAACACCCACGAAGATAAACAGGGCAGACCTGGGAGTGGCCGGTTCGGACCAAGGCACTGAGGGTTGTGGGGAACCCCCAGAATGTGGAAGAAAGCACGGACCAGGTTCCCTTTGAGCTTGCAGGAGGAACCAGTCCTGCCAATCCCTTGATTCTCTACGTCTAAATTCCAGAACTATGAGGAAGAAGAAAATCCTGTTGCAAGCCTTGCAGTCTGTGGCATTGTGTTACGTAGTTCAAGGAACTGAATGTGTCTCGGGTGTTAAGATTCATTGAAGTTGCGTGTTGAGTACACGAGCGTTCTAAAATTCTAGCTCTTTAAAATCTTGCATCTTAAAATACTCAAAAGCAAACAACCCCCCACTAATTTGAAGTTCCTATGATTAACCTTTTTGATGTTGTTGAAGCACAAAATACATGTGTCCATAATTGTCGAAATGAGCGGTGCTCCAAATACTACGGATGGAATAATGGCTGATACTCCTGGTAAAACCCCTGCAGTATGTTTCCTATAGTCCATTAAGATTTTTAATATATATTTTTAAAGATTTTATTTATTTATTCATGAGAGATAGAGAGAGCGAGCAAGCAGAGACACAGGCAGAGGGAGAAGAGGCTCCATGCAGGGAGCCCGACGTGGGACCCGATCCTGGGACTCCAGGATCACACCCTGGGCCAAAGGCAGGGGCTAAACCACTGAACCACCCAGGGATCCCTAAGATTTTTTTTTTATAAATTTTTTTTAAATTTATTTATGATAGTCATACAGAGAGAGAGAGAGAGAGAGAGAGGCAGAGGCAGAGACACACAGGCAGAGGGAGAAGCAGGCTCCACGCACCGGGAGCCCGATGTGGGACTCGATCCCGGGTCTCCAGGATCGTGCCCTGGGCCAAAGGCAGGTGCCAAACCGCTGCGCCACCCAGGGATCCCCCTAAGATTTTTAATATTAGAGTGGGGGACAAACTCAACATCAGAAGAAGATGCTCTTGGCCAGTATCCACTATGGGAAACAATGATGCATCTCAACCTAGTTATTAAAAAAAGTAATTGGGCTCTGAGACATTCAGATGGACTTTGGGGTCAAATCCTGATGCATCTACTTAACTAATTCTATGGTGTTTAAGAGATTGTGGCTTGGTTTCAGTTTTCTCCTTTATAGCGTGGAGATTCTGAATAATATGAACTGCATTGTGAATAGTCAAATATATAAAGTGCTAATAATCACCAACATTCGGTAAAAACTCAGATTGAAGTTTGTGTTACTGCTCACAGCAAGAACATGATAAATCACTATAATTCAACAAGTCATAGAAGTACGGTGGTTGAAATACTAGCTGGAACGGTTGGTATCGATACTACAGTAATAATATCCTTGAGGGTCCTTTTTTATTCCTGTATGTGGCAGTAGGTTTTGTCTAACTTGCTCTCAATCTGTCTCACACTCGGCCCATCTTGCATGTTTTTGAGACACAAATGTAAAAAACCCACAAGTTTTGTGACTGTCTTCCCAGTTTTTTCAGGGATTCTTTCCATAATTGTTTAACCTAAGGCTCTACTTCTGGTTTCATTTTATTCCGTGATTGATGAAAGTGTTAAATTTACCAAAGAATTTAAAAGGAAAAAGTGAGATACAGAAAACTAAGTTAAAAATAAAAAATAAAACAAGTAGAAATAATTCAAAAAGTTGTAGAGGGTAGAAACTGTGAACCTAGTAGAGTTGGAAATAAAGGTACTGTCACGTATTATTTTCAGGTTAACTGTCATTTTTCCTCCTTTTTGAAGTTTTACCCCCCATTTCATATTACCCCCAACCTCTCCTGTGCTAACCATCTGTTTGTTCTCATGTAGTTAAGTCTGTGTCTTGGTTTCTTTTTTTTTTTTTTTTTGGCCCCCTTTGCTCAATTTGTTTCTTATGTTCCACATGAGTGAAATCAGATGGTATTTCTCACTTATTTCTCCATCCGTGTCATTTTATTTTTATAAAATTTTATGATTAAAGGTTTTAATTTATTTGACAGAAGAAGAGTGTGTGCGCGCATGTGTGCAGAAGCAGGAGGAGCAGGGGGAGAAACAGGTTCCCCGCTGAGCAGGGAGCCCAACACAGGGCTGGATCCCAGCACCCTGGGACCATGACCTGAGCCAGAGGCAGATGCCTCACAGACTGGACCACCCAGGGGCTCTCCTCTGTGTCTTCTTAAATGACCAGATTTCATTCTTTTTTTTTTTTTTTTTTAATGACTGAGTACTATCCCATTGTGCGTGTGCGTGCATGTACTCATGCCACATCTTTATCAATTGATGGGACACTTGTGCTGCTTCTGTATCTTGGCTGGTGTAAAAAAAAAATGCTGCTATGAATGCCAGGGTGCCTGTACCCCCTTTGATTAGCGATCTTGTAGTCTTTGGTAAATATCCAGTAGTGTGATTGCTGGATAGTGGGGTAGTTCTGTTCTGAAGTTTCTGAGGAACCTCCATATTGTTTTGTAGAGTGGCTGTGCCGGTTGGCATTCCCACCAACTGTGTAAGGATTGTTTTTTCTGCACATCCTCCCTGACACCTGTTTCTTGTGTTGTTGATTTTCACCATTCTGACAAATTGTGAAGTGATCTCTCATTGTAGTTTCAATTTGCATTTCCTTGGTAAGTGACTATGAGCATCTCTTCACATGTCCCTTGGCTATCTATATGTTGTCTTTGGAGAAATGCCTGTTCTTGTCTTTTGCCCATTTTTTAATTGGACTTTTTTTTTTTTTAGTTTTAAGTTGTATACTTTCTTTATATATTTTGGATAATAACCCTTTACTGTATGTCATTTGGAAATACCTTCTCCCATTCTATAGGTTGCATTTCGGTTGTATTGATTATTTCCTTCACTGTGATGCCTGCAGCTTTGCTTTTCTTAAGATTGCTTCAGCTATTCAGGGTCTTTTGTGGTTTAGTACAAATTTTAGGATTTTTTATTCTACTTCTGTGGGAAAAAAAACGCTCTTGGTAATGTGATAGGGATTACATTAAATATGGAAATTGCTTTGGGTGATATATCCATTGTAGCAATACTTGTTCTTCCAATTCATAAGCCTGGAATGTCTCCATTTCTTTGTGTTCTGGTTCTTTCATCAATGTTTGATAGTTTTCAGTACACAGGTCTTTGCCGTTAGTTAGGCTTATTCCTAGGCGTCGTATCTTCATGCAGTTGTTAAGTGGGATTGTTTCCTTAATTTCTCTTTCTGCTGCCTCCTTATTGCTGTAGAGAAGTGCAGCAGATTTCTGTAGATTGATTTAGTGTTGTGTATGCAACTTTACTGAATTCGTTTATCTGTTTAAGTGTTTTTCTTGGTGGAGCCCTCTGGATTTTCTGTAGATAGTATCGTCATCTGCAGATAGTGAAAATTTGACTTCTTCCTTGCTGGTTTGGATGCCTTTTGCCTCTTGTCTGATTGCTGTGGCTAAGACGTCCAGTCCTATGTTGAGTAAAAGTGGTGAGAGGGAGGGGTACCTGGGTAGCTCAGTCATTAGAGCATGTGACTCTTGATCTCAGGATTGTAAGTTTGAGCCCCACACTGGGAGTGTTGCCTTAAGAAAACAAAACAAAACAAAACAAAAAGAAAAGCAAAAAAAAACAAAATAAAGGTAGTGAGAGTTTACATGCTTGCCTTGTTCCTGACCTTAGGGAAAGGCTGTTTTCCCATTGAGGATGACAGACACCTCTGGGCTGGTGCTTGTCCCCCCTAAACCTGCTTGCTGAGGGTTTTTATTGTGAACGGACGTTGTACTTTGTCAGATGCTTTTTCTGTGTCTGTTGAAATGATGATACAGTTTTTGTCCTTTCTCTTATTGATGTGATATGTTGCACTGATTTATGAATATTGAGCCGCCCTTATAATCCCGGGCTAAATCCCACTTTATCATGGTTAATATTTTTTAATGTATTGTTGGATTAAGTTTGCTAGTATTTCACTGAGGGTTTCTGCCTGTAAATTCATCAGACATACTACTTCAGTTCTCTTTTTTCATGGTGTTTTTATATGGTTTTGGTATCTTGGTAACTCTGGCCTCAGAGTGAACTTGGAAGTTTCTCTTCTATTTTTTGGAGTAGTTTGAGAAGAACAAGTATTAGTCGTTCTTTAGATGCTTAGTAGAATTTGCCTATGAGCTGTTGTGTCCTGGGCTTTTGTTGGGAATTTTTTGATTACTTATTCAATTTCTTTGGTCTTTTCAAATATTCTATTTCTTCTTTCAGTATTGGTAGGTTATATTTCTAAGTTTCTGGGAATTGATCTTTTTTTTAGATTGTTTAATTTGTTGACATAGAGTTTTTCATAATACTATGATTGTATTTCTGTGGTGTTATTTCTCCTCCCTTATTTGTGGTTTTGAATCTTCTTTTTTTTTCTTGATGAGTCTGGCTAGAGATTCATCAGTTTTGTTGATTCCCACCCCCCTACCCCCCTACCCTGCCCCGAAGAACCAGCTCCTTGTTTCATTGATCTCTGTTGTTTTGTTGGTTGGTTGGTTGGTTATTTCTGCTCCAAACTTTCCTTCCTTCTGCTGGTTTTAAATGTTATTATTATTTTTTTTCCTATCTCCTTGGGTGTAAGGTTAGGTTTTTGGAGATTTTTCTTTGTGACATAAGCCTGTATTGCTGTAAACTTCCCTTTGAGAACTGCTTTTGCTACATCCCAAAGGATTTTTAAATTTTATTTAATATTTTAAAGATCTTCTTAGTTCATGAGAGACAGAGAGAGGCAGAGACACAGGCAGAGGGAGAAGCAGGCTTCCTGCGGGGAGTTCAGTGTGGGACTCGATCCCAGGACCCTGGAATCATGGCCTGAGCCAAAGGCCCCTAATTAGGTCCCCCTAATTTTATTTACATTTCAAGTTAGTTAACATATAGTGTAGTGTTGGTTTCAGGAGTAGAATTTAGAGATTCATCACTTATATGTATACAGCCCTCCCATCCCAACAAGTGCCCTCCTTGATGCCCATCATCCAATTAGCCCATCCCCCACTCCCCTCCAGAACACTCAGTTCTCTTTTTTCAAAAAAAGATTTTATTTATTTATTCATGAGAGAGAGAGAGAGAGAGAGAGAGAGAGGCGCAGAGACACAGGCAGAGGGAGAAGCAGGCTCCATACAGGGAGCCCAACGCGGGACTTGATCCCGGGACTCCAGGACCAGGCCCTGGGCCAAAGGCAGGCACTAAATCACTGAGCCAACCAGGGATCCCCAAACCCTCAGTTCTCTAGTTAAGGGTCTCTTATATGGTTTGCCTCCCTCTCTGTTTTTATCTTATTTTTCTTCCCTTCCCTTGTTCATCTCTTTTTTTTTTTCTTATATTCCACATGAGTGAAATCATATGGTATTTGTTTTTCTCTGACTTAATTTCGTTTAGCATAATACACTCTAGTTCCCTCCACATTGTTGCAGGTGGTAAGCTGTGATTTTTTTGAATGCTGAGTAATATTCCTGTGTGTGTGTGTGTGGTATGTGTGTATACACACACCTTCTTCATGGATTCATAAATCAATGGACACTTGGGCTCTCTCCATAATTTATTGTTGATAGTGCTACTATAAGCATTGAGTATGTATTTGAATCACTATTTTTGTATCCTTTGGATAAATACTGAGTAGTGCAATTGCTAGGTCATAGGGTAGTTCAATTTTTAACTTTCTGAGGAAACTCCACACCCTTTCCCACAGTGGCTGCACTAGTTTCCATTCCCACCAACAGTGCGAAAAAGGCTCCCCTTTCTTTGCATCCTCACAAAAATCTGTTTTGTCCTGAGTTTGTTAATATTAGTCATTCTGACAGGTGTAAGGTGCGATCTCATTGTGGTTTTGATTTGTATTTCCCTGATGATGAGTGATGTTGACCATCTTTAATGTGTCTGTTAGCCATGTAGGTGTCTTCTTTGGAAGTGTCTATGTTTTCTGTCCGTTTTTTAACTGTATTGTTTTGTGGGTGTTGAGTTTGGTAAGTTCTGTATAGATTTTGGGTATAACCCTTTATCCAATATATCATTTGCAAATATCTTCTCCTATTCTGTCAATTGCCTTTTAATTTTGTTGATTCTTTTCCTTTGCTGTTAAGATGCTTTTTATCTTCCTCTATTAATATTCTCCAATCCATGAACATGAAAGTATTTCTATTTCTTTGTGTCGTCTTTCAGAGTGTTCTGTAGTGTTCAACATACAGACCTTTTACCTCTTTGGTTAGGTTTATTCCTAGGTATTTTATGGTTTTTGGTGCAATTATAAATGGGATCAGTTCCTTGATTGCTCTTTCTGCTGCTTCATTATTAGTGTAGAGAAATGCAACTGACCTCTGTATGTTGATTTTATATCCTTTTGACTTTTGTTGAATTCATGTACTAGTTCTGGCAATTTTTTTTTCAGGTTTTATACGTAGAAGAGGATCATGTCATTTACAAGGAATGAAAGCTTGATTTCTTCTTTGCTGAATTGAATGCTTTTAATTTCTTTTTGTTGTCTGCTGAGGCTTGGACTTCCGGTACTCTGTTGAACAACAGTGGTGAGAGAGGGCATCCCTGCTGTGTTCCTGACCTTAGGGGAAAAGTTCTGTTTTCCCTATTAGAATGATCTTAGCTGTGGGTCCTTTGTATATAGCTTTTATGATGTTGAGGTATGTTCCCTCCATGCATTGTAGAGAGTTTTTATCAAGAAACGATATAGTTTTGACAAATGCTTTTTCTGCATCTATTGAGAGGATCATATGGTTCTTATCTTTTCTTATATTAATGTGGTGCATCACATGGGTTTGTGGATGTCGAACCACCCCTGCAGCCCAGGAATCAATCCCACTTGATATGGTGAATAAACCTTTAAATGTATTGTTCGATTCTATTAGCTAGAATCTTGGTGAGAATTTTTGCATTCATGTTCATCAAGGATATTGGTCTGTAATTCTTTAGTGCAGACATTGATTTTGGAGTCAAGGCAATGGTGGCCTCATAGAATGAGTTTGGAAGTTTTCCTTCCATTTCTATTTTTTGGAACAGCTTCAGAAGAATAGGCATTAATTCTTTTTTAAACGTTTGGTAGGATTCCCATGGAGACCCATCAGCCCTGGGCTCTTGTTTGTTGGGAGATTGTTGATTGCTGATTAATTTCTTTGCTGGTTGTGGGTCTGTTCAAATTTTCTGTTTCTTTCCGTTTCACTTTTGGTAATTTGTTTCTAGGAATTCTTCCAGATTGCCTAATTTATTGGCATATAATTGCCCATAATCTTCTTATAATTGTTTGTATTTCTACAGCTTTGATTGTGATATCATCTTATTCACTCGTGATTTTATTTGGGTCCTTTCTCTATTCTTTTTGATAAGTCTGGCTAGGGCTTTATCAATCTTATTCCAAAGAACCAGCTATTAGTTTTGTTCTGGAATTTTTAAAATTTCTGTATCATTTATTTCTGCTCTAATCTTAATTATTTCCCTTCTGTCGGTTTTAGGCTTGATTTGCTATTTTTCTAGCTACTTTAGGTCTAAGGTTAGGTTGTTTATTTGAGACTTTTCTTGAGGAAGGCCAGTTTTGCTATAAGGCCACCTTTGCTATGTCCCAAGGGTTTTGGACTGTTGTGCTTTCATTTTCTTTTGTTTCCATGTATTTTCAAAATTTCTTCAATTTCCTGGTTTACCCATTCATTCTTTATTAGGATGTTCTTTAATCTCCTTGTATTTGTGGTCTTTCCAAATTTTTCTTGTGGTTGACTTCAAGTTTCATAGTATTGTGGTTGGAAAACATGTATTGTATGATCTCAGTCTTTTTGTCCTCCAGATTGAACGCTGATTTTGTGACCCCAGTATGTGATCTGTCCTGGAGAATGTTCCGTGTGCACTCAAAAAGAATGTGTATTCTGCTTAACGATGAAGTCGCCTTCTGAATATATCTGTTTATCTGGCCTAGCATGTCATTCAAAGCTGGTATTTGATGTTGATCTTCTGCTTAGATCATCTGTCCCTGGCTGTGAGTGGGGCATTAATGTCCCCTTACTATATGATTACCAAGTTTATTAAGTTTGTTATTAATTGATTGATATATTTGGCTGCTCCCAAATTGGGGGCATAAATGTTTACAATTGTTAGATATTCTTGTTGGATAGACCGTTTTATTATGATATAATTCCCTTCTTTATCTCTTATTAAAGTCTTGGGTTTAATCTCTAGTTTGTTTGATGTAAGGATGGTGACTCTAGCTTTCTTTTGATGTCCATTAGCATAATAGGATGGTTCCCTCACTTTCAATCTGGAGAGGTGTCTTGGGTCTAAAATGAGTTGCTTGTAAACAGCACATGATGATGATTCTTTTTTTTTTTTTTTATCCATTCTGATATCCTTTGTTTTTTGATTGGAGCATTGAGTCCATTTACATTCAGAGTGATTATTTGACAGATTTGAATTTAGTGCCATTTATTACTTGTAAAGTTGCTGTTCCTGTAGATTGTCTTTGTTGCTTTTTGTATCCTTCCAGTTCAAAGAGTCCCCTTTAATTTTTCTTGCAGAGCTGTTTCAGTGTGTTCGAACTTTTTTAGGTTTTGTTTGGGAAACTCTTAATTTCTCCTATACTGCATGACAGCCTTCCTGGATAAATGACTGCATACTTTTCTCATTTTGCACGTTGAATATGTTATGTCACTTGTCTCTGGCCTGAGAAGTTTCTGTGGACAGGTCTGTCCTATGAAATGTCCTAACCTTATGAGTCTACCATTGTAGGTTAAAGACCTTTTGTCCCTACCTGCTTTCAGAATTCTTTCTTTGTATTTTGCAAGTTTGACTGTGATATGTGTTCACATTGACCTGTTTCTGTTGATTTTGAGGGGAGTTCTCTGTGCCTCTTGGGCTTGAATGCCTGTCTCCTTCCCCAGCTTAAGGAAGTTCTTGGCTATAATTTGTTCAAATAAACCTTCTGACCCTTTCTCCATCCCCCCACTCCCTACTCTCTGCTCTTCTTCTTCTGGGACTCCTACATTAGGGATACTGTTGTATTTTGTGGGATTGCTGAGTTTCCTAAGTCTGTATTTGTGATCTAATAGTTTTCTTTCCCTGTTTTTTTCAGCTTCATTTTCTACAGTTTTGTCTTGTACATCACCTGTTTGATCCTCTACTTCTTCCATCCTCACTGTGATTTATATTCAATCGGTTTTCCATCTCAGTTACAGCATTTTTAAAATTTTTGCTTGACTAGATTTTAGGTCTTTTATCTCTGCAGCTGGGATTTCTTTGGTGTCTTCCATGCTGCTTTCAAGCCCAGCTACTATTCTTATGCTTGTTGTTCTAGTCTTGTTCAGATATACTGCTTGTATTTCTTTTGAGAAAAGTCCCTGGTTCTGATTTCTTCTTGATCTTGCTTTTGTGGAGAGTTCCTCTGGCTTGTCACTGTCTAGGTTTCTGTATTTTGCATATTATGAAAACTTATGTTTCCTGCTTCTGAGATTTATACCATGTTAAGAAGGGATTATACACTGTCCAGGGCCTGGTTCTGCAGGAAGTGTTTCTAGATACGTGGGATGCACTCTGCTGCTGTTTTGGCTGCTCTTTCCTGCATGTCAGTCCTCTACAGAGTTCCTCCTTACTGGCAGTGAGGAGGGTTTGGACTTTTAAGTAGGTGTGCCTTGATTTAAAATGAGCCTGATTTAAAAAAAAATGGCAAGGGTAGAGGGGATGGGGGACCTGGGTGGCTCAGTGGGTTGTTTGTCTGGTTCAGTCATGATTTCAGGGTCCTGGGATTGAGTGAGGAGCTTGTTTCTCCCTCTCCCTCTGCTGTTCTGCCTGCTTGTTCTTTCTCTTGAATGAATTAATGAGTGAATGAATGAATGAATAAAAATCTTTTAAAAAATTAAAAAAGTAACCTGATTGAAAGAAAAAGAAGGAAAAAATAAAAGCCTGATTCAAAAAAAAAAAAAACAAAAAAAACAGAGAAGGGAAAACAAGCCAATGAATGAACAGAAACTGTTAAGTCTGATTCCAAAGAAAAAGATAAAAGAAATTTAACGTATATAAAACCTAAAAAAAAAAGAGGAAAGTCGGGCCTTGTTTCTGCCAGAACTGAAGCTGATGCTTTGGAGCACCATGGGATCAGTAGACTTGGTACATGTGGGGGCCGGGGTGGGACCTTTGGGGAGAGGCCTGCTGCGCTGGCTCCCAGTCAGACCTGCCCTTGCAGAGGTGCCCCTGCTGGGAGGTGGGATGAGGGCATGGGGGTGGGCTCAAGGGTTGGTGTGAGCGACCCCAGGACCACTGAAGGCTCTGTGTTTGTCTTTGAATATGACCACGCTGGTGGGCTCCGGGGTGGAAGGTGGTGTCCCTCTGCCACTCATCCCCGGGGCGGGGAGCTCCTGGCCGTTGCCATTCAGGAAGCCTTCCCAGAAAAGCAAGCAGCCTCCCCTCCTGTGCTGCAGGCTTTCGTCAGATCCCCACCTCAACCTGCCAGTGTCCAGCCATCGGCTCACTCAGTGCCAAGGCCACAATTCTCCTGTATTTTATCTCTAGCCAGTGGCTGGGATTCAAAACTCTATTCTTTAATTTTTTTCTTTTTTTGGAGAGGGAATGTGCATGGGAGTGAGGGAGGGCAGCAGGAGGGGGAGAACCCTAGGCAGGCTCCCTGCCCGGTGCAGATCCTCATCCCCGCTCGATCGCACCACCCTGAGCCGTCCGCACGGTGCTCCCTCTCTCCCTGACCTCTCTCCACAGAAGGGCTCCCTCCCCTCACAGCACTCTCCCCCCCCCCCCCCCCCAGGTCACGTCTCTGAACCTCCCATCTGCCGCCACCTCTCCCTCCAGGTGTGCGGATTGTTTTCCTAATCCTCAGATTGGTCTCCTAGTAGATCAAAGTGATGGGATGCTGGCCTCGCCCTGTTCAGGGTTGGGGCACGGTTAGGGTCCCCTAACTACTCCATCATCTTCTCATCTCTTTCAATAAATGTTTGCATCCCAAAGGTTTTGAGCCATCGTTTTCATTTTCAAAGCATTGTTTCCATGTACTTTTTTATCTTACTTCCTGGTTGCCCCCTTTATTGTATAGTAGTAAGCTATTAAACTCTTACTTTCTGTGATCTTTCTGGATTTTTTCCTGCGAATGACTTCCAGTTTCATAGCCATTGTGGTCAGAAAAGATGCCTGGTATGACCTGCATATTTTTGAATTTGTTGAGGCTTGTTTTGTGACTTAATATGTGATCTGTTCTGGAGAGTGTTCCGTGCACTTGAAAAAAATGTGTTTTCTGTTGTTTAGCATGGAATGTTCTGAATATATCTGTTAGATCCATCTGGTCCAGAGAGTCATTCAAAGTCCATTTTTCCTGGTTGATTTTCTGTCTTCATGATCTGTCCATTGATGTGTTAAAGTCCCCTACTATTACTATATTATTATTGATTAGTTCTTTTATGTTTCTCCTTAACTGTACATTATTTTGGTGCTCTCCTTTTGGATGCGTGTTTATAATGGTTAATCTTCTCACTGCATTGTCCTTTTGTTATGTGGAGCCCTCCTTTGTCTCCTTACAGTCTTAAAGTCTATTTTGTCTACTATAAGTATTGCTACTCCAACTTTCTTTTGACATCTATTAGTGTGATAAATATTTCTCTATCCCATCACTTTTTTTTTTTTTAAAGACTTTGAGAGTGAGCACAAGTACGGGGAGGGGCAGGGGGAAGGAGAAGCAGACTCCTGCTGCCCAGGGAGCCAGGTGCAGGGCTCCATCCCAGGGCCCTGGGATCATAACCTGAGCCAAAGGCAGGTGGTTAACAAACTCGGCTACCCAGGCGCCCCTCGATCTCTTCACTGACAATCTGCAGGTGTCTTTAAGTCTGAAATGAGTCTTGTAGGCAGTGTAGGGATGAGTCTTGGTTTTTATTTATTCCATCGCCCTATGTCGTCTTGATTGGAGCAGTTAGCCCATTTACATTCAAGGTAATTATTGTGTATTTATTGCCATTTTATTACTTGTTTTGTGGTTGTTGAAGATTTTCCCTCTTTACTGATATATTTGGATTTCTTTCTTTTTATTCTTTGCATATTAGTGATTTCTTATTTATGGTTGTCATTAGGTTTATGTAACAATTATGTAATATCTGCATATAGCAGTCTGTATTAAATTTATGATTAAATTTGAATGTCTTTATGTTTTAGGGGTGTGGTGTCATATATTTTATGAGATCCTTAACTGATTTTTTTTATGGAAATACCCATTTTTTACTGCTTTTGTGTTTCCTACCTTTATACTGTCACTTGGTTTCCCTTCCACTTAGAGTCCCTTTTAATATTTCTGGTAGAGCTGGTTTAGTGGTCATGAACTCCTTTAGCTTTTTTTGTCTAGAAAACTCTCTCGTGTTCTGAATGATAACCTTGCTGAATAGGGTACTCTTGGCTTCAGGTTTTTTCCCATTTAGCACTTTGAATATATCATTCCACTCCTGTCTGGCTTAGAATCTTTCTACTGAAAAATCTGATAGCCTTCTCGTGGGGTTTCCTTTTTATATATCAAGTCATCTTTTGTATTGCTGCTTTTGGTGTTTTTCGGTATCAGCATATTTTGTGATATTTGATTACAGTACGTCTTTGGATCTGCTTTTGTTAATTTTGTCAGGGGTTCTCTGTGCCTCCTGGATCTGGATAGGTTTCCTTCCCCAGGTTAGGGAACTTTGTAGTTATTATTTCTTCAAAGGGATTCTCTGTCCCCTTTTCTTTGTCCTTTTCTCTGGGGACTCCTAGACGATGAACCTTAGTGATGGAATCAGAGTTCCTTAAATCTATTCTCATTTTGCATATTCCTTTCCTCTTTTGTTCAGCCAAATTTCTTTCCGTTACTCTGTCTTGTAGGTCATTAATCTGTTCCTCTGTCTTCCGGCCTGACGTCCATTCCTTCAAGTGTGTTTCCCATTTCATCTCTTGAGCCCTTTGTCTCTGTTGCTCCTCAGCTCTGTTACGTCTGTCTCACCCTTCTAAAGTTCACTAGGATCGTTGCTTTAAATCCTCCAGCAGGCGTGTTACTACGCCTGGTTCACTTAGTCTCCGGCTGAGGCTTGTCCTGTTCTTCCATTTGGGACATTTCTCGGTCTTACTTTGCTGGGTCTCTGTGCCTGTTTCTCCGTATTAGGAAAGTCCGTTACTGCTTGTGTTCTTGAGAGGAGCGGCCTGGCGAGGAGGACAGGACGCCCTGTCGTGCCTGCGGCTACGCGCCCTCTGCCCCAGGCCGCGTCTGCTGGTCCCCGCGTGTGCCGCACGCACCCTGCTGTCGTGTGCCATGTGCCGCCGCTTTTTCCTCCGGGCCAGCCTCCCGCGGGGCTCTCTGGGCGTCCTGGGCGGTGTTTGGTCCCGGTGTGAGTGTGGTGAGTGTTGGGGTGCTCTGGTACGCTAGTGAGAGGAGCCCCGTCTCTGCTGCCCGAACAGACTGGGTCAGGAGGCGCCGTGTGGGCCCGTCTTCTGAGAGAGGGGACCTGCTGCGGCCAAGACGGAGGCCCGTGCGGCGGCGAGGGTGGCTCCCCCGGCTCGGTAGTGAGCGTGGGTACAGGCTGGTTCTGGCGGGCGGCCCTGCGCTTACGCTGCCGGCTCCCGTTCTGGAGGCTTCTGTCCCTCCAGCCGCATCCCTGGGACGCGCTGCAGGTGGGCAGCCGGTCCCCACGGTGCTCCGGGGGCTCCCTAGGTTGCCGCTCCCACGCTGTTCACCCCAGCCTCAGAGCGGGCCAGGCTCCCCCGGGCGCCCCGGAGCCACGCCTGCTGCCCCTGGCGCTGCCGATGGCAGGGCCCGGGCACTTGGGGTCCTGCCGTTCCCGCAGCACTTGGCGCCGAGGTTCCTGGCCCCGTGGGTGGCCCTCTGGCTGCTCTGCCCCGGCCCTTCCCTGCACGCGGCTCCGCCCGCCTTCCCCAGCCCACACCTGCGGCCGCACCTGCACGTGGCTCCCCTATCCTCCAGCGCGACGTGGCCCCGCGCCGTCAGTCCGTGTCTGGGCGCGCAGTCCCCGGCCAGGCAGGCACCTGCCAGCGGCTGCCCTCCCCCGATGCACGTGGGATGCCGCTCAGGAGCTCAGCCACCTGGGCGACCTTAGTGCCGTCTCAGGAAAACAGCGTAACAGCCGCAGCTCGGCTCTGTCTTGCATGGAGCCAGTCCTTTATGTGGATGTCACAAGCACTTTGCTTCCCCCCGTGATAACATCTTTTCCTTAAATCTCAAGTGGAGTTTTGAGTCATCGGTGACCTGAATCTTGTTCCTGGAGTTTGATGCGGGTTAGTAATGTAACAAGCAATTGGTGAAACAAGACTCCTTTGCAGCGTAGCAAACAATATCGGGCGGGAGAGTGGGACAAAAGGTTTAATACTTTGTCTTATTTGTTTTTATGGGAGGTCTCTGGATATAAAGGGGAAAAAGGACCTTTTGTTTGAAGTTGGTCATACATGCTAGGATAATAATCAGATATTTTCTTGCCCCCTTTGTGAATCCCAAAATACTTTCTCTAATGGAAAATCATAATAGCTATTCAGTTGGTGACAGTAAGAGGCATTTATGTAATAGAGTTCTAGTCTTTAGGAGTGAATGTTATATGTAGGAAAGTGATACCAGATGTTCTGTGTCAGTTTAGAGACTTTCTTAGAATTCTAGGATTTTAATCAGGTTTCTGGGGATTGCAGAATTTGATTGCATTTTGGCTCGGGATAGTAGAAGGCCTTCTGGGTTCCTGAAAAAGTTGATTTCATTTAGAACTTTGTGTTTTCAGCATTACTGCTGATCTGGTTTAGGGCTTTGAGGTGCTAAAATGTACAAAATTGATCTGATATAGTTTTCTTATAATGACCATTTGATGGATGACTTGAGATACAGATATGTTGATATACAGACTGACTAAAGGATTTTTAATTCAGTAGACTCTACTTCTACGTTAGAAATAGTTGTTAGTTTATGGCTGTATATTATTCCATTTTAAGATACAGAGATGTGGATGGAATTAATTCTCTTGGAGAGAAAATGTAAGACAGATGGCCTCTGATCTTGTGATATTAAATAAACCTTTTCTGGACAACTGCTGTCAAATCATTCTTAGCCGAGGGAAGACTTGTCAAATCATCGCCTGTTTGTATTTTTTTTAATGGTGGCTTTACGAAGCGGAGGTTGCCAAAGCTGTTGGCATGTCTTCATATTTTGAAGAATAAATGCCTGGAAAGTTAAACATTTGACAGGGACCTGACCCTGAGCACTAGTCCCTGTGCTAGTATAGCAGCAAGGGGAGAAGAAACAGGCTTTATGAAAATAAGCTAACACTACTCCTCACAAGACATTTTAAATCAAGCAAAACTATGAACAGACACAAGCATGTGGCTGCATGTGACGTATGGCAAGATTGACTGTAAAGAGGTGCAAAAACAGGGTGTTATAGGAGCAGGTGCTTTTGTCTGGGGAGACTGCAAAGGGGAGACTGAGATGGGTTTTGAAAGTACAGAAAAATCAGGTGGAAATTGGAGAGAAATTGGCTGTGTAGAACTGGGAAGGTGAGGAAAGGCCCATCTCGCGAGCCCCTGCTGCGCCAGCAGTGTGCTTGGGGATTTGCCCATACGTGTGACAGCGGCCATCTGATCCTCCGCCGTGGTGCCGGGAGGCTGACGCCGCTTCCCCATCTCACACATGGAAACCTGAGGCTCAGTGTGGCTCACGTCACTCAGCTAGGCCGGGGGTCACGGCAGGTCCGGCCCACAGCTAGAGGCTTCCGCGCAGTTGCAGCTGCGTTGGCTGTGATGACTCCGCTCTCCTGCTCTTGATTGTCTGCTGCCGCCCGGGAGGGATTCAGGTACCTCATAAGTGAGGAAGGGTTTTGTGACCTGTGAATTGGAAAGATAGAACTGATCTAAGTGGGAAAATCTCCTTGAGCACTTCTCCCCTGCTGTTTCTGGCCGCTAAGAGCGTACTCAGTTAACTGTGCTCGGCGGGACTGGTCTCGGGAAGGCAACACACAGAAACCTTCGACGACCTCAAGGTCTAGAACCACTCTAAAGCAGCGAAGCCCCAAAAGCAACCTTCATGACTCGTTTGGGCCCCATCATTGGCTCTTGTTAACTCCAGGAGCAGACTAGTCTACTAAGAGAACAGGACAAGTTTTGGTGCTTATTCAAAAGATTCTGCTTTGGTATTTTTTTTCCCTTTTATTGAGTATGTTACTTATTCTCCAGTCTTTCAAACAAAACTCTAGTCTAAATGAAGGGTCAGTATTAAGATGTCTTTTGTCCTTGGATCAAAGAAAGATGAGCATACCATCAGATATTGTCTTTAATCTTGTGTTTCCCTGAAGACCTTCAGCTCCTTCCTCTGTCCTTCCTAATGCAAAGGGTACGGTGCGAAGGTTCTCCCGAAGTACTTCTCAGGCTGGTTAGTAATGTGCTCTTGCTCTGTCGACTACTTTCCGTGTTAGTTATGTGAACCTTGACTTGAATTCTGAATGCAGAATAGAACAAACCCAGAAATGGGTTTGGTTTATACCCATTACAATTTAAAGAGATTTGGTCATATTTTTTTTTTAAAGATTTATTTATCTATTCATGAGAGATACACAAAGAGAGATGGAGAAAGAGAGAGAGAGAGAGAGGGGGGCAGAGACACAGGCAGAGGGAGAAGCAGGCTCCATGCAGGGAGCCCGATGTGGGACTCGATCCCAGGTCTCCAGGATCACGCCCTGGGCCGAAGGCAGGCACTAAACCACTGGGCCACCCAGGCTGCCCTTTTTTTTTTTTTTTTTTTTTTGAGATTTGGTCATATTCTAAATGCTTGTTTGTCTTTGTATTAAAGTATGGCTATAGGAAATCCAGTTTGGAGGATTAAGTCTACAGAACAATTAAAAAGTGAACTCTTTTCTATTACATATTCTAACTATGTTGTACTCTAAGATTATCACCCTTATAAAGATAAAACTAAAGAGATACAGTTATTGCATGAGGACCAGTGTAGGTTAGAACATGGAGGATCATGACACTATCAATTTATTCAGCTTTCACTGAGAATTTATGATGTGCTAGATACAGTGGTAGAGGATGAATACTGAAAAAATGAGAGATTGAGACTCACCCCGCAAGGAAATTAATAGATAAGATAATTTTGTGGAGAGAACTATATCAGCTGCTACATAATAAACCACCCCACAAAACCCTGTATATTGGGGACATTTTTTTCATAAACTACAAAATAAGAGTCAGTATCTGTTACTGCTCGGAAGTCCAGGGTTGACTAGGTGAGTCTTCAGGTCTTGGCTAGACTCTGTCTTTATGATCACGTAGACATCCCTACTCATCTTGAGCCCTCGTGTGTGTTGGCCTATCTGTAGGTTGATCGAGGGTAGGCTCAGCTAGGTTACCTAGGGTCTCCTGCAAGTCGCTTCTTGTGTCTGTTAGGCTGGTCTTCTTTACTTGAGCGTGGTGGAGTTCCAAGAGAGGAGGAGCCAGGGAAGGGCATAAGGCCTCCTAGGCTCTGAACTGGCACATCAGTACTTCTGCTCTAATCTGTTCTCCTACATAAGTCACTGGTCCCTCCAGATTCAAGGGGTGTAGAAATATATCCCACGTCCTGATGGAGGGAGCTGCTAAGTCACATGGCGAGGGGTTTCACTTGAGGGAAGAAAGTCAGTCGTGTCATTTGCCATCGGTGTCCCTGTCATAGGGGCAGTTTTGTAGAAGGGATAAAGCCTGCGTAAGGTCTCCTATAGTGACTGGTGCAGTAAGAGTTCGGGAAACTGTCAGCTGTTTGAACTAAGGAAGCATAAAATTCAGGACTGCTAATGGTAGAAAATGAGGCTGGATCAAAGGGAAGAGGACTAGGCTGGAGAGGCTTATATTCCATTCTTAATGCTTGGGTGTTATTCTTCGGATAGAGCAGGCCGTCTCAGCAAACAGGAATGCCACTGTAAACTTCATTACTTTTTGTCTAAAGGTTGCTCTGGCAACAGAATGATTCCAAGGTGAGCGAAACAATGATGCGAGATAAGATAAGATGCTATTGCAAAGCCGTACACAGGGAGAATGATTTTGAAGGCCAAACAAAAGCAGCGCAGAGTATTCACTCAAGTGTGGTTGAACGTGGCCGTGTTATTCATTCAAGCAAGCTCTTTTGAGCCAGCGCTCTGAAGGGTTTGAGAAATGCGAGTATTCCCCTTCCTCGGTGTCGTGCTGGCTCCCTGGAGCTGTGGAGCTCGTACACAAGCTAAACTTTCTCCCTGCCTCTGACTCTTAGTGTTAGGCCTGCAGGTAAACAGAGGGGAGTAGTAATACTGGCTCACATTAGTGAAGAAACCGTGGTTAGTGATGTGGTGATTTAAAATGTGTTTGCTTTGGCTGTTTGTTTTCTCTAATATACCTAATTACTAGAGCCTTTAATGATATTGAAAGTCTTTAAATTGGTTAATACAAAGGATAATGAAGAGCCTGAGTAAATTTTGTGGTTTTCATGCATCTGGGCCTGAGCTAGTACAAAGTATGTGACTTCCATGGTAATTCAGAAGCTCATGTTATTTTAAAACTCTGCTGTATTTCACTGTAGCATATTCAGAACTTTTTTCTGGGTTCAGAAATATTAAGAGGAGAAAGTCCGTTGTTATGTTAAAGAATGTTTTATTGCATATATCTGAGAATATGTGCAAGTAGTAATAAACTAATGGGAGAAATTGAGAAAATCCATTGTTTATGAGAACTTTCGAGCTTACAGTCAAACAGAAAATTTTAAGCTAAGATTTAGTTTTACAAGATAACTGCTTTCAGAAAATATCAGCATTATTTGCTTTTTGGTGGTTCTCCGTGAACTACTTTGAGTCCGTATTCTATTCCTGCCGGTTCCCAATATGATGCATTTAATTACTCGCAGAAAACCTACATAGTTTTCAAACTTATTAAATGCAAATCCAGTGTGTTTGGTGGGTTCCTGGATACTACGACTTGTGAAGTGTATTGAAGTTTCTCCAGTATTCCCAGTATCTTAGAGCTAGTACCTTGGCAGTGCTGTGTGCGTATATTGGACTGTTTCGCTCATCAGAGGAGAGATTCCTGGAAGTTTGAGGATTCCTAACAGACGTTGACCGACAGCAGAGGGACAGAGATCACCTGCTTTACACACCCCCAACTTAATGAAAATTATAACCTTTCTTGAGACATTAGTTGGAACCTGGGTCTAGATGTATACGCGCACATTCCTATCTGTGTGTGACCCCTCTCTCCTGCCGGGGTGACGCCCTCCGTCGCGTCGGGGCCACGTTGTGGTCCTTGTCACGCAGGCTGTGGCTCCCATCAGTACAGCGTGTGGTGTGTTCTACACGGTTGTTGTGGCTAATGGTTGTTTAAGTAAAACTCGGGAATTTAGAGCCTTGCAGCTGCTCTGTTTACCTACGCACGTTCCGGGCTACACCTCGCTCTCGGTGGCGGGGCACCGTCCCTTTACAGCCCCTCTCGCCCCGTGCTCTGCGGGGGGTCGGGCTCTCCTCAGCAGATCGTAGCTAAGGTTAACCTAACCCTTGTCATCATGATCCTGCTCTGATTCCTGGGGGTTCCGTTAGGCGTGGCTTTGTGAAGCTCCGCTAGCCAGGGTGCCATCGAGGCAAGTTAGGTGGGTTTCTGTTAAACCTTGTTCCTCCGTAGACACACAGAAGCAGAAAAGTCTCAGTGCATCTGGATGTGGCCCGTCACGCTGCCTGCTGCCAGGTGGAGTGACCGCCCCCGGGGAGGATGGTGATGTGAGCCTGAGTAAGGGGAAGACCAGCGTACGGAGGCAGGAGGGCAAGATGGAAGGAGTGGGGGCTTGTGAACCCTGGATCAACCAACCACAGGAGGCTGTTTCAGTTCCCCTCAGTCCTCCTGCAGAGGGCAGAGTGAAAACTTTAATTCTTGGCTCTTAAAAAGAAGTCTGCGTGTTGAATACATGGTGTGAAAGGAGCAGGTTAGAATAGCTCCAGTCACCCAGCCCATGCACCCTCCCCCTTGTTTTCTCTTCAGCTCTCCTGGACGCAGGAGAAAAGACTCGGGATCTGGTCCTGATGAAATGGATGCAGTTTGTAATCAGGCTACATGGACTAATAGGCTCTTGTGCAGGTCTCCACTGTTTCTATTCCAAGGAAGATGGGAAATGGAGATGGGTGAGGGCATCGTTCTTGATAGATTTTTTTTTTGTCAATTATAAAAACTTACTCCATGATACGAGCTTAGATATGATAGTTGATCATGGAGAAGTTACTTTTGGGGTAGTTTCTTCCTCCCAGGCCTGTTCCATATAGTTTCTTAGCCTTACTGTTGACATTTTGGGACCAGCTAATTAATTCACAGGTCTATCATGCGCATGATATGGGATGTTTAAAGGTATCCCTGGCCTCTACTCAGTAGATACCAGTAGCTCACTCCCATTGTGACAATCAGAAATGTCTCCAGAAATAGCCCAAGTATCCCTTTGGAAAGGAAGGGTGTTCCCTGTTTGGAAACCACTGTGTTGGAAGCAAAGGATCGTTTATTGCGGTTGAATTTGTCTTTAGAGTCACTGCCTTAACTACTTCACCTTATGGTGAGAAAAACACAATGAGGTAGTGAACTTTTCAAATCTGTCTTTTCAAACATACAAAGAACCTTGAGCTTTGAGATGTGTTTTAAGGCAAAATGTAGTTACCATATACACTCTTTGCCCTTAAAAATTAGCAAACTAAAATAATTATTTTTACCAGCTTTACTCTGAGGCATAATTGAAAATTGTGTAAATTCAAGGTATACAATGTGATGTTTTGATACATGCATTTGTCTTGAAATCATAGCAACGAAGCCAGATCACCATCCCCTCACATGGTTATCATCTGTGTGTGTGTGTGTGAGAGAGAGAGAGAGAGAGAGAGAGAGAGAGACGAGGGCACCTTGAGATCTACTTTCTTGGTAAATCTTGAGTATACTTTATTAATTTACTACAGTCACCATGCTGTGCACATCTCCACAACTTTGTGATTTTTTAATAAACTCATTTGAAGAAGGTAATTCCAGTGTTTTAAAATCTGTTTCAATTGTGTTTTTCAAGTGTGACGAACACGCGGTGTCACGTCACTTTCGGGTGTACACGTCACGTTTGGACCAGTTTATCCTGGATGCTTTGCTCACACGTGTAGTTAGCGTCGGTCACCGCCTGAGGCTCTTACCATACCATTGCCTGTTCTCCTTATGCTGCACCACTTACTCCCATGACTTGCAGAATTAGTTCTTAAAATCCTACCTCCAAATGTTAATAATCACAGATTGAACAAACACCCTCTAATGTGATGATGTAAACAGTCTTCTTAGTAAGGCTTCGCTTCATCCCTGTGAATGGAATAGGCCAGGAATTCACTCAGTCTGCAACTGGGGAAAGTCTGCATTTTCGATGTCTTTACAACCGTTCAGCTGTGAACTGAATGACACTTGAAGAAAATGGTATGAATGATGCAAATTTGTTTCCAAATTTATTTTTAAAAATGAATATTAAATAATATGGGCAAGGGGGTACAATTAAATGTTTTTGTCAAAATGAAAAAATTATCTCTACATGCCTCTGATTCCTTTTTGTCTTGCCTTTTTTTTTTTTTTTTGTATCCTCGGGGTGTTCTAGCATGCCCGGGACATAGAGTATATCCCATATAAAGCATATAATAAATGTTTGAGTGTTGCCAAGTTATTGAAGCCTTGAAACAGACTTCAGGTGAATATTTAAAATAGAAGCAAATCAACAATCATCACATGGTGTCACTCATACGGAGAATATAAGAAATAGTGAAAGGGATTATAGGGGAAAGGAGGGGAACTGAGTGGGAAAAATCAGAGAGGGAGACAAACCATGAGAGACTCCTAACTCTGGGAAACACACAAAGGGTTGTGGAAGGGGAGGTGGGCAGGGGCATGGGGTGACTTGGTGACGGGCACTGAGGGGGGCCACTTGGGATGAGCACTGGGTGTTATACTATATGTTGGCAAATTGAATTTAAATAAAAAATTTTTATTAAATAGAAGCAAATCAGCATTAAAGGATCTTTAAGACAGTAAAGGTGGCATGGTTTGCAACAATAATGTAGTAACTGGTGACGGTTGTGGTCATCCTTTCCTGTACCCACTACGACCTTTCCAGTTACCACGACTGTTCATTCAACCTTTGAAGTAACTTGCGGACTTGTCTGCGTCTCTGCTCTTTCAGGGGTTCCAAGCCGCTGTCTACTTAGGCTCATCTCACCGCTCTGCTCTCCTCCTCCTCCGACCCACTTCCCACGTAGGGCACTAAAGTGTGCTCGTTAACAGGTCAACATTGTAAAATGCTTATTATAAGTTGCCTTCCCAGCTTGGAACCCTCCAGCGTTTCTCTCGTCCCTGGGACCTAACCCCCAGTCCTTGGTCCTGAACACTGACTGCTGTTTGCTTTCTCCCTCATCACCTTTCCTACTCTCTTTTGTCAAACACACGTTGCTTCACATCTTCTCACTTGCTACGTTCTTTCCTGTGTTAGCATCTGGAAGCTGCCATTTGCTCTGCCTGAAATATTCTTTTCTTGGGCAATTCTGATTTATCTTTCAAGTCTTAGACTAAGCACCACACTTCCTTAGAGAATCAGTGCTTCGGCCCCCTAATCAAAGTCTGGCTCCTTATATATTCATTCCCCTGTTACCCTTTTACTTTCAGAGCCATGCTATTGCAACCTATAGCTACACATTTGTGTGTGTGTGTTTAAAATCTGGCCTCAATAGATTGTAAGCTTCACATAGTAGGTGTGTGTTTTCTTCTCCAGTGTACGAACCATGCTGAGTGTCTGCCTAGCACATAGTAGGTTCTTAGTAACCTCTATAGTGAAAAGTTGAATTTGCCTTGCACATTGCCAACATACCTGTTTATGGTCCTCATGTTGAATCTGGGATAAGCATTTAATGTTGGAAGAGAGTGGGAGTGATTCGTTCCCACTGCCCGTGGATTAGCATATGGGGTAGCATAGAACCATGCATGAGGACTGGTGACTGGCCACCCACACGTACTGATACGTAAATGATTTCTACTTCACTTAACAGATAGAAAAATAATGACTATAAAGTAGCATTAGGCAGCTTTTCACTTTTCACCGAGGTGGGAAAGAACTGCTTTATTGCTTTGGAGTTGATTCTGGTATAACCACGAGTCTCTGCTAAGTAGCTTTCTGGCCAATAGGATTTCAGTATGCAGTGCCCTAATATAAACAACTGGATTGGCTTAACTACCTCTGATGTCACAATTTCCCCATTAGGGAGTCATAATTTTCTTGAAATCACATTGTAGTAATAACAACTCTTGCTATTCTGTCTCATTATAAGAAAGACAGTCTACCCAAAATAAAAATGCTGGAAGGAGCAACATACCTTTGACCGAGGCAGGCCTTTCTCCATAAATGTGCTTTAATTATCTCCTGCCAACAACCGGAGTTAGCGTCTTTGTTTTACAGTTGATGTTTTGTTTTTTGTTTGTCAGTTAATAGGCAAATGGAGGAATGAGCCTACTTCGAATTACTCCTAGTTCTGTTTCATCTCAACTGCTGAGGCTTAGCATCTTTCTACTACTTAGCCTTCCTGACTCAAAAGGAAAATCCATTTGGACAGCCCACCTGAATATAACCTTTCAGGTGGGAAATCGGATTATATCGGAATTAGGAGAGAGTGGAGTGTTCGGGAATCATTCTCCTTTGGAAAGGGTGTCTGGTGCGGTGGTACTTCCTGAAGGATGGAATCAGAATGCTTGTAATCCCATGACCAACTTCAGCAGGCCGGAACAGGCACACTCGTGGTTGGCCCTCATTGAACGCGGAGGCTGTACTTTCACACACAAAATCAACGTGGCAGCAGAGAAAGGAGCAAATGGGGTGATCATCTATAACTACCCAGGTACGGGCAACAAAGTGTTTCCCATGTCTCACCAGGGAACGGAAAATATAGTCGCAGTGATGATAGGCAACTTGAAAGGCATGGAACTTCTGCACTTGATTCAGAAAGGAGTCTACGTGACCATCATCATCGAAGTGGGGCGCATGCACATGCCGTGGCTGAGCCATTATGTCATGTCCCTGTTCACCTTCCTGGCTGCCACCGTGGCCTACCTTTTCTTGTACTGTGCCTGGAGACCCCGAGTGCCCAATTCTTCCACCAGGAGGCGAAGACAGATGAAAGCAGATGTGAAGAAAGCTATTGGTCAGCTTCAACTGCGAGTGCTCAAGGAAGGCGATAAGGAACTAGATCCAAATGAGGACAGTTGTGTTGTTTGCTTTGACATATACAAACCCCAAGACGTAGTACGTATTTTAACGTGCAGACATGTGTTCCATAAGGCATGCATTGACCCCTGGCTCTTAGCCCATAGGACATGCCCCATGTGCAAGTGTGACATTCTGAAAACTTAAACCCGGAGAATCTTCTGAGGATGTAACCGAGTCTTTCCAAAGATTGAAATTAAATGAATTCTCTTTTAGCCCTTTATGCCGAGAGAAAGCTCAACTTCATCTTCTTTATCTAAGTACTAAAGAGGATGAAATTTGTGTGTTTTTAAAATAAAACTCCATATCTTGCCCAGCTATTGGAACTTGTTGTTTTTCTATTAGACAGTTACTTTTTGGCCCTTATCCAGATAAGGGGTTGTTATTAGTATATGTTAAAGGTAAATTAGTATTCAAATTAAAATGATTATGACCTTGTGGCCAAAGAGTCATGATATTTCAGTTTTTTTGACATCAATTTTATTTCCCTATTTTTGACATCTAATACTGTTGTTAAGCTTCATTATAGAATTAGATCTTGATTTAATTTTCCATGGTTGGTTAATATGGAGTCTGGTTTCCAAAAGTACTGAGTAGGTAATATGTTTTAAGTAATAACTTTAGATGATAGCACCTCTGGTTATGTAACAAAACTATTTTAAATAAGTATAGGTCTCATTTAGGAGAGCATCATAAAAAAAAAAATCACTTTTGTTAGCCACAGCCCTTTAAGTCCTAGCATACTGAATGGCTCTGGTAGCAAATTTCCCATCTAGAAGTGACCCTAGTAAATGCTTTTGTTTTGTTAAAGTGGTGATAAGTGTATGTCTGTGCATTTTGGTAAAGATCTAGAGCAGAGCTGACATTTCGTTTAGTTGCCTTTACAAACTGTGTCTTTTGCCTTATTTTGCCTCAGTTTAAGTAGATGGACACCCATGTGTAACGGTAAGGCTCAGAGATTGGAGTTTTCATTTTGACTGACGTATTTGTGGGTGAAATGCTAAGCCATTGATAGCCAGCCTAGGTGGCACTTTGTAAGTCTATACACTGTGTACTACACGCTTCATGGGTTGTATGGAAATAAAATCAGATTAAAGGCCTTTGGGAAAGAAAATTGACCATGATGAGCTGAAGTTTATTACATGGTAAATTTTCTTTTTGTGCCACCTTGGTTGAGCCTGTAGGATCCTTTTCTCCTCCTTGCCTGCCTCAGATTGTTTTGATTCACCTTTCATGAGAAGAACTAGCTCCCTTAGTCCTGGTGAGACCCAACCAAAACGGTCTCTGAGCATCCTGTGTGTAAAGGTCAGACCTTTATGATCAAGGTCAAAATTCTTGGTTTCCTAGCAAGTGGATAAGAAGCACCTTGAGAATACCCTCGAGAAAGTGTGTGGCGGCACCCGGGCCTGGCCGTGTTGGTTAGTTCACAGGTTGCTTTGGTCTGGAGTCATTTTGTGCCGTTGATGGACGTGTAGCAAGAACAGAAACGGAAACAATGCTGGGTCTTCTTGGCTTACGAAATTCAGTTTTCTTTGGCTTCTTAGAACTATTGCAGAGCCAGTGCCGTGTGGACTGCTTACATGAACATCTCCTTTCACGCTGGGAAAGGCAGCGCTGATGGTATGGGGCGCGGGGGAACCCACCAGGGACGTTTGTTGGTTTTTGGCAAAGGTTTTGTTCAAAGCATCTATGACCTTTTAATACAACTGTTGGTGGTTAACTCTAAATGGGGACCTTGAAGTTTTTCTTTTTAACATCAATAGCTGCCTTTTTGTTCGAAATGCATTATGTTAAACTAAGACTGCTACGTAGTTTTTTCCTTGTACTCTTCCTTTCTTCCCTCAAAATATTAGATCAGTAGCAAATGCCAAGGTCTGCAGAGAAGAGAGATTAGTAACGTCCTTTACCAGTGTCATCCCTATGGATAGGATAGTCCCTGTGAGAGTGAGAAAGTGAAGCTCAAGTCATCTTATAGGATTTAGAAGTGAGAATCCTCCTTTTAAAAATCAGAATCAAAACCAAGCCCAACCAACAAACCTGAGCAAGCATTTATTAGATGAGCATAGTGCAGTGGTTTACATGATAAATAAATTTGCACCGGGACCGAATGTGAGGTAAGGGGTATTAACAGAGTTCACTGCTTTTACCACGTAATTATTCATAGTGCTGATTTCTGTTTAAAACTTGCCATTCTGTTAAATGTTCCTTTGATTTATGGTCGGAAAAATGATAGTCCTATGACCTTCTTGCATAGGCTTTCAGGTTTCGTATGCACATGTGTAATATGAATTTTATACTTAATTTTTAGTTTGATACGATACCTACTAACGTGTAGCTCAGGGACTGAATTGACCTTACAACATCGGCCTGTCCCATGACAGTATTTGAAGCGTGCAGACCAAGAAGTTTCTGGCAAGTTCAGAGCTCTCCTCTAATTGGCTGTGTTGTCCTTTAGGTCATAATCACATGACCCCCCTGTAAACAGGATCTGGAGCTACATTAGTGAGACTGGAAATTTTTCCCCCCAACCTTGAGTGTTTCTCCTTCTCTCGCTAATAAAACATCTGGGCCTCATAGGACACCTTGAAGAACTTCTTACAAGAAACATGCTGGAGGACTGCGGAGCCTGCTTTCCCCGGGACGGTCTCTCTCCTGTCGCTCCTCTCACCTGATGGCCAGCAGATGCGGAGGGCAGGGCCGCGTGCGGGGGGCGAGTTGTCCGCCCCGGGTCGGCTCCTGGCTCCTGGAAGTCGGCGTCCTTTGGCTTCTCGGCCAGAACTGCTGCGCGGCCGGGGCCGTGTGGACCGCCTACGTGAACATCTCCTTTCGCGTGGGCTCGCGCCTGCTGTCGGAGCTGGGGGAGGCCGGGGTGTTCGGGCGGAGCTCGGCCCTGAAGAGGGTGGCGGGGGTCCTGGCGCCGCCGGCGGGGAGGGCGCAGAGCGCGTGCCAGGCCAACACGAGCTTCGGCGGCCCGCCGGCGGGCCCGTGGCTCGCGCTCATCGCGCGGGGCGGCTGCACCTTCACGCAGAAGATCAGGGTCGCCGTGGGCAAGGGGGCCAGCGGGGTGATCATCTACAACTTCCCGGGCACGGGCAGCCAGGTGTTCCCCATGTCTCACCAGGCGTTTGAGGGCGTCGTGGTGCTGATGATCGGGAACCTGAAGGGCGTGGAGATGCTGCACCTGATCCAGAAGGGAGTTCGCGTCACGGTCCTCGTTGACGTGGGGAGAAGGCACATCATCTGGATGAATCACTATTTCGTGTCTTTTGCGATCGTCACGACGGCCACTCTGGCGTACTTCGTCTTCTACCACATCTGGAGACTCTGGGTGGCCCGGGTTCAGGGCCGGCGGCGGCAGCGGCTAACCACCCACCTGGAGCAGGCCTTCGCGCGGCTGCAGCTCCGGGTCCTCAAGGACGGGGACGCCGAGCTGGGCGCCAGCGGGGACAGCTGCGTGGTTTGCTTCGAGCTCTACAAGCCTGACGACACGGTTCGTGTTCTCACGTGTAAGCACTTTTTCCACAAGGACTGCATCGACCCCTGGATCCTGGCCCACGGGACGTGTCCTATGTGCAAATGCGACATCCTCAAGGCTCTGGGCGTTCAGGTGGACGTGGAAGACGGAGCGGAGTCGTTGCAAGTTCTCATGTCGAGCGAGCTGTCTGCCGCCCTGTCCCCTGGCGCGGAGGGGGCCGCCGCCGACCTCCCTGCCCCGGGCGGGTCGGACAAAGGGGCCGCTCCCCAGAACGACAGCCAGCCTCGTTCGGGAGCAGAGGGTGCGGGGCCTTCACCGCGACAGCATGACCCTTGAGGAGGTGGATTAAACCTGTTTGTCAACTCAGGTCCTAATACTGACAGGCGGTCTGTCTGTTCCAAGTGTGGTTTTTGTGTCCCTTTCTGTTACTGTGGCAACTGTCTCCATCCCTCGTCAAGCAGAAAAAGGGCCTAGCAGGATTTTTTTGTTTCCCTTTTCGCCTTTGCTGAGTGTGACCTCTTGTCAGTGTCGCTCCGGGGGGCGTCTAGGTCCCCTTGCACGTCCAGGTGCACGTTACAACCGAGGACGGCTTCCCCCGCATGTTTGTACAGATGTTGGGCCCTGTCTTGGTAAGAAAACTGCTAACGTGTTTGCGTGTTCCTTGTACAGAAACCATCAAATGAGTTTGGAAAACAGAAGTTCTTTTACGTGCCAGGACAAGTACAATATACTCCTTTGGAAGTCCTTGTGCTGCGTTCTTTGTTCTTAGCATGAAAATGTTGCTGTACGGAATTTTATGACTGTCGCTCTCGACAAGCAGCTCTCTTTAAGCTCTTAGTACGTTTTAATGTGATCCGTATGTGCAGTGATAGCAATTTTAAAAGTAAGATATTAGCTCTTTTGAGTGAACAGCAAAGAATCCAGTGCCCAGTATAGCTTATAATTATTCCATGTTCCTAATCTGTATAAAGATTTAAATGATAAATCCTCTTAGGTTTAGTTACGGTGTATTCCTTCCCCATGGGTTCCACCGTACTACCCAGTTGCTTTTGCCACTAGTGAAATGTTAGATTCGGGCAGCCCTGGTGGCTCAGCAGTTTAGCGCCGCCTGCAGCCCGGGGTGTGATCCTGGAGACCGGGGATCGAGTCCCACGTCGGGCTCCCTGCAGGGAGCCTACTTCTCCCTCTGCCTGTGTCTCGCCTCTCTCTCTCTCTCTTTCTCTCTCTGTGTCTCTATGAATAAATAAATAAAATATTTAAAAATTATTTTGGAGATGGGTGTCACCATGTAGCTGTTATGACGCCTTGGGACGGTGTTCATCACTGCGTTCCCAGGATCTAGCACAGTGCAAGGCCCTGAAATATTTTTGGAGTGAATCTGAATTAGTAACTCATGATTTTTTTTTTTAATCTGAATATGTGTTAATACATAACAGTATGCAGTGTTCTAGAATCATTACCATTTTGTGTCATCTAGAGGACTGACCTGGGTGCATGTTCCATGACAGACCCAACCCTTGAGGATTTTGTGGTTTGCTCTTTACATGAACGCTGTTCTCCGTCAGTCTTTTCTACGCAGCCTCATTGGATTTCTCCTTTCTTTTCTTGGTTCATTGTTGTCAACCTAAAACCTGACTAACCATGTGTATGAAACGAACATTTCCTCACTTTTATAATTCAGTGTCTTGTGAATATGGACGTTGAACCAGCATGTGCTTGTTTTGATTGGAGAAGTTTCAGGGGATGCCCTTTGAAGGGTCCGTGAGCTGGGGAACTGTCTTTGCTGAGCGCCTCGCAGGTAGCAGCCAGTGGGCTGAGCGCTTTGTGTTGCTTTTCCTTATGTCAGAACAAAACAGCCTAAGTTTTTGCCCTTTGAGTGTTGTAAACAGATCAATAAACCACTTTGAATTTAATAACTGGGATCTGAAATAAGACTATGTCCAATGTAAGGTGGTATTATAGTAGTTTTCTACCTTCTTTGTGGGCTATGCCATTTTCTCTTAATGCATAGTGATGTAAATAAATTTTGTCATAATGGCATGGGAACATCATATGAACTATTTTGCCCCTAACACCAGTGTCATGATGGATTATCCCTTGCATTTCTCCTTTGTGTGTATTTTTGCATTCTCTAGTGGTTTGATTCCCCACACCTCAAATTAGGGGTGTTTCTTAGATGTTTCTTAGATAAATGCAACTTTTTTTCTTTATTACTGGGATAAAATAGGTTCAATATTTGCGAAAGTGAAATGGATTCTAAAGAGCCCGAGCACTGATTAGATGATGCAATAGGTGATTTTACCTGTGTTCCCTTGTATTACAGGACAGGCCGGTTATGTCCCTGTCCCTTGCTAGAGGATTACTGTGATGCAGTCGTACTGCAGAGAGACGTCACTCAGCCGTCATATTTACCGTAGTGTGGGTACTTCAGAGGGTCTAGGTGGGATCTGGTGTTTCTGATGGTATTGAGGTTTAGTGCGCAGTGTTTTCTCCTTCTACAAACCTACAGCTTTTCGAAGTAGCACACAAGTGGGGGAAAGGAGCAGAATTCAGAGAGACTGATGTGAAAGGAGTAGGCCTTCACATACTGCTCCTGTGACAAGGAGCCTTGGCGACTCCATGTTCTTGCTCCACCATTGACTGTGGGCACCCGTTTCTGCATTAGAACTTACCTGGCTTTGTATTTAGTGCATTTTTAAAAATGTTTAGTGTGGGTGATGAAGAGGAAGGAGGACTGAGTTGTTAGAATTACCAACACAAATATCTTGACATAGGCTTGTTTTTCTAGCCTGCAAGAATTCTTTGGGGAGAGGAGGGAGTAATGAACCTGAAATGAGTGGCTCCCTGTGCACACAGGTGTCAGAACTCTTTGTCACAGTCCCTCCGCAAAAACCTCCCCTTTTCGTAGACATACCACCTAGAAGCATAACAGCCGTCTTCACAACTGTGCAGCTAGCTTAGACCTCCAAGGTACAGAACTCCTTGATGACTTCAGCTGCTGACACGGACTTTCCTCACTGCTGAAGACCAGAACAGTCAGGATTTCAAACCTTCTCTACATCCGTGATATTCATCTCCCTATTCAGCAGCACGCCATTGTTGCCACACATCAGCTTTTGTCATTTTTTAAAACTTCCCAACTAAGGAGCATCTTTTTCAGAATTCCCCCTCTGAATTCACTGGGCCTTTCTTTTTTCTTTTTTTTGGAGAGGGTCATCTACTTCTCAGTTTATTTATTTTTTTATAATAAATTTATTTTTTATTGGTGTTCAATTTGCCAACATACAGAATAACACCCAGTGCTCATCCCGTCAAATGCCCCCCTCAGTGCCCGTCACCCACTCACCCCCACCCCCTGCCCTCCTCCCCTTCCACTACCCCTAGTTCGTTTCCCAGAGTGAGGAGTATTTATGTTCTGTCTCCCTTTCTGATATTTCCCACACATTTCTTGGCCTTTCATTTCCATGATTTGCTTTTGGTGTCACTTCACACAGGGTTTCCTGCACCCTTCTTTCCCAGCCCATCTGTTTTCCAGCTGCAGCCTGGAACCCAGTGTGAGCCATTTGTTGCACAGGCCCCTGAGTTCTTGCCCTGTAGTCTTCTCTGCAGGATTGTTTGCTGGTCCTTAGCCCTCTCTACTGATTTTCTTCAGATGTTTACTTCCACTTAAAAATTCTTTATTCTCTTAACTCCCTTTATTTCTCATAGAGCAGTTCTCGACCTTGGCTGCATGCCAGAATCACTTGGAAAGCTTTTGAAATTCTCTACCCAGGCTGCATCCAAGGCCTGTGCTGTGCTCTGGAACCCAGGCATCAAAAATTTTTTTAGTTGCCCAGTTGATTTCAGCAGACAAGGTTGAGAACCACTTACCGTAGGGCTGTCCCAAAGAGCCTTTACATTCATCAAATTCTCAATTTTACCTTCTGCTTCCTTCACATTGACTTGTTTTCACTTTTTCAAAATAGTGAGGTAGAAATATAAATACCAAGTTGTACAGGGTGATGCTTCATGAAGAGGAATTGACAAAGGCGTCTGGGAATATGAAGGACTAGATTTCAGCTAGAGAAACGAGGAGCTACCACTTGGGAAGAGGGGCGTTCTGATGGAGAGAAGGATGTGAACAACAGTGGTGGTGGGTTTTTCCCTCAAGAAAGATGTTGATTGTTGGTAATTCAGGCAATAAAATAATAATCCTCCAAAACTTAAGAACTCTGATAGATCATGGATTCCTAATCTATTTTTTTCAGTTTTTATTTACATTTCACTTAACATACAGTGTAATATTAGTTTCAGGTATAGAATGTAGTGATTTGTTGCTCACAACACCCAGTGCTCCCAACAAGTGCTCTCCTTAGTCCCCATCACTCATTCAAACCCTCCCCCCACCCAACTCCCCTATGGCGACCCTCAGTCCTCTATAGTTCAGAGTCTGTGTAACAATAGTGTTTTATAAAGAAGTGTTAGTGACCTATAGAATTTTGGTTTTCCAGAGGCTGTTGTAATAATCCAGGAGTGATGAGAAAATAATAGTGATAAAAAGCAATAGTAGATGGATTGGATGAGATGAATATAATGTGGGCCACCTTTAAGATGGTGTTCTTTGATTTCATTTGCTGGTTTGTATTTTTTTTTTTAAGATTTTATTCATCTATTCATGAGAGACACAGAGAGGCAGAGACACAGGCAGAGGGAGAAGCAGGCTCCATGCAGGGAGCCTGATGTGGGACTCGATCCCAGGTCTCCAGGACCACGCCCTGGACCGAAGGCGGCGCTCAACCGCTGAGCCACTCAGGCTGCCCTGTAACTCACTTCGTAATGACCAGGGTGGCACTGATTTCAAAACTGGTCCATACCTCTGACCATCTTCTTCGGTTTATCTCCCCTTTAGGAACATGGTAGATACTGAGTGGAAGAGTTAGGGTCACAAGGAATTGAGGAAGACTCAAGGATGACTCCTAGCCCTGCTGCAGAGCTCTTGGAGTCAGGAAATCTGGGAGTGTGCTGTGGGGGGCAGATACCTGTTTTAACAAGTCCTCCAGCTGATTGTGAGGAACACTCAGGTTTAGGGACCTTTACTGTGTCTCAGAAAGTCAGTGTTCAAACGAGAAGGTATCACACAGCTGTAATCGGAATGAAATCATATAAATGTAGATAACTGTGCATCTTAAAGCACTACACAAATAATAGTTGCTGTTGGTACATTGAGACACATTTAGGCATATTTCATGTGTCCAACTTCTCTGATTTATGCCTGACTTGTGAATATAAATGCTTACTCCCTTCCTTTCCCGGTTCTAGTTGCTCTACCACCCCATCACACTGCCAGGGGATTTGTGAGAAAACATATATTTTAGACAATGTATGAGTTCCAAAGTTAGAAAAAAAGACAAAAAGCAGAAAAAAGCAGGTTAGGAAAAAAAAAAGAACAGGTTAGAAAAAAAAAAACAAAAAGCAGAAAGAGCTTTGGGCAGCCCACACCGGGTAAGGATGGTGTCTAATACACTGATTTAGTAAAGGTCTGAGGAAAACGTATGCAAATAGAGGGCCATCAGAAATTCAGAAAGGAATTGTAAAAATGCCTAGGTTTGGGTTCATAAAACTAGCTTCACAAATACTAGAGGGAGACTTAGTGTCCATAAAAATGTAGCTGGAAGTCCATGTAAGCAGGCCACCCGAAAGTGTGTGGCATCTTCTGTGTCAACAGCACAGCTGCTGCGTCTGTAGCTACAGTTACTCCTTTTCATGTTCATGATGAGATCTTACTCCCGTGGCAAATTGATAATTTTATTCATACAACAAATATTGATCGCCCTGGAAATACAGGGACAAACCATATGATTCCCATTGCCCTAGTGGAGCTTGCTTTCTAGTGGGATTAAGTTATAGCAAAAATATAGTATGGTAAATGGTGATAAGTGCTGTGCAGAAAAACAAAACTGAAAATAGGGCAGGAACCGTCAGAGGCAGAGTTGGAGGTTTAAGTGGAGGAGGTTTCACTGAGAACATGAGCAGTTGAACCGAAGACCCGGGAAGAATGCAGGCTCTGCACTCCCACACATACGTGGGAGATGTGGCAGGTGCTGAGAGCCGCCGGGCAGGTTAGGGCGCCTGTCACCTGAGGAATGTTTACCCTTGAACACCATGTTCACAGCCACTTAAAATGTGAAGAATGGCCTTGGGAAGAACTTCGATTTCCTTGGCTACTACAGAGGAGAGAAGTCAGAGAGAATGCGGGCTGTAGGGAACGTGTTGCCACCAGGAAACGGGTGAGGCAGGGGGAGAAGGGGAGACAGAGACCGTGAATCCTCAAGCAGAAGCCCCGCTGAGCTTGATCCCAACACAAGGCTTGGTTCCATGACCTTGAGATCATGACCTGAGCTGAAATCAAGAGTAGGACGCTTAACCAGCTGAGCCACCCAGGTGCCCAGAGGAGTCTGTGTTCTGAAAGGGCTCTTGGATTTGTTCCTTTGAAGTTCCTCACTATCCGGAAAACTCACTTCTGGGATTAAAAAAAAACCCAACATTCTTATTCCATGCATAGTTGCCATCTGGTGGAATAACAAATAACTACAAGGTGTGAACTACAGAAATTGATTCAACAAATATTTATCCAAATATTTATCGAGAGCCATTAGATGTCAGAGAGGTTGTCGTTCAGTGATATTTGGGTTCATTTTTCTTTGACTCAGCAGGAGGTTTATTTTGAAGATTGACTGACTTTCCAGAATTTTTTTTCTTTTTCAGTTTGGAACTTCATTTCCTGCCATAGGCTCCTGGGTTATCAAGAGTAAATAACTTAGTATCCTTATGATTCACATTTTACAAATCTAGAATGTGAAAGGCTGGTAGCTCATTCTCTGGTATCCTGATAATATTGTAGGAAGTAAAGTGATTTGGTTTTTAGAAATATTCTCAGTTGCTCTGTCAACATTAGTATATCACTCATCTTCTCAGAAGTTTCCTGAGATATTGTATTTGCAGCAAAGGGACCAGTATTTATTTTCCAATCCATTGTGGATTTTTTTGTAAAATAAAAATCTTGTGTTTAACTTACTCTGAATTGCATAACATAATTTGGATTGATGGAGGTGTAGATGGGTATGTGAGAGAAACACTAGACTAGAATGTCATTTGTAGAATCTAGGCTGGAGGTATATGTCAGAACAAAGGCAGTTGTTCGTTTTAATGATTTTTTCACACTTGATCAAGGAATGAGATTGGTTAAATGAGTGATTTTTCAAACCACTACAAACCTTTTCAATTTTTCTATATGGACACATTAACAACAACAAAATGTTGGTGTAGAATCCTGGTTTTGGATGTCATGGCAACATCACATCACTGTGAATTTCTAAAAATTCTCTGTTGTCTCTAATGGCCGAATACTAATAATTTAGTATTAGATTATTGGGGCATTGGTCCACAGATCACACTTCCCATAATCCTGATGAAACTTTTAATTTATTATATAATACCAAAAAAGTTTTAAGAAAGTCACTCTTTTCCACCAGCGAGGAAACTGACCCAGGACGTTGCAGGGTTTCTGGGCTCATGTCACACCTTGAAACCCAGGTCTGATCCCCTCTGGGGTGTGTTACGTTATTTCCCTGCTGATGAAAGGAGAACGGCACAGAGGTGAGGGTGAGGTGAACAGAATTACAAAATTGATGTTGGAATATTGTAAAGCTGGAAGACCGAGCACATTTTCTTTGTTCCATATAATAAAGGATTTATTGAACATCATATACTAGGAGACTACACAAGTTATACGTTAATGCAAATTCTTTACATATCAGCATCATGAGGGGGGAATAAACCATCTTCTTAAGATAGGCAGGATGAAGTAACTCAACCTAGGAACTTAGTGTTTTCTGTGGTACCAGGAAACACTGAAATAAGGGCGAGGGCACGTGTCGAGAGAGGGCTGCATCTTTTTTCACTGACTATATTCACGTAGAAATTCACATTTGCTATGTCCTCGCTTCCTTTTCCACTGTGAACATTTTTTTTTAACCCTACACCATCCCAATCTCAGAATTGGAAGCCCTGCTAGTACCCGATGGTCTTGCTTCTCTGTGTATATTTGTCTTTAGAGTGAGGAGCTTGGTAATTTTCTCAGTTTCAGGCTCTGTTGTTACCGGGCTAAGGAAAGTGCACCGTTGGCTTAGGGAAGTTCAAGGATATCACTGAGTTGGAAGTTCCCATAAAGAAACCTGAAGGATCTATTATTTCTAGTTCATAATATATGAAAAAAGGCTTTATAAAAACTTTATAATATGGATAAGATGATAGGAATAGCATGCATATATTTTTTAAAAAGAAGTTTCAGGTCACATTTATGTTCATTTGAATATGAATTCTTCTCAGTCGAACCTCAAGACAATGCAAGACGGTTTTAGTAGGTTAGACGGTTTAGATTTGTTCTAAGGGCTTTAGTTGTAAGGAAGGGTCGTTTGAGAGTACCTGCTTTCTAGTTTAAAGATAGAGGGTAAAGGTAGCACCTAAATTTTTCAAATAAGAGATTGTTTGCTATCAGTTTTATCATTTTTTCACATTTGACAAGGGAATGGCACTGGTTAAATTAGTGGTTTCCAAACCTTTGGTATTCATGGATCAGTAAACACAAAGGTCAAGTACAGCTTTTTAAAATTTTTTGCCAAGAAAGATGATTGACCAAAATAAGAAAAAATTAACCCACGATTAATAACACTGTATTACAAATAAGTGTCTGTTGAACCTATGATTTCTACTAAGATGCTGAATAAATTTAGCTTTACTAAAATTACTTTGCGGTCTACATTAATGTACACTGAATCAGACAAAATTACATCCTATAGGGGTCAAAACACCACCTTTTGGATTCAGTAACTTTCCAAAGTCCATTACTACTCAAAGGACCTCATGCATTCCTTTAAAATTTGAGTATTGAATGATACTCAGAGGCTTTAGAGATGCAGGTCTAATGAAATGCATGGTCTAAGCAAGGGAGAAATACAGCGATGCTCCATGGAGGACACGTATGTTTGATACCTTCAGAGAATATAGGGAGCCCCTCCCTGGAGGCTCAGAAAAAAGAACTGGCATCAAGCAGCGAGCAGCTTCACAAAGGAGGTAGAGAGTAACAGGAGAAAATTCTACTTACTGATTCTCTTCATTCAAATCGGTTGCTCAGTTTAATGAGCTCTAAATTGGTAAATCCCCAAATTTGATTATATGGTGGCGAAGAAGGCGGCTCTCAAATGAGTCCATTTGGGCTTAGATTCACTCTTGTGCAGCCTGGCTCTGTAACCTCTGGCATGTTCCCCCCCCCCCCCCCCGCCCCCATGCTGCTTTTTTTCTTCCCTTAGCCTTTGGAATAGCTGCCAGCACCTACTTTGTGCTAAGGTTAATATATGTAAAAAGGTAGAACATTTTCTAGCTTTTTTTTCAAAATGCTGTTCTAATCACATGACTCCCTGACTTTAAGGTTTGGAAGGCGTTCCACGTTCTTGAGATAAAAGCCAAGGACCTTCCAGGGGTTATGAAGCCTGTCCCTCCTCTCTAGCCTCTTTTTATCCCACTGGTCCTTTCACTGAAGCCCAAGAAGCCTTTTCAAGCCCACTTAGATAAGCTGTGTTCCCCTTAGATAACCAGGATCCTTGGTCTCCCCACATTTCCAAACACATTCCTCTCCATTTTTGTATCTCCAGGCACCTCCTCAGGGAATCCTCTGTGACTTTCCTCAGATGGGCTCAGAACTTTGTGACACTCTCAGGGCTCTAGAAACTACCACTGTATTCACCAAGCTGCCACCAGTTCCTGTAATTATCTTCCCTCCAGTGTAGGTTCTGTGAAGGAGCTCACTCGTCTCTTTGGCTCCCGAGTATATTCTCAACACTGAGCACATTGCCCAGCGTGTGGCATGTTCTGATAAATATTTATGGAACGAATGGGTGAGGTTTGGGGGAGGAAGCCTGTAGAGTGTTGAGCTACACAAGTGTGCCCCTTTATTGGAACAGAAAACGTGTCCTCCAGAGAGGTGGAAGGGAAGACTGGAAAGGCCACGTGAGGGAGACCCAGATGGATGAAGACACCGGCACAGTCCAGTGCTGATGGGGAAGCTCGTTGACAGGCCTAGGCATGTGCAGTGAGCTGATGAACACCAGTGTTGGTACTGGAAAATGGGGAATTTACATAGAATGGCACTAAATTCGTCGCTGTTAAAAGGCTTCAAGGACTGGCTAACTTCCCCTCTGAAAAAGTTTCAGAAAACATGCCTCGTTTGTCTAGGCGCAGCGTACATTATGGGGATTATCAGCAGTTGACGTTGTTAAGGAGAGAAAGGCATCTCTTATGAGTGGGACTCCTGTACTTGGTGGGTGTTTTCCTGGCTGAGCACATGCTGGCAGCCTTCCCAGGAGCCATCTCTTGGATAGCCACCGTGATCTGGCAAGCAGGTAATGTTTTTCCTGTCATTGTACGATCCTTCTGAAGCAAAGAAGCAATGCATGGATCAGATCAAAAGTACTGTGTGAACAATAAGTGCTTCTGTGGAAAAGTCCGTTTGAAGTCTTACTTGGACAGCTGGGCAGACTCACCTTTTGCAGACACAGTTTTCTGTTGTAGTCATCACACTTCAGTTTTGTTATTCACCACGACTTTAAGATATTCGGTGATTTTTTAGTCCATAAACCGAGCAGGTGAATGGAGAGGGGGGCCGTTCGTGGTGCTCAGGAGGCCCCCGTACAGGGTATAACTTGCTAAAATGTGGGAAGCCGTGGCTGCGCGGATGTTACAGCGTTTTGATGCCTGTGGACTGACTCCCACACTGAATTACTTGGGTGTTCAGTGGCATTTTCACATAAAGGTCACTGATCGGGAACTCCGCAGATCGTGGCCCGCGCCGTCAGGATAGACGGCTGCCAGGGGTGAACTGTGATGAGTGGGAGGAGGGAGGGAGGAGGTAGGTAATGCTGCTTTGGAATTCCGCCAGTCTCTGTTCTCCCGTCGTGGGCCGGTGGGCCGGTCACTCCATCGCCTAAGCCACTTAATCCATGAAGGATAACAAGGCACAGGGTGATTGGGGGCAAAAGGAGATAATAGGCGAAGGAGCTGTAGGGAGACACAGTGAGTTTGTCGTAAACTGAATTCCCTCGGCTGCTTCACCAATACGGAGCCGAGGTGGGACCCAGACAGTGTCTTTGAGGATCCTGGGGCGTCGAGTGGAAAGCTGGTCTAGGTGCACCCAAAGCTAGGACCACGCTTTGTCTGCCTTTGACTAAATAATAATGACCGTGAAAGGATAGAAGGTTAAGATCATTTGTCTCTACTGGGCCTAAGTCCATCATCAGTTTCATAACTTATGTAACACCTGAAAAAAATCTTAAAAACTACCACTTCTGCAATTACAGCAGATTGTCGCTTAGGCATTACGTCTTTAAACAATATACCTTTTCTTCACAAAACCAGGTTTACTTTTCTCTGCGATGTTACTCCTGCTTCCTTCTGCGATCTCTCTTTCGCATTCATGTGGACAAGGTCCATGTCTGAGGTTAAGCATCTGATTGAAAGTAAACCTTAGTGGTTCATTGAAGTTAGGCAAGTGCGTGGATGGGGAAACCACCGTCCAAACCATTCATTCCCTCCTCATTTGCACGTTCTCTGGGTATTTTCTAAGCGCTTGCTCTGTGCTTGAGTGGTGGTGCGTACTACAGATTCGGTGGGGGGTGAAACCATCTTTGGGTTCATGGAACTTGCTCTCTAGTGAGGAAGAAAGTAAAATGGCAATAAAACCTTCCCCCACCCATCACAGGTTGCTAGGGTTGCATCTGAAAGATACAGGATCGGCCGATTCACGCAATTGGGGAAGGAATCCCTACGGGAGGGTTGATGGACCGGGGATCGGCAGCCTTAGGAGGAGAGGATTGGGTGATGGTGAGGTGGACTGGACTGTGTGAAGTTTTGGGAAGCAGACCAGGGGGGCTGGAGCCCGGAGACTGAGCAGGGGAGGATGCCGAGTGAGGAGGCGCAGTGGTAGTTTGGAGCCATCCGAAGTAGGACCTTGGTGACGATTTGGGGGTAAAGTTCGTGAAGAATGTGTAAGCTGGGGAAGGGCTGAAATGACCAGACTTTTACAAAGGAATCGTAGCTGGATACCACCGGAGGGAAGAAGTTGGGGAAGTGAGAGTCAGGCGGCTTTCAGGACACTTCTGAGGCAGGAAGGCCAGGCGAGAGGCTCTTGCTGTTGAGACAGAGTGAGGGGCAGGAAGGGGTCGCCGGAGGAGTTGGGGTGGGGACCAGCAGGTGTAGAGGCCCGTGGGACGCGGAGAGGAGCAGGCGAGGACCGGGAGTGCGCCAGGTGTCCAGGCCGCCGTGGAGGCCCAGCGGCCCAGCGAGCGCCCCTCCACCCGAGCCTGCCCTGGGCACCTGGTCGTCGGGAGCGCCGTTGGCTGCAATCAGCCGCCCTGGGGCGTCGCGCTTCGAGCCTGCGGTGGATCCGTCCGTGGATCCCGCTGTGCGACCGGGTCAGCACCGGAGCTGCGCCAGGGCCGCCGCCGGGCCTAAGGGGGCTGGTGGGGCAGGTGGCTGGGCCTGCGGACGCCGCTCCTCGCCCGTCTCTGCCGCCCCGGGGGGGGTCCTCTGAACAAAGCCGCACCTCACACTCCGGTCCTTCCGCGTGTCGTGGGCGGTTCCTGTGGTGCACGCGGCGGCGCCTCGGGAGACCTGTGAGCCGGGGGCCTGAGCCCATCCTTAGCCCGAGGGCAGCCAGGGCCCACGGGAGGCCTGACTTTCTTCAACAGATCTTGTTTTTTAAATATTTTATGTATTCCTGAGAGACCCAGAGAGAGGCCGAGAGCCAGGCAGAGGGAGAAGGAGGCTCCCTGCGGGGAGCCCGATGCGGGACTCGATCCGGGGCTCCATCCGGGGCTCCATCCGGGGCTCCATCCAGGGCTCCATCCAGGTGTCCATCCGGGGTTCCATCCGGGGCTCCATCCGGGGCTCGATCCAGGGCTCCATCCAGGTGTCCATCCGGGGCTCCATCCGGGGCTCCATCCGGGGCTCGATCCAGGGCTCCATCCAGGTGTCCATCCGGGGTTCCATCCGGGGCTCCATCCGGGGCTCGATCCAGGGCTCCATCCAGGTGTCCATCTGGGGTTCCATCCAGGGCTCCATCCGGGGCTCCATCTGAGGCTCGATCCCGGGCTCCATCCTGGGTTCCATCTGGGGCTCCATCCGGGGCTCCATCTGGGGCTCCATCCAGGGCTCGATCCAGGTGTCCATCCGGGGCTCCATCCCGGGCCCAATCCAGGGCCCGATCCAGGTGTCCATCTGGGGTTCCATCCGGGGCTCCATCTGGGGCTCGATCCAGGTGTCCATCCGGGGCTCCATCTCGGGCCCAATCCGGGGCCTGACCCAGGTGTCCATCCGGGGCTCCATCCCGGGCCCAATCCGGGGCCTGATCCAGGTCTCCATCCAGGGCTCCATCTGGGGCTCCACCCGGGGCTCGGGGTCACGGCCTGGGCCGCTCCCCGGCAGAGCCCCGGGCTCCCGCTCCGGCCAGGCCCCGGCAGGTCGGCCTGCAGGTCGGGCTCCGTGGGGGGGCGCCGGGTGGGCTGCGCGCAGACTCGGGGCTGCCCTGCGGCGTGTACTGACTCGGGGGAACGCAGACGTACCTGGTGGCAGGTGCTGAGCAAGCCCGAGCGATGAGCGAGAGCGAGACGGCGGACGGGGGGCTGGGGCGGGGGCGGCCCGGGCTCCCTGCGACCCACGCCGCCGCCGCCCGCCCGCGCTCCTTGCCCTGTGCCCTCTGCCCTGGCTCTCGTGCTGCCTGCCGCAGGCTTGCCCTGGTCTTGTCCCCGCGCCGCCCTGCTGCTGAGGATGCTCCGTTCCTCAGGCAGCGACCTGGCCCCGGCGGATGCTCGTCCTGGGACGCGTGTCCTGGACCGCGTCCCCGCGCCCTGCAGCCGCAGCTCGTGCCCGGGCTTTGCTCTGCACTCAGCTGGGCTGGCACCGCCCCCCCACGCCGCCCCGCCACGCACGCGGGCACGCGCACGCACACATACATGCACACGCGCACAGACGTACACGCACGCGCCCGCGGGCATACCGGCACGCGCACGCAGGCATACAGGCACGCCCGCAAATATACATGCACGTGCGCGCGCACAGACATATACGCACACGGACACAGATGTACACGCACGCACACGCAGGCATACAGGCACGCGCACGCAGGCGCTCGGGCATACAGGCACGCGCACGCAGGCGCTCGGGCATACCGGCACGCGCACGCAGGCGCGCGTCGAGCTCTTCCTTCCCCGGTTGCGCGACGGCTGGTGGAGCGGCGCGGCCTCCCGTGGCTCGTCGTGCCCTGGGGCGGCTCGGCCCGGTGCTGCGGCCTCCACGCTCCGTCCTTGCGCGAGGTGGGCCTTGCGCTGTGTGCCGAGTGGCCGCGCGCCCCGTCAGCGGCCGCCCCGCTCTGCTTGCGTGTCTTGCAGGTCTTCCTCAAGAGCGACAGGGTGGCCAGGATGGTGCAGAGCGGAGGGTGCTGCGCCAGCGACTTCCGGGAGGTGTTCAAGAAGAACATCGAGAAGCGCGTGCGGAGCCTGCCCGAGATCGACGGCCTGAGCAAGGAGACGGTGCTGAGCTCGTGGATAGCCAAGTTCGACGCCATCTACCGGGGCGAGGAGGACGTGTGCCGGCCGCCGGGCCGCGGCGCCCTCAGCGCGGTGTCCGAGCTCATCCTCAGCAAGGAGCAGCTCTACGAGATGTTCCAGCAGATCCTGGGCGTCAAGAAGCTGGAGCACCAGCTGCTCTACAACGCGTGCCAGGTAAGCGGCCCGGGCGGCGAGCGGGCGTCCCGGCCCCCGGTCCCCGGCCCCCGCCCCCGGGGCTGCGCCGCTGAGGGGACGTGAGTCCTAACGGGCCGGCGGCGGAGGGAGACGTCCGGGGGCTCGTGCGGTCGGAGCCGGCGTCAGCGTCAGCGTCACCGTCAGCGTCAGCGTCAGCGCGGCCGTGCCCTGCGGCAGGATGTCCCGCTTGGTGTCTGCGCGGCGCGCAGGGCCTGCGCTGAAGAACAAAATGAAAATCCTGTTTTCTGTTGTGCCCGGGAAACCACCAGGAGCCGACACCGATGCAGGCACACGAGGGTTTGCTCCCAAGCTCGAGCCTGGGTCCCAGTGCGCCCACACGGCGGAGCAGGGACTCGGACCCCGAGACTCAGAGGCAGCAGCTTTATAGGGGCCGGTGGCCCGTGGGATAGGCAGGAAGTTGCAGTCGTGCGGGTCCACACGCAGGCGGCCGATTGAGTTACATTTTACCCTAAAGTTCTACTTGAACTGGCCTATCACTGAGCCCGTTTCCGACTAGGGTGTGCCCCGGGCTTGACTAGGGTGGGGCAGCGCCTAAGCCATAAGCAGGTCATGTGGGGGTCATACAGGAGGTGGCGGGGGCAGCACACAATGGAGTCAGTCCTGCTCTGCTTGTCCAGGGGTAGGGGATTTTTGTTAAATATCCCGGCTCCCACATTATCTAAAGAAGCTGCATAATTTATAATACAGAGATATTCCTGAGTGAAAAATACGTTTTTTGGGTTTTTTTTCTATAAAGTTATGCTCAGGGCACCTGAGGGGCTCAGCAGTTGAGCGTCAGCCTTCAGCCCAGGCTGTGATCCCCCGGGGTCCCGGGATCGAGTCCCACATCGAGCTCCCTGCAGGGAGCCTGCTTCTCCCTCTGCCTGTGTCTCTGCCTCTCTCATGAATAAATAAAATCTTAAAAAAAAGTTCTGCTCATCTTCTGAGTTTTATAGAAGTAATCGAGACTCACAATGTCTTTAATCCAGCCAGATAGAAATGATGTTGCTGTCCTACGTAATTTAGAGATGATGAAAGAAAAAAGTATTTTTCTCTTTGGTCGTTATTCTGATCATTATGTGGGACAAATTGAATGAAATATGTTCCACGTCCTTCATCTTTGGACCCTAGATTTGTCTAATACATTCATTTGATATTTGCATTTTGTTTATTTTAGTGGTATAAATTATTTAATTATGCTCTAATATACAATTTAAATAGACAAAATTCAGGCATTTTGAAATTCATGCTTTCATTAGGTGTTACACTCCTATAATGTACATAATTTATATCTGTTTTTAATCTTTTCACAAATCTCTTAATTTTTGCATTTTTATATCATTTGCTTTGCATTACTAACATCTGAGTCACTTCAAGTGAATAAATTGACAATTAATAGTAAAGCCTCTTAACCCTGTGAACAATTCATGCATTCATCATGCTTGTTTTCATGGTTAATAATCCAGGCAGTTACTAAATAGTGGAGGATGACTGTAAAACCTCAATCTTCAGTTTTAAAAGATTAATGCAACTGGCCTTTGTATTTTTAATGGAACAGTGGCTCACTTGTATGGTTAAAAATCAATGCACATAACATAGTGAAATTCAGATTCACACATATGGTAGATATTTATTAAGTATTCAAGTTTTTGACTTGCTAGATGTTGGGAAAACCAAACTGAGCAAATGAAAATATTTGTTCTGCGTATCTCCATATGGTGAAGTCTGATAAAGCAGATGGACCTCCAAAATGAGTTATTATAAATGCATTCGGATTTATGCTGTGTGTTCCAGGATCATGACATCCTGTGGCCCTGTCAGGTTTTTTTTCTCATAATAGCATCACTGTTGTCTTTTATGTAATTAATTCCTTTATCGGTGTATAAAATCCCTCTTTATCCCTGATAATTTTATCTTTTCTGAAGTCTGCTTTGTCTTAAACAAATAGGGCTACTCCAGCTTTCTTTTGACTAGTTAGCCGGTGTCTTTCTCCATTTGTTTACTGTTAACCTATCTGATTCCTTATTTTGTTTTCTTTTGTTTTTTGAAGATTTATTTATTTATTCATGAGAATACACAGAGAGAGAGAGAGAGAGGCAGAGACACAGGCAGAGGGAGAAGCAGGCTCCATGCAGGGGGCCCGACGTGGGACTCGATCCCCGGTCTCTAGGATCACACTCTGAGCTGAAGGTGGCGCCAAACCCCTGAGCCACCTGGGCTGCCCCATGATTCCTTATTTTGAAAGTGGGTTTCTTATAGACAACATAAAATTGCCTCTTGGTTTTCTTTTTAATCCATTCAGACATTCTCTGTCTTTTAATGGCTGTGTTTAGACTATTTATATTTAGAGTAATATAGTTGGTTGAGATTCTACAGTCTTTTTAAGTGTTGGGTCATTTTCTTGCATTTGTCCTTTGTCCTCTTCCCCACCCATTTCTGCCTTCTCACGTTTGAATTGAGCGTTTTATGTGATTCCATTTTGTGGGATTTTCTTTTGATGTGCTACTTGTTTTTTCTTTTTTTGGAGCTTGTTTAGGGGTTGTTTATTGGTGGCTCTAGGGTTTAAAAATCTACATTTTAAAAAGCTCAAGTCCACATTCAGATAACACTCTCAGGCTTCAAGTGTAGTACAGTTGCCCCATAATAGAGAATTTCCAACTCCTCCCTTCCATTGCTTGTGACATTTGTCATTTATTTCAATGATATTTCTGTCCTTCATTACCTGATGTTTTTGTCATCCAGTATATGATTACTATTATTTCTTTAAACAGTTAATATTTAGATACTAAGATTAAGAAAACAAAACAAAAATTTGTATATCTTCCCTTGATCCCTTCTCCTTACACTTTCTTTATATAGACCCAAGTTTCTGACTGCTGTCATTTTCCCTATCTTTCTGAAAAACTTCTTTTAACACCTGTTGCAAGGCAGGATGACTGGCGATGAGTTCCTCAGTTTTTGTTTGAGAAAGTCTGTTTTTCCTTCATATTTAAAGGATAATTTCACTGGATATAGGGTTATCAGTTAGCTTTTTATTCTTTCAGTACTCTGCAGCTTTCACCTCACACCGCTCTTGCTTGTGTGTCTTCTGGTAAGTCTGAAACTCCAGTGTTCTGATTCCTTGTCTCACTTTCCTGGGTTTGAATATGATGTGTCTTGGGATAGGCTCTATGGTTCTCTTGGTTGGCATTCTCTGAGCTTTCTGGATCTGTGGGTTGGTGTCTGTCATTCCATTTGGAAGATTCCTGGCCATGATCACTTCACGTTTTCCTTCTGTCCCATTCTCACCATCTTTTGGTAGTGCAGGAGCATTTGTGTCATTCATCCCCATTTGATATTGTCCCACAATTCTGGGATGTTCTTTTTGTCTGTTTAATTTTTTAGGCTATTTTTTTTCCACTTTGCATTTGAGATTGGGAAGTTTATGTTGACCTTTCTTCAAGTTCACTGATTCTCTCCCTCAAAATCCTCAGGTCTGCTGATGAGCCAGTCAAAGGCTGTCTTCATTTCTGATCTCTAGCATTTTACTTGGAGTCTTAGAGTTCCCATCTCCTTCCTTCCTTTACCCATCTGTTCTTGCATGTTTTTAACTTTTTCCACTAGAGCCCTTAACATATTAGTATAAATTATTTAAATCATTTTTTTTCTTTTTCTTTTTTCTTTTCTCTCTCTTTTTTCTTTTTCTTTCTTTCTTTCTTTTTAAATTATAATATCTCCATCACCAGTAAATCTCATTGGGGTGCTTGCTTTGTCTTTCCAGTCTTTTTCTCTTTTGGTATGTTTTGTCATTTTTGTTAAAAGCCAGAGCTATTATATCAGATAATAAGAACTGAGGTATGTTAGCCTTTAGTTTGAGGATTTACATTAATCTTGACTGGATGTTAGGCTGTGTTTCATGTTTGCTATAATGTTTGTGGGTACAAGACGCTTCAAGTTCTTCTAATGTCCTTGTCTTTGTCTCCTCTTTTGACTTTAGGCTTCCCCAAGTATTTGTCGTCAGTAAGGGTGTCATACAGCTCTGATCTTCTGCTGTTAAACGGGGGCTGTGTTGGTGTTGTGGCAGAGTGTTGGCAAGTAGGTGCTGGTCTCAGATTTTTCGTGGCCTCTGTCTGGGGGCTGTAGCCTGCATGGATGTTTCTGTCCCTCTCTACCATGTGACTTACTCCCTTCCATGCCTGAATCATCCCTAGTCTGTTTTCTTGAAAGCCCTTCCCCCTCCCCTTGTTCACTTAGGGTTTGTTTCTCCCAGTAGAAGAGATTAGAAGGCTGCAAAAGGCTGCAGAGGATAACCTTTTCTCTCTCCAGCTGGGACAATTCCATCCCCCTCTGTTATGTAGAAGAATGTGGGACATTTAACAGTGGCTTTTCTTCTCTTCTTCCTGCAAGTCCACATGGGGATCTTTCTTGGATCCCTATCATGAGAGCTCGGTGGGGTCACTGGAGGTAAAAGCCAGCAGAGTAGGGCAACTACCTTCTGATTTTAGCCCCAGGAGTTTCTAACTCTCTGTACTCAGCTTCTAGTAAATGACCAGTCAAGTAAGTGGTCTAACTCTTTATGGCCTCCACTGACTTCTGCTCCTGGTGTTGTACCACAATTTGGTTTTGATCTCCAGGGTTTGGGTTAGTGGTTTGCCATGCAATCTTAGTTCTCTCACAAGTCCAAGAAAAATCAATTGATTTTCAGTTTGTTGAGCTCTTTATTTTAAGAATGGGAGTGACAACTTCAATCTCTTCACAGGTCTGAGCTCAAATTGCAATTCCTTTTTTTTTTTTTTCTTTCTTTCTTTTTTTTTGGTTCTGAGATTTGAAAAGCTTTTACGGATTATTTTTTGATTGATTGAAAAAAATACAAAAAATCATAAAGGAAGAGTTTTACTATGGAGTAACAATCGTTTTATGAAATCAATGCAGTTATGAAAATGGATGGTTAAGAAAACAGCTGAGATGGTCTTTTTCTTTCTCAAGGGCATATATATCTTATTTGTTCTTCCATTGTCTGTCAACAGAGGTTTGAGAAGAAAAGGTGATAGAAAACACATACAATAGTCTGCTCTTGACCGGCAAGAAATAGTTTAAGAAGAGGAATAGTAGGGGGAGCAGAGAAACGACCTAAAGCTAGCTGAGCGGTTGGAACCTGGCTTCAGATGTAGGGCAGTGAAATTACTCCACATTCCTGGCATCTCAGGAAAGGCTTTGAGACTTACTGTGACTCTTCTGTGGTGGTTTACTCTTAGCTGGTCCCTTGGTTTTTTTGCTGGTAAGTGGTCCCCTAGGAAATCTCAAGGATGTGTGCTTGCTTCAGGCCAGAAGCTCAGGATAGAGAGCTGTTCTGCTAGGATGTGCAGGATGGCAGCAGCCAGATAGTCCCTGGTACTTAAGAAAGAAAAAACCAGAATGTGAAGGGAGCCTTGTCAGAACTGCTGCCTGCTGCCGGCAGGAGCCTAATGGGGTCATAACGGTCATCCCACAACTGTAGGGTCAGTGGAAGGGAAAAGCAGGATGCGGTCTTCTGAAGAAGCAGAGGTGTTTATGTGACTTTTGATTAGTAGAGCCAAGAAGTTATTAATTATCAAAATTAAGGCGTAAAAGTTAAACACTACTGTAGAGGTTATGACAATTAAATTATAAAAATTAGGGATAACTGAAAGAAAAATTATTACATGTTACCTTCCCCAAAAAGGAATAAGAACAATCCACATATTTCATAGATTAGCTGTTGTGCTCTTAAAATTACCTGTCACACTTTGGATTCTTTGATTTCAGAGTAATGTGTCAGTATTGCTCCACATTTACAAAACTAAGTATTAGGTAAAAAAGGAAGGAGTTCCTTCTAAAATGAGCAACATGACAATATAAGAATCTGAAATTGTTAACCATGATTTATTTGAATCAGACTATTAGAGATACAGTAAAGTAACAGGACTAAAGGAAGAACAAACAAAATTTGTTGGTGAAAAGTTTAATTTCAGGATAATTTTAAGGAAGTGTAGTGAATTTCAGGTAAGTATAGTTACAGCTTTAAAGAAACAAAGGTAGTTGATATTAAAGGTATGTATTTTATGATCCTAAGTTAAATAAAAATTCTTTCACATATTTTTAATAAAACACTGCTACTTAAGTGGTACTAGTAATCAGTTGCCTTTGAACAGAAATAGGTTATTAAAGATTATTTAAAAATAATGACAAAGGCTAATACATTGTTTCAAGTCAGTCAGTGAACTCAATCTCTATACTCATGTACAGATACGTATCATAAGAAAGTTCATGCCAAACAGTATATTGAGTGATAGGAACAGAGAGACCAGACCTAGTTATTTGCTAGATTCATTTTAAGAGGAAAGAAAATAATAAAACACCGTTGTAAATGGCACAGGGGTGTAGAGAATTCCTGGCTATATGGTCTTGAGGTTGAAGAGAACACAATATTGGAAGAGTGTCATGAAGACACCAGAGTAAGATGCTAAGAAAGTATTCTGTGAGGAGGGATGAGCACGCGTAGAGTGTCCAAAACAGCATGGCACTGGGGAGTGGCAAGTCTGTGGGTGCTGGGGTATGAGAAGGGGACGGGGCTGTGGTCTGAGATGATAGTGAGCAGATATAGGCTGAGGCGTCGCAAGCTGGAGAGCAACCCAATCCCGCATGACCAAGTGTGCGCGGTGGGGTACGTAGTCCTGTATCAACAGTGACTCTCCGCCTCGTTTATTTGTACTTTAGGAGAATTAGCAACTGAACTTCACAGCTATCTGTATCCTCATCTTTTCTGCCCACGGCCACCTTCATTAATCTTTCATAATCTCATTCCATTAACTGAAGAAAGTACCTCACCTGTATTTGCCCAAGAGTCAAAGCAAAGTTAGCTAAAATCTTCGTCTAAATCTCCCTTCACCGAAATTTCTTGTGTTCTGACGAGTACAAGAATTCTGAGTGATACTACGGAACTATTGAGAATTTTAAGGGATAAGAAGGAATAATTGACAAAATGGTTAAAAAGTAGTGTTCACGGGGGTACCCCGGTCGCTCATTTGGTTGAGCATCTACCCTTGGCTCAGGTCATGATCTCAGTCCTGGGATTGAGCCCCGTGGCAGGCACCCTGGTCAGCGTGAGGGCGGGGGTCTGCTTCTCCTCCTCCCCTCAAGCCCCCTTAATCTGTACACGCTCGCTCTCAAATAAATTGTAAAAAAAAAAAAAAAAAAAAAAAAAGAAAAGAAAAAAGGAATGTTCAGGTTTATGATACCCTTTGTCTAGGAATTTTAGCTTTGGAGTATAAGCACTTTGGGTTTCAGAGTTTTAAGGAAATCAGATCTAGGCAGTGGCTGTGTTTCTTGCCCCCTCACTATGAGTCTTCCCTCAAAGACCTACATCAGGATGTCCAAGGAAAATAGAAGAGGAAGAAACGTGAATGCTCAGGGGCGATTGCTATTTGCCTTTCACTACTGTCCTCTTTCTTTCTCTACAAGAGTAGAATGTGCTTTGATAATACTTTTTATTTAATATAACTTCTCTACTTTGGCAGAAATAAAAGGCACACCCTAGGGAGGCAGTTACATTTCATAACAAAATCATTTTCAAACTAAGAAAATAAAGCTGTAGAAATGACAATTAAGATGTCAAATTTTTCAAATCTGGATAATTTTAAAGCTAAAAACTTTGAAGAAAATATTCAAGTAAATGTCATTAAGTGGCAATTGTTATGTTTCAGGATGCAGCAAGAAGAAGTTTTAGATCTTAATGAGTCAATTCTTATAATACCTGACTTTTTAAATTCTGGAGTTATTTGGAATGGCCCTAATATTTATATATAGGTTCACTTTTTTAAATGAATGTGTCATGGTATAAGTGAGATGACTTTGATTTCATTTAAGTGAAATTTGAATATCTGGTAATACTGAATCAGTTTCTTCTCTAAAAATTGGAAATTTTGTGGATATAATTTTAATACATTAAATCAAATTACATTCTTATCAGTAAGTTTGGCTTCATTTGACTATGCATTATTTTGGTTTTTTACCTTTGGCCTGTATGTAAGAGAACTACATAAGGATACTCCTAAATCAGAGTTCTCCTAAAGTGTTTTGCTTTGCTTCTTCCCAAATATCACTAGATCACAAATATAGGCTACCTTCAGACATTCCTTGCATTTATTTTTAGATTTTTCTTTACCCAGATCTTCCCTATAGAGTGGTATGGGGTATTATGCAGACTTTTCCATCTTTAAGAGAACAGAAATCTTCAGAGATGAGGCATCTTTGTAGTAGTAATAGTGGGGGCGATGGGGAAGTATTTTTGCTAAATATACTTCAAGACCTGTTCTCAACTTTTCATAAAAAGGGATCATATTGGATACCTTGTTTTTAAGTGTAATAAGTAATTGTATCTTTTTCATGATTGTTCATGAAAATATTCGATCAAAATTAAAATGAGATTTAAAAATGTCAGCAGGGAAAATGCAAAAATGACAAGATTTGGTTCTTTGAAAGTATTTGCACGTGGTGAGGAGAACAGATCTATAAAACATGTAACAGTATAGTTAGGAAGTGTGTTACTAAAGGCGTATGTGCGGCGTATTGTAAGCATGTGGATGACAGTGGTTTAACGTAATATTGGGTAGTTTGCGCAGCCTTCTTCAGCGCTCTGCTCTGGCTACACATTAGTAGTATGACCTGAGAAGCTTTAAAAACAACTCAGACCAAGTGAAACCATTTGTGGAAATGGGGCTCATTGTCTATTTTCAAAAAGTCTCATACATTATGCTGATGAAGACACATGGTTTGGTTGGGGAGCCCTGGCCTGAGGGCCCATTGAGGACCCGTAATGCCCCGGTGACCTCAAACCATCCAGCAGCGTGTCCAGGAAGAAGAGCTGACGTGGTAGCACGGAAAACCTAATTTTCATTTGGAGCTTTCGTGAAGCTTCTAAGAAGGCACACATCCCTGAATTTTAGAAGATGGATAGAAATCTAACAGCCGGGTGGAAAATAACATTTTACAGAGGCCCGGGGAGAGTGAAATGTCCTGGAGTCTACTAGGAAGACCTGTCCTGTGTGTGCTGTAGCAGGAGACGAGGCTAACACGAGTCAGGCCTTGAACGTTAAGGGCCTGAACGCTCGTGGGGTGAGCTTGGAAGGAACTGTGACGAGGGAGCGTGGTAGGCTGTCCGTACTGACGGGACCGGAACAGGTTGGGATTCTGGGGGCTCCTCTCTGGGGCCTGCAGGATAGACTGTCCATCACCGGTACCCTGCCTCGCCCACCCTGGGGCACGACCCAGCATTACTGAAACACGGGTGGCTCAGGACTTGCATGTTAGCCCTTCAGGTGATCTCCAGGCCCTGCTCCTCGCCCCACCCGTGGTCCTGTCTTGTTTCTCCATTGCCTGTAAAGTTCCTACACTACTGGATTCGACCTCGGAGTCTGCCTTCACATCCTCTTGGATCCATGCCTCAGAATCCTGCTGGGCTCCCTCCACACCTGGGGACTTTGTCTTGGGTCAGAGCACTGGAACACCCGCTTGTCTGGACAGGGTCAAAGACGGAAGTCTGCGAACTCAGGCAGAGACTGAGAGTCCATGTGGGTCTGTAGACCAACATTTTCTAGAACTTTGAGTGATATGGCCTAGCCCTCTCCCTCTCTTTTTATGGAAAACATAGTATGCTTTAATAGCTATTTTTCCATTTGTTACTGGATATATGATGCAGCATTTGTTAACTGTGGTCTGATGGGGCATCTGGATTAGGGTGTTCTTTCATCATAGTCCTATTGTTTTAGGCTTTCAATATGTGGCATTCCCTGTCCTCAAGGAACAACATTTTGGGACAGAGAAGGGTGGGGGAGAAATCAGGCATTCTGTTTTGTACACGCTGAAAATACTGAATGTCCATGTGGAAATGGCAGGTGGTGGAGTATGCAAATCTGAAATTCCAATGAGTCGTCAGGGTTGGGCATACAGATTTGGAATCATTTAGAGAAAGTTAGTATTTGAAGCCTGGGGACACCATGAGATCATTTTAGGAGAGTCTGGAGATCAGGAAGATACAGGATCCAGGACAGAGTCCCATGGACACCAGGATTTAGAGGCTGCACAAAAGGGACAGAGCCAGTGAGGTAGGAGAAAAACCAGAGTGTGGCATCAGGGAAGCCAAGAGGAGACATGTCAGAGGAGGGTGTTTATGCCACATGCTGCTCAGAGGTCGGGCAAGGTGACAGAGCAGTGATCCTTGAGTCTGTCACGGTACAAGGCACTCTTGACCGTCCTGGAGTCCGTGAAGAGTAGAACCAGGAAGGTAAGAAAACAGAATTAACAGGAAAATCTCTAGGGGATCAACCAGTAGCAAAGAACAATATACATTCAAGGAATCCCTTCTATATAATACTTTGAATCATTTTATTAAATTTGTTGGGTGCTTACCATGTGCCGAGCTCATAGCATCAGACTTTCTTTTTTTTTCCTTTGACTTTTAGAAATGAGTGGCCCAGAAAATGTATCACCTGTTTCTTTTGGTAGACGGTTACACCAACTTCTCTGTTTTTATAATTCACTTTTAGAAAAAGCAATTTGAAAAGGCTGAGGAGAAGGGATTGACACATTCTCACAAAGAGTACCCGGTGATATTTAATGCTTTGAGCTGATTATCAAGTTCATAATATCCTAAATCCTCTTTGCTTTAGACTATAAAAAAATTTCCATTTACCCTAATCATGTTAGAGCAGGGCCAGCTGATCGTTATCTTAGTAAGATTTTCCTTCTGTAATGGCTGGCACTGATTGATTCTGGCTATTTGTTACAAACTTCTAGAAAGGCCTTTATGATGGTTCACTGTTTAAAATGATGTCATTTTCTATTTGTGAGTGTTTCCATGATTCTGATGCAAAGCTCTCCAGATTAATAAGGCTTACATTTCAGTCTGAATCCTCATCAGAGGGTTGTGACTTTGTATACGGTTTGGTGCCAAGAGCAGCAATAGTGTTTGAAAAATATAGATAGGTTCTCCGCCCTGTTTTGAGAAAGGAGATGCTACCATGATTGTTGTACTAAGTTAGATCCCTGGAAAAATACTGCAGTGATTTAAAAAACCACCTCACTCTGTGTATTTTGAGCAGCTCCGCCTTTTACCCTTCTCAGGTAGGTCAGCCCTCTCTTTCCATGCTGCCTCAGTGGAGCCCAGGGCCAACTGATGAGCCTCAAAGTCCTCAGACACAATAGGTTCAAAATGCCATTTTTCTCATCCCCCATATGGTTCTCCTTCCGTTTGTGTTCAGCCTTCTGACTCATAACCGTCAGTCCTTTTCTGTCTTCCAGCCCAGTTACCTGCCCTGCTGTTTCTCCACAATACTGCATCATCTCTTTCATTTCCATGGGCATCGCCGTAGCTCAAGACATCAGTACCTCCCCTATGGGCATGGTGGTCATCTCTCAACTGCTTCCCCCTTCCATCCCTACATATTTTTGTTGCCAGTTCAATATTATTGGAGCATCATCCAGTTCTCATCATGACCCAACTTTGAATAGAAAAAAAGTGCCTCCTGTCTGTCAACAGAATGAAGTTCATACCTCTTAGTGTTCCATCTGGCCCACCTGCCTGGCTCCTTACATACTCCATCCCATATTCCATGTAAACTGAATCACTCCCTGTATTCCCTTGGATTTTAATTTTGTCTCAGGGTATTCTCCTCACTTGGGACTCCCCTTCTTCCTTCAAGACCCAAGAGAAATTCCACTTCCACAAATATTTCCCTGCTCCTGCCCCCAGTCTTTTTTCTTGAATATTGGGGGATGAGGAAAAAAGGGAAGAATTTACAATTACTTATCAGTACCCAAAGGCCTATTATATTTCTACTTTGTATTATATTTATATATAATAAATTCTTCTACTTCATTGTCATGGCTTGAGTACAGGGTATTAATCTTTGTGCCATTAATTTGACAGTATTGTTTAATGTGTTTCCTGTTGTGGGTACTTCTAGATAGTAAGTGACCAAAAGAATGGAAACTGAGTGTGTGACATTGGGAATGATGTGATGCAGTTAACTTGAATCCTGCACTCAGATTGCCTAGCCCCATATTAACTGTGTGACCTTGACCTGGGAAAATTGCTTAAAGCAATCTGTGCTTCAGATTTCCCATCGCTGGAATGGGATAAAGTTATGACCTATCCCATAGGGTTGCTCTGTGGCTTAAATGCCATCGTATTTATAAAAACATGTAGGACAGTCCCTTACATGTAGTAGGTGCTGTGTAAATATAGTCTTAGCCTCGGTGAGGCAAGAGTTCTCATCCGCTCTGACAAAGTTCCTTAATGTTCCTGATACTGTGTTAACCTAATGCTAAACTCTCTCAATTTCAGCCTTATTTAATTATTAATGTGAATGTATACTCAGCTATTTTATTGAGGTGAGTATAGTTAGTAAGTAGTTGCTTGAAAGTATTATTAGTTCATTACTTTTGTAATTCATTACTTTTATCTCCCAGGAGATAAAATGTTAATATCAAATGAAATAGGAAAGATTTCATGATGATTAAAAAATTTGCCATCTACCATTTTAGAGAATATGCATACATTGTCTTCAGGCCACTGAAGTCCCATGGTTTTTATGTTTGAGGCTAAATTCTTAGGTTCTGGGTTTTGAACATTTTGATTGATTATTTAATATAGTTTAGTTCACATATAATAATTTTATATCTAATTAACTTATTCATCTTTTCCCTACTTTTTAGGATTCAAGTGAAAGTGTGGTTTGGGAAATACACTTTTCCCCCCACTTCTATTGAAAAATAATCGACCCATATCTCTATATAAGTTTAAAACGTACAGCATGACAGTTTGATTTACTTAGGTTGTAAAGTGATTACCACATGGGTTTAGGAGCCTCCATCTTCTCATGTACGTGCAATAAAGAACACAATTACTTCCTTGTGATGAGAACTCTTTTAACAACTTTTCCCATCTATTCTGCAGCATCAGCGTATCCTCAGGCTGCATATTACATCCCTGGTGCTTATTTATCTTCAGCCTGGAAGTTTGGACTTTGTGGCCACCTTCCTCCATTTTTCCCTCACTTTTCCCTGCCTGCCTTTGGTAACCACAAGTCTGATCCCTTTCTGGGAGTTTTGTTTTTTTTTCAACTATGAAAAAAAATGTTTTTTAGATTATACACATAAGTGAGATCATACAGTATTTATCTTTCTTTGCCTTATTCTACTTAGCATAATGCCTCCAAGGTCCATACTTACTGTCACAAATGATAGGATTTCCTCTTTTTATGGGTGAATAGTATCCCAGTGTATATATGCACCACAATTTCTTTATCCATTCATCATCAGTGGACATTTATGTTGTTTCCATGTCCTGGCTGTTGTAAATTATGAACATGGGGGTGCAGATAATCTTTTCAAATTTGTGTTTTCATTTCCTTTGGATATATTCCCTGAAGTAGAATTGCTGACCATATGGTGGTTCTATCTTTAATTTTTTGAGGATCTTCCATACTGTTTTCCATAGTGACTGCACCAATTTATAGTCCCCCCAACAGTGCACACAGGTTTCCTTTTCTCCACATTCACGCCAACATTTGTTATCTCTTGTCATTTTGATGATGACCACTGTATAGGAGTAAGGTGATATTTTTGTAGTTTTAATTCGCATTTCCTTAATGACTTGTGAAGTTGAGCACCTTTTCATATCTATTCAAGTCCTTTGTTCATTTTTAAAATACGGGATTTTTTTTTTTTTTTGCTTTTGGTTTATATGAATTCTTTATATATTTTGCGTATTAACCTCTGAACAGTTGTGTATTTTGAAAATATTTCTTCATTCCATAGATTTTCTTTTCAGTTTGCTGATGGTTTCTTTTGCTGAGCAGAAGCTTTTTAGTGTGATATATATAGTTCTACTTGTTTATGTTTGATTTAGTTGCTTTTCCAAAAAAAATCATTACTAAGACCCAGGTCAAGGAGCTTTTATTTCTGTGTTTTCTACTAGGATTTTCATGGTTTCAGGTCTTATATTTAAGTCTTTAACCCACCTTGAGTTAAATTTTGTGAGGGGTGTAAGATATAGGTCTAGTTTCATTCTCTTACACGTGAATATCTAATTATTCTAGCGTCATTTATTAAAGAGATTGTCTCTTCTCCATTGAGTGTTCTTGACTCCCTTGTCAAATATTATTTTTTTATTTTTAAAGATTTTATTTATGTATTCACAAAAGACACAGTGAGAGAGGCAGAGACACAGGCAGAGGGAGAAGCAGGCTCCATGCAGGGAGCCCGATGCAGGACTCAGTCCTGGGTCTCCAGGGTCACGCCCTGGGCTGACGGCGGCGCTAAACTGCTGGGCCCCCCAGGCTGCCCTCTCTTGTCAAATAGTAGTTGAATGTACATAGTTGGGTTTATTTCTGGGTTCTCACATCTGTTCCATGTGTCTTTGTGTATGTTATGATAATACCATACTGTTTGTGGATACTATAGCTCTATAGTATAGCTTGAAATCAGGAAGTGTGATGGCTCCTGCTTCTGTTATTTATCAGGATTTCTTTGACTTTTCTGGGTCTTTTGTGGTTCCATATACATTTCACGTGTTTTTTCTACTTCTGTAAAAAATAAATGCCATTGTAATTTTATAGGGTCTTCCAGTCCATGAACACGGGATACCTTTCCATTTATATGTTTTCTTGATTTCTTTTATCTATCAATGCCTTGTAGTTTTCAGAGTAGTGATCTTTCACCTTTTTAGTAAAATTTTTGCCTAAACATTTTATTGTTTTTGATGCTATTGTTAATGGCGTATTATTTCTTTTTCAGAAAATTTATTGTTAGTGTATAGACATGCTACTGGTTTCTGTATACTAATTTTGTATCCTATAATTACTGAATTCATTGATTAGATCTAAAAGTTTTTGTTTGCGTCATCAGGATTTTCTGAACATGAACCATTTTCTCTATAAATAGACCATAATACTTCTTTGTAGTTCTGATACCTTTTATTTTTCTTGCATGGTTGCTCTAGCTAGGACTTTTAGTATTATCTTGAATAGTGATGCTGAGCGTAGGCACTCTTGTGTTGTTATTCCTGATCTTAGAAAGCTTTTAACCTTTCACCACTGAGAGTGATGTTAGCTGTGGGCTGGTTTATTATATTGAGATAAGTATGTTCCATCTTCCTTCTGGAAAATGCATTTTTAAGACTGTTAGAATTGGGACGCCTGGGTAGCTCAGCGGTTGAGCATCTGCCTTTGGCTCAGGGTGTGACTCCGGGGTCCTGGAATCGAGTCCCACATCAGGCTCCCGCAGGGAGCCTGCTTCTCCCTCTGTGTCTCTTCCTCTCTCTGTGTATCTCATGAATAAATAAATAAAATATTTAAAATAAAAAAAATACGTTAGAATTGTTCTACAAGGATTGTGGCCAAACTGCAATTTCTGAGTCAGGTTTTTTTAATATATAATCTGGAGTATATAATAAGGGAATTCTTTAAATACTCTGCCTCTAGCAGATGTAATGTTACCTGAACATCATATATGCAGTGTGTTTCCCTTGAGGGTATGGGAATAACTTCATTTTCTTATTCCTGTTGTTGCACGAAACTACAAAAAGTTTGTTACAGTGTTGTTGGCTCATTTTCTTGATCAAGAAAAAAAAAGGGAGGGATCGGATTTCATTTTTCTGAGGGAGATTGACTCACAGAAGATGCGTCAGCTTGGAGGGGTTGTTAGGGTCAAAGGACTTTTTAATTCTTTAGATTTAGATTAAAACTGAGACCAGTTATGTGAATTCCACCATTGGAGGTGGATTTGTTTTACTCTTCTTCAATGGGGTAGGGTGAACTGACAAAGATCATATACTGCAATTTGAAGTAGAGGTCATAAATAATCTGAAGTTTAGCAATAAAAGGAAACTATAAAAGATCATCAGATAGTACCTGCTTTATTATTAAAGGATTGGGTAGATAATTTCAGATTGAGATTGATCGAGACAATAAAGGTAAGTTAAGAATGTTCTAGGCAAAAGAAACACAAGCAAAATGCATGACTGGGAAAATGTAACATCTTTGTAAACATTAAACAAAACTAATTTGTATGAATATGGAATTATCCAAGACAATGGAATAAAATTTCGGAGGTCCTGAATACTAGGCTAAGGTGCTCAGGTATCATTCCTTTTATTCGTATTCACATGCTAATTTAATCCCTCATCTCCTTTCTTTTTCTTTTCCTCCCTCCCTTCTCTGAGATTGTAGCCTGATCTAGGGTAGTAGGAATGATATGTAGAAGTAGGGAGCCTTGCTGAAGAGAGGATGATAAAGAACAGGTTCACTTTTAGCTTGAGGGCATTGTGGGTACCTGAAAGGAAAGGCCTTGCCTTCAGTTGGAGAGCTGGAACTCAAGAGGAAGACTAGTGGTATGTATGGACTTATGACACTGTTTTGAGAAATAGCTGGAGATATTCTGATGTCCAGAATAGCCAAGGGTGTGTGTGTGTGTGTGTGTGTGTGTGTGTGTGTGTGTGTGTTTAGGCATGTGGAGTGGGGAGGCAGCACAGAAAACAGAGCAGAGATCATCAGAGCTAGTAGGGTAGAGTTAGGCTCTATTTTTATGATAAAGTGTGGTTCGAGTAATAAAGTAGAGAATTAACACAACTTACTGATGAAGTAAATGTAACACTTAAAGCTTTTGATCAGTGGTTTTACGTTCTCTTGCAAAATCCATATATATTTGGTCCAACACTGGGCCACTAGAAAGCTATATGATATTGGGTTGGTTGGAGTGTTCTTTTGCAGTCAGTGTTAGGTTTGTGCCAGTTACTTCTCATGATATATTATCTGTAAATAACTAGATTTATAGATAATATAAATACAGTGGACCAGCATATCAATTAATCTCAGGGAAAACACCAAGTTTATATAACAAATCCTAGTCTATTTTCATTTTTCATACTAAAGAATAAAGATGAATATTACAAGAAAATAACAGGATATAATGTGTTTGAAAAGAGGTATGCCATAATTGGAGTATGATATCAGAGAAAAAACTAATTTCTTCAGTGGGAGAAAGGAGGACATAATTGAGTAGGGTCAGCACATATGAAGGCGTCATTATGGAAAAACAGCTATTAATTCCTTTTTTTAGTGATTTGACAATGTTAATACAGTTATCCTGGTTCTAGAGAATAGATTAATGAGAGAGGGTAATGATGCTAAACAGTGCTGTGAAAAGTGCTTTTTATAAATGATCTTTTTTTTTAAGATATGAGCAAATTTAATGAATTCAAGTATTTGATATTTGTAGTTTTTAAAGCATTGGAAGAATGATATCACAAGTTAAATGGAGGTGTTGGGTGAAACTTAGTAAAGTTATTTTTATGCTGTTTAAAATTTTCATAGCTGTGAGAAGGTTGGGGTCTACACAGGCTTTGGGTCTTACAGAGGGAAATTTGTTGATCCCTGTGGCCTCATGGAGTTTGTTTCCAATGAAATGAGAGGAATGTGTCAAGGAAAGTCTAGCGTTGGAGATTTGCCAGTGAAGACCAGTAGACTGCTGCATCAGGTCAGCATTTTCTCTACTCTAAGTCCATTTTTTTTTTTTTTTAGTATTTCCATTTTTGCAAATCCATCCTGTTGCCAACCAGCCAGGAAACACGTCTTCTATCGCTAAGTTCTTTTTTTTTTTTTTTTAAGATTTTATTTATTTATTCATGATAGAGAGAGAGAGAGAGAGAGAGAGAGAGAGAGAGGCAGAGATACAGGCAGAGGGAGAAGCAGGCTCCATGCAGGGAGCCTGACGTGGGATTCGATCCCGGGTCTCCAGGATCGCACCCTGGGCCAAAGGCAGGCGCCAAACTGCTGTGCCACCCAGGGATCCCTATCGCTAAGTTCTTACAGCACTTGATCAGTAGCTTTCTTGTGGCAATTATATCCTGTTTTGTGTACTGTTTTCACTATTTTTGATATACAGTATGAACTCCTGGAATGTCCCTACTTTTGTTGTAGCTACTGAAGAGCCTTCACAGTGATTGCTGTGTGGTAGGTGTAAGAAAGAATAAATAGAGTAACTGTGGACCATTGCCAACACTGTTAAGAGCCTAAGTGTCCCTTTACAAAGATTTAATGAATCTCTGTAAGGGGTAAACTTGATGATGTGCAGGTCTGAGGTGACCTCCTTCCATGGTTTATGTTTTAAGAGACCCATAGCCTCTTCTAGAAGAAATAGAGGCTTCTTGAAAGTTTCCCTATAGCAGGTTCTTTACCTCTTTCGAGTTAGGGAGTTGGCACTCCTTTGAGCTATGAAATTCAAACCATTCCTCAAAGGAAAAAATGCGTAACTCTACAAAATGTTGCTCACAACTTGAGTGATTCAGACTCCCAAAGGTCCAGGTTAAGAATTCCCTAGCCTAGAGAATTTTAAATGTGGAAACCATATAATCCTTGTGTAAAGAACAGGAGGAAAATAAAAGTATGTTACTGTATTAAATATTTGTCAAGACAGTGAAATATTTTCATCATTGAAGTGGCCATTGATTTTTGAATATGGTAATCAATTTTGAAGTGGTAATTTAAATTTATAATTTTCAATTGATAATTGAAAATCCTTTGCGTAATAGATACTAGAGGAATTGCAGAGAATAAAGATACCTTTGGGCACCTGTTATGGTCCTGGCCATTGATTGATTCTTTTTAAAAAGACCTGAAAAGTATTCTGTGACAGAGGATTCTGAATATGGAAACAATACTTTTTTTGTAATGAACAGAAGGAAAATAAAAGTACATTTTCTGTACTAAATACTTGCCAGTTCAGAAAAATACCTTGGTAATTGAAGCAGTAATTTATTTTGAAGTGGTAATTGATATTGATAATTTTCCATTGATAATTAAAAACTCTCTATGTAATAGGTACTAGGGGCATTGCAGAGAATAAAGATACATTTGGGCATCTGTTATGGTCAGGGTTGAATGACTCTCTTTATAAGACCTGGAAAATATTCTAATCCAGGAAAGGACATCTGTGAGGTAAGTAATATATTGTCACAAAGTGTTGAAATCAAGAATTAAAAGAAAATGAAATTAAAAATGAAGTTGTCCTCATAGAGTGATGCTTGTGTCCGGACCCTGCCATGAACTCTAGAGTCCACTTATCCCATTTTCTTTATCTTATAACCCAAATCAAGTACTGGAGACAGATGTGTTACCCAGCATTTTAAAATCTGATGTCTCACATCTATAAACCATCTGTATAAGCTTTTCTTCTTTTCTTTTCTCTTTCTTCCTTCCTTCCTTCCTTCCTTCCTTCCTTCCTTCCTTCCTTCCTTCCTTCCAAGGGAGGTGGAGAAACTGGTGTAAAAACCCAAGTTTTCTGGAGAGTTCAGAAAAGAAAAAGCATTATTTTCACCATAATCTTATGTACAGCTGTTCTTATGGAAAGAGGTATGCTTGAAGTGGTCAGGAAAACCCTCCACCACAAAAAAAGTAGAGCCCTGCCTGAGACATCAGAGTACCTGAATTCTATTCAACTTAAATAATGTGATCTAGGCTTCACATGACTGTGGATTGGTTGGATATGGGCTGTGAGGGATAAGAAAGGTTCAAGATGACACCTAGGTTTTGGTCTTGGGCAGCTGGGTTGAATAGATATGCTATTTATAGGACATGGCATTATTCATGGAAGGAATGATTGGGGAGCTAGAAGTCAGGATTGCATTTTGGGGCTTGTTAATTTTCATGGAAATTAAAACAGTGATAAGCAGTTGGAAATGTAACTCAACATTTTGTGAAGGGTTGGAGCTATAGATGCATTGTCAATGAGTAGATGCTGTTTGTGGCCATGTACTTTGAAGAAATCACCCCTGTGGTAACATGTGGATTAAAAGTTCGAGGCCCCCATCCAATATTTACAAACGTTAACCTCCCATGGGTGCACATCTCCAGTTTCACAATGGAAATTAGAAGAAAATCCATTTGCCTTATTAGAATTTATTTTTAAACATTGTGAAAAGCAGTACATTATTAATAAAACTAACCAACTGAGGGTTGGCTGAAGGGAGGTGGATGTGGTTATAAAAGAGCAATATAGAGTATTGAAACTGCACTGTTGGGGGCACCTGGGTGGCTCAGTTGGTTGGGTGTCCCACTCTTGGTTTAGGCATGGGTCATGACCTCAAGGTCCCGCGTCGTTGGGCTTCGTGCTCAGTGGGGAGTGTGCCTGATGACTCTCTCCCTCTGTCCCTCCCCTCACTCACGTATGCTCACGCTCACCTCTTTGACGATAGTGGTGAATATATGAATTTAGATAAATGATAGGTTAATACCAATGAGTAAGCATAAAACCGAGAAAATCTGGGTAAGATGGCTAATTATATCCAAGTCTGTATCCTGGTTGTGATCTAATAGGACAGCTTTTGTAAGATGCTGCCATTGGAGGAGACTAGCAGTGTATAACGGGCACGATTCCTTATAACTGCACGTGAAACTAATTGCCATTGACACATCACCTTTTAAGGAAATGAAATCATCTTAAGCTTTCAGTTAATTAAAAAAAAGTAATAAATGCTCAGGAAAATAAGGGGTGCCTGGGTGGTATCATGGATTAAGTGTCTACTCTTGGTTTTGGCTCAGGTGGTGATGCTCAGGGTCCTGACATTGAGCCCTGTGTCCAGCTATGTGCTCAGAGGAATCCGATAGAGATTCTCTCTCCCTCTTCTTCTTCCTCTACTGCTTATTTATGTACACACATAGTCTCTCTAAAATAATAAATAAATCCCCCCAAAATAAATGAAACATTAATATTTTTACATGTTAAAAAAAAAGTTAACTGATTTACTTCTTTCAATTCTATCTAGTGTTACATGACAGAAAGATAAAAGAAATTCGTTGTCTTTACTATATTAGCTCTTCCTTTTTTTTGTAATGTGTTTGGAAGTATGCAGTTCTGGTTTCACAGAATGACACCAGTAGTCACCAAAATTAGTAAGCTTTTAATCTCTGACAATTTTAAGAGAAGGCTATTAAAAGGTCATGTGGTAGAGCGATGCTCTGTTTTTCTCTGCCTACATTTTTTCAGACAAATGCAGTTAGGGTATTAATATTTTTTAGAAGTAGTAGAAAACTGTCTCTTATAAAGAAAATACTTGCAAAACCCAGGAGCAAGTCAAATAATTTCACTCAAAATTAAGAGCTGTTAATACAAAGATAGAAATATCTGAAGATGTTAAATAGAATTTTGTGAAGTTTGAAGAACTATGACCTTTTATTTGAAGATGTTAAATATTATTCCTTGGTGAAATTAGAACTCTTTACTTGCAAGTAACCATTTTAATTTTTCTGTGGAAAGATATTTATCAGAATTTAAGCAAATATGAGAACATATTCCATATTCCATTTGAAATAATGTAGTTACAAGCTCTTACACATAATTTTTGCTTTTAGGACCTTGATTTCAGTTTCCTAGAGCAGACACGCTACACATTTTTTAACCATTTTGTTAGTTTTTAGTGTAAATCATTTGACTTTGGGCACAATGAAGAGAAACTTTGTTTCTTTGACTTTGCATCCTATTAATGAAATTGCATTTGTTCTATAGATGACATAGAAAATTATTTACCAGCAATTTAGTTTAAGAAAATTTTGGCTGGAGGCAGCTGGATAGCTTAGTTGGTTAAACATCTGCCTTGGGCTCAGGTCTTGAACCCAGGGTCCCAGGATGGAGCCCTCTCCCCACCCCCTCGCTCATGCATGCTACTAGCTCACCCTCAAATCTTTTTTTAAAAAAATCTTTACTATTTTTAAACTTGTTTTGAAATGAATTTAATTTCTTAAATCTACCTGGAAACATTTTTCTAGGAAGATAACAGCAGATCTGTTTCTTTAATGAGTAATATCAGACTTCCTATGTCCCTCTAAGCTGTTGTTTGTGCTGGAGACATAGTGTTCTTTCTAAAATCCCATTTAAAAATTTTCCAGGAATCCCTGTGGTTGAGGAACCGACTCCAGACTCTCCAACATGGCTGTGAAGAGTGTTTATGAAGTAGCTAGCCTCTTTCCAGCCCCACTTCCCATGAACCTTCCCCTGCCCCCCAGTATCCATCATTTTCACAACTATTAACCTCACCTCCAAACTCTTGGTGCTCTCTTACTGGAACATCTTCCCCTTTTCTTGACTCTCTATATGCGTCCTGACAACAGCATCCTGTTGACCTGCGTTGACCCTACTCATCTTTTTCAGGCATTTTTTTTTTTTTTAAAGCTGCTTTAAGGAATGTAATCTGGTCAGTTTGTAGTTCTTCAGCAAATAGAAAAGTCAATCCTTATTCTCCTGTGTGTTCAATGTTGTATTCAATACTAATCCAGGCTTCAGGTGGACCTGAAGTTGTATGGTGTGTTCCAGGTTTCTAAATGATGGAAGTAGGAAAGGAGAAGCAATTAAAGTCGAGAGGAGTGTCTGTAGCTCACCCAGTGCCTCTCACTGGCTCATAGGACTGCCTCGAATTAGCACATTTTATAATGAACTAACACAGGAAATGGATTGTGGATAATTAGGGAAAAAGGGAATCATGAGGAAAAGTTTAAAGAAACTGTATAAGAAAAGGATTATTTCACTGGATAAGTGAAAGTCATTTTCCATGTAAATAACTTTAAAATTGATGATTCACATTTTTCTTGCTTTCAGTCAAATTTAGCACAGGAGAATGGAATTCTAATGTGGTGCCAATCTGTAAGAGAGTGGAAGAGTTTCTTGGCTTTGTGAGTCTATTGATACTGGAATGAGGAGAATATGAAGATTTAAATGGTTGGAAGTTCTTATCTGTCAATCAAATGGTAGCTTCACGGTTTAGCACCAACTTGTTATAAAAATGAAGGGAATATTTTTTTTTGAAGGGATTATTTTTTGAAAGGACAAAGAAGTAAAGCATGACTCAGTATCTCACCACTCTGGAAATTTGAAAGCACAAAATAAGATATTTATCTCTAGAACTACTTAGGACTGACCTTCACAAAGACAGAAGGATGGGCTGAATAAGCTTAAGGACAATTTAATGTAATTTCAATGAAACAAGGACTTCCTGGTTTAGAGTTGTTGTGGACAGGTTGGACAAGAAATTATCATAATTAGATTTTGGGTAAACTGAGCAATTAACCTTAGCAATTTAATAACTTCTTTTGTGAACAAAACCAAAATGAAAAGTGCCTAAGAAATTTAACTGGACTGCCAATCTAATTAAATGCCATTCTGTGTTCTCAATAGGTAGCTGAGAGAATTTATTAAAAACAAAAATTGAGTCCTTAAGTCTTTGCTTTAATCTGTAGGTCACTGTCATTAAGTAATCACATATGTGTTATTTCTTTCTTAAAGCTGGATAATGCAGATGAACAAGCAGCCCAGATCAGAAGGGAACTTGATGGTCGTTTGCAATTGGCAGAGAAAATGGCAAAGGTAAATTATTAACTTTGACAAACTGTATCTCTTTTCTTTTTACTCCTATTTCTGTGAGCTGAAAAAGTTCTGTATAGATGGTATCAGTTTATCATCTTCTCTGTGTGCATACTTATTAGGCCCAAATATCTGAGTGCATAGTATGTAAATGGAGCATATTACCTGTTTTACATATCCTTCCTGATACACAGGACATGTTTAAATTCAGTAACTTAGTAGATTATTATGAAAGCAATGCCTAAATTTCGCAAAAGACCAGATTTAGAAGAATTTTAATACTGTGCTTAATGTAACCTAATCAGGGAAGTGAAACATTGTCCGTGCAAAATCAGAGTCCAAGATATTGAACATGGTGCTTGGCATGTTGTGGAGTCAACTAATATCTGAATGGGTGAAAAATCTAACTTGAAGTTTGTAGTAAAAGAGTCTCACAGGTAGTGTGTTCAATATGATTTTATTCATGCAGTTGCTGTGTTTCTATGTAACAGGAGTAAGTTCAAACAAAAACCATTAATTTCTTTTTAATACTTAAGATTTCTTAGAGGATAAGAAACTTCAGCATCATTCTTTAGTAAATTGATGTATTAATTTATTAATAGTAAAAGAAAACTTAGTTTTTCCTAATAGATCTGTAATACGGTGTTTTGTTTTTCCTTTTTTCCCTTCTGCTAATCAAAACTTTGAATATTTGGAGATAAACTCTTCCTTTAGCATCCTCCATCTTTTCAAAGAATCCTCCCTATTGAGTTTTCTTCATTTCTTTAAGATTTAGGTATAATGTGCTCAGTAAAACCTACAGATATTTAGTTTACAGCTCAGTGAGTGAATGTGTACATGATCCGTGTTAACCACCTCCCAAATCAAGATAGTGGACTTTTCCAGCACTTGAGAAGAAGATACATCCCATGCTGATTTTAACAAGTGAAATGTTTTTGTTTTTGCAAAGAAAAGTACATTTATGAATAATGTGTAAGAGTTAAGAATGCTAATTCTGTGTTATCTAAAAGTCTATTAAAAAGTAGGGAAATTGTTGAGAAGTTGGAGATAAACAGGGAAGTTGAGAAAATTAAGACAATTTGGGTAGCAGAAGTGACAGTAAGTTGTAAGAACCAAGCCAGAGACAGACTACAGGGAGTCTCCACATGTTTGAAAACATAGGATGCTGTAAATAGGGGCTAAAGAGGTGCATTCATACAAAGGACAGTGGTTAAAAGGGCAACATGCCTCGTTACTATCCTCGGGATATCTGGAGAGGTAATACATCATTTTGAAGACTCAAATGTCTAGTTCATAGGATGGAAATCAAGAAGGTGAAGGCTATTTGGAAGCTTTAGAGAGAAAAACCCCCAAAACCTTTAGCTGAATTGGAAAACTGGCTGGAAAGCCATTAGCTTTTCTTGAAGACCTGAAACTGGGGTGTTCCAGACTCTGCAGGGCAGGACTCTGGACCTGTGATCCACATTTGTAGATTGCCTCGGTGTATGTAGATATGGGTACACTGAGCCTGTGCATATGGTCATGAGTTGGATTTGCTTCTCTAGGGGCCTGGCTGGAGATGTGATGCTTTAGAATGAAGTGTAGATCAATTTCTAGAGGGGTATGAAACAGGAGGGAGAGCCTTGTGTATCTCATGTTTATGCTTGGGAGGAGAATGTGGGTTTATAACCTCGGGGCTTAAAGGGAGAGGGTCAGTGAGCACCCACAGAGATAGCACCCACTGGTTTCATTACAGACATTGATACGTTTAAAAAAGTGTAGAGAGAGCAGTGAAGCCAATGGAATTGGAAGGAGAAAAAGCCACCAAAAATAAGATGCCTTTAGTTAATGTTTAATTGCTTTCTGATTCAATTTCACCAATTGTAAGCCACCGTCATAAAATATTCATAAAGCTAATTGGAATTTACTGACCTTGTTGCATTGTATTTCTACAATGATCTTACGAACCCAGAAGTGGAGATGAGAACAATGAGTTCATTGTATAGATGAGGAGACTGAGATTTAGGGAAGATTACTGACTTGAAGATTACGGAACTAATAATATCGTGGAGGCTGGCCTCAAACCCTGGTCTTTGACTCCAGAGCCTTCAGTCTGATAAATCCAGAAGTATGGTCCATTAACAATCATTGGTGATCGGTAACCCCTCCTACCATACTTCACAGCACGATATAACAACAACAAAACCCCAGGGCAGAAATCTATTTCAAAGGATAGAAATACTGGCTTTAATGCTTTTGCCATGCCATAATTATTAGAAAGTAGCAGGAAAAATGTGGACTGGGCCGGAAAAACCTGTAGGCAAATCCATGACTGCTGTTTCCTAGATATAGAGCATTAGGCAAGTTTATTTAACTTTCTGAAGCCTGAATTTTTCTATCCATAAATTCATGAGGTAAGTGCTTATTGAAGGCCTCCTAAAATAACCAGGCAACGTAACGTGGTAGGCACCTGGGATTCATCCAGACAAACGTGTAGTTGTCTTGGGCTAAAGCCTGACAAACATACTCCTGCCATGCCCTGGTGCAGCTTGCATTTGAAGAGCCCCACGATAAGCAGTAAGTGTTCGTGTAACTGAGTTATGGAGGAGATCATTTGCTATTGGGAGAATAAAGGCAAGGTGAACCGGGAGTGTAGGAGAAGGGGAGGGTGCTCAGCACGGCCAGGTAAGTGCTCAGGGTAGGCCAGTTCCTGGCGGCACTGTCTTGAACGTTACACCAGAAGAAACTTGAATCATCTCTGACTCCTTCTTTTTCTCGTGCCTCATGATAAATTTATTAGGAGATCCATTTGCATCTGCCTTCAAAGTATTTCTAGAATCTGACAGCTGTCCCCATCCTCCACCTACCAATCTGGCCCAGGCTTCATCTACTGGAATATTAGGAGCACTTAAAAAGGGACTAGATTTGAATACTGAGAATTTTTTTGTAGAGCAAACATTTTCATGTGTATGATGTCTTAGGGCCTCTAATGAGCGAGTAAATTAGAACATTTAAACCCTGGTGTATAAGAAAGACTCACAGTTAAACTAGAGAATAACCCACTTCTGATTCTGTTCTAATTTAAAAGATTAAATTCAACATGTATGGTTGCCTGAAGTACAGTTGATTTTTGTTTCCAAGAGAGAAACGACATAAGCCGGCTAAATAAAGTTGATAAAATACTATTAATAAACCTCAGAGCTTTAAAACAGAGTTATCTCTCTTTTCCCCCAAAGAGAAAAAAAAATCAAGGAGAGTGTATTTCTTGAAAAGTTGGAAAATGTTGATAAGACAGTCAATTTTGGTGACTGTCTCCTCCTTGAAAAATGATAGTGAATGATGTGTTTTTAACTAAAAGCTAATAAAAATTGGGTTTTTGCTAATGCTAAGTTTTCCATAAGATGACACCTTAAAAATTTGAGAAAAAGAAAATTGGCCATCCAGAGTTTCAAACATGATTTTCTTTTGCTTTGCTAAAGTAAAATTTTTTAAAAGGGAAAATTATGAATCCTGCAAATACGAAATGAACACACAGTAATTTCATTCAGTGCATAATGAATGAGCAAACCAGTTACATGTTAAAACTAATGCAAGGAGTATATATCAAAAGTGATGTTTTTAGGCAAAGTTAAAATAAGATTCATGGATGAGATCTAAAAGTGGTCAATTTCTTGGGCAGCCCAGGTGGCTCAGCAGTTTAGCACCGCCTTCAGCCCAGGGCCTGATCCTGGAGACCCGGGATCGTGTCCCACGTTGGGCTCCTGCATGGAGCCTGCTTCTCCCTCTGCCTATGTCTCTGCCTCTCTCTCTCTCTCTGTCTCTCATGAATGAATAAATAAAATCTTTTAAAGAATAAAAAATAAAATAAAAATAAAAGTGGTCAATTTCCAACAAGGTTTTAAACTCAGGCACACATGAATCTCTTCCAGACAAAATTCTGTAAGGTAATGCATAAGCTCACCGTCTTGGACCTTAAACCAATAAATAGTAAGTTACTAAGTGTATTTCCTCAGATGACCTTTGGATGCCCTTTGCCCCTGTAGGGCATAGAAAGGACCCGGCCTTCACCTGTTTGCCTTATTTCTGAGTTTTGGATACTTCTCATAACAGCTTTTAAAGTCAGTGCATACATAGAAAAATCTTTTTTTTTTTTAAGATTTTATTTATTTATTCATGAGAGACGCACACAGAGAGAGAGAGACAGGGAGAGAGACACAGGCAGAGGGAGAAATAGGCTCCGTGCAGGGAGCTGATGCAGGACTTGATCCCGGGACCCTGGGATCACGCCCTGAGCCAAAGGCAGGTGCTCAACCGCTGAGCCCCCCAGGGATCCCTAAAAATCTTTTTACGGCTTATTCTGCTTGTTTTTTTTCCCTCCTTTTCTCTGTACTGAGAAACCATTCCAGAACATTCCCTCATAGTCGAGGTATTCTGTAACTGAATAGTTGAATATATTTCCTCACTCTTCTAGAATGTTGCTTCAAACTATACAAGAATGTTAAAAGGATACTTAAGAATCTTCCTTAAGAAAGTTAAGTATGCCCAGGGCATGACCCCGGGGTCCTGGGATCGAGTCCTGCATCGGGCTCCCTGCAGGGAGCCTGCTTCTCCCTCTGCCTGTGTCTCTGCCTCTCTCTGTGTCTCTTATGAATAAATAATAAAATGCTAAAAAAAATATGAATGTGGTTACTTAATTACTGTGTGACAATAAATATGCAATTTTAATATTGATTATATGCAAATTACGTTAAAAGAAATAGATGACAGTTATGTTTGGGTGAAGAGGAAAAACAGGTGGCCTGAGGCTCTGGGAGTGATCTGCGAAGCGGTGCCAGATGTTGCTCTCCATCCCCTGGGCAAATGGTGCAAGCGAGTCAGGCTGGGTGCAGGCTGACGAGAGCAGCACGGATGGGTTCTGGTCCCAGGATGGGGATCCCTCAGGCTACGCTTCGGATGACGTCCAGGGAGCTGGAAAGGCACAGAGCTTTCTAGAGCAGTACGCCACCGCCACCGGCGGAAAGGTGGCTGCTCGCATTCCCAGCCAGCCTTGTACGGTTGTCGCCACGTCACGTCGTACTTCGTAGAGCTGTCACCTGTTTTTAAGGGAAGAGCTGAGGCCAGGTTGTCAAAGATTAAGAAGGAGCCAATAGTGAGAGGAAGCCTCCTTTTGCTGTTTGTAGGAATATAAATGGGTGTCCTCTTCTCGAAGGGCAGTTTGGCCATATATGCCGATCTTTTAAAATACAAGTATTTGGAATGTCCTTTTCATTGAGTGAAAGAAGCTGACATCTGATTGCAGAGATCTAAGGATCAAATGGCAGTGCTCACTTAACGCAAAAAGGAAATTAGTCATCTAAATTTCTAGTTATTCTTTATGTGCAACTTTATTCATAAATTGGCCTTTTGTATTAAATTTAAAGTTTTCTAAATCTTTACTAGAAAACTGATTTTATAGTCATAAGGGGTCTGGTCATATTTGTGTGATGTGAAAATAAATTTTAGAAATATCATTATATGGCTATTATGTGGTTTTTAATTTGAATGCTTATAAAAAGGGATATTCTCTTAACAATACATATCTGAGGTAAGAAAGATGAATAAAATGTTTGTTTCCTAATAGGTACCACAGTGTATGCTGAACATTTTTCTTACCGACCAGTTTACCCCAAGCATTTCAAAGTTAACAGTGGCTAATTAAGATGTATCTAGACCCCGAATTTTCTTCCATGTAGGTTTTCAGTTTTTCCTTAACAAGTACATTATCAAAAATAAAGTTAATGTGAAAATGTTACTCAATTTGTACCATAATTATTTTGAAAAAGATATAAGGTACTCTTAGAAATAATCAAAATTACCGAAGCCTGATGACTTTAAAGCTTGGAGACTCAAGTATTGGGTAGACACATTTATATTGAGCATCACAATTTCTAAGACAGCAGACTTACACATTGTATAACCTTCTATGATAGAATTGAAATATGACTTTTGTAACATTGTTATTTTAAAATTTGTTTTCAAGGAAAGAAACTTCCCCAAGTTTATAGCAAAAGAAATGGAGAGTATGTATATAGAAGAGTTGCGGTCTTCGGTGAATCTGCTAATGGCCAACTTGGAAAGTCTTCCAGTTTCAAAAGGTGGTCCAGAATTTAAATTACAAAAGTTAAAGCGTTCACAGAATTCTGCATTTTTGGACATAGGCGATGAGAATGAGATTCAGCTGTCGAAGTCGGACGTGGTGCTGTCATTCACCTTAGAGGTAAGTGACTTCACCCCACGCCTCTGACAGCATAAACGGGACTGCAAAGTAAGCTGTGCTGACCTTCGTGGTAACGTTTTGAATTTAAAAGCAGTGTGATCTATTTTGAAGGAGTCATATTATTCTTCATTTGCTAGACAATCAGGTTGTGAATGCAAATCAATGCAAATTGTGCTTTAAACATAATAGCAGTTCTAGGATTAAAAAATAAGTTTTGAGACAAGTTGTCTTTATGCCCACTGGGCTGATGTAAGTTCATGGATAAAGTAAGCACCAGAGCACATCGGGTGGAGCCAGGAGTTAGACACATAATTGAATGCTCTGTGATTTGGGAATTGCTTTCAGGCTTTTGGTTTGCTTTGTTTTCAATCTGCCTCACCTATGGTGTTTTTCTAGAATCGAATCACACCGGCTAGCTTTGCAACACGATATTGGGTGCAGATAGATGATAGGACAGTTCTTCCTTTCCAGGATGTTCAGTCTCCTGATAGCTACAGTACCTACTATGAAGAACAGGAACCAATGTCAGGCGTTTAGAATTGTGATCCCGAAGACGGCAGAGTTTTATCCTTCGTATGCAGGTCATTCACTGGGAAGCAGATGTTGATGCAGACTCGTACCACAGCCCCCGTTGAGGTTTTCCATGGCACTGTTTTCTCGTTGCTAATGTTTGTGTTTGGGCTGATCCCTGTATGTGGTTATGCCTTTATACATAGCACAACACATACTTGCCACATCAAGCTTAAATTTACAGCACTCTCAAAACCTAAAGCTTGCAATTCCTTCCTTGCATTGTTAAATCTTCCTTTGCTGGAACCCACTACTGCTATTTAAATTTGTAGGTGGACCGAGGAAAGTACATGGAGTCTCAGGAGGTACCATCTTAAATTTCTTTGTTGATACTTGTTACTCTTGGCTTGCTTATTAGTTTGTGGCAGAAAAAGCAAATGTGTGCTTTGCTTCTTTCCTGAGCTTACTCAACTCAAAGATAAATTCAGACCTAAGGATAAGCCAGCTGCCTTCTCTTTCTTAACTGCCAGGCTAATGATTTCTTTGTAGTTTAATAGATTAAATTTACTTTGAGAGTTGGAAATAGGTTTTCATCTGACTCAAGACTCTTTTCTGGGGTTTCCTACTGATTTTACCATTACTGGGTTTCTCCTCAATCTCTTCAATACCTTAAGGAGATATTTAATGGGAAACTACACAGTATCTTACCTGTACAATTGTCTTCTCTTTCCTGTCTGTTTTCCTACTCACCAAGATATAAAGTGCCACATTGCTTTTCTTTTCCTCTTAAGGCTTTGTACAAAATATAATCAGTTACTTGATTATAGTGTAATTTGTAATGCAGATTATTTTTTTATCATGTGTAAACCTATCATGCAGAACTGGAAATCATTCAGAACACCTTCTCTTTTCTCTATTTAAAAATTCTTAAACAAAAGTTGTAAATAGCTGGCTTTTATGAACTCCCTTCCCTTTTGAAAATAAAATCATGCTTGTAAAACTGTGAATTATTCCATACTTTATTGCCAGTATATTAAACAGGGCTGCTCAGTTAACAATAAAATCATGTTAAGGGGAGAATAGGAATTAAACCTCCATTTTGCATGGCCTGAGGAGCTGCCTGTTTATAACCCTGTTTTGATGGTCCTCTGTTGCCCTGTCTATATAAGGCAGATATTTTCCTTGCACAGCATCTCAGAGATGTTTTCCACGATGTACCCCAGGATTATGAATAGGAGTGTGTGTCCAACAGCAAAATGAAGTCATACCTGGTGCAGCCTACACAGTGTTCACCTGTGGACACGGGGGAGGATAGATTAGGGCCCCGCCATCCCCAGGGCCTCCGATCTCCACCCCGTTAAACCCAGTAATTACCCCTGGCCAGTTATCCGAGCCTTGCTCCTCAACCTCAGAAAGTTCTGAAGGCAAGCAGTTAATCCAGTTTTAGGGTCTCACGTTTCATCAGCCAGGCTTAGACTGCATCCAATGGGTAAAGTTTCTTAAGAAGTGATGTCTAAGGAGTACGTGCAGATCTGAAAAACTGCTGAACTTTATCACCTCTTTATGACTGCCACGGACTGCTCTCTCCTCTCTCTGTACCGTTTGTTCTCTTGTCTGGCTGAATTTTTGCCACAGCTCTTTACCACTTAACACATAATTCAGTTGTTATGTTTATTGTTCACTACCTGGTGCATTCTATTAACATGTAAGCTACAGGAAGTTAAGGTCTCGTCTTGTTTACTGAGGTATCACAAGAGCCTAAAACACTGCCTGGCATAGTTGACTTGATAAATATTGATTGAACTGGGAACTTTGATATCCAAAAAGCAGCAGTTACAAAAAAGAAAAAGGCAGCAATTACTTTTAGGTCTCTCTATTCAGGAAGCCTTCAGAGGGAATAGTAAGGCAAGAGGGAAGCTAACCCACAGAACCGTAAGCCATCCAACGGTACATTAAGTATTCAAGAGAGGAGGACGACGGCTGTTAATCTATGAAGCTGAGTGTGCATGTTGTAGGAGAAGTAGTGTCACTGGCACGAGTGTAGTTGATTTTCAGTTTTCATTGGCATTAGGCTGGCAGACAACTTCTTTGTCTGGCAGTACGAGGTCTCCAAATACCGCCTAGCTTCGTTTTCTCAAACCTGCAGGTGGCCGAGCGCTGTGTAACTCAGGATGATGCTGCGTGCAGAAGTATGCTACCAAGATTTGTATTTTGTACACGCCTCCCTTCTTTCTGCTTCTATAATAACTCTGTATATTTTGTCTTTATTATATCCGTCACAGAGAGATTGGGGAAGACAAGATGGAATTCAGACTGGTTTTATTTTCCATGGTTCCATAATCAAGTTTTGTGGGGGAATTGGTCGAAGCCATTGCCTAAATTAGGTCAGCTGATGGTCCATGGAATTCTGGGCTGTCTTTGTCATTAATGATTGAGACTAGCTGCATTTTTTAAAAATTCCTTTTGGAAATCAGATCTGTAGAATTTTGTTGTTTTATTTATATGTATGGATTCAGAACAGAAGTTAACTTCCTTTGAAAGTGGCAGTTCTGCAGAATAAAACATTCCCAGCACAGATGGGAGTATTGTTTTTTGGAACAGAAAACTGTTTCACAAGTTGTGTGTTTCAGGAGGTCCTGTTTACAGTAGCTTGTGGTGGAGGTGACAGGAATAGTGGTAAGCAGATGCTTCCCTTCTTCTCCCTTGCACTTTGACTGTTGAGCACACGATAGGAAGAGATGCAGTGCAAGTAACATGTTCCCAAATAGGAACCAAAAGATCTCTACATTTATTATGTGTACACAGTTCTGTTGCTTCGTATGTTTCAAGTGACCTTAAAAGATTTTATTAAGAAGTCATTTGGGGGGATCCCTGGGTGGCACAGCGGTTTGGCGCCTGCCTTTGGCCCAGGGCGCGATCCTGGAGACCCGGGATCGAGTCCCACATCAGGCTCCCAGTGCATGGAGCCTGCTTCTCCCTCTGCCTGTGTCTCTGCCTCTCTCTCTCTCTCTGTGACTATCATAAACAAATAAAAAAATAAAAAAAATAAAAGAAGTCATTTGGGTCAGACGCCTGGGTGGCTCAGTGGTTGAGCATCTGCTTTTGGCTCAGGTCGTGACCTCAGGGTCCTGGGATCAAGTCCCACGTCGGGCTCCCTGCAGGGAGCCTGCTTCTCCCTCTGCCTGGGTCTCTGCCTCTCTCTCTCTCTCTCTCTGTGTCTCTCATGAATAAATAAATAAAATTTTTAAAAAGAAAAATTTGGGTCATGTTGCTAAGTAAGTCCATGTGGAATCCATTTTTCATTGATATGGTTGATGTATTTCATTTGCCTCAGCTTTTGCTTCATTTTATTTGTATAAGGATTTAATGAGTTTCAAAATGACTAACAAGTTTTATTTATTTATTTATTTATTTATTTATTTATTTATTTATTTACAAGTTGATTTATTAAGACTATATATCTCCTTTTACTTACCCTCCACAAAACCAAGTGCTTTTCTCTAACTTCCTTGAGTGTATTAGAGCAGCGAGGAGAGGTGTTACTGTTCTCCATTTGTTCTTACTCTCTTTTCTGTTAGGTCCTTTTCTTAACTCATACCCTGGTATGCATCTCAGTGCAATAAAATGACAGAAATCTTGCTTCAGGCAGGAAAATGGTTCTGGGGTTGGCATTTCTTTTTTTGGTGATTAGTTTCTCATTTTTAAGGAAAAATAGCCGTTTGTATTTACGAGCATAGCCCTTCTGTTGTGCTGAAGAGTGGAAGGCAGAGTGGTTTTGAGATGGCTTCTCTGAGACCTTTGGCCTCAAGATTCATATCACGACTTAGTGAAAAGTGTAGTGACTCTGATAATGTATTACGTGATCAATACATAATGATATGATGATATTTCTAATGGCTGTTTTGGTAGCTGCATAGCGTGAATGCTGTTAGCCTTGTTTGTGCAAGTATACCATGAGATCAGTGAAGACGTGAATGAGCGTGTTATAAAAATGCCATTGAATATATTTCATGAGTTTCAAGAACTTAGGAATGAAGATGCAAGTTTTGATTGGGAAAAAAATTACAAAAAGTACTTAATAAAACTTGTTTATGTGTACACCCAATGAAAATATTAGGTTACAGTATTTTAAAATCAATAGCTATTTATATGAATGTGAAAAGCCCACTTGAAAAATATTTGTTTACCATTTTTCCAGGAGTTTATAGAAACCATATCAGTCTTTCTACCCATTCTTGGTGCACTACACTGAGTTAGCATGTACCTTTAGTGGATGGAAATGTCATTTTTTTTTCCTTGCCAAGTTAGTGGTAAGATATTCATTGGCAAATCCTATTTTCCATATTTCATAATAAGATACACATTTTCTATAATATTTTATAAATATTGTCATCTAAAGTAAGTAACTGCAGAAAATTCTGATGATGTCACATACTGTTGACCACGAGTTGTGATGATGATGTGCACCATTCATAAATAGTGTTTCATTTAATGTGAAACCAACCTGCACTGCTTTTAGCACATTCACCCCATTTTCATGGGTGAATCTACTTTACTTCTGCTTGACCTTTAAGGATCTGCATTTACACCTCGATTCAGTAGGGCTTACATTTAGAGATTTCAGCCTTACTTTCATAAGCTGGCAGGAGATATTCCTTCAATACTATACTTCCTCAAAGTGCTATTTCCTCTGCCTACGTGAATGCAGGTAGATCCTATGGAAGATAAGATATCATCGGTGTCACCAGATAATTTTACCCATTAGTGATTCTTTTTTTTTCTTTTTTAAATATGGAACGCTTCACGAATTTACATGTCATCCTTGCGCAGGGGCCATGCTAATCTTCTCTGTATCGTTCCAATTTTAGTATATGTGCTGCCGAAACGAGCACCCCATTAGTGATTCTAATTGTAGTCAGTGTCACTATGTTTCTAGATGGTTAAAGACGGCCAATCTGATGCATCATCTCAATTCTTTTTGTATCTTTAGATTGTCATAATGGAAGTGCAAGGTTTGAAGTCCGTTGCTCCCAATCGAATTGTCTACTGTACGATGGAAGTGGAAGGAGGAGAAAAACTGCAGACGGACCAGGCCGAAGCCTCAAGGCCACAGTAAGCCACTTGAAAAAAATGTTTTCCCCTTCCAAAGAAATGTGTTTATTTATCTGAAGCATTGTTTGGTCGTATGCTCCGAGACAGTTACCTGTTAGCTCTGTCTGAACCACTTAGAATCATGGTGCGTCTTTCTAGATAAGGGTGCTGTCTTAGAGCCGTTGCGGAGCCCTGTGTCATGCAAACAGAAAATCTAACCTGCAGACGAGAAGCGAATAATGAAGCAGGTAAATGTAAATCATTGGAAAGGAAAGCATGGTTATCCTGGGTTATTTAAAGGTGATGCTTGATCCAATTTCGTCCTCTAGAATTGTAACCTGGTAGTTTTTCCGCTTCCTTGTGTTGCCCACGACCATAAAACACCGAAGACGTGGGGGTGGGTACCGTCTCACACAGTGTCTTACAACACGTAGGGAATAGACTTGAGTTAGGGAACCAGTAATCAGAGAAGCTAAAGCTGTTCTTTTCTTGCAGTTTTAGGTTTCAAATTCTGGGATGAGTTTAATTAAGTTTGGAAGATGTTCTTTGTAACTGATGGATACTTGGGAAACATCACTGTGTCTGGTAGAAATAACCAGGCTCGTCTGAGGAATTTGAGTGACAAGTTTCCTGATTTTCCTTTTTTTCTACACTGCCTTTAGAAAAGGTTTTTTTTTTTTTTTCCTTCCCGTTCCTCAAGAGTTAGGATTTTTGTCTTGTCACAACATGATGATGTGGCCTGTTCATTCAGGAAACGTCCCTTCAGATCCTGGCTAGGCGCTGGTTAGATAGAGCTGAATAGAAACTTTCCTTTTCCTTAGGGCTGGCACTAGTTTGAGGTGGGGACACAGTAGTGTTACAGGACAGATGTGCACAGAGTATTAGGAGATGGAGAAGCAGCACATTGAAACCTTTCTCCCTGCCTTACACAAAGCCCTACAGGCCTGCCCCTCACCAGCCTCTCCTTATCCCTGGGACCTCATCTAGCCTCGCCCTTTCCCTGGTCAGTTGCTGGACTTCATGCCATTCCTCTTGCTTTTCCCACCTTCCAGTGTATCTTTGTGTGGTTGGATTCTTGGTATTAGACATTTCTCCAAAGAAGACCTGCACATGGCCAACAGACGCATGAAAAAATGCTCACTGTCACTCATCAGGGAAATACAAATCAAAACCACAAGGAGATGCCACCCCTCACTGGTCAGAATGGCTAAAATGAGGGAACAGCACATGCTGGGGAGGATGCAGAAAAAGGGGATCCCTCTTACACTGTGGGTGGGAATGCATACGGGTGTAGCCACTCTGGAAAACAGTGTGGACTTTCCTCAAGAAGTTAAAAATAGGTGTGTGTGTGTGTGTGTGTGTGTGTGTGTGTGTGTGTGGACAATGGAATATTACTCAGCCATCAAAAAGAATGAAATATTGCTATTTGCAGTAATATGGGTGGAACTAGAGTGTATTTTGCTAAGCAAAATAAGGCAGTGAAAAACAAATACGATATGATTTCACTCATGTGGAATATAAGAAAACAGATGAACACGGGAAAGGAAGGAAATCTAAAATAAGATAAAAACAGGGAAACCATAAAGATTCTTAACTATAGGGAACAAACAGGGTTGCAGGAGGGGAAGTGGGGGGTGGGGTTGGGGTAACTGGGTGATGGGATGAGCACTGGGTGTTATATGTAAGTGATGAGTCACTAAACTCTACCTTGAAACTAATAGTACACTGTAGGTTAACTAACTGGACTTTAAATTAAAAAAATCTTGACTTGGGGCACGTGGATGGCTCAGTCAGTTAAGCACCTGACTCTTGATTCCAGCACAGGGCTGGGTCTCAGAGTTCAAGGTGCACTGGTCTGCACACTGGGCTTGGAGCCTATTTTAAAAAAAATCTTAAGCCTCACTTGCTGAGAGCCTCTTTGAGGTGACCCAATATGGAGCAGAATCTTTCTGGCTCATTCTAATCTTCAGACTAATGTGTTTATTATCTGTTCATTTATATTTCCCTCTTGAGAAAGGGACAGATATCTTGTCCTCCTTGATCTTCTCACACCGTCTAGGCTGTCAGAATTGACTCAGTTGCTTGCACTTATTTTTATGGCTTAGTCACAGTAAATATTGAAGGGTGTGGGCTTCACTCCTTCAGGCAAACAGAGCTGAGTTACGGTGTGACAAGGAAGGGAAAATAATGAAAACAAACAGCCCTGTCAAGAGAGTCTTTAAACCTACGAGGAGGCTGTGAGGCAGAAGGAAATCGATGGGGGATATTTTTGGTGGGGTGTATGGAGTCCAGAGAGAGGTTTGGGTTTTTGTTCTAAGGGTCAGTTCTGTTAGTCTGCAGTAGTATGTTCACAGAGTTGTGCAACAGCAATTTCAGAGCCTATTCATCTCCCCAATAAGAAACAACTGTACCCCTTACCTGTCAGCCTCAGAGCACCTGTCCTGACCAACTACTGACGGATGTCTGTCTCTCTAGAGTTGTCTGCTGGGCATTTCAGGTAAATAGAATCATGTCATATGTGCTCTTTTGTGACTGGCTTTTCCCCTAACCTGGTGTTTCGTGGCTCCTCCATCTCTGGCATGTATCAGAACGTCTTTCCTTCTCGTGGCCAAATCTTAGTCCAGTGTACGTCTATGCTGCGTTTTCTTTATCCTTTCATTTAGATTGAGGACACGTGCATTGTGTCCACCTTGTGGCTACTGTGAAGAATGCTGCAACTAACGTACAAATATCTGTGGGAGTCCCTGTTTTCAGTTGTTTTACGCATATATGTGCCTATATATATATATATATATGGAATTGCTGGGTCACCTGCAACAATAATTGCATGTTTAGATTTTTGAGCATCCACCAAACTGCAATAAAATCATTACACCATGTTATTTTCCTATCAACAACGTATACGAATTTCAGTCTCTTCACATTCACACCAATGCTTAGTATTTGCCCTATGCAGTCATTCTAGTAGAGAAGAAATAGTATCTCATTGTGATCTGATTTACGCTTCCCTCCTGACTAATGATGTTGGACATATTTTCATCTGCTATAGCAGCTATTTGTAGATCTTCTTTAAAAAAAAAAGACTTAAATAAAGTCTTCTCCTTTTTTATTGAGTTGTCCTTTAAGTTGTAAGAGCTATTTATATATCCTAGGTGTTATATTCTTATATATGACTTACAAATATCTTCCCCCATTGTGTGGATTATCTTTTTATTTTCTTAATATTGTCTTTTGATATTATTCAATTTATCTACTTTGTTGTTGTTGCTTATACTCTTGGTACTGAGGCGAAGAATCTAGTGCCCAGTCCAAGGTCACAAAAATTTAGCCCCATGTTTTCTCCTAAGATGTTCATAGTTTTATATCTTTAATTTAGGTCATTAATCCATCCTAAAAGTTTATTTATTTTGAGAAAGTGCACGCATGTGTGCACATGTGGGGAGGGCAGAGGAAGACGGAGAGAGCATCTCAAGCAGACTCTGCACTGAGCCAAGAGCCCTGTGTGGGGTGCAATCTCATGACCCTGAGATCACAACCTGAGTGGAAACCAAGAGTCAGCTGCTTATCCTACTGAGCCAGCCAGGCGCCCCTCATTAATCTACTTTTACGTTGATTTTTATTTGTGGTTGAATGTAAGGGTTCAGTTTCCTTTTTTTGCATGTAATAGTTCAGTTGTTTAGTTCTTCAGTTGAAGAAACTATTGCTTTCCCATTAAATGTTCTTGGCAGCCTTTTGGAAATGAACTTACCATGGATAGACGGGTTTGTTTCTGGATCTGAATTGTAGGGCATTCACATCCTTATGCTAGCACCACGTTATTTTGATTGCCGTTGCCTTGTATGCAGTGGGTTTCTGTTTCTGTGTTGGCCTCGTATGACATTTTAAAACCACGAGTATATGTTTTCTGGCTATGTTCTTTTTCAAGATTATTTTGGCTATTCTGAATTTCCATGTGACCTTTAGGATAATTTTTTTTCCATTTCTACAAAGACTTTGCAAATATTTCCAGCTGGGATTTTGGTAGAGATTGTGTTGAATCTGGTCAATGTGGGGAGTACTGCCATCTTAATGAACAATGTCAGGTCTTCCTATGCATGAACATAGAGTGTCTCTCTGGTTTTTGGACCTTTGTTTCTTTTAATAGTCTGTAGTTTTCAAAGTGTAAGTTTTGCACTTCTGTGGTTAAATTTATTCCTAGCATTTTATTATTTTTGATGCTATTAGAAATGAAATCGGTTTCCTGAGTTATTTTGGATTAAGTACATAAAGATGACTCTTTAACTATTGGCTTTATGTGCTACACCCTTGTTGAACTTGTTTATTCTAATGGGTGTTTTTTTATTGGATTTTTAGATGTCTGTTTATATAAGATCATGTCACTTGCAAGGAGTGATAATTGTATTTCTTTTTGCCCGATCTGGATGCCTTTTATTTCATTTTTTTTGCCTAATTGCCCTGACTGGTTCCTCCACTGCAGTGGTGGGTAGATGTGGCAGGAGTAGGCATCCTTACATTCCCCCTGATTTTAGGAGGAAAGCGCACATCTTCCATGGTTAAGTAAAATGCTAGCTCTGCATATTTTTTGGAGATGCCTGTTACCAAAGTGAGAAAGTTCCTTTCTATTTGTAGCTTCTTTAAAGTGTTTTTGTCATGAAAAGATGTTGAATTTTGTTAAATGCTTTCTCTTTATCTGTGGAGATGAACATACAGGTTTTACTTTTTATCCTGTTGACGTGATACATTACCTAATTTTTAGGTGTCAAACCAACCTTGCATTGCTGTCATGATTTGCACCTAGTCAGGATGTATGATTCCTATTTGTTACTACATTCAGTTCTCCAGTATTTTCTTAAGGACTTTGGCATCTCTTTAAGAAATAGTGGTCTATAATATCTTTTTTGGTGACCTGGTTTTATATTGGCCTCATAGTATGAGTTTGGAAGTAGTCTTCCCTTCATTTTTTTTTTTTTTTTTTTAGTGGGGTGGGGGAAGTATGAAGAATTGGTATGAATTCCTTAAATGTTTGGTAGAATTTACCGGTAAAGCCATCTAGGGCTGGGCTTTTCTTTGTGGGTAATTCTCCATTACTGATTGAATATCTTTATTTCTTGTAGATCTATTCATATTATCTCTTCTTGTCAGTTTTGGTATTTGGTGTCTTTCTAGTAATTTGTCCATTTCATTCAAATTACCTAATTTATTGATATTGCAGTTGTTTATAGTGTTCATTTATAGTGTTTCATTTCCATAAAATACTCCCTCTTTTCTAAAATGAATTCAGTGAATTCTAGTCATTTGAATCTTTTGTCTTTTTCTTAGTCCATCTAGCTAAAAAAATTTCCTGATTTTAAAAAAAACCAACTTTTGTTCTGTTGATTGATTTTTTTTTATTGTTTCATTAATTTCCAAGTAAATCTAAAACCTAGCAAGATAAATTCCTTTAGTCATTAAGTCTCAAGAATACTCTTCTTTGGTACCATGCTTTGTCTTTTGGACCCACTAAGGCAGTGACCACATCTGTGTGGTTCTGCTGGATGGGTACTTACCCCTGTACTCCTGGTGGCTTCCATCTGGCATGTTGAAACCAAGCAGTGGCCCCATCCACAAGGCTCTGCTAGGCAGAAGTCTAAGCCTTTGAAACGGAGGTGGAGATAGTCCTATGTGCCCCTGCCATACTCCCCCAAACCCCCACAGGCTTGTTGCACTAGAGTCCTGTGCTGGGGTTGGCAGCCATAATGATCTCTGAATCACCTTTGTAGTCATTCCACCCTTGTCTTGAAGGCAAGAATATGTTCACAGCTGAATCTCTGGTCTAATTTTGTAGGAATTGAGGAAATGAAGCCTTCCTTCATTTCTTTCCATCTCCTTTGGTTCAAAGCAGTAGGGTTCCTGCTGGGATGGTTGGATAGCTGCACTTACTACCTGATTAAATGGCTGGTCAGCCGCACCTTTAGGAGTGCTAATGAAATGCTTTTTCATTTTTTGTGATATGAACAGGCTGAGACTTGGTAATTTATGATGTGGTAACTTTTGCATAACAATTGTTTTTAATTCATTTTCTCATTGCATTTTACTGTAAGTGGTTGGGAGCAACCAAGCTGCTCCTTCAACACTTTGCTAGGACATTTCCTCAGGTCAGTCCCCAGTTTCATTGAATGGAAGTCCTACATTTTAAAAAACACTAGAACATGAAAATAATTCAGCCAGGTTCTGTGCCACTGATAACAAATATCATCTTTCTTACAGTTTCCAATAACATGTTGCTCATTTCCACTGAGAACACATCAAAATAGTCTTTACCATCTGTATTTTTACAAACATTCTGTTCATAATTATTATGTAGTCTCTGAGAAGATGGAAGCTTCCTCTATAGCTCTCTTTTCTTTGATTCTTCACCAGAATCTACTTTAGAGTCCCTTCATTGTGATACTGGCTCTTTCTGGCATGCACCTCAAAATTAATTCAACCCCAAACCTGCCTCTACATGTTTAGATATTTGTTATAGCAGCACCACACTTTTCAGTTTGGGTTGCTACAATAAAAATACCATAGATTGGATGGTTCAAACAGCAAACATTTATTTTTCATAGTTCTGGAGCTATAAGTTTGAGATCAGGGCATCAGCAGAGTCAGATTCTTGGTGAGGGCCCTCTTCCTGGTTTACACATGGCTAAGTTTTCACTGTGCCCACACATAGTGGAGGGACAGGCCACCACCTCCCCACCTCCATGACCTCATTCAAGCTCCCTAACTCCAAGCACCATCACACCGAGGATTAGTGGCCTCAACATATGAATTTGTAGGTTAGAGGGGGCATGAACACGAGGACAGTGATAGTCGATGAAATCTTGAGGGAGTGCAAATGCCCTAGGAATCTGAATACCATGTTATTTTTACAGAATCTATTTAAAAAGCTTTATTGAGGTATAATTTATACAGCATAAAATTCTTCCATTGTCAAGTAGATGGTTTTTAGCAAATTTATGCACTTGTACAGCTATCAACTTGTGCTGCTGTCAATTCAGTTTTAAGACCCATCACTTCCAAAAGTCCCTCATGCCTGTTTACAGTGTTCCAACTGCCAGTTCCAGGAAGCCACTCATCTACTTTCTAGTGCTATAGTTTTATTTTTTTCCTGGATGTTTCATATAAATGAAATCATGCACGATGTGGTCTTTTGTATCTGGCTTTTTTCATTTAGCATAATTTCTACAAAATTTATTTGATACTTAAATATTTGGTCTATCAAATGAATTAACTTTTATATCAGTAACTAACTTTTCACAAATAAATTTTCAGAAGATGTTTCTCATCTAATTTATGATGGATTCACAAAAAGGTTCTGATAATAGGCAACATCTAAGTGGACAATTGAAATGAATTAAAATACTTACAAGTTAGAAAATATTACCATAATCCTTCAGTATTCTTTTTGTTCTTACCACAAAGAAATTCAGCTAAATACCTTTTCTCTTTCCTTATGGACAGAGTTAACTGTAAAATGAATTAAATGATTTATATTTATTATTGTTTCCCAGGGGTAGATTACCTTAAAAACGTGTCTTCCGAATGCTGAACAACTGCAGCCTTTCAGCAGTGGTTACTTTTATCTTGAACTCCTCTTGCACAACAGGAAAGAGATTCATCTCCTCCATCATTATAGTGACTCATGCCTCAGACACGTTTTCTAAATTTTATAGCTTCAACAGTTTGTGTGGTATTGAAGATCAATTCGTCCTTCTGTCTGGTACTAATTAAAGTGCCTCATTTAGCCCATATTTCCAATAAACTTAATCAAGATTTCTAGCCTCTGCCTATTTCATTCCTGTAGTTCCTATTTCCTGCCAGCAATTAGGTGGAAACAGCATGTGAGGTTGGTGCATAACTCAGAATATAGAATCTGAGATCCAGAAAAGTGTGTTTAGAGACAAGTCTGATTTATAAAGAGTAGTAGTGAGTTAATCTTTTAAAGTTTTTATTTTGTAATGGAGGGAAGGGCATGTAGGTGAACTGTATGTACTCTGGTTATGTTGGAAACTACTGATGGATTTGTAAGTCATTGTCTCTTAGTGTCTCAGTGAGCCAGGGAAGGTTTTGTTCTGTATGAATAGAGGCACAGAAACATCGTCACTAGACTTGTACAGCTTTTTTACCATTTCCAGACATTTCATTACTTGATTTTTATCCCATACCTTTAATGGTACCACCTGAAAGAAAAGGGAACATGAGAAGAATGACGGTCATGTAGTCATCACAGATCTCCTGATAACATTGTGCCTGCAGATAATGACCATCCTGTGAGCGCCTGAACTCACAAGCATTAATAATATCCCATGGAGGGCAAGGATAGATCTTGGTACCACGGAGATGAAAGCAAAGAAATAGGTTGTTGGAAACAAATCAGGAAGTGGGAGGATGGGGAAATGGGGAGTTGCTCTTCAAGGCGTCTAACGTTTCAGTTATGCAGGATGAATAGTTGTGGAGACCTGCTGTGCAGTATTAGGCTTGCAGTGAACAATACTGTGCTGTCTACTTGAATGTTCAAGAGGGTAGGTCGCATGCTCTATGTTCTTAACACAATAACAAAAAAGATAAAGAGGGAAGTAGCGCTGCTTTGGGAGGGTTTTTTTGTTTTTGCCATACTGCTCTTTTATTAAAGATATTTAGGGTTGATTGGTATCTACTTCCTGCCCTCTGACAGTAATAAGGTAGAAAGGTAAGGAGCAATAAGAACTGATGAGTTGCATCATTAGAGAGATAACATGTCCAGATAGGAGGACAGAACATTCTTCAACCTCATAAAAATGAGGGAAATACAGGCTCTAGTACCTGTTTCTGGAAACTCGGAATTCTGAATCAGAATCATAATAATCTGCCAAACGATAGAAAAAAAAAAGCACAGCTGCAAATGAAAGGCTTATCAGAGTTACCAGGTGTGCTGGGACACGTGTTTGAGAGGCTAAACACGAACTGCATATATAACTAAAGCTAACCGTGCTTTCTGTAAAAGCATATTAGTTGTCATTTTAATTTAGTAATGTCTGGGTTGGGTTTGAAGCACACTTCACTAGCCTGCCACTCTTGCAGACCAGAGAGCAAATATGCTACATTTTTAAATCTAACAAAAAGTGTGCCTGTTTTTAATGAACCTAAAGGTAAAGACTTGGACGGGGTAAGTTTTAGTTTTCGTTTTTTCATTTCCATCTTTAAAAAGATGAGATTGCTTTACCTTATACGAATGAATTCAGCAGAAGTAACATTTCTCTAAGCTGATACTACTGGTGCAGAATAAAATGAAGCCAAAAGAGACAAACATTAGCCAAACACAGAAATTACATTCATTGAGAATTTATTTGGGAGTAAAGGAAGCTAATTTGGGGATCCTTGTAATTAGAGACATCTGAGTTAAAGGGAAAAGATGATAGATGAAGGTTCCAGATGCTGACAAAAGAGCCCTTGTGAGCTAAAATGGAAAATGACAGAGGGCCTGGGAGAAAGTTGGTATAATTATGATGATCAACATCTCTATGATTTTACAGTTTGTAAATCCACTTCCCTTTATGATCTGCGACTTTTTTCCAGAGCAACTTTTTGTAGTTTTCATTATTATTCCGTTTAATTTATGGTAACCAATGTGTTGAATGGGCTAAATTTGGCAGAATGTGAGTAGCAAACAACTTAGTTTTTATCCCTGTATTACTCTCAGACATACTCCAGGATTCGCCTTCCGTGTCTTTGAAGACGTCTTGGCAAAAATCGTAGCTGCTCTGGTCATTGTTAGGTATTAAGTCACATGTTCAGGTATCACAACTTTCAGATAGTTCTAAATCAACACTTAAGCCTCTTCCAAGCTTGTTCCTTTTCTTCCAGCCCATCCAGACACCTGTAGGAGGGGAAAGGTGGTGTTGTCTGGTCTTTTGCCTCCTCTTCTCCTGTCTGTCCGTACGCTTTTTCTACCACTAGTGAGTAGGGTTGAGGGAGGGAGAAGGGGAAAAAGTGAAGGGGCACGAGGTTTTCTGTGGAGGCGCTCTCTGTAAGTCCGCCAGTTACCAGACGCCTCTGTATGGCCTGTATCCACCTGACTGTTCCCCGGCGCCGTTCCCTGTGCTGCCGGGAACTTGTGACATCACGCTAGCCCTCCTGGAATGATGCATCCTGAGGCTGCCCTCTTCCTCTTTGCCTGAGCTGCTGGCTTCCTAACATCACCCACGCAGCCTCTTCCCACTTGCGTTGAATTTTCGAAGCGGATGATTCAAATAAGGAAATAAGGAAGAGGCTCCTTGAAGCCAGAGGCTGTCGAGGGCACCTCCTGGTTTCTGTCTGGCTCCAGCTGCAGTGATGTGGACCGAGTGCTCAGCAATCTGCAGAGGGTGCCCTTTAGAAGGTGAGAAATACGGGCTCCCAGGAGGTTTCGCAGAATGACACCAGGGCCGGCGCTGAGTGTAGTCAGCAGAATAGCCCGTCCTTGTTTCTGCATGCCAAGCTTCCATTTTTCTAAAAATTCCTTGGAAAAACCTACTCTAAGTAGCCACTTCTGCTTGTGTGTGCTGTCTGGCGACTAGAACTCAGAATCACTTCCCACTCTTGCTACCTGGGCTTTTTTGAGCTGGGGGACCTTCTGGGAAAACAAGACCATTTCTCCAGGGATGTAGAGGGACAAGTATCATTTTAATAGAATCACTGTGTGACTCCTTAGTTCGTAAGTACTCATTCCTAAGGCTCTTCCTTCTAGAAAAGAGCCCCCCATGCAAGTGCTTTCTCTGCTCCCTTTTCACAGACTCTGAGTTGGCCAGGGAAAGGCACCTCTCTCAGCCAACTTGTCTCGCCTTGATCTGGTCCTAGAGTGCAGATGCCTCCAGGTCACCATCCCAAAGGAAAATCCGAGATGTGTTAGTTTTGAGAAAGTGCTAGACAAATGATGTCATAAATCATCTGTAAATTACATGGCTTAGGGATCCCTGGGTGGCGCAGTGGTTTGGCGCCTGCCTTTGGCCCAGGGCGCGATCCTGGAGACCCGGGATTGAATCCCACGTGGGGCTCCCGGTGCGTGGAGCCTGCTTCTCCCTCTGCCTGTGTCTCTGCCTCTCTCTCTCTCTCTCTCTCTCTCTCTCTGTGACTATAATAAATAAATAAAAATTAAAAAAAAATTACATGGCTTACACCTCCTTGCTTTTGACAGAGATGAAGGATTTATTTTGAATTGCTAAACGATTCAAAAATAATTTTTGCTCGTCATTTTATTTGGTGACATTTAAATAGAAAATAAAGCAAGTTGATGGAAATTGCTATAATAATGTCTACTTTATTTCTGTATCCCTATAATAGGAAAACAGAAACCTGGCAATTGATCAATTGAGATTTATGCTGAACTCAATCTAGAATTTTTTTTTAAAGATTTTTATTTATTTATTCATGATAGACACACACAGAGAGAGAGAGAGAGAGCGAGGCAGAGACACAGGCAGAGGGAGAAGCAGGCACCATGCAGGGAGCCCAACGTGGGGCTCGATCCCAGGACTCCAGGATGACGCCCTGGGCTGAAGGCGGTGCTAAACCACTGAGCCACCTGGGCTGCCCTCAATCTAGAATTAAGTAGTAGTCACCTTAAAAGGTGACACATTAATTGGGGAAAAAAAGCACTATTTCATTAAGAGATGCATATAAAAAAACTTAATTTTTCTTATTTACTAGTAAGAATCACTTGTCCTTTTTATCTTGGATCTTTTGAATGCTGTGATAATAACCAAACTCAGAAGGAATTTTATTTCTTTAGTTTTTGATTTGGTTTTTGACAAATAACTATATATTTAAGGTGTAAAACATGATATTTTGGTATGTGTTGTGAAATGATTGTCACGATGAGACTAATTAACAGATCTGTCCCATCCCATAGTTATCTGTTGTGTATCTGTGATGAGATACTTGAGGTCTACTAAGACTTACTGTCTTAGCAAATTTCAGGATATAATATTATAAACTATAGGACTGTCACCATATTATAATTAGTTTTTGAGAACTTAATCATAAATAGCACATTGTACCCTTGGATTCGTATCTCCTCGTTTCTTCCACCCTCCAGCTTCTTTAACCTCCATTCTTGTGCTATTAGTATGCATTTGACTTTTCCATATACAAGTGAGACCGTGCAATATTTGTCTTTCCGTGTAGGGCTTATTTCACTTGACACGATACCTTCCAGGTTCATACATTTGTTGTTGCAAATGACAGGACTTCCTTCTGTTTTAAAGCTGCATGATGCTCCGTCGTATGTCTATACCACATTTTTTTTTAAATTTTATTTATTTATGATAGGCACACAGAGAGAGAGAGAGGCAGAGACACAGGCAGAGGGAGAAGCGGGCTCCATGCACCGGGAGCCCAACGTGGGATTCGATCCCGGGTCTCCAGGATCGTGCAATGGGCCAAAGGCAGGCGCTAATCCACTGCGCCACCCAGGGATCCCTATACCACATTTTCTTTAGCCATTCTTCTGTTGGTGAATGCTTAGGTTGTTCCATATTTTCACTACCGTGAATGATGCTGTAGTGAACGTAGGAATGCAGGTATCTCTTCAAGATGGTGATTTTATTTCCTTTAGATACATACCCACAAGTGCAATTGATGGATTATATGGTAGTTCTACTTTTAATTTTTTTGAGGAATCTCCGCACTGTTTTTTTTTTTAATTTTTATTTATCTATGATAGTCATACACAGAGAGAGAGAGAGAGGCAGAGACATAGGCAGAGGGAGAAGCAGGCTCCATGCACCAGGAGCCCGACGTGGGATTCGATCCCGGGTCTCCAGGATCGCGCCCTGGGCCAAAGGCAGGCGCCAAACCGCTGCGCCACCCAGGGATCCCTCCACACTGTTTTCCATAGGGGTTGTACCAATTTATGCTTTCACCAAAGTACAAATGTTTTCCACATCCTCACCAATACTTCTCTTTTGACTTTCTGATGATGGCCATCCTAACAGGCGTGAGGTAATATCTCATTGTTTTGATTTGCATTTCCCTGATGATGAGTGATGTTGAGCATCCCTTCATATACTTATTGGCCATTTGTATATTTTCTTTGAAAACAATGTCTGTTCAGCTCCTTTACCCATTTTTAGTAGGGTTATTTAATTTTCGCTATTATAGGAATTCCCTACATATTTTAGATAGTAAAATTTAATCAGATGTATGCTTTGCAGATATTCCAGAAGTTGCCTTTTCAGTTTGTTGATTATTTTCTTTGTTGTGCAAAAGCTTTTCAGTTTGATTTTTGCTTTCATTGCTTTTGATTTTGGTGTAATCCAAAAAATCCTTGCCAACACAGGATGCTTTTCCTCTGTGTTTCTTTTATGGTCTCAGGAATTATGTTTAAGTCTTTAATCTTTTGAGTGTTTTTTGTGTAAGGATCCAGTTTTATTCTTTTACATATGGATATGTAAAAGTTTTCCCAGAACCATTTATTATTAAAGAGAACTCATCCTTTCCCCATTGTAGATTCTTGGTGCCTTTGTTGAAAATCAGTCAAACGCACATGTGTGGTTTATTTCTGGGCTCTCTTTTCTGTTCCCTAGGTCTGTATGTCTTTTTTCATGGCAGTACCATATTGCTTTGATCACTACAGTTGGTAATATTGTTTAAAATCAGTAAACATAATGCCTTCAGTTTAGTTCTCCTTTCTCAAGATGGCTTTAGCTGTTCAAGGGTTTTTGTGGTTCCAAACTAATTTTAGGAAATTTTTTTCGATTTCTTTGAAACCTGCCATGAGAATTTCATAGGGAGGTATTATATTGCTCTGTTAGATCACTTTGGGTAGAATATATATATATATATATAAATTTATTTTTTATTGGTGTTCAATTTGCCAACATATAGAATAACACCCAGTGCTCATCCCGTCAAGTGCCCCCCTCAGTGCCCATCACGTAGTCACCCGCACCCCCTGCCCTCCTCCCTTTCCACCACCCCTAGTTCATTTCCCAGAGTTAGGAGTTTCTCATGGTCTGTCTCCCTTTCTGATATTTCCCACTCATTTTTTTCTCCTTTCTCCTTTATTCCCTTTCACTATTTTTTATATCCCTCAAATGAATGAGACCATATAATGTTTGTCCTTCTCTGACTGATTTATTTCACTCAGCATAATACCCTCCAGGTCCATCCACGTCGAAGCAAATGGTGGGTATTTGTCGTTTCTAATGGCTGAGGAATATTCCATTGTATACAGAGACCACAGCTTCTCTATCCATCATCTTTCGATGGACACCGAGGCTCCTTCCACAGTTTGGCTATTGTGGACATTGCTGCTAGAAACATCGGGGTGCAGGTGTCCCGGCGTTTCATTGCATCTGTAGTGAGAATGGGGAAAATGAACAAGGCAGGAGACCACACCTGTTGGAGAGGATGTGGAGAAAGGGGGACCCTCTTGCACTGTGGGTGGGAATGTGACCTGGCGCAGCCACTCTGGAAAACTGTGTGGAGGTTCCTCAAAGAGTTAAAAATAGACCTGCCCTATGACCCAGCAATTGCACTGCTGGGGATTTACCCCAAAGATAGAATAGATATATTTTTAAAAGATTTTATTTATTTTTTCATGAGAAACACAGAGAAAGAGGCAGAGACACTGGCAGAGGGAAGCAGGCTCCCTATGGGTCCGGGACTTGATCCCAGGACCCTGGGGTCACACCCTGGGTCGAAAGCAGACATTCAACCACTGAGCCACCTGGATGTCCCTAGAATAGATATTTTAACAATAATCTTCGGATTCATGAACATAGGCTGTTTTTCAGTTTGTATTCTCTGCAATTCTTTTCATTAACATCTTACAGTTTTCAGTGTTCACATCATTCACCTTTTCAGTTAAATTTATTCTTCTGTATTTTATTCTTTTTGTTGCTATTGTAAGTGAGATTATTTTATAATACCTTTTATGGATAGTTCACTGTTACCATATAGAAGCAAATGATTTTTGTGTTGATTTTTATATTGTGCATCTTTACTGAATTCATGCATTACTTCAACAGGGTTTTTTGGGTGGAGTCTTTAGGGTTTTCTATATGTAAAATCTTTTCTACAGAGCCAGGTTTACTCCTTCCTTTCTTGTTTGCATGCCTCTTTCTCTATGCCCCTTTTTGTTTCCTTCCTTCCTTCCTTCCTTCCTTCCTTCCTTCCTTCCTTCCTTCCTTCCTTCCTTCTGCCTGGGTGCCTGCCTCATTGCTGGCCAGGACCTCCCTATATTATGTTAATGTAGCAAGAGTGGGCACTTTTCCCTTGTTCCTGATCTTGGACGAAAAGCTTTGTGTTTTTCACTGTTGAGTGTGATATTAGCTGTAAGCTGGTCCTATGTGACTTCTATATTGAGGTATATTCCTGAAGGAGATAAATCTGTGTGTGTTTACATAGATGGGTATCTTACATAGATAGGTATCTTTATAGATACAACATTATACATAGTAACATATATTTACAGAGCATTACAAAAGAAAAAAGATTATATATAAATTTGGTACAGGTAGTTATGATAGGGTCCTCAATAAAACATATTCAGGTATTAAAGTATCTACAGTAGTATAAAACCAACGGGGGGGAATGGAATCAAAGTAGAATCTCCAAGTAAAATGAAAGGATGTCAAATTTCTTTTTTTTTTTTTTTAAGATTTATTTATTTTAGAGTATGAGTAGGGGAGAGGAGAGAGTCCTCAAGCCAACTTGCCGCTGAGCACAAAGGCCCAACATAGAGCTGGACCTCATGACCCTGCAACCATGACCTGAGCCCACATCAAGAGCTGGGCACCTAACTGACTGAGCCATATAGGCCCCCCTCACGTTTCTATTATAGAATAATTATACAGCTGTTTTTAAAACGGATGGTGTCAGGATTATTTTGCCAGATAGATTCCGTTGAGTCCCCTTAAGAATGACATCACAGTTTTATGTTAAATGTCAATGGTCCTTTGCATTTAAATTTAAAATTTCTAGATGCGAACTGAAAAATGTGTGAAGAGTGTATACAAGCTTTCAAGTATGACGGAGGTTTCAAGTCAGAGTAAGTCCTGAGGTCAGAAGACGTTACTGTTGCTGTGCTTCAGATGCAAACTACTTAACTCATGTGGTCAAAAGAATGCCCTTATTCTTAGCCTCGCTCATCCTATCAAGAATTCAGTTTGGCAGTCCGGGAGAGGTCCTGGGGCCCACCTCCATTGTGGCGGCTGCAGATCCTCACCTGAGTAGAGCAGTGCCCAGGGGGTGATAGGACCCGTCGTCCTGAGGCACGTGTGCAACGATGACAATTTGGAAAACACGAGGAGAGAGCCAGGGTACCTCGGGCAAAGGATTTGCCAGGATCCTGGGAACAGTGCATGAAGGAAGAAGAATGATGGTGATACCAAGGGATCCCTGGGTGGCGCAGCGGTTTGGCACCTGCCTTTGGCCCAGGGCGCGATCCTGGAGACCCAGGATCGAATCCCACGTCGGGCTCCCGGTCCATGGAGCCTGCTTCTCCCTCTGCCTATGTCTCTGCACCCCCCCCCCTCTCTGTGTGACTATCATAAAAAAAAGAAGAAGAAGAAGAATGATGGTGATATCAAGAGGTAGAAAAGACATCTTGGGAAACCTAATCGAAAAGCATTTAATGTGAAGTGGTAAATAAGTGCATATTTTCAGAAATGACCAGAATTTATAATCATTAGAAATAGACCTATATTGGAGGAAAGAGTTATGGAGGTAGAGTTTTTAAAGAATTCAGATTGTGACATTTTAAATGATCATTTCAGAGTGATTTTGGTGGGCATCTATCAGAACATGGTTTTAAAGAAAAGAATGAGTCAGAGTGGAACACAAATCCCAGCTTTGCCACAGATTCACCATGTTATCCAGGCTAGTTGGGCTCTTTCAGTGTGTGTCCTTGTTGGTGAAATGGGGGTGATAGGCTTGTATCGAGGGTTATATTGTGAATTTGAGATGTGTGTGCAAACCTCAACCACGTTCTTCTGCTTTTACCTCTCTTCATGTGCTGTTTTTGTTTCTTTTAGCCCTTGTTTTATATGCTTGTCACTGAGTTTGTTAATGTTTTTCTTTTCAATGTGTGCATGATCTCTTAGCATCCGTCTGTGGAGAATTAGCAGGAGAGGGCTCGCACACGATGAAGAATTGAGTACTCTTGACAACAGGAAAGAAATTTATTTTACGAAGTGAAATGTGCTTTTGACTCCAGAGTCCTGCCTAAGATTTTTGGCTGGGGTGTTTTTATTGTCATGCAATATTTATTTGATGAGAACCCTATCACCATCTTTTTTTTAAGATTTGAGAGTTTCAATCAAATGTAAGCAGTTTTCAACATGAATAATGGCCTGGTGTCAGTTATGAAGGGACAGCATTCTTTGGTTGTCATATATTTACTATCAGCATTGGTTTTGTTTCTCAGTTGATGTCATTGAAGATTTATATCTGCTCTGGTAAAATGCAGCTGTCAGAGGATCACTAGCACTGTGCACCAGAGCGTTCTGCGATTGTTGACAGTAACTTTGCAGCCATGTCCTCCACGTTGGCACCGTGTTAATATGTTATGTGCAGGGCACTCAACTGTGACTTGAACTGGAGCTGCGGGATTGAAACACAGCTGGGGACTCCCACTACAGTTGATGTGTGGCTCAGCAAAAGAAAGAGTAATCTTAAATCCAACGCGACCCTATATTACCAGGATTGTGTAAGATAGAGGGAGATCTGAAACAGTTTGTAAAAATACCTTGGAATCCTTGGTGGCCCCTCAGTGGTGGGAAGGGAAGGCAAGAGGTGGTTTGTGTAGAGTGTTTCAGTGGCCTTGGTGACCTGGAGATGCAAGCTAAGGGGCGGTCAGAAATGCCACGCTGCACCTTCCCTCTGCACGTGAGAGCAGGGTGCTTCGTGGGCTTTTCTCTGTCCGAGAAGTCTGAGTACTGTTCCAAGACCGGTTGGGCTGGGTGAAGGTTTTGCAGGCAGACTGATCTCAGCACAGTTTTCCTTTATTAAAGTACTTTTTTACTTAAACATAGTGAAATATTAATACAATGTATTATAATGTTTTAAATTTTTATATTCATTCTAATGACTCCTTATATCCTCATAGACAGAAGAACTCATTTTGGGGTAATATCTATAGCGTGTACATTTATGCATATACATTATTATATAGATGTTTTTTTCAATTTGGTAAGTGTATGAAATAGAGTTGCAGTAGTTATAGTTAGATGAGGACTGACATCCTTTGCAGGTAAAACTTATTTGTCATGGTAAGACACAAATTAAGAACACAAATGAAGACAGGATCTCCTGTCTTAATAAATTTTTAAGTGCACAGTACAGTATTTTTTATAAGCAAAATGATTTTTCACTAGATCTGTAGAATTTATTCATCTCCTATAACTGAAACCTATAACTTTTTTTTTAAAGATTTATATGAGAGAGAGAATGTGCGTGCATGCACGCAGGGGGCAAGGGGGTAGGCAATGAGGCAAAGGGAGAGAGCAGACCCCATGGCCGAGCGCAGGGCCCAACATGGTGCTCCGTCTCGTGAACCTAAGATCGTGACCTGAACTGAAACCAAGAGTCAAACGTCCAACCAACGAGCCACCAGGCACCCCAGAAACGGTTTACCCCTGGAGCAGCACCTCCTCGGCTCCCCCTTCCCCCAGCCCCGGGCAACCACCATTCTGCTCCGTTTGTCCTTTCGTGACTAGCTACTTATACCTAGTATAAGGCCCTCAGGGTTCATCCTTGTGGTCACATGTGGCCAGATTTCATTCTTTTTTGAGGTGGAGTGATTTTACACACCTTCTTCCATCCATCCATCCATCCATCCATCCATCCATCCATCGATGATGCCTTTGGGTTCCATATCTTAAGGATGGTAAACAGTGCTGCAGTGAGCATGCGAGTACTAATATCTCTTTGAGATCTTGATTTCAGTTCTCGTAGGTATATACCCAGAAGTAGGATTGCACTGGATCGTGTAGTAGTACTATTTTAAATTTTTTTTTTAATTTTTTATTTATTTATGATAGTCACAGAGAGAGAGAGAGAGGCAGAGACACAGGCGGAGGGAGAAGCAGGCTCCATGCACCGGGAGCCCGATGCGGGACTCGATCCCAGGTCTCCAGGATCGCGCCCTGGGCCAAAGGCAGGCGCCAAACCGCTGCGCCACCCAGGGATCCCAGTAGTACTATTTATTTAATTTTTTGGTGAACCTCCATACTGGTTTTCCATACTGAATGCACCATTTTGCATTTCCACCAACACTGTTACGGGGGCTTTACTTTCTCCGTGTCCTGGCCAGAGCTTGTTATCTTTGGTTTTTAGATTGATAGCCATCTAACAGGTGTAAGGACTCTGTCATTGTGGTTTTGACTTACATTTCCCTAATGATTACAGATGTGGAGCATCTTTTCATGTACCTTTGGCCATTTGTAGAACTTGTTCAGAGATACGTCTGTATGAGTACTTTACCCATTTTCTAGTTAGTTTTTTTTTTCTTTTTTGCTCTTTAGTTATATGCTCTTTATGCTTTGGATATTAACCAAAATTATTAATATCAGATAATAAGGTTTGCAAATATTTTCTCTCATTTCATAGGTTGCCTTTTCACTCTGTTGATTGTTTTCCATACTGTGCAGAAACTTTTTGATGTAGTCCCACTTTGCTATCATTGCTTTGTGGCTTGTGCTTTTAGCATCCTATCCAAGAAATCATTACCTAGACCAATGTCGTGAAACTTTACCTTATGTTTTTTTCTATAAAATTTACAGATTCGGATCTGACATATAAATCATTAATTCATTTTGAGTTGATTTTTGTGACAGTGTTCCAGTTTCATTCTTTTGCATGTGGCTATCCTGTTTTCCCAGCACTGTTTGTTGAAGAGACTACCCTTTTCCCCAGAGTGCCATTACGTATTCTTGGCACTCTGGTTAAAGATCAGTGGACCGTGGATACGTGGGTATGTGAGGTTGTCCTGTTCTGTCGTTGGTCTGTATGTCTGCCTTTATGCCAGTATCATTTTGTTTTAATTACTATAGCTTTGTAATGTATTTTGAAATCAGGAAGAAAAAAAAAAAGAAATCAGGAAGTGTGATACTTAAGTTTCTTTCTCAAAATTATTTTGACTATTCAAAATCTCTAGTGATTCCATTTGATTTGTAGGATTTTCTAAATTTTTGTAATGGCTGTAATTTTGATAGGGATTACATTGAGTTTGTAGATTGTTTTGGGTATTATGAACAGTTGAACAATAATAAATTTTCCAATCCATAAACATGGGGTTTCTTTCCATTTATTTATTCTTAAATTCTTCTTAAATTCTTTCATCAATTTCGTATACTTTTCTTTACCACTCTGGTTAAGTTTATCCTAAATTAATATTCTTCTTGATGCTATTTTTTTTCTAATTTCCTCTGTGGATATGTCACTGTTAATGTATAAGAAGGTATTTAAATTTTGTATTTTGATTTTGTTATCTGCAAACTTACTGAATTTGTTTTGCAGTTTTGACAGTTTTTTATGGAATGTTTAGTGTTTTCTATATACAAATAATAGCTGCAAACAGATAGTTTTACTTCTACTCGAACTTGTATGCTTTTGAAATTATTTTTTTTTCTTTTCATAATTCCTCTGGCTAGGACTTCCATTACTAAACTTAATAAAATGCTAAGAGTGGGCATTCTTGTCTAGTTTCTGATCTTAGACGAGAAGCTTTCTGCTTTTCACCATTGAGTATGATGTGTGCAAAGGGCTTGTCATATATGGCCAATATTTTATTGAGTTAAATACCTTTTATACCTAATTTTTTCAGAGACTTTTATCATGAAGGGTGTTGAAATTTGTCAATGCTTTATTGTGATGATCATGTGATTTTTATTCTTCATTCTATTACTGTGGTGATTTTCATATGTTGAACCATTTTTGCATGCCAGGAGTAAATTCACTTAGTCATGGTATATGATCTTTTTAATTGCCTATTGATTTTGTTTTGCTGGTATTTTGTAGAAGATTTTTTAGTCTATGTATGCCAAGGATATTGGCCTGTAATTTGTCTTTGTCTTTGTCTAGCTTTGGTATCTGGATAACGCTGGCCTTTTAAAAGGAGTTTGAAAGTGTTCTCTTCAGGGCCGCCTGGGGGGCTCATTTGGGTCAGCGTCTGACTCTGGATTTCCTTTCAGGTCATGATCTCAGGGTCGTGAGTTGGAGCCCTGCACTGAGTGGAGAGTCTGCTTGAGATATTCTCTCTCCTCCATCTGCCCCCCTCCCCTCCTCCCATTGGCATGCCCTCGCTGTCTCTCAGAAATTAGAAAATAAAAGCAAAGTGTTCTCTTCAGTTTTTTGGAAGAGTTTGAGAAATGTTAAGAAGTACTTAATTCTTTCTAAACACTGTGTAATTTACCAGTGAAGCCATTTGATCTCGGGCTTCTCTTTGTTGACAGGTTTTGGTAACTCATTCAATCTCCGTGCTAGTTATAGGTATGATAAGATTTTCTTTTTATTCCTTCATCAGTCTTATATGTTTCTAAGAATCTATCCATGTCTTCTAGGTTGTTCACTTTATTGGCGTTAATTGTTCATAACAGTCTCTTACATGATTTTATTTATGTGGCATTGGTTGTAAGGTCTCTTTTGTCTGATTTTGAGTTTTCTCTCTCTTATCCTGTCTAGCAAACTAAACAAATTAGTTTAGGAAACTTCTGCTCCAACCAAAGAAGTGACATTTTCTTCACCTACCAAGGCACTCTTATTAGTGTATCATAACAGTGACTTTCCTATTTTAAGTTTTTTCATTACTAGTTTTTCAATAAATTATGTTTGAATTTATGTAATTTTTTTAAATCATAATTTTTAATTTCCTCTTTAGAAGAAAGAGGACACCTTGAATATGTCTAAAGTATTGTCAATTATCTGATAACTTTGGCAGAATGAGATGTATTATTCATAGTAGTTGTTCCTATTCTATAAAACCTGAAGAACCCTCTAAGTATAAGAACCCTATTACCTGGAAGATAGGACAGTGTGTTTTCTTTTCTTTTGAGGTAAGAATAAGTCTTCTATAAATTTAGGTAGGGGGATTTTGGTGGGATTTATTATTTGTTTTTTTCACACTTGAGTGTCTTCCAAATTAAAACAATAGGCTCTAGAAATATTGCTGCAAAGATAATAACATTAACATTATTTAGAGTTTTGAAAGTTTGGGAGATGGGGCAGCCCGGCTGGCTCAGCGGTTTAGCGCCACCTTCAGCCCAGGGCGTGATCCTGGAGACCCGAGATCGAGTCCCACGTCGGGCTCCCTGAGTGGAGCCTGTTTCTCCCTCTGCCTGGGTCTCTGCCTTTCTCTCTCTCTCTCTCTCTCTCTCTCTCTCTCTCTCATGAATAAATAAATAAATAAATTTTTTTAAAAAATGAAAGTTTGGGAGAAAAGCCTTTTTAAATTCTTTTGTTCTCAGAAAAGACTTCATTGATACACAACCACCAAAGAAACCACAGTGATGGTAATTTGGCAAAAGAAAAAAAAGTGAAGCATTAGTCAATTTTTAGACAAGTAACACTTTTGTTATCTTGGCTCAGATTTCCTTATTATATAAAATGCAAGATGGATTTGTTTGGCAAAGATTTGATATCTTTTGGCTTTTATAAAATAGCAAAATTTTACCTGGAGCAAGGTTTTGAAATTGTGACTGTGTTCTTATGTTTAATTTTCATCTTTTTGCCACAATATAGCTTTGCTGGCAGATGGCAACATTTGGATCATATTGAGTTTGGCAAATTCTCATAAGAACCTTCAAAAATTTTAATATTTGCATGTGAAAAAAACACAAATTTTACATATCTCTGCCAGAATGGTAGAGACAAAGTCTTCTGCATTTTTCTTATTTTCATACCCTGTGTTACTTCACATTTAAATATGGTAAATGTCTAGGAGGAACATGAATGCATGTATTACAAATACAATTTTAGGGATGGAACAACTTAACCTATCCTCTTCCACATTTAAAAACTGTGTTCCTAAAGTGGCATCTTGTGTTTTTGTTAAAATATAATCAGTAGCTGAAGGTCAACATTTACATCAGCATTAAACAACTTTTCCTGTAGACTCCCTACAAAAATTCAGGACGTTTGCATCCAGGTACTCCTCCTGCCTGGGGACCAGCGCCTTGGGTCTCTTCGTTCTCCTGTGCTCCCCAGGTGCAGGCCGCAGAGCGAACTCCCAGGAGAGAGACTTGTTAGTTCCTAAGTAAATTAGCCCGAGGTCAGGAGGACCAAGACAGATGGATGTGTTTTAAGTTCACCTCCAGACAGCTTCATGTCACCGTTACATCCAGGGGGATTTCAGCGTTTATGTGAGCTCCCTGCTTAAGCACACGTCCTACTTTTGTGGGACTAGAATTGTAAATGGCTTAGACCGGAGGACTCGATTTCTGAGGCAACTCATTAAAACTTCAGAATTCTTCCGGAGGCTCAGAACAGGTTTGTGGACTTAATGCAATTAGTCACTTTTGTGATGAGACTTACTGACAGATGGACCTGTTTCTCCCATAATCAGACAGATTGCTGATTACATGAAAATTATCGTTAATATTTTCTTGGGCATATCTGTGAATGTTTCACGGCTTCGTTTTCCAGAGAAGGTCCCCAACCTCGCCAGTGACCTTTGCTGTTCTCCCTCAGCTGGTGGGATCTTTAAAAAGAGGAAGCTTGTTTACACCAAGCTGTGCTTGGCTTTGTTGCTTTGACTCCACGGGGCTGCTCTTTCTGTTCGCAAAGAGGCTAATTCCTTTACTTAGCTACTTTCTGTGGTTTGCTTTGTTTTCTTGCCATACTGTTGTGTGTGGCAGCTTGGACAAAAAGTGTGCATCTATTTTATAACCGTTCTTGTCTTAGAACCAGCGCGAAGATGTAACACGCAAACCCCGCATTCTTAGAAAGGGATCACGACTGTCCCGTTTCACCGCACTTCTCCTGTAAACCAAGATAGGTTACCGGGAGGATCGTTAATCTGATCTAGAAATAGTCATCCATCTGGCGTGGGTGAGCAAGAACCTCACCGTAGGATGTAATCAGTCTCCTTTGTTAGATAGGAGGCAGATACGATGTATTCTGTATTACTTTAAAATGTGAGCGATTCATAATGTATGTGGCGCTGCTCCTCCTGAAAGAAACCTCTGCGGTGGGCCAACCCTTGGGATAGAACACAAAGGAAAATGGCTTTCGGATTCAGAAAGCTGTTCCTGGAAGTCATTGTCCGCTGGACAGGGTCTCCTTTTTGATCCTCCACGTTGACATGGGGCGGCGCATCTGTGTGGTTGCCTTCACTCGGGGATCTCTGAAAATTCAACACATTCAAATAGAGACACTTCTTTGTGACCCTTAGCCTTGGCCCGGGTCCCATCCCAGGAGTGGGATGCCTCCGTCTGCACAGGGGCCCCAGCCAGATGTCTGGGTGCTGAGCATTCCTTCCTCTTTGCAGTCCCCGTGTCTAAATCCTGTCACGTGTGTCTCCTCGTCGCCCAGCAGGATGATTTTTCTTCCCGCATCCCCTGGTCAAGGAGAGCCTCGCAAAGTAAAGTTGGTCTAGCCACTGCCGACTTTACTTTGCGAGGCTCTCCTTGGTCTCCCTGTTTCCCTTCTTGCCTCCCCCGTAGCCCAGTCTCTAAAACAGTGACATGATGTCAATCCCGGCGACATTCGGTGGTGACTTCCCTCCGCCTTCATGATGCCGTCTCCGTGAGGGGCCGTGTTTACTCGACTTGCACTTACCTCTGCACCTGCCTCCTGCGTTCCGGCGGGCCACGGTCTTTTCAAGCAGGAGTGTGATGCTGCGTTTTTATGGCAGCAGTTTCCCTCAGCACCTCCCTCGGCAGGAGGGGGAAGCATCCGTGGAGAGAAATGCCGTCTGTCCTGGTCCGAGGCCGCCTGCTGCGCCCCTGGAGTGGGGTGTGCGGTGCTCCCCTCCGCGGCCTTCTTGCGCCCCGGCACTCACTCTCCCAGCAGGTTCCTTAACCTCGTGTGGACTCTGTCCCCCAAACTCTGTGTGTTGCAGCTTCTGCTATTTGCTGCCGCTCAGTCCTGTGGTTTCCTGGGAGGCAGACACCGGGTCCGGTTCACGTTGCGTCCTCAGTGGCTCTGAGGCTGACCTCTCTCTGTCGGAGCATTTGACCCTTAACAACTGATGACAGGATTCTCTTGGATCTATTCCTTAAGCATCAGGTTGATTAGTCTATAGGGGAAAATACCGATCAACAAAAACTGGATGTACGTATACAACTAGATACACACTGACTGGTCGTCTGGTGTTCACGCGTAAGAAAGTCAAATGTGAGTCTGGACTTAACTGGGGCCAGTTGTCATCCTGATTTCCACCACCACGTGCGTAGATACAACCTGCTGAGTGACACTGCACAGAGCACTGTCTGTGTCCCACGGCTTCCTTCACAAATTGCACATAATCTAACCCTGACATCCCATCATGTACGTCAGGACATTTGTACGGTGACAGACTGAAATCTCCTCTGTGGATCCCATGCGGTTTCTAGGGGCAAACGCTCCTTAGTTAAGCTGGAATTTTAGCATTCCTTAAAGTCGTCGTATCTTTGTAACAAAGGTAGGATATTTTTATTTAACCAAATCCACAACTGTGCTTGTTTTCACTTAAAAATGTCCCACCCATGTTGCTTACTTATTTTGCATATGTAAGTATTAACAAGTGACAGCAAAACATATACATACAGGTGGTTAAGGAAAGGGAAGTTGTAATCCCAAAATAATTAAATATCTAACTGGGCAATTAAACTGTTTTGTGAACACATGATTTTGGAGGTCAGAGGACCCAGATGATGGTTGGTCTTCTAAAATCGTATTATTCTCATTTAAAATAAATAAATAAATGTATTTATATATATATATATATATATATATATATATATATATATATATATATATATCAAGATGCCAGCTCTGGCTTTGTCACAAGTTCTGTATGCTTCCATTGAAAAACATGATGAATGTATCTCATCTGATTAAACAGGAATACAGGTTGCCTCGGCGGGTGGCTCAGTGGTTACGCACCTGCCTTGGGCTCAGGTCATAATCTCCGGGTCCTGAGATCGAGCCCCACGTCAGGAACGCTGCTGGGGGGGGCGGGTCTGCTGCTCCTTCTCCCTCTCCTGCTCCCTACCCCTGCTCCTGCTCACTCACCCTCTCAAATAAACAAATCTGTAAAAAACAAGAACAAGCCTGAAACACAAATCCACAGGTAAATGTTGTGATTCTCCTCAAGGTGGAAGCATCTCAGACCTGTTTGGTCAACAAAATACTGATGGGGTGTTCAAAGGGAAATTGGGAGTAAACTATCTTTCTCGTCTGGAGTTAGCATTGAGTTTTACAATGTGTACAAATAGTTTTTGCCTCATTATTTCATTTTTCATGTTAGAGAAGACTTCGGTGGATGAAAAGACCAGAGATACCTCATAGAGAAAATTGTGGCTGCTCCTGAAGTAGTCATGGAGAATTCAGTTCTGGTGGGGTTTTCTGCGATGATTCTCCACATAAGCTGGGCACAGGTGCAGTAGTGGTACGATTAAAAAAAAAAAGTATCCAAACAACTGGAAAAAAAAACACAAAATACTTTTATTCAGTCACTACAAAGCTTAACAGAAAACTTAAGTGCTCAAAATAGATGTTTAATGAATAAAAACACACCTGTTACCCATTAACAAATATTTGCCTAAAGAAAGTTCTACTTTGTCACTGTTGGCTGAGACTGATTGGCTAAGAAACGAATAGTGGTCCCAAGTAAGCACACTTAAAATAGATGCACGTGTTGATCAGCTGTGACAGTTCTGGTATGAAGACACCCGTTTGCTTTAGAGTCTTAGCCACTATAAACATGCTAAAGTCACAGGATATTAGCCAGAGGCGATGTCATATCTTAAAATACAGAAGTGGCTTTCAGACTCAGGTGACCATCTTTTTAACAGTAACCCCCTCCCCCTTGAGTTGGCTGCATTACCCATAGAAATTGTTCATCCGTAAATATGACAAATTCTGTATATGTTTGTGTGGCTGACAGTCTGGTGTAGAAGTTTGCATGTGGCACTTGTGCAGTTGCCCCATGGGGCCATGATTCAAGGAGCACCGTTCCTGATCCGACCTGGTTCACCTCCTACAGTGAACACAGCAGGATTTACTTGGGAGCTTGGTCATCCAAACACTGTGGCTCTCCGCACGGTCCTTTGAGGACTGGTTAGAATAAAGCTTATGCTGTCATTTATTTAATGATTTCAAGCCCTGCTAAGTGCTACGCAAGTGCTGGGGTGGAGATGATGCCTAAGATCAGACATAGCTATGGCGAATGGCACTTGTCGTCGGAAGCAGGGAAGACAGGCATTAATAGCTAAGCACCTAGTAGCATACATCATTACAAACTGGGTGACTGCTTTGAAAGAAATGAGTGTAATCCTATGCAAATAGGTCACAATCTACCTGATTTGGGAGATTGTCCTGTGGAGCAGGTGGGGACCGGTAAGGAAGTCTTTCTGAGCAAGTGGCCCTTGAGAAAGGTGCGTTGTTGCCAGACAAGGGTGGGGCACGTGGGACAGCGAGGGATCCGTCCTACTCAGGAAGAACAGGCAGGTGGCTGCACTATAGCCGGGCGTGTTTCTTGACTCTCTGGTCCTTCCAGTCACCTCATCTACAGAGCCATTCTTCGCTTTTTTTGTTTGTTTAATCTCCACCTTTTAAAAGTAAGACTGTTGATGACCCTCATAGCCCAAGGACAGAGTAAGTGAAGGAAAAACAAATGAGAAAGCTCAAGTGTCTTCCTCTGGCTACCAGACTAAACGGGGGAGGAGAGAGCTGCCAGGTGGAGTCTTGAATTCTTAAATTCTTCTCAAGACTGGACTTTCTGCAAACATACTGAAGCCCCTCCTCCAGTATGAGGTTCTCAGAGTAGCCAAGATAAGTGCCAGCTGCATACAACCTATAAAATGCTGTAAGGATGGATCGTCAGTTCTTTGGTTTCAGAGTTTCTTCCAAAGAGAACCTCTGGGGATTTTATATTTAGGAATTCCAAATATATTTGGCGCAGTATTCTCCAAAATGCAGCGTCTTACCTTAAGATTAGGGCACCATGACTATGCAAAGTAGCAGTGCTTTATATCCGCTGATAAAGCATCCGTAAAGCCAAAACATGTGTTTGCCCTGTTTGCTGCAGCGGGTTGGGCAGCGATGGCCTTCCCAGCAGTCAGCGTCAGCAGAAGCTGAATCGCCGTGTGCCTAGAACCGGGAGTGTTTGAGGACCTCTGTCCTGTCGTACTCGATGTTTGCTGCTGCTTCCCATGGAAAAGAGAATATACGATCACTCACAGGACTTCTTTCCCTTCGGGGAGCTGGTATGGGAAGGTGATTGGGAATTGGTCACTGGGAACTCCATCCTGACATCAGGAGGACGGGGTGCGCACGTGCATGGAGAGTAAGCACTTGTGTGTAGGCCTCCTAGTTTTCCAGGCATCCGGGTAATTCCTTATGGATGTCGCTCATTCTTCCGAATCCTTAATGTCAGGTGGGCCTCATTACTATTCCTGTGTTCTACATAAGAAAACGGATCCTTAAAAAATACTAACCAGCATATGTAATTAGAGCAGCTGCTGAGCGGAGAGCCAGGATGGAGACCCGGGCGTCCTCAGTGCTCCTGCACAGTCAGAACTGCGGTGTGTGCGGGTAGATCCAGGGCCACGGGGCCGCAGTGAAGGATGCGCTGCTTCCACAGCTGTGGGTAACCTCGGTAGCTGCTGAGACCAGTCCTGAAGGTGGAAAAGTGATGCGGAGAGTCTGCCCTCTTGAGGCAGGACGCTGCCGCCTTCCTCAGTGACAGATGGTGTGTGCGACATGCCTGCCTGTCCCTTCCCTATGGGCCCTGGCCTGGGGCTGCAGCCTGTTCCCTCATCTGCCTGTGCTCCACCTGCAGCCCCATGACGGGCATGTGCCAGGTGCTTATAATAGGTCAGGGCCAGAGGTTGCACACGTGAGGACAGGAGCTAGAGAGTGTCATCATGTAAAGGTCCCTTCAGTTGCCTGCTAGGTTGGTGTTGGAGGAACCCAAACCGACGCAGCAGTTTCCGGGCCCGTGGAACCCCAGCAGGCTGTATTCCCGTATTAACTCATGAGCACCGGAGTCAGTTCCTAAAATATCGGTGTGAATGTCCTTAGCTGTCAAAGGCATGTCTGTGTTACGTTTCTGTTCTAGGGTCGTCCCAAAGGCCCGTTGCTGACCATCAGAAACCGGCAAGCGGGGATTTCTTTTCCCCAATAACATGGGGCTGGGCATCATAGGATCCTGGGGCAGCGACTGCGTAGCTCATGGTCCCCGCGTCCCCGGGTGCTGTCCCCGCGGCTCCCTGCTCGGCCCCGTGCGCTGCATGCCCTGGTGTCCGCCTGCCTCTGCCCCCTGCATCCTGCCCTTCTTGAGCACAGCGTGCGTTTTGCCATCTTCTCAACCCCCCAGGAATTGTGCCCTTGGGAGATCTCAGGTATTTGTGTAATTCAGATACTTCGTTCCTCCTAAGCTCCTCCTGTGCAGTTGAAAAGTTTTTTATTTCACCCAAAGAAACAACGTTTTATGTGCAGAGAGCGCCCCCGGAGGACCGTTCCTGGGAGACACGGAGTAACCCGGGTAGATAATTCAGGCGGGCTTTCTCTCTTTAAAGCCCCCGTGTACAGCCATACGGACCCCGAGGCCTTTCCCCGGGCGGGGACTGGGGAGCACTTGCTTTCAGGCGCCAGCCAGTAGGAAGCGATGACTGACATCATAGCACCTCGCGAGTCCAAGGTGTTCATACAGAAAATGTAGAGGAAAGCATTTTCGCACCCATACATCTGGCCCCCAAGAGCATGAACCTGCCTTAAAGTTCTGTCATATTAGAGATTGACTATTGGGATGTATCTGGTAAAAATCAATACTAGTAACATGGATGTTCCGATTTACTAGCAGCACCATGCTCTACTGATTCGTCACAATAGCTTGAAATCCTATATTTTAAATTTCTGTAGGACATTTTATCTTGGAAGGAGAATGCATTATTTTCACAGTTGAAAGGCTTTTTTTTTCCAGTTCATATAACACAATCACATTTTACTTTGTATCAAAAAAACAAACCAAAACAGAAACAAACCACACTAATGTTCTTTTACTTCAAAGTTGAGGGTATAACCCCAGGATGAACATACAGTGATACGTGTGTGGAGGTGATTGATTATTGGTTTATGCAGTGTAGTTCTGCTCCTTTCTGCACCAGTGCATTTTAGGATTTGAACCTCTCTGTAGAGATGCGTTGTATTACTTCATGCTCTAGAGCTACATTAATGGAGCTTCCATCAGGTTTGTGTTTCTCTAAGTTCTTTAAAATCTCAGTTTCCATCTTATAAAAAGTTACATTTTCTGTGCTGCCTTGACCAAGTAAAATGGTAATGCAAGATATGACAAATGGTTCTCTTTAAAATTCGATGCTTCGAGCTAAGATCTTTGAACCACCCCGCCATGAATGAGAGAAAGGAAAATGCTTGGGAGGGATTATATCTTCTATTTTTTCTGAAACCCGATTTTGTGCTAACATGCCTGCTAGACTTTCCCAGAAGAAAATGGTATAAGTGTAATATGATTACTCTGGATATGGAGGTTTAATGGCATGAATACTTCACAAATGAAATACAGACCTTGAAGGATAATTGTATCCTGTTATTCTTGAGGCTTTAGTGATCCTGAAAGCAGCGACATGGGAGCTGTCTCCTTGCAGGGAAGTGGAAATGTCCAAGACCCGGGAAGGGACAGTGGAGGTGGGGCCCCCGGGATCTCTCTTGTGTTGTGAAAGTGACCAGTGCCCACCGCAAGCCATCCCCAGGTGTCCTTGTGCCTTCAAGTGAAAAATGTCATCTCAGGATTTCTCCTTCTGCCGTGTTGACAAGATAACTTTGTATTGTCTTTCCATCATAATCAAAAGTTTTGGGGCTCCAGGGGGCTCAGCAGTGGAGAGTCTGCCTTTGGCCCAGGGTGTGACCCCAGGTCCTGGGATCAAGTCCCACATCGCTCCCTGCATGGAGCCTGCTTCTCCCTCTGCCTGTGTCTCTGCCTCTCTCTCTCTGGGTCTCTCATGAATAAATAAATAAAAATCTAAAAAAAAAAAAAAAGTTTTAATGGACCAGTTTTGAAAGATCATCCCAGAAGTCAAGTGATCAAACTTCGTTTAACTGTAAAGGATACTTTCTAGTCCTGTTAAAATTTGCTTCGTGTCAGCGTTTTAGACTGAATTATTTTGTAAAGGAAGATGGCAGGTAATATGCAAAACTCTTAGGATTTAGGGTAACACTGAGGTTATAAGGTTGGCCCCTTACTAAACCTCCCTCCTTTCCTCCATCTCTCTCCCCGTCTCCTTACCACCCTCTCTCCTCTTCCTTTTGCCCTCTCTCTCCCTCTCTCTCTCTCTTTCCTCTTTTTTTGTCATGTTTTCTAGTAACGGAAGCCTCTCTCTCTCTGTAGTTTCTTATACTCTCTGGATTCCAGTGTTGCCTTTTTGTGAAGCTGATTAGACTTCCCTGTTGCAGACTACCCGTTCTTCTCCGGGACGTGTCGCTCTGCTGGGCGGTGGAGCCAGAGGCCCTGGCACGGCGCGGGCACCCTCATCCCGTGTGCTTCCCGCGGGACAGGTGCGGGCCGTTGGGGCAGGCTCCAGGCTCATCGCCTGCATCCTGCCTCGGGCCTCGACGGCTGGTGAGGCGGGTAGGATGAAGTGAGGGCGGGGGCCACGGCCCAGGCCGTGCCTGTCGGGAGCGGCCGTTGAGTACAGCTCTGGCTCCGGCGTCTGCCCCGTTTTGCCTCTGTACTCTGCTGGGGGCAGCCGCTCTGGGACTGGGTCGCAATTTTCTTTTCCTTCTTATTTTTATTTTTCTTAATCCATCTGACTGTGTCCCGCCTCGCCGCACACACTCCTCTGCAGGAGACTGTTGAGAGCAGTGATACATCGGGGTAGCTGATGTCCTGGGGGTGGTCGTGGTGCCGCTGTACAGATCGATTCCTTTTGTTGAAAGAACAGAATACTTTGTCTTAAATAACAGTGTCCTTTGTCAGGTAAACGTCAGCTTCGTGGCCTAGAAGGCCGCGTCGTGATTTCATTCTTTGGCATAGCGATACTGCCCTGGATATATTCCTAACCTCTTGTGCGGTTCAAATTCGATACCAAATTGAAATTTCAAAGATGTTTAAAGAATGTCAACAACAGTAATAGCAATAAGTAAAGCATTTTTTGTAAACACTATTGATCACCTAACTTAAAATTTCATTAAATGTATAGGATATTTGTTTAATGATATATTCAGTGTATTTTTAAGGGAAGTTTGTCCTACAGATTATTAAAATTGAAAGTGAAGGATGTTTGTTTACAGTAAACTTCTCAAATCCTAACATACTTGGATTTTATATTAAAATGAATTATTTTAGAATTTGGACTTTTAGTAGAACCGGGCTGTTTGTGCTGCATTTTATTTCCATAGGCATTCGTCTTATGAATCAACTTTTAAAATAGTATATTCTTTTATATTTAAGAGTACTTTAATTTTTTTTAAAGATTTTTTTTTAATTTTTTTTAATTTTATTTATTTATGATAGTCATACGGAGAGAAAGAGAGAGGCAGAGACACAGGCGGAGGGAGAAGCAGGCTCCATGCGCCGGGAGCCTGACGTGGGACTTGATCCCGGGTCTCCAGGATCGCGCCCTGGGCCAAAGGCAGGCGCCAAACCGCTGCGCCACCCAGGGATCCCTTTTTTAAAGATTTTACCTATTTATTTGACAGAGGTTGGAGTGGCAGGGAGAGGGAGAAGCAGACTCCCCGCTGAGCAGTGAGCCCAACCTGGGGTCCCATCCCAGGACCCCGGGATCATGACTTGAGCCGAAGGCAGACGCTTCACCGACTGAGCCACCCAGGAACCCCAAGAATAGTTTAAAATCTTGGGCTGTCTTAGAATTCTGTCCTTGGTGGTTTCTTTTTTCTTTTTAAGAGAGATCATGCATGATTTGAGGGTGGCAGTTGAGAGGGGCCAGGGCAGAGAGAGACAGGGGAGGGCAATTATCCCTCACAGGCTCCACGCCCAGTGCAGAGCCAGATGCAGGGTTGAGCTCATGGCCCTGAGATCAAGGTGATGTCTTTGCAGCACTTTTACAATAGTTAAAATCGGAAACAGCCTTAGGGTCCATAAGAAGAGCCCTACAAGGAGGGGTTGCTTTAGAGACTTAAAACTGTGTGCAGTCCATGTACTGGTAAGTAAAGAAGATCACTATGGCATGTTATGTAATAGAGCACAAGTGAGCAATGTGAATATCCTGTGTATTTAATGACAAAAAGCCTATGTTTGGGTGCACGCATGCCCATCTGGCTAGAGATACATACGCAGGCCTGGATTTGTGAGATACGAACTCCTCCCATCTCCAGTTCTTAAGGGACACCCGTCATAGGGACACGCATTCCTGTAGTTCCTCCTGTCACCTGTTAGTGACTCTCAAATCGGAATCTTTATTTGCAGCCTTGTTGCTAAAGTCCAGATGAATTTCCAGCAGCTTGTTGGAATCGGACACTTGAGTTTTCAAATAAGTCCCTTCGCCTCTTGTAGTTTTGACCACGGTAAATGATGCCACCAGCCGTCCACACTTCCGCAGAAACGCAGTCAAATCTTCACCATTCTATCCTTATTCTTTGGCTTAAGTCCACCAGTAATTGCTAAACCTGATATAGTGGGCCCTGGGAAATGATGCAGAAATGTCAAAGTTTTTAAATATCAAAATCTGCTCTTCTAAAAGTGTCTTCTGCTTGGAGCTTTCCATAAAACTGTCTTCATTGTCCATATTCATCAGGAATGGCTGTATTTAAAAGAATTTGTTCAGCACTTAATATTTTAGAAGGCTTTCAGTGTTGTATTTAACTTTTACTTATATAATAGACTCTTAGTCATTCTTTAAAAATTCTCAATTCTCAATTTTAAATTATTCCATTAAAAAGAGATAGAGACTCCATACTAATGGAGTCTTGCATTTACTTTGTGTATTTTGCGAGTCCTTTGAAGGTACCTGTTTTACATACATGCCGGTTTCAGAGTAGTTTCAGTGTATTTCTGACAGTTGTGAGCAGGACAATGGCAGAAACCAACAGATACAAGCAAGGGTTACAGCTTTCTTTCTTTTTTTTTTTCTAAACATTTTATTTATTCATGAGAGACACACAGAGAAAGGCAGAGACACAGGCAGAGGGAGAAGCAGGCTCCCTGCAGGGAACCTGACATGGGACTTGATCCCAGGACCCCGGGGTCAGGTCCTGAGCCCCCGAGGCGCCCCAGACACAGCTTTCTTGATGGAACCAAAGCACACCTGCCTGTAGCTGCATGAGCAGGGCCACAGCTCGGGTGATGGTGGTGACGCTCCTGAGGATACAAGCATCAGGCTTTTCTGACCAACCCACTGCACTCCATTGTGCGGCATTTCTATTCCCTCTTGGTCCCCCTTAAGGAGCTGGTGAGGAGTGGCCATCTACCCTGTCACCAAATAGGAGTAATTAAAACTATCTCAAAGCAGTCCTGAAAGTTTATGATGAATTAGATGAATCCAAATTAGTTTGGGGGGCAAATCTCCTGCGGGACAGCAGGAGAAGACCTCAGATCTATGTGAGATTGATTGCAGTAGACGTGGGAAGATTTTCTACTTCTTAAGTAAATAACTAAATCAGTGCTACTTCAAATATATGATGTTTGAATGTTTAAGTTATGAGCCTAAACTTTAAGGAGGCAAAAATTCTTAGATAAATGTCACATCATTTAATCTTAAAATGCCTGCTTTAAAAATGATAATCTGTGGTTAGATTGTTTTTCATACTGCAGTTATTTGAAGAATTTTATTTGTTTTAACCCTGTATTTAGATGTTTTCTTAAAAAGATTTATTTATTTGGGAGACAGAAATAAAGAGCACAAGCAGGAGGGGCAGAGGAAGAGAGAGAGAACGCCAAGCAGACTTCCCACTGAGCACAGAGCTGGACAAGCAGCTCAGTCTCACGACCCTGAGATTCCTGCACTGAAACCAAGAGTTGGATGCTTAACCCCCTGGGCCACGCAGGCGCCCCTCTAGTTAGATGTTTATTTCATGTTTTCCGTTAAAAAACAAGTGAGGTATTTGGAATTAGAAATCATTGTTGATTATTTTAATAACTCGGTTTTTGTAATAGAATTGTAATTTGGTGAGGAAAACATCACTTAAAAGCAATCACTGGATTGGAAATGAGGCAAAACTATAATTTGTAGAAAGAGTTTATAACTGTAGTGTATGCCAGCCATTGTCAGACAGTATTAAGGACACAGATTCCTTAGAATTCCAAAATATAAAATCCTACGAAATGGCTTTAACACAGAATGTGTAGAAACTACATAGTAGAAGGAAAAAGGACTTTACCAAAAAAATATATATATATATATTTTACCATATATATATATATTAGAATAGATTTACTAAATGGAGAGAACTCCCTTTTACTGAATAGAAATAAAGTTGGAAATGTTTGTTTCCTTCTTGTTCTAACTGGTATCCTAACATCTCATAAAACCACAAGAATTCAAACATTTTACCACAGCTCAGGACATCAATCTTTAGGACAAAGTTCATCATCAAACCCCAGTTTTTGTGATAATACTGTAAATATTTTTGACTTCTAAACCAAATGAGATCAGGATAGATGAAAAATTAAGGGAGAAGGCCATCCAGCATCACTATTAAGTCTTAGACAACTTGAAGGTTTGAACCATAGAAATATGTTGAAGAACTAAAGATTAGTATTTATATAATCTTTAGTTAAGTAAAGACTCTTTAAGCAGGTGTCACAATCAAACTATAAATCAAATTGCTAGAACTTGGCTATCTAATATTTTAGAACTATACATTTTTTTAAAAGCCATGAAAAGAGTTAAATAGAAAATAACCAGCTGCAACAATATTTGCCATACATGGTATCAGAAACAGTAAATGTCTTTATCTTATAGTGAGGTTTTTTTTAATCAAAAGGAAGCCTACTGGATAGCCTAATGTAATAGATAAATGGGCAACAATAATAAAGCAAGTCATAAAAGAAATTCAGATGACTAACAAAGAGAAAATGCTCAGTCTCAGAAGTAATTTTTAAAAGTGCAGTTCATAACCCTGTTCAATTTTGTGTGATTGAATTTATTATTTATAATTATGAGTGTATAGGTCTCTCTCTTCAACCAGTCTGAGCTCATCTACAACAGGATCTATGATCTTGATTTTTTATTATTATTTTTTTAATGCCTGAGCTTTCCCAATGCCAGTCACACAGCCGGATGGATAAAAGGATAGAGAGAGAACATAATTGTGAAGTTACATATACCCTGTTCTTCAGGGCCAGCCATAGGTAGGGAGTGTAGGTTGAGCCTATTTTTAAGTTTTCGTTTCTGTCATCATGTGTGCATTATATGTTTATAATAATAATTTTGAATCAAGGAATTTGGATGATTTTGATAACTATTGCACTGTTAAAGATTTTCAACATAATTGGAAACAAATATGCTAGTAAGTTCTGAAAATCCCTTTAGGTCACATTTTAAATCTACTTCCGTAGACACTCTGAGAGGCATGTCAGGAACAGAGGGCAGGCTTCAGAGGAGTATGTCATGGTGCATAATCAAGTTACTTGCTGTCTATCATCTATTAGAATATAAGTTCCATGAAAACAGAGACTTTGGCTGCTGATTCTAGGACATAATCTGGCACATACGACGTATTCAGGTTTTTGAAAAAACATGAGGCCCAGACTGTTTGGTGTCCCCGCCGCACCCCGCAATACATCCCACCTGGCCTTGTATCAGCTTCTTGGCCTCGCTTTCAGTACCAGAAAAACACTCCACTGTGTGCCACATAATTGACATGATCTTCCCCTCGTGTTGGATACTGGTTTCTTACTTCTGCTGCCGTATATGATGCTGCAGTGAGCACGTTCCCACCTGTAGTCTTTTCAGTGTTTACGACTATTTTATTAGGGGAGATTCCTAGAAAATAGCCTTACTGGGTGAATGGACACGTGCATGTATTTTGACTCATGGTACGAATTTCCAGTATACTTGATTTAATAGCAAATACATAATTAATGCCCGTTATTTCAGTCAGTATGTGAGCCACTTTGTGTTTTCAGAGCCAGGAAGTCCTGCTGTCCTCATAAAGGTGCTTTGTAGGGATTTTATTCTTTTGAAGGTTTCCATTCGAAGTCTGAATCCTCATAAATAATACATTAATAGAAGTAGAAAAAGGCAATGTATTTTGAGTCAAAGCAAATTGACAGCAAGGGTAATATATTCTTCTATCACATAATACAGAGAAAATTGTAGGAAGATAATAACTGGTATTAATTCCTGAAAGTGTTTAAACATGCCAGTTAAGTAGAAAACAAGGAAGTATCTTGGTTAATATTGAAAATACCTATTACCTTCTTCCCTCCTTTTCTGCCTTTTTTGGGGAGTGGGGTGGGAGGGAAGACTTGTGTCTTTAACTCGTTTATTGAAGAATTCACAAGCATTTTCTAACTGTATATAGCTTTTAGTTTTTATAAGAGAAATTATCATGGGGGTGCAAATTTATTTGTATTCTGGAATGTTAGGGTTTATGAGGATTATTAAGAACCACTGTATTTACATTAATTCACCCCTTTAAAATTGTACATTTTTACCAAATATCATGAAGGTTTAGTCCCCTGGCTGTTGTAGTTCAGATCTGCTGGTCCCCTTGTGCCCCTGCTTCTCCCTGCCTGCAAGCATGTTGTTTATTCAAGTCTCTCCTTTCGCAGGAGCTGCCCGTTAGCACTCCTCGCCCTTGACTCAGGAGGACCTAGGCCTTGGTAGGCAGACAGATTCCTGTGGATTGCCTACCAAGGCCTGTGATACTCCTGTATCCTGCCTTCCTCGCCTTAGGCTTTAGGAACAGATAATCTGGGTTGCTTTCCGAGTTCTAAATGACTAACAGCTTCCTACAAACTTCCTCTAGCTCTCCGTTTTCTTAGAAATTACTGGATATACTCTGTAATATGTTGATTAGGTTTCTTGTGTGACTTCTCTAAGCATGTTTTCTATGTTATTACCGTTCCTAGCCTAGTGTTGTCTACTTTTACACAAGTCTAATGGTAGAAAAGTAATCATGGACTTCAGATTATAAAAGATAAATGGTTCATACTCAAAGGCCATGGTTGCTGTTAAACATTTTGGTATCACCAAATAGGATACCAAAAGTTGACAAAAATATGAAAGGAAATTGTCAAAATCCCTATCTTGATGGAGGATTCTAATACTTCGACCTTGCTGTGTAAAGGATACCAAAACATCAGTACTGATAAAATAGACTTCAGTAGCACAGTTAACAAGCTCAATCTAATGGCCACGTATACAACAACTAAGAATACTTTTTATTTCCACATATTCATGCAAGAGCTAAACACACACATAAACACATAGAGGGCAACATATTTTGGAATATATGAAAGGTAGTTTCCCTTATTTCAGGAGATTAGTATCCTGCAAGTTCTGTTATCTAACCTAATGTAGTAAGTATAGAACTTATTTGGAAAAAGTAAAACTTCATTTATAAATTCTAAAAACACACCTGTAAACATCTAAACAATGAGAAAAATTATATAAATTTGTGGGACACTGTACTCAAAGTGGTCTTAGGGAAATCTATAGCCTGAAACGCTTACAATGCTGAGCTTGAATGCTTACAACAAAAGGCTTGAAATTAATGAGCCATGAATTCAAGTTAAAAATGTAGAACAACAGCAGAATTAACACGGTTGAATTAGGATGAAGTAACAAAGAGTTTAATGAAGTAGAAAACAAGCATGCAATGGAGAAGATCATCAACGTCGAGCAACAGTAACTTGAAAAGAATAAAAGGCCTATATCAAAGTTAGACATGTAAAACCAGTATTAGGAGTGAAAGAGATATATAACCACAGATGCCATAGACGTAAAAGATAAGAGGTATTTTGTGACTTTGTGCAAATACTTTTGAAAAACTTAGATGAAATTAGTATTTTTCTAGTATTATACCAAAATCGGTTCACATTGAAAACCAGAGTAGGGCGGGGGGTGGGGGTGAATGGGTGACGGGCACTGAGGGGGGCACGTGATGGGATGAGCACTGGGTGTTATTCTATATGTTGGTAAATTGAACACCAATAAAAAATAAATTTATTGAAAAAAAAAAAAAAAAGAAAACCAGAGTAGTTTTATAACTATAACCAGTGAAGAAATAGAATCAGTAGCAATCTTCCCATGAAGAAACACTGGGCCCAAACAGCTTAATGGATAAATTCCAAGAACAGATCATTCTCATTTTTAAAAAACTCTTCCAGATAATAAAAATGTGGCACTGTTGAACTCATTCAATAAGGCTACATAACAAAAATAGGACAATACAGGAATGTAAATCCATACACACACACAAGTAAATCTGCAGGCCAGTTTCAATCAGGAATATTGATACAGAGTGCAAACTACAGCAGCCTAAGTCTGTGGGGTTTTTTTTGTTTGTTTTTTTAGGAAGGAAATTAGGCTTATCTCTGAAAAGCAAGAAAATGGATCAGTATAAACCACTGCAATTACTGATCATCTCAGTAAGTATAGGAAAAAAGTTTAGTAGAGCATTCAATTCTGGATTACAGATAGGTGAGCTGTGTCTATGATTTGATGTATATTCCTATGATATATAGGATATCTATGATATATCTAAGACCGTCCTTAAAATATACCTCCATCTGTGATAGGAAATCTAGGACATAACTGATATACCATGATATACCATGATATGTATCACATATCTGACATGTGTATAAAACTCAGATTTTCATTTATTTGTGGATATTTAATGAACTAAGAAGAGCATTTCCTTTCCCTATTAAAGACCAACTCTAAGACACCTAGAGCAGTGGTTGTCTGTAGAGGTAAAATGCAAAAAAAAAAAAAAAATCCACTTAAAAAAATGAATTTAAGACTATTATTAATATGGAACCCAGGATCCTAGCACCCTGGTGGTAGTGCAGTCTTGGGATGAGAGGAAGACATTACCAGGGCAGGTCACAGAGATGACTCTTCTGATGTGCTGGCATATTCTCCATCTTAACCTCAGTAGTGGGAATGCTGATTTTTATTCTTTAATTGAGCATCTTATTTTTAGGCACTTAATGTATAATTTACATAATAAAGTGTTTCTAATGAGTCAATGAGAGATGGCTAGTGAATGAAGACTGGAGATACAAGCGTGGAAAACTATTCCTTTCTTCCAGTGTCTTTGGTTGCTCTTATAATTGACATAAGACAGATTAACAGGAGAAAAACAAATTTAAATTTATATGAAATATGAGTGTCAAAGAAATGACCAAAGCAGACAGCTTTTATATTTCTTAGACAAACTATACATTTGTGAAGAATCGACAAAGAAGTTTGGACCTTGGGGTTATTAGTAAGTAAAGCAGTGACAAGATTTGTCCCTATTTCTGGTAATAAGGATGTTTCCTACTTTCCAGTATGGGTGGCCGGGGAGGGTCTTTCCTGTGGGAGACGGATTTCCTGCTTTTCAGGGGCACAAAGGAAGGGTGAGAGTACCTTGTTGCACCTGCCTTATCTTAAGTAACTTTAATCCAAGATAATGTACCAAAATGGCATATATTGGAATAGCCTGCCCTGAACCATCCAAGAAGAGTTGTTGAAGATGTGTGTTCATGAAGGATCGGAGGGGTCGAAGGCAGTTTTCTAGGAGTTCACTGCCTCACGAGTGAGCAAGCACAGTTCTTCTCAAGTGCACTGCTGTTTGTCTCATTCAGACAGCAGTGCCTCTGCCTTCACACACCATCCGTGCTCAGGGGCCACGCTAATCTTGTCTGTATTAGTGTATATGCTGCTGCGGCGAGCACACATTTCCCTTCTTGTAAAGTGGCGGGGAGATGGGGGTGGAGGATGAAACTCGCCAAGTCCCCAGTGACAGCTAATGTGGTCATCAGTATTTTTCTCTTTGGAGAACCATGTATTGTTGTAGATGGGGAATTACGAACAATCGTAGAAAACAGTATAAGGGCTTTGGAGGCATTTTTGACATTATAGGGGGGGAAGAAAAACCCAAATGAATTTTTACAAAGAGAATTAGTTTAAAAGATAAGCGAATTCTACGTGAACCTATTTGGCTGTGTACATAGCTACTATAGATCTTTGATTTGATTTTTCTAATATTTTATTTATTCATGAGAGACAGAGAGAGGCAGAGACACAGGCAGAGGGAGAAGCAGGCTCCATGGAGGGAGCCCGACGACGTGGGACTCCATCTCGGGTCTCTAGGACCACGCCCTGGGCCAAAGGCGGCGTTAAACCACTGAGCCACCCGGGCTGCCCTGAGATCTTTGATTTTAGTTGTAAGAAAATGTCTCAAAAGATTAGTTTTCCAAGTTTAATCCTATGACACCAAATAAAGATGATATGTCATGGGAATCTACTCCGGAGTTGTCATCTGGACAGCCTTGACCATTCAAGGCTGAAGATCCCACACATTAAGTTGAGAATTTTTCTCCCTTATTTTGGTTCTGAATCCATTTCATTGTTAGTCTTATGGCTCTACTTTATCTCAGCAATCTTAATTCTAGGAAATGGCAAAAATTATTTGCTAACCACTTTCTGCAAGTCTAAAATAAAAATTAAGCTGCTTTTCCATCCTAATTGAATATCTCTTTTCCCTCTGGTGTATGATTTTAATTTCAGGGGAACAGATTGCATCCGGATACTAGTTTCTTTGGTCATTGAAATGGCCTCTGCTTTACTATACACACACTATGGTGTTACCACTGCTGTGGTAGGAGAGGAAGACCTCACAGTTACTCAGTTTATATTAGACTTTCTCCATTTTTTTTTTCATTTCCCAAGCTTTCTGAATATGGTTTATAAGACAAAGTTTAGATAATCCCTTCCAAAGGGTAAGTTTGGGTTTTTTTTAAAACAATTTAAGAAAATCAGTATTTTTATATGGCGAGTTATTTGTAGCAGGAATTCCTATTTTGTTAAATCTCACTTTCATGTGTTTTTCTCAAAGGCATTTCCTTCCTGCTGTGCTGCATCTCATGCCTGTGATCTCAGAGTTATGAGAAATATTGATAAGATTCTTTAATATCAGGTGTGCACCAGTTGAGTTTGTAAATATGCTGGGATGAATTGGTGTGTGGTAAAGCTGAGATGCTACTAATTAAGAGATAAGCCAAGAAAAATGTTATTTTGTTATAATGATTTGAAAAGCCAGATGTCGACAGACTTACTGCATTCCTAGGAGAGTGTATTGGGAAATTAACTGCAAAACGTTCATATTTTTATAATGATTATTTCTTTCCTTTTGACAGAAGCTTTAAAAAATCATATAAAGTAATAGACTTGACATAATTACCTCCACTTTTTAAAATATAAAACATCTAGTAAAGACTTTCCAAGAAGTGATGGGAAAGTGTTTAGCATCCAAAAAAAAAAAAAGTTTTCTGCAAAACTATCTCCTATAAACAAAATTTTAACGATTTCCCTCTAGGCATCTGTAAAATGGAGTTATATTTTGTATTTGAATAAATAATAGGTTTCAGTGGCTACATATAGAATGCTTTACCTTAACCTAAATTCTCACTGCACAGTCTTTTATACTCTAACGTGCTCATTTCTAGAACAGCCTTGGAATTATTACAAGCTGTAAAACTTATTGTTGTTTCTCCTCTTGACTGTGCCATCTGTCAGAAACAAAAGCGAAGTTGAAAATCTCATTGAGCCACCAAAGATTCTGTGTTGCTTCATGAGCCTCCTAAGGAGATACACCTGTCTGTTAAAAAAAAAAAAAAAAAATTAATGCTGCATTTTAAAGAAAATCTTTGTTACTTCATTACAGATGGGGAACTCAAGGTGATTTCACCACCACTCATCCTCGGCCTGTGGTCAAAGTAAAACTCTTCACAGAAAGCACTGGGGTCCTGGCCCTTGAAGATAAAGAACTGGGAAGGGTGAGTCCTGGTCCGTGCTGTGTGTTTGAGGTCACGTGATTTTTACTTCTTTCAATTCACAGTTAATGTGGCCCAGTATGTAGTGTGTAAACTTTCTGTTTATAAACTACATAAAATAATTGATTTGTGATCTGTAAAATAATTTGTCATCTTCCGCGAGCCCAGATTACAGCTCCGATTTATTAGATGTAATTGTGAATAACACGGAAAGCATTGTGATGGGCTTTGGGTACGTAAAGGTCGTTTACAGGATCACAGTCAGGGGCCCATGTGAATGGTAGACACCAACTTGTGTGTCCTTCCTGGTGAGAGATCAGTCTCACTTAAACATTTCTGTCCGTGAGTTAAAAGCGGCATCATGATATTTGAAGTCCTCAGTTTAAGTCCTTTGTGATTAGACGGATAACAGAATATCTAAATCTGCTTCTCTCCCACTTTCCCTGTGAGAAGGTCTTTTTCACGCATCTTGTAACATTGAGTTTTTTTTCCTGCACTTTGTACCTAGAATATACTTATTCTCTAATTCCAGTATCTCTTTACTATACTCAGCTTCTTCTGGGAGTTAAAAGCATTAAGATTCGGGTAGATTTGTGATCTTAGCACCTCTCTATGTGAAAGATTTTCTGCAGTCTCATCTATGAAGTAGACGTGCTCTGGTCGGGGGGCTGTAGGGTCCTCTTCTGTAACATGGTCTCTCTTACACAGGCCTGAAGGCTGACTTCATAGATGTTTGCCAGAGATTAAAACCTGCAGAAATCTCACCTGAAAATCTCTGGTGATGATGATTGACAGCTTGTGTGATGCTAGATGTTCAAGGATACTTGGATCATTGGGTATATTGGAGTTTTTTCCCTCAAAGTTGGGATTTTTATCCATTTCCAATCTTTCTCCTCTTCTGTCTCCTTTAGAGTTTTTCCATTTCCAGGGATTTTATGAGTCTGTCCCCACACTCCAGAAATTGAGGATCAGCATTCCCACATTCCGGTTTTTGTCTTCTGTTTCCTTGTTAACATGTATTTGTTAAAACCTAGAGCTAAGCCCTACCATTCATTCATGTGCTTGCGTGTCTGCGCACTTACTCATTGAACAAACGTGTACAGGTGTCATGATCTCACACAAGAGCCCTGGAAACTACAGATGGTCTTACGGATTTATGAATCAGGATTTTTCATTTAAACTATTACATTAATTTTACCCTATGTCCTTATTATAACTATTTTTCACTAATAGCAGCCATTTTAAGTCTAATGCTATAGTGTAATTCTTTAGATATTTTTAATTCACTTCTCTGCTGAATTTTAATTCATTTTAAAACATATATATGTTTAAGCAGTTTCTAAATTGAGTATGCGATTGGTGTGTTTTCCAGTCAGTTGTATGTCTGAGAAGGGCCTAGTGTTCCTCAGTCCCTTCATACAAGACCACTGTTGTTTCTGTACCAGTTTCTGAACCCCACACTATTGGTATTTTGAGCAGGAAAATGCTTTGTAGTCAGAAACTTCTCTATACACTTTCTCTTTAGCAGCATCCCTACCTCCAGTGAGATGCCAGTAGTTCACCCAGCCTTACGTCAGGATGCTCAGCAGTGTCTCTAAACACTGCTAACTGTCCCCTGGGAGGTGTGCGGAATCACCTACTTAGAGATCCATTGAACTATACTAATGATCTGAGTAGGTTCCATGATTATAATTATCATATATATGTTATTGACTTCCAATTTTTAAGTTTTTCTTACTTGGAGCTTCAGTTTATATATCCAGCCTGCATACTTGGTATTTCTAGTTGCATTTAACAGTTGTCTCAAACCAAATATTTCTAAAATACAACTCATGATTAGCACCCCCGTTGAATCTTGCATAGAGGCAGTTTTCAAGCCAGTGACCTTGGCATATCCTTTGTTGCTCCTTCCTTCACCTTAATATAATACTCTTCTGTTTGCAAGTTCTGTGAGCTTTCCCTAAATTTATTATGAGTATACCCACATGTTCATATCCCCTCTACCCTAATTCAGACAGCATTCTTCCTTGCTGGTAATAGATTCCTTACTACTTTCCCATTTATCTTCTTGCCCCCTCTGATCTAGCTTTCACACTTCAGCTATTATGTTCTATTTAAAATTCAAAACAAATCACCTCATTCTGCCCTTTAAAAATCTTCCAGTGTCTTCTCATTTATTTGGAATAAAAATAAGATTCCTCATCATAGTGAGGCAGGCCCAGGAACAGTTTTCAGCGTGGGACCCTGGGTCAGCAAAATCAGCAGGTTGTTAGAAATGCAGATTCTCAGGCCACTAGCTTCCTGGACCAGGAACTCTCTGAAGGTGGTGTGCTGCAGCCTGTGTAACGGGGCCTCCTGGTAGTTTCCACGCACACCAACATCGAAGCCACCTGCTCCCCAGGAGCTGACCTCTTTCTCTAATTTCATCTCTTATGACAGCCCCCTTGCGTACTGTATCATCCTTCCTTCACATTCGGCTTTCTTCTGTTCCTCACACATACCTGATTCAGTCCTGCTTTAGACTTTGGGCCTTTGGATGTGAGCCCATGCACGTACACACACAGGAGAATTGGTGATTGTCTCTGGGTTGTAGAACTATTACTAATGTTTTGCTATATATTTATCTGCTTTTATACTGAGAAGCAGGAATAGGTTTTTTTTTAAAAGATTTTGTTTATTTGAGAGAGAGATACAGAGATAGCAACAGAGAGCACAAGCAAGGGAGGCCAACACAGGGCTCAATCCCAGGACGTCAGGATCATGACCCGAGTCGAAGGGGCTGACGTCTAACTGACTGAGCCATGCAGGCGCCCTACAGGAAGAGTTTTTTGGGTTTTTTTGTTTTTTTAACTTGAAGGAAAAGGTCTTACATGATCTGAAATTTACAATCTAAAATTTTATGAATAGATATCTGGATATCTTAGTTTTAGAGTGAAGTTTTCTAATTAAAATTTTGCATATGAGTGAATTTAAAGATGAGCCACATGGTTGTTGAAATAGATTTATACCACAAGGGAGATAACCACAACTGCATAGCTGGTAAAATGGCTAAAGTACAAGAATGCTGACAATAACAAATGTTGACAAGGATACAAAACAACAGAACCTTAATCTTTGCTGGTAGAAGTACAAAAACAGTATAGCCACTTTGGGAATACAACCTGCCAGGTTGTTTTTTCTTTTATTTTTTAAGTGAAACAGGCATGCCATATCACCCAGCAGTTGCCCTCTTAGGTATTTACCCAAGGGTTTATTGGTAAATAAATATCTGTATGGGAATGTTTATAACAGCTTTCTTCATAATCACTAAAAAAACTGGAAGCAGTAAGGTGTCCTTGAGCAGAGGAATGGATAAGCGAACTGTACATCTGCAAAATTCTATTCAGTGCTAAAAAGAAATAAATTATTAATTCATGCAGTAACATAGGTGAAGCTTAAATGCAAGGGAAAGAAATCAGGCCCTTCGCCCCATTGAATCCTTTTTGAGAATGGTAGTAACACTGCATGTTGAGACAGAAAAGTAAGAATCTGATTAAGAGCACTCAACAAGTGTGGGAGTCCGTATTGGAACCAGGTGTTCTGACAGCAACACCTGTGTTCTACATCATTAAATAGTACACCTGATGAGGTGAAGAAGTGTGGCAGTCTTTTACAAATTACCATCTGAGTGTGGGCCAGTTGAATTTCATGGCTTAAAGTGGGAACCAGCTTTTATTTAAGCTAATGTCATTTTATGCATAGGTCATGAATACATTTCATATCACTTTAGGCCATGACTTGCATCCTATAACAGTACTTCTGGCTATGCTTTTATATGTGACAGTGCTCCTCACCTCTTGTGCACATCAGGACCCCTTTAGGGAGAGAGTGCAGGAAGAGACTCAAGCTGTGAGCTCATACTTTTGTTTTGGTCGGTTTGAGGTGAGTCCGGACCTCTCAGGAGATAGTATGTGTGTATAAGGTTGAGAAGCACTGGCACAAATAGTACCACTGAACAGCCAAGGTTGAGAACTAGTAAGTCGGGGGTAAGAAAACAATCTGTATAGCATATAGTTTTGTAAAATGGCAGTTCAAATGTAGGCATTGGGCAGTTGAAAGTTATGTTCTTTGGCAAGTGCTTGGCGGCAGATTTTGTTTGTAGGTGGCAGGTGCAAATACCTATTTATGGAAATGCAGGTGGCATATGGAGATTTTTCATCCGAATGAGTGGCCAGCCCTCCACCAGGGGCCTTGGGAATACCTGGAGGCAGAACAGGAAATTTTCCATATTACGGGCTTGTCCTTGCAGGCAGATAGTTGACCAGTCCAGCCCCGAAAGCCTACAGTTCATCAATGACATCTTAATAGTGCTGAATGGTGACAGATGGTAGCTGTGCTTATGGTGAGCGCAGCATAAGGTGTCAGCTTGTCAAATCACTATGTTTGTACACCTAAAACCAATGCAACATTATGTGTCAGCATGCCCAAATAAAAAAAAATTTTCAAGATGATTTTGTCCTAACAACTTTAAAAGCAAAGCTTGCTTCACCTAACCATGTAAAAAATCTACATACGTCACACAACATTTATCTGCAGACAGCAGTTTCCATCGAGTCCATCAGAAGGAATTCTTGCACTTAGTAACTTTTAAACTTGCTGAATGGTATTCTTAAGTGCAAAATGAATTTTTATTTTTATTTTTTCATTTATTTTGAGAAAGAGAGAACATGGGCAGAGAGAGAGAGAGGATCCTCAAGGCAACTCCCCGTGGACCCCGACCCGGGGCTCAATCCCAGGACACTGAGATCATGCCATGAGCCTAAACTGAGAGCCAGATGCTTAACCAATGGAGCCATCCAGATGCCCCCAAAATAAGTATCTAAAGTTTCTACCCATGTGACTTTTTAAGTTTTAGAAGCATTGCTGTAAAGACACTCTAACCATTGTTAGGAAAAGAGCCTGCTGTCCATTCATACACTTGGAGTTGATGGCCCTGGGACCACATCGTGAGTGTCCACAGAGGGCTGCTGGTTCTTCTGCCTCTCTGAGGATGGAGTCTCCTACAAGTCAGAGAACCTGTTTTCCTTTACCATGCGCTGGAGCCAGATCACCTTTCTTCCAATTCGATTACATAATATTTCAACATAGCAAAAGACTTAACAGTTTGCTTCCCTCTTAGATCCACATTTTGAAGTACTAATATTCTTGAGATTAAGATTTTCATTTTGTGTATTTCTCTCACTTATTTCTTTCTATTTGAGTATCAGTACTTCTATTTAACATTTCTTGAGATGTTCGTACTTCATAATTCACAGCGCCAGTCATCATGCCTATTTCACAAATACAAATACTATGTGGAAACAGCAGCTGGTGGTTAATTTCAGATACATTTTAAATATTAAGATAAATTAGAATTGCTGAATGGATTACTCCATTAAAAGGAACTATTATCTCTCAAGCAGCTTGTAATAGTGTAGCAAGTAAAAATTAGCTTTTATATTTGCCTTTTTCATTGAGTTGTTTCTTCAGTTTGCTTTATGAAGCATCCAAAGGAAATTTATCTGATGAGCAGAATATGCATGATTTTTGGTCTTGAAACTTGGTGAGAGGAGTGATAGGGGGGTGTGTTGAAAGGTCTGTCATCTTAGAGAAATACTGTCAGGAACTCTAATTAAACTGGTCAGTCTTCTTTTCTCTTTCTTGCTTCTCTAGTTCTTCTGGAGTATATCCTTTTCTATTTTTCTCATTTGTGCAGTTTTGGTAGAGCTGAATGCTCTGTAAGTTCTTCATTAATGTTAAAACTTTCAGAAGGTACCTTAATTATTTTAGCCAAACTTAGCATATCTAATTGGACATCGCCTATGTAACTGGTTAGAACACATCGAGCTTGAACATTTCTCCAATTGCCTGGTTTATACACAGTCATCATAGAACTTCTGGTTTCAACATACAAAGTAATAAATTAGAAGTAGACTACAGATGTTTTGAGTAAGAATCTGGATTTTTCAGAAATAAGTATACAGTTAATAAAAATGACTTTAGGACCTTTTCCTTCATTCAAACAGTCAAAGTTTATATTTGAGGATTAAAAAGTTTCCAGAATGATATTAATTTGATTCACCTACATATGAATCAGCACTAGAGAAGCTGCTAGCAAAATTATAATATGTATTTTTCTTCACTTTGAAAGCAGAACTTAATATCCAGTTTTATTGAAATTGCCAGCACTGGATGGCTGCGACTATGGCCAGCGAATTAACGTCCTCTACTGCAAGGTGGGATGGAGACTCATTTGCATTTCTTATGCCTAATTCAACTACTCTCTACTGTGGACTTTGATTTTGGTAATTTTAGCAAGTAGTGTAGCTTTCCTGAGACTAAAAATCATAGAAAAGATCTCCTTCCTTCCTTACGCTGTTCCTGTTGCTGTTCCTCACAGGACTCTGCTGTCCTGTCCTAAGAACCATCCCAGTGACCAGAGGCAGGACCACAGACAGGTGCAGGGCCACAGATAATTCATGCGTGGCACAGATTCTCTCTAAATACTTTTTCTAGCTGCAGTAACTATGTCTGGCTCATTGGTCACATGCTGTGAAGAGTTAGAGAAGACATGGAGTCTGCCTTCGAAGGATGGGAGCCTCCGATTACTTCTGTTGTTAGTGGCTCTGGCTCAGACTTTACCTCAGGAGTTGGCTGGCTTCCTCACTGTTTTCTTACTTGCTCACATTCAAGAGGGTGAACAGGTTGTAAATAGGCATCCTCGGTGGGTCCATGTGGGTGATGGTATTAGCAGAGGTTGACGTTTCCATTTCCCCGTGAGGATAGAGGTCTGCCTCCCTCCCAGAGGACGCAGATATGTACCTAATATGTATCTCTCATTTCTAGTAGGTGTGGTGTTACTTCATTATGATTTTAATTCTAACAACTAATGTAATCATGCTGAACAACTTTTTGCAGATGTCATCTTTGATGAATCCCCAACATTTTTCTTCTTTTTATAGCATGCATGCGTGAACTCGGGGCAGGGGCAGAGGGAGAGGAAGAGAGAATTTTAAGCAGGCTCCACACCCAGCACAGAGCCTGACCCAGGGCTCGATTTCACAACCCTGAGATCATGACCTGAGCTGAAATCAAGAGTTGGACGTTCAACTGAGCCACCCAACTACCCCAGTGAATCCCCAACTTTTAATTGAGTTGTTTGTTTTTCTTGAGTCTAGAGAGACCATAATAAAATGTTTACATCTCCTTCATCAAAGATATGATTTATAAATATTCTCTTAGTTCTTTGGTTTGTCTTTTCATTCTGTTAAAGAGTGTTTTCAGAGAGCAAGAGTTTTTAATTCTGATGAAATCCAATTTGTAAATTTGTTTTTATGGCTGATGCCTTTGGTGCTCTAAGAAATCTTTGCCTAGCCCAAGGTCAGAATTCTCTTCTGTTTTCTTCTAGAAGTTTTATATTTTTATATTTTTACATTTAGATCTTTAACCCACTTCCAGTTAATTGTTTTATATCTAGAGCAATGTATAGATCAAAGTCCACATTTTTCATAGATGAATATCTGGGTGTCCTAGTGCTATTTATTGAAAAGACTTTCTTCACTGAATTTCCTTAGCAATTTTGTTGCAGATCAATCGTATATGGATCTGTGGGTCTATTTCCGGATTCTCTAGTCTTCCATTGATCTGCTCTCTTAATGTCAACAGTGCACTGCTCTGATGAGCTTTATCCTAAGTCTGTCATATCAGGTACTGGTGGTTCTCCAATTTTGTTTTTTATTTTCCAGTTCTTTTGACTTTACTTTATCCTATGAATTTTAATATCAGTTTGTAGCTTTCTATAAAAAACACTCAGTGTTATTTTGACTGTGATTTCATTGAATCTTTAAGTCACTTTGAGAATTGATCAATAGTGTGGGTTTTGACCCATAAACAAATATAGTATATCCCTCCCTTTCTTTAGGTCTTACTTCATTCCTCACAGCAAGATGTTGCATTTTTTTGTCTGATCTGTCCTTGAGTATTTCATATTTTTGACACTATTGTAGATGGTGTCATTTTGCTTTAATTTTTAAATTAGACATTGCTAGTATATTGACAGATGACTTTTCTATATTGATCTTCTGTCTTGCAGCATTGCTAAACTCATTAGTTGCAGTAGCATTTTGTAGATTGTTTTTCCATATATAATATTGTTATCTAAAATACTGTTTTTTCTTTCTAATCTAGATGGTTTTTATTTCTTTTGGTTGCCTTATTGTACTTACTAGAACCTCCAATACAGTGTTGAATAGAAGTAGTGAACGTGGACATCCTTGTCTTATTCCTAATCTTTTGGGGAAAGCATCTAGTCTTTCTTCAACATTAAGTACAATATTAGCTGTAGGGTTTTTTGGTAGATACCTTCATCAAGTTGATCAAGTCTTCTTGCTAATTTTTATTTGGGCTGTGATATTTTTTATTTCTTTTGTATCTTGGGTTTAATTTGTAATACTTTTTCTGTTTCTTAAAAGCAGAAGGCATTGGTTTGAGAAAAATCTGTTTTTTCTAAACTAGGTATTTGGTGCTATAAATACTCATCCCCTAATTATTGCATTAGTGGCATCCCACAAATTTTTATCTTTTTTTTTTTCATTTTTATCATTTTGAAAATACTAAGTTTTATTTTGATTATTTTTCCCTTTGGCTGTAGGTTATTAAGCATGTTTTATTTAGTTTCCATGTTATTTTAGAGTTTTTTAGAGTTCTGTTAGTGATTTCTAATTGAAGTCTGTTATGATTAGAGAATATACTTAAAGAACTTTGATCCTTTTAAAATTTACTGAAGCTTAGTTTATCACTCACAATATGCTCCATCTGGTGAATGTTCCACATGCATTTATAAATACTGTGTTTAATAGGGTGTTTCAGAAAAGTCAAATAGTTCAAATTATTATTCAGATCTGCCATATTCTTATTAGTTTTCTATCTACTTGTTTTTAGCAATTTTTGAGAAATTCGTATTAATTTCTGAGTATAATTTTGGGTTCTATCATTTTCTGCCTTTCTTATTTTAAGTATTTTATTTATTTCACGAGAGACACACAGAGAGAGGCAGAGACACAAGCAGAGAGAGAAGCAGGCTCCATGCAGGGAGCCTGACGTGGGACTCGATCTCGGGACCCAGGGTCATGACCTGAGCCAAAGGCAGATGCTCAACTGCTGAGCCACCCAGGTGTCGCCCCCCCCCCTCCTTTTTTTTTGCTTCTTGTATCTTGAAGATCTCTTGCTAGGTGCATACATATTAATCATCTCCATATCCCTTCAATTAATTGACTGCTTCGTCATTATGAAATGACCTTTCTTATCCCTTTTAATATACTGTGCTTTAAAATCTACTTTATCTTAGGCATCTGATTTTTTTAAACAAGTATTAGCATATTATGTCTTTTTCCATCCTTTAATCTATTTCTTTACTTTTAAAATATATTTATTTAAACAATGTATAATTGGGTCCCTATTTTTTATTCAATCTGGAAATCTTTTAATCATTATTAAGTTTAAATCTGTCATTTAGCTTATTTGTTCTCTGTCTCTCATGATTTTTATTCCCTTTTTTCTCTTCTTTAGAATAATTGAATGTTTTTATGATTCCATTTTTTTCTTAGTTGACTTAGTAACTTATTCTAGGTCTTGCTTTAACTCGTCACAGCCTAACTTCAAGTAGTATTATGAGACTACGTATAGGGTAAAAAACTTACAATAGTATATTTCCATTTCCTATTGAAGATGAGGCATAGGACATACTATGATGTCACCAACATCTAATAGTTTCTGACCTACAATATCTGTCCAATTAATGCTAGGAAGATGAATGAACAAATGAGTCTCTTAAACTTTGCCTAATTCAGTTTCATTTCTCCTACTGTAGAAGTAGAGTTACTCATACTTTGAAAGCCTGAGCTTCCTAACCAAGTGATAAACTGAAACAATTGCAGAATAATGTCTGGCTTAGACCCTTCAGGAGTGAGGTTCTAGTATGTTCAGCCCATGTCTTATAATACATGGAAGAAGCAGGTTAGAACATCCTCGAGTCCATGCCTAACCTCCCCTTACAGTTGCTGCCTTAAGAAAAGAGGTTCTTGGGCATCTTGGAGCTATTCAGAGACACTTAAGAACATTCGTCTTCATGGTCTTTAGCACTGGTACTGAAAAAGCTAAGTACTTCTATTCCCTGCTAGCTATCATCTGTAGTGTTCGAGTCAAAAACAAATTCTTTAGGTAAAAGGTAAAAGATTCAGATTAGTTGTTGAGCACCAGAAACTGAGAAGTTTAAACCCTGCTTCCAGAAGACATTGATTCTGGTATTGGCTTTGTAGCCATTAGGACAGATGGACAAGTCTCTTAACTTCTCGTTCTCTGCCCTTTCATTCCCTACCACCCTCTATCTTACCCTATATTGAATGTATATCAACTATATTTAAGGATGCAGCTCCAGTCACCCAGGTTTAGACGTAGTCTGTAACTTTCTCTTCCCATCCTACTGTGGTATGTTCTGGACTAACAGAAATAAAACTGACTTGGCTCTAAAAATTCATACAGTACTTAATAGATAAATGCATACATGCTCTCACAGCATTTAGTAACCCAGCAAGAACAAAGCCACGTCAGTTACTATCATGTTTGTGAAATAATTAAGGGAATAATTTGTCGGATTGAGGAGGGGGATGTAACATTGAAGGTGTCTGTTGTTATCCTGAAGTAATTGTCCTTAGGTATTATTCATTTAACTTCAGTGTCAAATTATTTACATAACAAGAGTAATGCGTATCTTTTAAGGGTGATTGTGAGAATTAATTTAAATTCCACAAAGCACTTTGAGGCATTCGGTTGAAAGGTTCTTTATAAATGCCAGGCATTATTATAACCAGACTAGTAAAAAGAAACCGTGATAAAGCTACTCATGCAGTGTCCTCTAATAGAAACTGTATTGGTAAGAAATATAAAGGTTACTGCTATTCATAATTTATGGTCAAGGGGAATAGATTAAGAATAATAATGATGCTTTTCTGTCCAGATAAGTCTTAAAAAACACAAATGCAGCTCTGATGGAATATATTGCTCCATCCAAGGAGAAGTATGAAATCGATATCTTACAAGCAATAAAAATGATGTATGAAGATGAATAAAGGCCAATATCTTTAATTGAGCCATAAAGTATATAGTGACAGCCTTGACTGTGTCTTTCAAAATCTTCAAGAAAGACATTGTAATACAGGAGATAATTCTTGATTGTTTGAGTATATGAAGCTTTAAATTTGTTAGAAACAGATGCATGATGGTCCTCATTCTAGTAACCAAAGTAACCAGTCTAATTATTAATCATTCAAAAAAAAAAAATACAGGATAGGAGAAGTCAAAACTTTAACAAAAATTTTTTAAAAAGGAAAGAAAAAAGATTTCAAAAGATTTCATATAAGCAGAATGCTTCAGGAATGTGAGAGAAGTAATCACACACAAAAACCTCTCGTTAAAATAATCAAAGCTACTGATAGAAGTCTGTACATAAAGAATCTTTCCATCACACACTGGGCAGAAGCAATTTGAAAGGTAAATTTAGTGTTCTTTTTTTTTTTAATTAGATGTCCACATTTAGTGTTTTTATGATCAAATCTCTGCCTTTATTGTCTGTATTCGTTCCCTGCTGTGACTTTCACAAATTGCCAAAAACAAGACAAATTTGTCATCGTACAGCCCTGGAGGTTGAAAATCCAAAATGAACCTCCGTGAGCTAAAGTCGGCATGTTGGCAGACTGGAGGTCCTTTCCGGAGGATCTAAGGAAGAGGGCAATTTGTTTTCACCTTTTCAGCTTCTAGAGACTGTATTCTTTGGCTCGCGGCTCCTTTCCACGTTTAAAGACCTCACTGGCCAGTTGAGTGTTTCTGAGTCTTGCGGCTCGGACACGGGCTCTCCGGCTTTCCTCTCCCCTGGGAACTCTGCTAGCTGTCTTCCCCCCGGGGTGACCTACCATCATCTTCCTAGTCTCAGGTTGCTAATTCGTGATCTGAATTCCACCTGCTACTTTGCCACACAAGGTAACCTACTCACCGTTTCTGGAGATGACATGGAGGCATCTTGGGGAAGCTGCTTCTACTTATCGTGGTCCAGGAATGGAAAGAGGAGAGTGTTATAAAGTTTTAAGGACTGGCATCCTGGCCTTCAGAATTACTGCTGTCATTCTCTGTTACCTGGTTTGACAGACCTTTTTCTCCTTTGACCCCAGCCAAGTATCAATTTTAGGTTTGCATTTTTATTTCTAATTTCCCTGAGCATCTATCTGTCTAGTCAGCCAACCAGCGAGTACTTGGTAGGTGTGTCCTGCAGGCTAGGAAGGGGGACTCGTGGTGAAGATGGGGGCTCAGATTAATGTGGAAGCCCCCGATGACGTAGCTTCTGCCTTCGGGGAGTGTGGTCTGCTGAAAGCATTTGACGAGTCCCTCCGTAGAGTGGTTCATTATCAAGCAGAGATTTCAGAGAAGATTCAGGAAAAATCCATACACCTTGGCTTTTCTTGCCCATGCCCTCTCCCCAGCCCCCAGCGTGCAGACAACAAGGTTGTTCATCTCTATCTTGTAACAACGTCAGGAAAAAGTACCGAATCAAAGTAATACTTTTTCTTGTGCTGTTTTATTTGAAAAGGACCTTCTTTTAAAAGTTCTACACGGAAGAAAGGAGTTGGGTGGTTCTGCGTCAGGCCAAGTACACATTTGGTAAGGGGTTGGGACTTTGATCAGTTCCATATTGTAAATTCCAGGATTCTTTCCAACTCTGAAAATAAAGGGAACTGGATTTAGTGTACGGCAATAAGGTTGATGGAAGACTTAGGGCTAATCTCTCCGCGCACAAAAGAGCTTTGTGCCGGTGAGAGGCGCAGGTGTTCTTTGTTTCAGCTAAGGGGGGCAGGAAGCCGTGATACTGAAACGAGGGGAGCTGCTGTAGACGGAGCAACCTCTGGCGTCCTGGAACCCCGGAAGATGGTGCCAAGGAGGTAGATGGTCTCAGGGCAGCCCCCGACTCCTCCTTCCCGCACGCTGAGAATGCAGAGGCTCGGTGCTGGGGGGGACGCTGCTCGCCACCAGCTGGGCACCTCCAGATTCGCTGCGACGACGTAAGTTCAGCTGGTCTCCCCGTAGCTCCAGGAAGGGCCCTCTACGTGAAGGGTTCTCGCTGTGATCCTAGCGGGAGTACAAAACCCCGTCGTTTGAAGGACAAAGATAGAAGCGTGCGGGCTGAACCCGGGGAGTCAAGGCCTCTCGTAGCTGCTGACCCGACGTGCTCCCTCGCCCGCGTCCGCAGAGGGCTCCGGGGCTCAAGGACACCAGTTGTCGATGGTCGGCAGGAGGGATTTCCAGGCACAGATGGGAGCGTGATTCCAGCTAATAGCACTTGTACGGGCTTCCTCTGCTTCCACGATGTGCTCCTAAGGGCAGTTCGTCTTCGTCGGAGGCCGGACGCCGCGCCGCGGGGTGGCCCGGAGCTGCCTCAGCTCAGCGCACCTGTTCACAGCGACGCCCGGCCTCCCTGCTGGCCTCATCGGGCAGCGCAGCGTCCTGTCCCCTGCCCGCCTCCCCGCCGTGATCCCCCAGCCTAGGCAAACAGCGCTCCTCCAGCCTGCCTGCCTCGATCCCTGAAGACGGCAGCGAGGTGCCTGCAGTCCTCGGATAGGTTGTTGTGCTTGAAGCCATCCTAGTCTGGCCGCACGTACCGTGCTGAGATCCCTGGGGAAACCAAGCAGTTCCCCTTCCACTGTTACTGTGCTTAACGTCCCCTTGGCCCCTTAGCACTGGTGGCCACTTCCTACTCCCCGAAACACTGTCCACCTTGAATACAGTGTATCGCATTCTGCTCTTTCTGCCTCCTTGGCCTCTGGTCTCAGGTATACAATTCTCTTCCTAGTCCTCAAAAGTTAGTGTTTTGCCTTCTTTAAAAAAAAAAAAAAAAAGTATTTTTGACTATATTCTTTTTGCTCTACGTTTTCTCTCTGTCACATATTCTATAACTGGGAGTTTGTACCTCTTAACCCCCTTCCCTTACTCTGCCCAGATCCCTGTCCACCACCCCGTGGCAACTACCAGTTCTCTGATTTTTAGAGTTTGGGTTTTTTCTGTTACCTTGTTTTTTCAGTTCTACATATAAGTGAAGTCATTTGGCATTTATCTTTCTCTGATTTATTTCACTTAAGATAAATGGTTTTAGGTCCACCCACGTTGTTTTAAATGGCGAGATCTCCTTTTTTATGACTGAGTAACATTCTATTCTGTTTATACACCACATCTTCATCTGTTGATGGACAGAGGTGGGGTGGCCTGGGGTGCCCTTCATATATGGGCTATTACAAATAATGCAGCAAGAACTGCAGGGGTATGTCTATCTTCCTGAATTAGTATTTTTCTTTTTTTTTTTTTTTAAGATTTTATTTATTTATGAGAGGCCCAGAGAGAGAGGCAGAGACACAGGCAGAGGAAGAAGAAGCGGGCTCCCTGCAGGGAGTCTGATGCAGGACTTGATCCCAGGACCCCCGGGGTCACGGCTTGAGCTGGAGGCAGGCGCTCAACTGCGGAGCCACCCAGGCGTCCGAGTATTTTGTTTCTTTGGTTAAATGCCCAGTAGCAGAATTACTAGATCATATGATAATTCTGTTTTTTTCTTTTTTGAGGAGCCTCCAGGCCTCTTTTCCACAGTGGTTGCACCAGTTTAGGTTCACAGTGCATCAGCTTTCCCTTCTCCACATCCTCACCAAGACTTACTTTGTGTCTTTCTTGAGCCTAAGCCCCTCTGACAGGTGTGAGGTGACATCTCATTGTGGTCTTGATTTGCATTTGCTCGACGACTCGTGATGTTGGGCACCTTTTCATGTTTCTGTTGGTGTTCTCCTTACCTCTTGCCAAGATAGAGAATTGACGCGGTGGAAGATCTAATGAGCATTTGTATTGATGAAGTCCTTTGGAAGGCCAGCCGTGGGAGCTGACCGGGGATGGGTCAGGGAACCAAGAAAGAGCTGACCAACTAAGCTTGGGGAAGGGCTTGAGAACCAAAGGCAGTAGTGGGAGTATTAGCACAGGATTGCGAGCCTTTTTCTAGAGTGCCACCCTTAGGGTGGCTTAGTTCCAGAAGCCTCAGGTCTTTGTCTCTGTTTCCTTCCCATGTCTTTTTTTGCCTTGTAATTCTTGGGTGCTCCTAGACTCCCAAATGGAAGTGATTTCCCTACACAGTCTGTCCTGATTGCTTCCAGAATTGCTGGTTGAACCCATCTTTGAGCTAGAATTCTATCAACTGTGTATCTCAGTTTTAATTTAATATTAAAATGCAATTATTATAGTCACATACTCTTTTTTCTTCCTCTAGGCTAACAGATATTTATAGAAAAGGGTAATGAATTGTTTATCTAGCCCCAGGGCCTATCCAGCTTCCTCTCATTCTAGATTTTTTTTCTCCTCTAAGTTTTTACATTTTTCAGACCTTTGTTGAAATGGTGTAGAAGTTTAGAAGACCTTAAATGGATAGGTCACAAGGTTCAACTAATGCAAAATGTACACAAACACACACGGTTTGTCTTCAATATACCTTAATGGGAGGCGAACGATGTGGAAGTGTCAGCTTGTATAAATATAAAGATCCCATGAGCCTTATAATACTCTAAACATTATGTATATACGTATATTTATACTTCATTCTTAAGGGCTTTTTTTCTGTATATTAAATTTGACAGAATTTTAAACAAAGCCTAAAAAAATTTGTGTTTTTCATTACACCTCAGCAAAGATGGCAAGTAATGTTGACATTTTATTATGAAGAAGATACATTGGTTTTATATTTAAGATAAGGAATCATAAACTGTGTCATGCTAAGTGACAAGACATTTAAAATGTTGGTGACAAAAATAAACTAGCAGCAGAAATGTGTATCCAAAGGTTCAGAGAAATGAATAGCAAAGAACAGACTACTTGCTAAGTAATAGAAGCTAACTATTTTGTCCAGAGCTATGTATTTTTTTTCTTTTTTAAGATTTTATTTATTTATTCATGAGAGACACAGAGAGAGGCAGAGACACAGGCAGAGGGAGAAGCAGGCTCCTCACAGGGAGCCTGATGTGGGACTCGATCCTGGGACCCTGGGGTCATGCCCTGAACCAAAGGCAGACGCTCAACCTCTGAGCCACCCAGGCGTCCCCAGAGCTATGTTTTAATTTAGATGTTAACCTGGAATATCACAGAACCCCCAATTAATTTTTATACTGATTAAATATTTTGTTATGCTAAGTCCTATTGAGGTTCAGCTGTTTATCTTAAAATTTTTAAGCACTTACCTGTGAAAGAAGACCCAGGAAGCCAGACTCTGTTAATGGACTGCTGTTAAGTACTATGACAAACATTTCACTAGTTCAAAACAGTACCCGCCTAACAGTTCACCGTGAGGTGGGGTTGATTTCTTCTCATTTCTAGAGTTTGGAATTCTCTGCACTTGGCTAGTAGATTAAATAAAAAGGGATAAAGGAGGCCTACATTTATATTCATCATTTTTCCCCAAAGTGACACTTACCACTGTCTTCATATTCCAGTAGCCAGAATTTTCATGTCCCTACTTAGCTGCAAGAGGAGCTAGAAGATAGTCTCTGGCTGACTCGCTGCTTCTAGCGACGGTTCTGTGCAAGTGAAAGCATGCGTCCTAGTGAACAGATGACTGGCTGTAGGTCGCCCCTGTAGCCAAAAATGAGAATAGTTGTGTTACCCTTCCTTCTACATTAGAACATTCACTTCAACTCAAGGGAATCAACCCAAAGTCTCCTGCAGGCCAGAGTCCGGCATCTGCATCAGGCCCAGACTTGGCTCTTGGCCGCCTGGTGACCTGTGAACCAAAGTTCACGTGAACTACCTGCGACTCCACCTCCCCTTGCCCCCCACCGTGCCCTAGCACAAGTCCACCCCCAGCAGTGGAACAGATGCAGGAGAGCTATAAGCAAGTGCCCCATTTGGGGGGGGGGGGTGGTAAAGTGGAAAATACATAGCAATAATTGTCCCCTGACAGCACTGAAACCAGGATCTCTTGATTAGACCCTTGTTACGCGTCTGAGAAAGAACTTCTTTGTCCTTTATTCCTCCTGGCCCTTTGGGCTCCACACATTGGGAGTTGCTGCTTTTCTGTTACCATCTGTGCTACCATCACGAAGAGAACTATGACCACTTCATGCTTGTGCAGTTTGGGGACCTGGAAACTGTTTCACAGTCACTGATAAGACTAAGTTCAGGCTTTATCCACCAGTATAGTCTTTTAGAAACAATGGATTTCATATGTACCGACCTCCGTTTGTTACATGTGTCAGTGTTTGTCCCGAGAAACAGACAATTCCAGGTCTTTCAAAAGGAGGAAACGTAAGCCAGGGAATTAGCTTCACATATAATAGTACAGAACCACCAAAGAAATGATAGTGCGTAAACCCAGAGACTGACAAAATGAGAAAACTTGCACACCTTAGGGGTAGAAGGGCAGTAAGGAGGAAAAGATGTCATCAGATACTATCTAAGCTCTTAGCTCTGATAAGAAACTATGGGGATGCCTCAGTGGCTCAGCAGTTGAGCCGCTGCCTTCTGCTCGGGTCATGACCCCGGGGTCCTGGGATCGAGTCCCACATCAGGCTCCCTGCATGGAGCCTGCTTCTCCCTCTGCCTGTGTGTCTGCCTTTCTCTCTGGGTCTCTCATAAATGAATGAATAAAATCTTAAAAAAAAAAAAAAAAAGGAAATTATGAACTCCCTGAGGGATCTGAGCCCTCCATATCTTGACCTTTGAGTGTCCCCACATCATGAGCCCCCAAATGTTTCATTGAACAGAGATAAGCAATAAACCCTTCCCCTGACTTCACTTACAAGTACCTGTTAGGAAACCAAAATGAGGCAGAAATGATGGTAATCAATGGGACATGATCTTTAATTCGTGGATCAGATGTAATTAGTTATTTCAGGACCTATTTTAGTAACATGTCATCCGCATTTAGAGAAAGAGAAAATTGTCAAAAGTTTTCATTTAAATATTCTTATCCTGTAAGCATAGAAAGAAGAATTAAAAACGAATAAAGTAAAAAAAAAAAAAAAAAAAAACGAATAAAGTCTGTAGGTGCCTCATGCCAAAATAAATTTTGGGGAAAAAAGGGTGTGGTGGGGAGAAAGAGAAAAAGCTTTCCAGAATCTCTAGGGAAATGCCAGCTATCCTTCAGAGAGTGAATATGCAGCTGTCTTGGTCTTTGTTTCCTTTTTGGGATCTTCTTCTAAGTTGATAACATTGTTTTGTCTACTGGTCCGAGCCAGAAATTATCACTTTTTTTTTTAACTGTCATTTAAGAAAGAATCTGTAAAATATTCCATTGGGTATTTTAGCCATCAGGACTAATTCTATAATATCATTTTTTAAAATACCACAAATGCCATTTTATCTGTTACTGGATGTGCCTTTATATGCTTAAGTGTATATATACGCTGGATTCAACTCTGCTGTGGCTTTTAGGATAGGCTAGAGAGAAGTCTCAAAATAGCAGTTGCATTTAACAACTTGGAAGTTGAGAATAGTTTGAGAAGCTTTTATGACTGTTGTCTTTCCTAGAGAGAAAAAGAGCTTTGCTTAAAAATTTCTCTGTGAATAGTTCACTTATACATGGAAATGAAGACTTTTTTTTTTTTTTTTGGTGGATCATGCCAAATTCAGTTGCCATGTTTTGTTTCTGAGAACGTTTTAGCATACCTGAGCATGTTTAGATTTCTCCCATTTACATGGAGATTTCAGGGTTGTTTACTTTTCACCTTGGTATAAAATAAGAGTGGCTTAAAATATATACTGCATTTACTATCTTTATCCTTCAGAGTATAGTCCTCTTATTTAAAAATATCAGGGCTCGAAAAAAAATTAAAAATTAAAAAAAATTAAAATATCAAGGCTTGGATATATAGGCTGTGTCTACCTAAATGTTATGACTGACGAAAGAGGGGAAAATACATCATATTACCTACAGGCATACCTTGGAGATAGTGTGAGTTTAGTTCCAGAGGTCTGCAGTAAGACAGATATCCTTACAAAGTGAGTCAGGAGTTTTCTGCTTTCCCCGTGTACGTAAAAGTTATGTTTATACTGTATTGTATTATGTGTGCAATGATACTGTCTTTAAAAAGTACATACCTTAATCAAAAAATAAGTATTACTAAAAATGCTAACCATCACCTGAGCCGTCAGGAGGTTGTAATCTTTCTGCTGGTGGAGGATCCTGCCTTGATGTCAACGGTCGCTGACGGATCAGGGTGGTGGTTCCTGAAGGTTAGGGCAGCCATGGTAACTTGATAAGACCACGTGACGTGTGCCATTACTGATTGATGACTCCTTTCACAAGTGATTTCTCTAGCACGCAATGCTGTTAATAGCATTTTGCACACAGTAGAGCCTCCTTCAGAATTCGAGTCAGTCCTCTCAAACCCTGCCACTACTTTGCCAACTAGGTCTGTGGAGTATTCTAAATCCTTTGTTGTCAATTCAACAATCTTCAGAGCATTTTCAACAGGAGTAGACTTCAGTCAAGAAACCAATTCCTTTACCGTCCTGGAGAAGCACCACCTCACCGGTTTCGGTGTTATCATGAGACCGCAGCCATTTCTTACAGCGCTCTGCCTTTCCCTTGAACACTCACACGCCATGGCAGGGTAGTTAACTGGCCTAATTTCAGTAGTGTTGTAGCTCAAGGAATAGTCGTTCGGTCACATCTTCGGGTTCCACTTCTGGTCCTCTTGCTGTTTCCACCACATCTGTAGTTACTTCTTCCTCTGACGTCTTCAAACCTCCCAAGGTCATCCAGAAGGATTGGAATGAGCTTCTTCCAAACTCCTGATGCTATTGATATTTTGACCTCTTCTTAATGGCATCTAAAATGGTGAATCCTTTCCAGAAGGTTTGCATTTACCTTGCCTAGCTCCACCAGAGTACTCATTATCTATGGCAGCTTTAGCCTTACAAAATATGTTTCCTACATAAGATTTCAACGTGAAAATCACTCTTTGATCCATGGGCTGCAGGACGGCTGTTTTGTCAGCAAGCATGGAAATAACAATCTCATTGTCCATCTCCGTCAGGGTTCTTGGATGACCAGGTGCACTGTCCTTCGCAGTAATACTCTGAAAGGAATCTTTTTTTTTCTTAGCAGTAGGTCTCTCCAGTGGACTTAAAATAGCCAGTAAACCATGTTGTAAACAGATGTGCTGTTTACAATTACCAACGTCATTCCATTTACAGAGCTCAAACAGATTTAGTGTCATTCTTAAGGACCCTAGGATTTTTGGAATGGTAAGTAAAGGAGCTTTAGCTTTAATTTAAAGTCACCAGCTATATTACTCATAACAAGAGTCATCCTGTCCCTTCAGTGCTACGTAGCCAGGAACTGACTTCTCCTCTCTGGCTATGGGAGTCTAGGATGACATCTTCCAGTATAGGACTGTTGCATGTACGTTGAAAATCGGTTGTTTAGCATAGCCACTTTTATTAGCTAGATCTTGGGTAACTTGCTGTGGCTCCTACATCAGCACAGACTGTGTCACCTTGCACTTCTGTGTTATGGAGACAGCGTCTTTCCTTAAACCTCAGGAACCAACCTCTTCTAGCTTCAGACTTTCCTTCTGCAGCTTCCTCACCTCTCTTTGCCTTCATAGAATTGAAGAGAGTTAGGGTTTCTCTCTGGGTGAGGCTTAAGGGGATGTTGTGGCTGATTTGATCTTCTATCCCAACCACTAAAACCTTCTCTATGTTAGCAATAAGCTGTGTGGCTTTTTATCACTTGTGCAAGTACTGAAGTCCACTTTTAGTTTCCTTCAAGAGTTTTTCCTTTGTAATGACAACTTGGCCCAAGAGACTGAGCCTTCACCCTATCTTGGCTTTTGACAAGCCTTCCTCGCTAAGTTTAGTGATTGCTAGTTTTTGATTTAAAGTGAAAGACGTGTGACTCCTCCTGTCACTTGAACACTTAGAGGCTATTTTGGGGTTATTATCTTAATTTCAGTGTTACTGCTTCTCAGGGACCAGGAAGGCCCAAGAAGACTGTAGAGATACAGCATAATAACCAATTGGTAGAACAGTTGAAAAACACACATTTATTGATTAAGTTTGCTGTCTAATGTGAGCATGGTTCATGATGCCCCAAAACAGTTACAGTAGTAACATTGCAGTTCTTCACTGATCACAGATCCCCATAACAAATATAATAATAATGTAAAAGTTGGAGACATTATGAGAATTATCAAAATGTGACAGACGAGAGGTGAGCAGATGCTGTTGGGCGGAAGGGTACCAATAGGCCTACTCAACGCAGGGTTGCCACAGTCTTGCAATCTGTAAGACACAGCATCTGTGAAGAACAATCAGGTGAAATGCAATAAGATGAGGTCTGGTTGGATAAGGCATGTAATATCTGAAGAGTAAGCTGTTCTTCTGTGTTGGCTTCGTGAAGCTGTAGAGTTATGCAATAATCACTTGGTAATTTGGACGTTTTCTTAAAAATAATTGCTTCATTTCAGTCATTATATCATCTTTATAGTTTTAAAAACATGTCATCAGGGAAAAATCCTTTTTTGGTATTGATCTAAAACAAAAAGTGTGCTATGGTATCCGTTTTTTTCCGTCTCTAATTGAGTTTATTTCCTTTAACAATGAAAATATTAAAACATGAGTTGTATTTTTGCTGCCTAAAATAATTAGTTTTACTTTTTTAAACAAGCTATCTGTAATTTCAAAGATAGTTCTTTCTGAACTTTTGTTCTGAGAAGCTTAGAATAGTCTTGAAATAATAGGTGTTTAACAAGTATTTCTCAACTGTCAATTCAACTGTAGCCTTTGTGCTATTACCTCATTATGAAGTGACACAGGAAGAAAACTCGCTATGTGATAATACGAAAACACATATTTGTCAAAAAGATAAATGAGTCTGTATTGAAAACCCATCTGTTGTGGTGGGAGTCAAATGGTTTAGACACATTTGGGCATGATACCTTCTTTTTAACAGGAAAACATAGAAAAGATTTCCATTCCAACCCTTAGACACCGTATTGTGCACTTAAATGTTTTCCTTTTTTGTCTTTTACAGGTGATATTATACCCAACTTCTAATAGCTCCAAGTCAGCTGACTTGCACCGAATGATAGTTCCAAAAAATAGCCAGGACTCTGACTTAAAAATCAAATTAGCAGTGCGAATGGATAAACCACCACATATGAAACATAGTGGGTGAGTGTGTACTTGAAGATACTTTTCTCCTGAATTTCTGAATTCAATTTCACTGTATCACTTTTGTCAGTTTACTAAGAGAGCCAGTATATCATGGAATGTTCACCCCCAAAAATGACATTTATGGGATTACTTGATTTTTTAAACTCCTAGACATCTTTATATCTAAATACACAGATATTTAGTTAAAATAGCTGCTTCCATGCTAACATACGGTTGGTAATTGATTGCAGTGGTATTCCACATCACTTCTATTGATGAAGAGTCATGATAGATGGAGACGACTTCTAGGATGTTATAACGATGTTTGAAACAAGCATAGCATTCAGGTCTCCAGAAATAAACTTACATAAAATATGTTAAAGCTGAAATGTCATTCAGATATAACCCAGGAGGCTGTGAAAGTTTTGTCAGGGAGGAATGTGGGGGAACCGACGCTGGTGGGTGAGCCAGAGCACAGGGCCTGTCTCCTGGGGACTGCCGTGGGCCGGGGTCAACCTTCATCTCCGCCAGGGCTCCTTTTCCCTTGTGGTTGGTGAGGTAACAGGTCTGAACTCTTGAATACAATAAAATGAGTTTTTTAGAAGCCTGAGTCCTTCTCAGGTTAGCACTGTGGGACTCAGAAAGCCAAATCCCAGCACAGAGTTGTTAGTTATTAAGAAAGAACGTGACCTTTTTTCACTATAGGAAGAAGCAGTGGCTAAGGTAGCTCCCTCTGAGATTAGCAGCCAACCTAAGAGTCTAAGAATATGTGTTCCTGAACAGACAGATGCCATCTGATGGCTTTGGACTCAAATTACCAACACTGTGGCAGAGCTAACTGATGAGTCCATAGGATAAGTATCCTTTAGATGACCAACATGGGACCAAGGACTACATCACTTCCTTGGTTGGATGGGCAGTGTACACAGTGTCAGAACCAGTCTTGCTGATGGGAAAAACAGCTCAAGATGGGCTCTTTGAAGGGACACCATAATTTGATAGCTCCCACTATGGCATCTTGCAGTAGTAATGCAAACTAAAGGTTAACCATGACTCCGCTCATGATGCAGACGGAGTTCCTGGGATTTAATATTTAGAGTTCTTCTCATTGATCCATCTATCTGCTCACCGTTTTATCTAGTAGGCATGTATTGAGCACTAACTCGTTCCTCCCAGAACAGACTTCAGTGAGATACCATCTCAGACCTAAAGGAAGTGGCTAGTCAGGGATTCAGGCTGGTATACGAGTATCTAAAATAGTGATAAAGGCTGTAAGAGAGAAATGGGAACCAGTGGAAGGAACACCTGATTTTTGCTGCAGTTAGTCATGAAAACCTGACTTTTGAGATAAAATCTGAACTATGAATTCAGGGGGGCAGTGAGGACAGAGGGCATCCCGATCACATGACATCGTATATATCTGGGCAAGAGTTCTGGAAGGACTTTTAGCCAATGAGGACAAGTTGAGCTCAGCCTCGAGAGCTTTGACTAGATGGTTGGAATGCTACCTTAACGTGCTTAAAGACTAGTAGAGCCCGGAGTTAGATGTAAAGGAACAGGTGTTCCAGGCACTGCAGTTATTTCTCTACTCTTTGTATCAGCCTCTTTTGATGAATGGTACCATAAGGAATTGGAGCCTACATAATTTCCAACATAGTCTTTAATTTACAAATGGCCACCATGGTGAACACTCCTGGAGCCTTCAGAATGTCCCCAAAACCAAGATTAAATGTGAGGTTGGGCACATGGCAAGTTTTATAGCCTTTCATTTCCGTAGAAAGAAAGCTCTATTCTCATCTTTGGCAGCTCCTTCCTTTTAGAATGCGCCAGGGCAGGAGGAATAATCCAACCCCCCTGTAAGACTTGTTTTTTTTGGTTGGTGGTTCTTCTTTTTTTTTTTTAATCATTCCTTTGTACTGAAGGATAACTGGCTTCTAGCCTCTCTCTGAGCCCTTGACTAAGTCAGGAACCCCAGGATGGGTCTGGAGTTGACTTCTGTCCAAGACTCCTGGTGAAGGGGATCACTAAAGAGAATAGATCATAGTCTTTCAACTTAATATAGTAAGCCCAGGAACTCACCTTGGATTCAGATCAGGAATGCTTTAATCCAGCCACGTGACTTGTCGTCTGCCATTCCTGAATACCAACAGCTAATTCTAGGCATACAGGTATCTCTGCAGTTTATCATATGTAAAAGGAAGGAACTCTAGAACTGAAAATATCTGTGATGCTCTTCTGCTAGTTGCTATGATATGCAGCATAATTAAGAATGTCATATTTCATAATAGCAATTCAGTAAAAACTAATGTCGGTATTGGACATAATCATAATGATGATCAACCAGTTAAAGGTTCTCGACATTGCTGTAATGGCATTTTCTCCCTGTGAGCAGTACAGGTGCTTTACCACAAGCACCTGTTTGGGTTCCTCAGTGCGCTTAGAAACAGGTATTTTAAATACCACCCCTGTGTATATGGGCAAACACGATTTGACCTACATCATAACTGTATTCATCTTTTTTTGGCAGTGTTTCATAAATGGGTTTTACTGAACTTAATTACATTTAAGAAGAGAAAGTTCACTAACCTTTTTCTTCCAAGTACTCTATCAGATGCCAACACGATAATAGGATGTGAGTAGTAGATTAATCGCACTTTGCTTGGGGGCTGGATTGTGTTCTGTCAATAATTCATCCTACAATGAATAATTAACAGATGAGTAATGAATAATTGAAAAAGAGACAAGCCAAGTCAAAAAAAGATTAATTTGTCTTTAAAATACGGCAAACCTCTCTTACAGATAAACTTGTCAATTGGATTAAATGATAAATTGGGAGGGTTATGGCTTTTTATCTTCAAAGCACTTTTGAGAACTAGACTTTGAAATCCTCTGGGTCTTTAGTTATAAAAACCTTTTGGATGTTCTAATACTGGGGGCATCTCTTATGTGAACTATCATAATATGTAAGTAGATCAATATTCATCACATTTATGGCACCTGTGTGGGCCCTGAATAAATACATTTAATCAGTGTTTATTTTTATTGCCCCCAGTTGCATTGTGAGTTTCTTAGACCTGTTTGAATCCCAGTACCCCCAATGGTATGTGGTCAAGGATAGGTATTAATATAATAATGATGATGAAAATAGGAGTGTGCTCCTTAGAGCTTTAAGGAAAAAATGACAGTAAGTTGCATTCCTAAGTTGAAATGCAAAGGGTTCTAAACACAAGTTAGAGAATAGAGTATGTAAGGTGAAAAACACCTAAAATGAGTGTGTTTGGCTCTCGACTGTTGCTTTTTTATTTTTTTAAAGATTTTATCTGTTTGAGAGAGAGCGAGAGCCGAGAGCGCACAAGCAGGGGAGAGGGAGAAGCAGGCTCCCCGCTGAGCAAGTAGCCCAATGTGGGGGCTCGATCCCAGGACCCCAGGATCATGACTTGAGCCAAAGGCAGATGCTTGACCCACTGAATTACCCAGGCACCCCTCAACTGTTGCCTTTTTTAAATAACCTTTTTTTAAAGCAGAAAAATATATCTGAGCTAAAGCTCATGTTTCTGATAACTAATCAGTCCACGACTGCAAATTATCGTTTTTTGGAATAGGATTGACTCGGAATGCCCTGGTGGCTCAGCGGTTGAGCATCTGCCTTTGGCTCAGGGTGTGATCCTGGGGTCCTGGGATTGAGTCCTGCATGGGGCTCCCCATGGGGAGCCTGCTTCTCCCTCTGCCTGCTTCTGTGTGTCTCTCATGAATAAATAAATAAAATCTTTAAAAAAAAAAAAAAGGACTGACTACGTGTAAATGAAAATACATATAGTTTGGATAAAATAAACAAAAAGATGATTTCATTCTTTTAAAACTAAACTGGATGTTACCACGTACATAGATTTGGTTTTTTTTTTAAAAAGGGCTCATTTATTCTTTTGGAATATGTCCTATAAACTAATTATATAAACTTCTGTACATCTGTTAAAGGAATTACCAGCTAGATTTTGAATGGTTAAATAATTCATATCCAGTTTTTAAATTTATTTTCCTGCTTTTTTTGGGTAGCTGGAAGACAGAAGTATTCTTGAACAAATGGACTGTCCTTTAGCATAGCCTAGTGGCTGAGTAACAGTATTAACTTATTTCTCAGAATACTCTTCCTGTTTTTATCAAATAACATTTTCCTAATTCAAATGTTATTTTTTTCACTCAAAAGAAAGGCAAAGTAGAACTAAATAAAACAAATGACTCTTCTAACAATTCTACAAGGGGAAAGGAGAAAGAAGAAAATTAAATTGTCACAAATATGTAGAAACAGATGACCAGGATCTCTCCAAGGTCTGCCTGCAAGTGATTATTTTCTAGGAAAAAAACGAACAAAAACTTCATGAATATATGACTGTATAAGGGTTTTGTCACAGTTAAGAACTGGTAAGATAAAGTGTTAGCCAAATCACTGTCCCATAAATCTCCCGTTTCTTTTCTGCAGAGTCATGCTTGGCTACTTAAGCATTTATTGATCAGATATACTGAAATAATTTGTAATTGTCATTTATAAAATCCTCAGCTTAATTTATATCATAAATGTTTACAAAGCGCTAGGCCTGTTTCTTGCTGCCGGGAGGGGCAGTAGTTCAGGCAGGAAGAGCGGTGTAGACTCCCAGCTGGCCGCGTTGCTGTCCCGTGCTTTCCGTGGAGCCGACCGCCGTGCACCCAGGGGCTGGGTGTCAGGCTGTCACACAGGGCATTTGCTCATAACGTGAAATGACTGCACTCTGATAAAATGGTCTTGTTTGTGACTTACAGGTTTATGATCTTCTGTTAGTTTAGGGGATAGTCCCGTTATCAAAGGGAGGGAAATCTTCCTTTGGTCAAGGTGGCCTTTCCTTAGAGGGCCCAGGCCTCACAGAAGGGACAGGTCTGTTTTTTACCCTGGAGAAAAAAAAAAAATTGATTCTCCATTTAAGTTGACCTTTTAGGATGATTTTCCTACCTGTCCTTATCTAAAAGAGCTGTGTTTTGACATTTGAACCGATAGGTCTTTTTGACTCCCTGGTATGAATTCACCTTATTCAGGCTAATTTCATATTCAATCTAATTTCATAGAAATCCCGCTTCTTACTGCTTTGCCAAAACTTCTGACAAAGTATTGGGTTAGATTCTTAATTAATGGTTCTTTTTCCAAATACAGCTTACAGAAGAGAAGTCGGCCTCTGGTACCTGGTAAACACCAGTGTAACTGCTGTAGAATAATTGAAGAGCATAGGCCATAAAGCCAACTTTGTTTTTCCAAATGCCTTATTTTCATGTCCCTTTCAGTTGCTAATTTAAATCATTAAGAACTTTATTTCTCATCTCAATTTACTAGTGACTAATTATGTAATAATGGTAGAAACATTTTTAAGCATGGCTTTAATGATCGCTAAACTAGATGTTTTAACTTCTATTCCCTTTGCAAAACTTCTCTGATTTCTTCTGTGATAAATTTGTTTGCCTTGAACTGTAAGATTAAATGTGGCTTTCTGTTCAACACCCTCTTACTCCCAGGATTTTTCTCCGGGGTGAAACATTTTAACCTTATTTTCTTCTTTTTCCTGCATCAAATGACTATGTTCTTTTGCTTTTCATTCTCCTTCTGTGTCCTGTCCGAGCATCTTAAAAGCACAGCAGGCAAGATAATTAAAAGCAGAATATGAGGTCTTTTAAAATTCTCTTCCAGAAACCACAGACTGTAGTCATAGGTTATCCTAATTAATTTGGGGCACTCTAACAAAATCATAGTGAAAACTATTTAGGAGTACTATATAATTTTATGAACAGTTAACATACAGAATCATAACTGGACAGTTCCATCTCAGTTGATGCCTTCCCATAAAATTCTGTGCTATGTACTGGCAAAGTAGTACTTCTTATTGCTTTGCATGTATCCAGAAATTTTAAAATATTAACCCTGAGTTTATACAGCAAAACACTTGGGCTTGTTAAACGAGCCTTGTGGGAGGTCAGGAAAAACTTGGGCTTTACTTAAAGATACTTGTTTGTAGTTGATTCCCCTGACAGACGTCGCTGGGTGGCGGTACAAGTGGAGGACAGTGCAGTCGCAGTCGTGTAGGACTAGCAGTGGTTTCAGAGCCAGGACGCTGGTGTGTGTGGTCTCGCTCTGCTGCTGACGTGGGTAAGTCACCTCGCCTGGCCTGGCCTGGTTTCATCCGTTGCTAAATGGGACGTCTGACGATCAGGAATTTGGCCCCTTGAGCCCCCGGAAATGCAGGACTTATCAAATCGTGTCCTCCTTGGCCCCGCCAGGAATGCTCCCCGCGTTCCATGGCATGCGCAGCAGCGTAGGGAGGACGTGCAGGGCCTAGGGTGAACAGGGGGGTCAAAGGGAGGACGCCTGGGAAGGTGAGACGTTGGGGATGTGTCTGCATCTTCTCAAGAGGAGAAAAAAAGGAAATATGAAGACTGAGACATCAGGCTGCCTTTATGTGAAATTCATCTGAAAACTCCTTGTGAAAACTCATGGCAGTCAGGAGCAGGTGCGCGGGGTGCCTGGGTGGCTCAGCCAGTTGTGTGCCTGACTCCTGATTTCGGCTCAGGTCTGTCTATTTTGTGTCTTGCGACTTTGCTGAATTCACCTACCGGTTCTGATAGTCTTTGGGTTTTCTCTATGTCGTATCACATCGTCTGCAGATAGTCACCGTTTTACTTCTTCCGTACCGATTTGGATGCCTTTCATTTCTTACCTGACTGTTGTGGCTGGGACGTCGGTATTGCGCTGAGTCAAAGTGGTGAGAGCAGCCATCCTTGTTTTATTCATGGTCTTAGAGGGAAAGCTTCCCAGCTTTTCACCGTTGAGTCTGGTGTTTGCCATGGATTTTTTGTATTTGCAGAAGTACTACCTCAATGTGCATAAGATGCTTCCAGGAGAAGGTGGCTAACCCGCGGTGATGATATGTCTCAGCGGTTATAAGACCCTGGAGAAAGTAGGACTGGGTAGGACGTGCTGCTCAGGCCTTGGGGCTGTGAGACCATACTGAGGAGTGCAGCCCCGGCTGGGCCTGCACGTGTGGAGCCATGTTGGTAGTTGAGTGACAAACCAAACTTCCACCGGGGCCAGCTGGCCATTCTGCTATTTAAATCTGGAAGAGCCTCCATGTGTATTTTCCGTCCCTCTCCCCCATATTTTCCCCCCTCAAAAATCCATTCCTTTCTCTCTATATATAATGTATTAGAGACATGTGTGTCAGGTACGACTTGTTCCAATCAAGGATTGAAGGTGGCCCGGCACTTGATGTTGACGAGGCTGCAGGAGGTCGGTCCTGCAGTCCTTGAAGTGTCTGTGGGATATAATAGACCAGTCCGCTCACTACTGGAGTATCTCCCACCCATCCTGCAACCTTTATGCACGGAAGAGTACTACCCAGAGGTGCCTGTCAGGAGACGGATGGCAGAGAAACTTCTGGATTAAATCTTATTACCAGTCTGGTAAATGTTATCTTTAAGTGCTCATTTTGTTGGAATGTTGCTATAGAAGGTTCCGGACCTCGGGTCTCAGGTAGTTTTGATGAACGCACAGTAGAACTCCTTTATCCAAGCCTCCTAGGGCTGTGAAATAAGTTGATAGTAAAGTTGAGCTTCTGGGAAATTTGCTGGGCTCTACGTTCCTCCCCTCCCTTTCTTCCTGCCTTGTCCCAAAGGATGTTCTAAAGGTTAAAGGTGGTCCTAAAAAGAGAAAATGAAACTTTCTGAGCCACAGCCCTCCATGTGATTCTAAAAAAGTCTTTTCAGGAATTTAAGCAAGCCCATTGTGCTGTGATTTAATTAGCTGTATTTAGAGACCTCATGAACAATTCATTAAAAAAAAATAAGGCACTGTTTCCCACTCACCCCCACCTCCAACACCTTTCTGTTTTGCTCCTTCTCCAGCCCCCCTGAAGACTGCTGACCTAGGCTCTAGCCACTGTGCCTGTGGTCGCCCTGCATCTGCAGTCACACGCCTCCTTAGTTTCTTCATCTTCAAAAAAGCATGATTGAGCTCACTAAAAACTGTTTTCTTCCAGCTCTGAGATTTCTTTCAATTTTATTTTAAACCTAAATGTAGACATCCTAAAGAAAGCAGGATAGAAATAGTTACAATTCCTGGGGCAGGATAGAAACAGATAAACGATTTTCAAGCCACATCATTCTCTTTCAGGACAGGAGGCAGGGTACTGAGTGGTTAAGGTCACAGGCTTTGGAGTTAGACCTGGGTCCAGCCTTGAGCTCCGTAGTTTTTACGTGACTTATCATAGCATCACTTTTCTCAACTGTGAAGTTGGATTGTCCCAAGCAAGAGACGAAAATCATGTAACTCAGTGCCTGTTACACACTGGGTGATCAATCAGATTAGTAGCCATTGTTATTAGAATAAACATTATTTTAAATAATTATAGTCCCATGAGCTATAATAAATCCTTTTAGTTTTAAACACATTGTTAGATTTTACTTGGAAGAAAATGCTCAAAGACACATGGGGTTGGTGCCCAAATTCCAATTCCATCAGAGTTACAAAAATATGTCCCCTGCTAGGACCCTCTGATTTAATTGTTAGGCTTTAATGTGTTTTTATTTGACAGCTCTTACGGATGTAGGTGGTGGTGGTGGTAGTTCATGTGTGTGTTTTTCGCTGCTGACTTTATTTTGCCTTCTCTATGTCCAAGGGGAGAAAAACGGAAGGTATTAGAGCGCTCAGATAAGTTCAAGTTCTAAAAAAGAACACCTGGAGACTATTTCATAGCAAGCAAGAAGAATAAGATATGACTGCACTGGGGCTAAAATAAAGGGAAAAGTTCTAACTTCTTTTTAAAATAGCAAATGCTTTTTTAAAGCATTTATTTTTTTTTTAAATAGCAAAAGCCCTGGGGGGCTCAGCGGTTTAGGGCAGCCTTCGGCCCAGGGCCTGATCCTGGAGACCCCGGGCTCGAGCCCCATGTCGGGCTCCCCACATGGAGCCTGCTTCTCCCTCTGCCTGCGTCTCTGCCTCTCTCTTTCTCTCTCTCTCATGTGTGCGCATGAATAAATAAATAAAAATCTTTAAAAATATAAAATAGCAAATGCTTTCAAAGCATGTTATTTTAAATAACTAGTGGTGCCTTGTCTGTTTAGGGCAGTGGCTAATTTTACATTTGTTGCTTAAATCATTAGACAAGTATTGATCCTCTATAGCTCTAAGCAGTCTGCCTGGTTTTTCTAGTTTCCATATAAAAACGGGTCCACTTTTTAATAAGTTGTTGATCTCAATAATTTTTACATACCCAGTAAGTTTTAATGTGCATTCTATATTGGTTTTACATGTGCTTCATTTAAGAAAAGTTTAGTCGGTACTTAGAGATGCAAAACCTTGTGTGTTGTAGTTACCGTAGCATCCAAGACATTATGTAGTTGAGTAATTAATTAGATATGCTGATGTTTTATGAAAATAATCACTGGGAGAGATTGGCATCGTTGAGATGGGGCTTCTGAAGATGCTGCCTGAATGTTCTCAGCTGGTTCCTGGTGCAGGCCCTCTAGGGTGGCGGACATGGGAGGGGCAGTCCTCCCTGTCCCCTGCCCCGTGCTCGTCCCTCTATGGTCAGGTGTGCTGCTGTGCGCAGGCCATCCTCACCGCCCAAAGCACAACAGTGCATTTCTGCCCCTCCTAACTGGCTTCATTCTTTAAGCTCTTACCATTATGTGATACTATATTTACTGGCTATTGTTTGTTTTACCCTAGAATGTTAACTTCATTTGGGTGACTTGCTGTTGGCCACCCCCCCCCCCAAACCAGATCTAATTTCCAGAGGGAAATTTTCATTGTCTTACTGCTATTTTTAAACCTAGTTTTGGTTTTCTCGTGTGTGCTTTTTCTTTAGAAACTGCCTACTGATTAGTAGAAGCTGAATAAATACTAGAACAAATGTTTTCTTTTCCAAAAAAAGAGCAAATGCAGAATTTATGTTCACAGCTCTTTTATATTCAAGAGAAGTATTGGATTGATTGGATATAAACTTCAAGTTATGGCATTATCTGATTGGTACCCTACTGTTAAGTTTGTTGGAATATGTTTCAAAATATTTCTCCAGAGGAATTACAGTAGGTTTTATTAGTCCAAAAACTTCTATAGGACTAGAAATCTAAAGGCTTAGGAAAAAAATGTATTCTTGTCCAAAATATGTGAAATTAAAAGTCCTTATTCTCTACAGCAAGGCTTCATTTAATAGCTTTTTGCCTAGTTATGATGGAGAAAGTACATTTTTAATATCTATTACCTGTCGACATTTGATATGTAGACTATTTCTGTGATATGTGCTGGAACCGTAGGACAGTGTCCACATACAAGAATGATATATAACCAATACTTATTAATGGCAAAAAAAAAAAAAAACACCTAGATTTGAGTTTTGTTTATACTGTCTTCGTGGAATCAATAAGTCTTTTGCTTTTTTTCTCCTACAGTAAGTCCTAATTTGAAAGTCATATTTATTTCAGAACTGATTCTGTCAGTTGTGTTTTATGAACACTTTTACCCTATTTATATTGCCCCCCCCCCCAAAAAAAACAAACTTCATGAAAATATTCTCCCCACCAACTGACAAAGAACAACAAAGAGGAAAAGGAACCAGTGCCTTGCTCTTCAGAGACAGGAAGCGTCATGGATACATCGGAGGGAAGGGAGTGGAGGGCTGTGGGAGCAAAAGACCTCTGCCTGCTGCCAGCTTGCGTGAAGATTACAGAGGGGTCAGAGCGTAGGGTGGGTACGAAGCAGGAGGAAATTAGGAGCCATGAAGGTTACGTGAACTAGAAAACAGGATGAAGCTGGGCAGTAGTGAAGGACAGTAGCCAAAAGGACTTGGTCAACATATATGGCGGCAAAGCTGGCCTCATTTGAGAAACCCTGACAAAGAGCAAAGTAGGTTTGGGACAGGCAGTGGGGTGGTAATGACACATCCCAAGGGAAGAATACACGTGTTCGTGGAAAGTAGTGATGGGGGTAGAACAGCACCAGAAAATACAGACATGATGAGAAGAAACATCTTAAACGTAGTCCCAACTTCCCTACTGGTGTATCTAGGTCTTTCCACATAGGACATCCAGTCCTAAGGAATACTTCCCAATCCTCTTTATGATCATAGCTGGAGTTGAGCAGAACGGCATTGGTAACAGGACGTAACATCCCAACCGCTGTTCCATGTCAAGATGGTGTTTGAAATGCCTCAGAGTCATTAAGTCAATGATGGGGAAGATACCAGATGGATCTGTCTCAGCTCCGTGGGCACATGTATGGTGTGGTTATAGAAAGAATCATCACAACTTTAACATTAATGTGACATAAACAGGGCGCAGAGTTCAAAAGTATTAAAATGTCTAATCACTCATCCTGGGATCCTTCATGTTCTTAGGGAGGGTACATTAATATCCATATCAGAAGAAAATGCTTATTTTCATGATTTAAAAAATCAGTGTGTTGCCTTTATAAAAAATACGAATATATATTTTAGTGCCTTTGCTTATTTCATATATCAGGACTTCTGAAAAATTCTAAAAACTTGACAGTATATACAGGGATATAACCATTGACCAATTTTCAGTTAGAACGTTGGAATATCCACTATTTCTATCTTTGTGAGATTGGTAACCTTCTTTTTGCCAGTTAGGTCTTTAGGTTTGTCTTTAACCACTTTGTCTTCACTCATAGTAACTAATCCATATTTTTCTGTAGTATTTCCCATAAATCAATCCCTTTCCCTTCCTTGACCCAACCCAGGGAGGTCAGGTCCTCCCTGACTGCCCCCCCCCCCCAAAAAAAACCTTTAACTTTTGTACTGATCTGCCTGTATTTACCTATTTTTCAGTTGTTCAGGAATTTAGGAGTACTACTTATATTTCTACAAAAAATTTCTAGTGCTTCCTGTTGCTAATGGGGTTCGATTTACATCCTTTAGCCTAGCATTCAAATTCTTCAACAATCTGGCCCCATTTAGTCTTTTCCAACCTTTTCTCCTTTTAGTACTCAAGGCAAACCCCTAACTTCAGGAAAATCCATCTGTTCATATTCCCAACATGCTTTTACTAACCCAGCTCTCTTCCACCCTCACTCAATGAAGTGCAGGTCTCGTCCTGGGTTACACGTGTTCTCGCGCTAGTACAGATTGCCAAGACTTGTCATTTGTTTTCTCTGTAAGAATCTTCCTCGTGGGCAGACGGCGCACTGACTGCCAAGAACCTTTGTCCTCAATCCCTGGTTTTGAGGGAACGGGTCATCTTTCCACGGCTGTCTTGTTCCAGAAGAGTGGGCTTTCCTCACTTCTGTCTGCCTAGGACCTTCCTTATGTAAAACCCTCAGTCACAAGCGGACCTGACTTTGACATCCCAGTTGAAGAGAGATCATAAATGAGTGGTTCACAGAATGTATTTTAGTCAGAATTCAGAAAGTCTTTAAAAACAGTTTGTTTTTTTTTTTTTTTTAACTGTTTTACTCTCTGGATATTTAATATACACAGAAGTGTTGCTCAGGTCAGTGGAGTTTAATTTTCATTGGTCACTCTGGTCAGTGACAGAACAGGAATATGATTATTTGAGAACAATATCTGTTCACTGAAAAATACTGTGCCCAGTAGGTAGTGATTGTGAAAATTGTGTTTTTGTGAATATTTATTAAGTGAAACAAGTATGGCACATATTTAAGAACCACATGCCACAAAATGTGAGAAGCCACAGGAGAATTCTGTGACTCATCCAGATCTCTAGGCTGATGTGTAGACTCTGATGACCAAGGCAGAAAAATTGGGTGAAGGAAGTCAAAATGTACAAAATTATAGTTATAGAACATATATATGTCATATTCCCATATGACGTACAGCATGATGGACGTACATCATGAATATGTACAGCATGATGCACATGCTGTGTACATCATGGGAATATGATGTACAGCATGATGGCTGTAGTTAATAACATTATGTTGCATATTTTATTTTTTTTTTTATTTTTATTTTTTTTATGATAGTCACAGAGAGAGAGAGAGAGGCAGAGACACAGGCAGAGGGAGAAGCAGGCTCCATGCACCGAGAGCCCGATGTGGGATTCGATCCCGGGTCTCCAGGACCGCGCCCTGGGCCAAAGGCAGGCGCCAAACCGCTGCGCCACCCAGGGATCCCTATGTTGCATATTTTAAAGTTGCTAAGGGAGTAGATCTTAAAAATACTAATCACAAGAAAAAAAAATGCCTGTGAGGTAATGGATGTTGACCAGACTTCCTGTGATCATTGTGCAACATATACAAGTACTGAATTATGTTGTGCACCTGAAACCAATGTTGTATGTCCTTCAGACCTTAATTTGAAAAATAAGTAAGGATTGGACCTGCGATGGGTAAAACAGTGTAAAATGAATAAGATAGCTACAAGGGAACAGCGAGGTCATGTTTCAGGTTGCAGATACTGCAGAGAATGTGGGTAAGCTCTTGTGCTTTACCATGCTACTTTCAGCTTTGGACACAAATAAACCTTTTTATTCAAAGGAAAACAAGTTTCTCATGAGTTTAGTCTTTGCCTTGACCTTAAACGAAACCCGGTTGTGGACTTTTGATAGGATCTGTTTGTAGTTTCCAAAATTTGCACTTACAGGTGTATATCGTTCACTCAAAAGTTTGATCATTAGACCTACTGAGTATATCCGAAAGAATGAAAGTGTTAGGTCCACATTTCAATTTTATGGTATAGAATTATGTAATCTGGGTATATTTGAGATGTTTTCATATTATAGTAGTAATAGGCATTATAAAAAAAAAGTTACAAGGGAAACATCAAAAAGGACATAAAAATCTTTAGGCATTTAAGGCATTTAGGCATTTAAAAGTTAAAAATGAAAGTCCTGTATTTTCTGATCCTCTCAGCTATGTAAACAATTTTGTGCATATATTCTCATTATATTAATACATTCGATTTAGAGTAGTTTTAGAAATCTCATTTTCAGCACTGATATTTCTGCTTACCATCGACCACATTAATGTTCTGACCATTAAAGTCATATCATGAATAAATGGGTTAAAAATTATTTCTTAATTAAAATTACTCCTGCAACTTGCATTTCTACAAAATCAGTTGGTTGTAATAAATTATATAAAGTGAAAAATTGAACTTTGTGATACAGAGCACAAATCGCATTAATGATTGATAGGCAATATGCATGAAGTGAAAATTACTAGGCAGGAAGAAGAAAGTGTTTATCCTGCAACCAGATATTCAGTGAATGGATTATAGCTGTGATCTTCCCTCTAATGTTCCTCATAGTTATTGTCAGGAAAAGGTATGAAGAATCATGGGACCTTAATAATATGCCTTGCCATTTTAATTGCTGAGACAAGTAAGAGAATCTTAATTGCCAGGAGATGCATTACTAATTAAAGTGTCATTCCGCATTCATTCTGAAATAATTAGTTTGAATATTTGTAAGAGCTGAGATATAAATTTAGTTCCAAATTCAACAGCATACCCACAACAGACTTTGTGAAAATGATCTATGGTTAAGAAAGGTTAACAATCATAAAATTTTTAATGTTTCTTTAATTTGGTACAATTTAATTTCTATTGGATTATTGAACTTGAAAGAATGGAGTTCATGAAATTGTAAAACTTAGTATGGTTTTCAAATTGCTGTAACACTAAGTTGAATTCCTAAACTCCTTTAAGATTTCTGGGGTATTGATATTTTGTTTTGGCATTTATCACAGTTTGGGAAAAACCTTTAATGAATAATGATGTCAACACAGAGTTACATTACAATGTCTGAATTATAAAGTCTGTTAACACTACGTGGCCACTTATAAATAAGTCATGATTCAGTGAACTTTGAAAATTCGGGAGTGCAGTATTTGAGATTCAGTCGTTAAGACTTGCATATGTTATATATCGTTCTAGGTCATTTCTTTTTGCCATATAACATTCCAGAGGTATTTATTACATTTTACCTAGGTAGTGCTCTAAGGATGAACACTGGACTTGTCTCCAGGCCATCATGATAATGCTCCCGAGTGTCTCTCTGTGTGTCCACTTGTAGGCCTGTGTAAGAATTTCTCCCCACACGTAGCCAAGGATCAGACATAGACATACTTAATTTTATTAAGTATTCCAGATTTGCTTCCCAGCTTATCTGTTCCTATTTACAATCCTACTTCTCTATATCCTTACCCAAAATTAGTATATGTCTCTTTCTAATGTTTGCTTTTTCTCATGAGTGGGAAATAATGTTTTATTATGTTTTTATTTTTTATTTTTTTGTATATTTTTTCATTGGAGTTTGATTTGCCAACGTATAGCATTAAACCCAGTGTTCATCCTGTCAAGTGTTTTATTATGTTTGATGCGTTTGAGTATCTAGTCCTCTGCATTTTCCACTAGTGAGGCGGCTGCTTTTGTGATTCATGTATTCTTTCTTCCCTGCCGAGGCCCTTTTTTGTTTTAAAATTTTTTCATTGTCTTGCAAACGTTCTTTCTGTGTATCAACTCTGTCGGAGAGAACTTCAGTGATGGAAATATGTACCTGGACTGCCCATTAGGTTGAACTGCTATGATGCTAACTTGAATTCCTCAGTTTCTTTCAGTGTCCCAGGGTACTGATATTTTTTCATGATTTTGTTTCAGGATTTATCACAGTGTGGGGACTACATGTAACTTTTGAGCACTTGAAATGTGGGCTAGCATGACTGAGGAACCAACATTTTTATTCTACTTAATTTGTATTTAAGTTTAAAAACGGGGCACCTCGGCTCAGTCAGGTGTCTGTCTCTTGATTTCACTTTTGGTTTTGATCTCAGGATCGTGAGTTCAAGCCTCATGTGTAGCCTACTTTAAATAAATAGCCACATTCATCTAGTCTGTTGGACAGCAGAGCAGTCCTAGATAATCTTTAATTGGTTTTAACTATTATGACGTCCTCTTGATCTATAATTTGCTGGATAACCTTCTTGAACAAAATGCTTACTGGTCAAATCCATCAATTTTCCTCCCATGCATTTGTGTTTTGGGAGTTGTTTTAAAAGTGTCCTCCATCTCTAAATCACAGAAATGATCTCTTTCATTTTCTTCTTTGAAGTTTATAGATTTATCTTTTACACCCTTATCCTGTAGGGAGCTTTCTTTGGAATATGGTATTAGAAAGGCTTCCAGCTTTTTCTCAACAAGCCAGTTTTCCCACCTCGTGGGGAGTCCACCTCTACCTTTGCTTTTGTGGTACAGAAGGTATTGTTTATAGTCAGCTAACTTGATCAATTCTCTTATTCTATCATCTGCAAATAATAGGTTTTTTTCCTCTTGATTTAGTGTCTTTTCTCTTCTACTATGGGCGAGAGCCTCTAGTGCTCTATTACTTAGAAGTAACAGCAGGCAAACCTGCCTTTTCCCAGCCTTGGAACTAAATCTGTGTTAGGGTTGTCCAGAAAAACAGAGCCAATGGGCTACACAAACGTGTGTGTTTTTATTAGGTGCATCATACGGAATTGGCTCATGTGATTATGGAGTCTGGCAATTCCAAAATCTAGAGAGCTTATATCTGAATGAAGGCCCAGAGTTACTGTAGAACCCAGAAGAGCGATGTCTCAACGTGAAGGCCGTCAGGCAGGACTTGATGTCTTAGTTCAAAGACTGTCAGGAGAATTCTCTCGTACTGGAGGGAGGTTCAGCCTTTGGTTCTCTTCAGGCCTTCAACCAAGATGAGGCCCACACACTTTGGAGAGAGCAGTCCACTTGGTCTGCCAATTTAAATGTTAATTTCATCCAAAAAGCATCCCCCCAGGAACCCCCAAAATAACATTTGACCAAGTATTTGGGAACCCTTTAGCTCGGTCAAGTTGGCCCATAAAAGTAACCATCACAATATCTAAAATTTCTTTTATTTATTAGACATATTTGCTTTATGTTCTTGGTATGCAGCTTCTCTAAATTCTCGAACCAAAAATGGTTAAACTTTATTAAATGCAAATGCTTTCTCATGTCAAATTAGTAATATATTTTCTTATCCTTTAGCCATCAGTATGGTGATTTACATTGGTGATATTAAACCATTCTTACATTTACAGAACACAGGTTATATTAAAGTTATTTTAAATTTAAATATTCTCTACATTGGCAATGAACACAGATCACCAAATTCATTATCTTTAAATTGTTGATAATTCATAGCATTCACACATACATACTGAACGAGTTTAACAACTGTAGTCTGCTTCAAAAATGATGTATATCTAACATCATCGTTAGAATGATGTTCTTCTACTTGGGAGTTTATTGAACTTCTTTGATGTAAAAACTAGTATTTCTCAGGGCACCCGGGTGGCTCAGGGGTCGATCCGTGGTCCTGGAATCCAGCCCCATCTGGCTCCTGCTGGGCGGGGAGTCTGCTTCTCCCTCTGGCCCGCCCCACCCCACCACCACCACTGCTCTCTCTTCTCTCTCAAATATTTTTTTAAAAAACGAAAAAAAACTCATTTCTCATCAAATTTGGGAAGTTTTCGGCCATTATATTTTCAAATATTGTTTCTAGCATTTCTTTTGAGACTTCCATTATGTGTATATTAGTGTGCTGTGTGGAATTCCATAGATTTCTGAGCCAGTCAGTGCTCCTTTTTTCTTCTCCTCCTCCTCTATTTGTCTTCCTTAGACTGGATAACCTCCGTTGCCTGTTTCCATATATATGGATTCTTCTGCCAGAAAACACTGTCTTACAGAATAAATTTCTTTCCTTATTGACATTCTCTTTTTGATGAGACATTGCTTCATAATTCATTCTACAAGTGTTTTCTTTAGTTTTGGAAAATATTTTAATGTCTAATATATCTTCTGCCTTTTTCTGTGGAGATTATATTGTGAGAAAATTGTTGAGAAACCCAATTACAAACATGATTTCTCTGAGGGTGCCTTGCCCTGCTACAGATTTTCTCCATTTCTCCCATAGTGAGAGGTAGTCTAGGGTTTCTTCCAAGGTCTCCTTATCCCTTCATCCTCAAGTATGATTGAAAAACCAAGAATAAGACCTACAGTGAAATTCTTTGAAAAGTTGTAAAAGGCTCCAAAAAAACATGAGTCAGTTTTGATGACATTAGACTCAATATTACATCCCATAAGCTGCCATCTTACCATTATCCTTTAAAACAAGGTCTGTCTGCCGGGGAATTCCTGTCAGAGTTTCAAATACATGTGTCTTCATCAGCGATGCAGTGGTGCTGTTCATTAGGTCAGTGTAAGTAACCTGTCCCCTGTCTGCACAAGCCATGTGAGCACACTGGAAGGAGTCCTTGACAGCAGCAAGCGGCAGATTAGATAGCGCATGTATCCATTACCTGGTGGGGCCTTAACCCTGTCCGAGTACACATCTGTTATACTAATTAGCAAGAAGAGGAAGCTGTGATTTCCTATACCTGACACATCAAAGTAGAGCAGAGTAATTGCTTCAAATATATTGAAAGTCACTTTACAGGTAATCTTACTTAGTTATTACAACTTTTTGTGATAATGTATGTGATACATAGATGATACAGTTTATACGATGTATTTACATATCATTTATGATGTTAATGTCACTATTCTGTCAATTTACAGAGAGATTAGTGAGGCAAAGGAAGTTAAGGAGTTTGATTAAACTCTTGTAACTAGTAAACGACCATGGCTTAAACCCATTTGTGTGATTTCAGGGCTTGTTCCCTGAAGCACTAGACAACACTGCCTAGTAAGACACAGTACTCTTCTCAAGTGGTTACAAGTTCACAAAAGTCAAATGCTGCCAAAGGCCGGGCAAATCAAGTATAAATGCATGAAGTCATTAAGAATAAGGTCATGAAGAGTGGAATAGTCAGGATTATGGGAATCGAGAGAACATGAAAGCAATTCAAACTATATTTTTAATGCTGTGCTTTCACAGTACATCTGCAGTCCCGATTTGTCCCATAAGGTCACCATTTTACATCTCTTGGTTTATGGAAATTCTCTCTCTCTATTCTTACCTTTGAATAGTTTTTAAGGCTTTGCTGGTTGCCACATATTCAGAAATAGTATTTATTTTTTAATGAGTAAGGAACCTTAAGTTGTTACATATTTTCTCATTGATTTCACTGAGGTAAGAGAATGAAAGGAATGTTAAAAATATTTTTTTAAACCTTCTTCATATGTTGTCTTAATGAAGTCCTCCTTCATGAAGGACTGTTATTACTCTGCCATCTAATCGAATGATCTTTTCTGTTATCTCTGTTGTGGTTATCTGATATTAAGGTTTTAGAGGCTTGGCCTTATTGGTTACTGAATAAGTAATTGGAAAATCCTAAATATTAGGATCTTGATTTAGGACATACTGTAACATTTGTCTAATATTTACTCATCCTCTCAGAATTGTATCCATCCACAGACTTGGCGTGATGAATATCTTAATTCAGAAGTACATTTTAAGTCTGTGCCTTGGTCATAAATATAAAAAGCAAATCTGCATACCATCTTTTAGCCAAGCAGATATACTTGATCCCTTCTGCATTTACATCCTCTCCTAGCAAGGCTTTGTGGAAGTGGGCCTTACGTGTTAAAAGCTTAGAATATTCCTAGTGCAAGGAATTTACCAAAAGCCAATGGTTTAGATTGTTTAAATGTGAGATTTAGTAACAAAAGTCCTCATGTTAAATGCTCTAGAGCTTAGATAAAAATCAAAATCATCCCTTTTAAAGAGTTCAATAAATGGAATTTAGAGCACCAAATATTCAAAGTCCTAAACAGTGGCAAATTGGGTAATACACGGGGCTGAAGATGTGAATATTATATAATGAGGATAATAAAGGAGTTGCATGTGGTGTGCCTTGGGAGCACGTTAGCAGCTAATTCCAATAAGAATGCTTTGCAATCATTTGCCCGTTGAGATGCATGTGTTCAGCTAAATGGAAATCTTGGACGGTCTCTCATACACCCCATTATTTGTAATTGAACACCTGATTTCTATCATGCAACAAATTAACATCTGCACTGGATCTGTCTTTTATGCATATGGATACACTGATTAGAATTTTGCCGATAGGCAGATACTTGAAAACAAAAAGACAACATTGTGAAACACTTCCAGCCATAATTTTTGATTACATATTGAGAATCGTTTAATTATCTTACTCCACTTAATTAGCCCTTCTACTTAGGTCAATTGCTTTTTTTATTAGCATGACGTGTTGGCAGTTTGTTAATTGGCATGAAATAACATGAGACTTTTCTGGGTGTTTTGTATGAGATACATATTTCATGTGTGCTGAAGGAAGTTAAGGAAAATTCCGAGAGGTAAATGTATTCAGTAGGCGCCTTATAGCCTTTGCAAGGGTCACTGTGTGGTGCCACCAAAACCTCTCTCTGCCCTTTGAATTTCTGTTCTTTTGTTATGTTGAATGAGTTTGTTGGTTTGAATGGTGACAAGATTTGTAGACCCTGTGTGTATATTTAAGATAGAAGATTCTTGGGGCGCCTGGGAGGCTCAGCCCATGAAGCAGCTGCCTCTGGCTCAGGTCGTGACCCCGAGAGCCCTGGGATGGAGCCCAACTTTCGGAGCCCTGCTCAGTACAGAGCCTGCTTCTCCCCCTCCTCTGCGGCTCCCCCTGCCCGTGCTCTCTCTGAATGAATGAATGAATGAATGAATGAGTGAATGAATAGAAGATTCTTTTCTGAAATTAAGAGAATGATAAAAAACAAAGAATAGATGGGTGTGTGTGTGTGTGTGTGTAGTAGGTGAAAGGGAGATACGCGGATGTTATGTAATACATACAAGCTGGAATGTTTCTAAGTGAACTACACAGTGTACTGTATGAGTGTCCATGGAGTGTATGATTACAGCCAGGAAGAACAGTTTATTTCCTCCGAAGACTTCCTGCGGGATGCCCTGGGAGGCAGGCGCTGCCACGGCCCTTGTAGCCGCTAGTAGCTGCTGCGTTATATTCAGTCATTTAAGTATTCAGTATTTTTTCCCTGAGCCCTACATTTTTACCACAATTCTGAGGAACTGTGTGATGGTGAGAATAGAGAGCATAGAATAAAGTCGGTTTTCTTGTTCTTTATATTCTACTTTTCTCTAAATAGGATTTGTAGTTATTTTGCATCAACATAAAATTAAAGGCTAAGAGAGATGTGGGGATGACGTGGCCCAGTAGTAATGCTGGGTAAGTAAAACGCTGAGGGCAAGGGCGGTAGGTCTTACCGTGGGCAGGTGTCTCTTCAGCTAACCTGTCCGGAGGGTCTGGCGCCCAAACACCACGGGTTGGGCTCCCTGGCAAATGCGAAGGCCAGCGGATATGAGCTGCATCCCAGGGATGATCGCTCCGTCCTCCTTTCTTGTTAGTGATGTTTTCTTCCACTTGGGGGCACTGTGAGCAAATTTTAGAAGAAAACTTACTTTGATTTATGCCACTTAGAAGAATTGTTCAGAGTAATCTAAGGAAATCATAACCGATTATATACTTTCAGGTAAGAAGATATTTTAAAATATAAAGGTGTGGCTTCGGGTTTTGTGAAGTTTTAGAGCAGGTACAGCTTCGTAAGTGGTTGACGCTTGGTCTCTGGGCCCGGAGCGCCAGCATCCCTGTGACCCTGTTACAAGTGCAGATTCTCCGGGCCCAGCAATCTGTATTTCCACAAGATCTCTAAGATTCCATTGCTTGCTGACATTTGAGAACCCCTGAATTAGGATACATGGGTTTTGATGTGTTTTTGAATTTCTAACGGTTCAGAAATTATTAGGTTAAAAACTAACCTATCCGATGTGCCTGAAATATTGTTAAAATTCTTTCTAGGAAAGGATCCTTTACACAGTAAGTAAATGGGTCTGCAAAAAAAAAAGCTGGTTTCGGTCTGTGATTATATAGCTGGGTCCATGGGAGTCAGAATGGTTAGTTGATTAGTCACTTTCATCCCCCTATCCCTCCCCAAAAATGTAATCTAAGTGAAAGTATGAACTGCCACTTGTTTATATAGATCAATCAGCCAACTGATGGAATTTCTCAAATCTAACTCCCTGTGATGACATCCAGACACGGCCTGGATTTCAACATCATGCTGCTGGCAGTATTTCTTTACGTTTTATAAGCATGTTTACATTTAAAGATCTATTATTGATTGGGCCATTAGATTCTCTTGAGAGGCAATTAAGAGACCAATCATCAGAGGCACCCGGCTGGCTCAGTCCATGGAGTCCACAACTCTTAATCTCAAGATCAGGAGATCGAGCCCCACATTGGGCCTTTTAAAATTGAGCTTACTTTTAAAACGATATAGGGGCGTTTGGGGGGCTCAGTGGGTTCAGCTCAGGTCAGGATCCCAGGATCCTGGGGTCGAGACTCGCCTCAGGTGCCATGCTCCACGGGGAGTCTGCTTCTCCCTCTGCCCCTCCCCTCGCTCGTGTTCCCGGCTTTCTCTCTAGCTCTCTCTCTCTCAAATGTTAAAAAAAAAAATAAAAAGAATCTAAAAAATAAGAAAAGTAAAAAAATAAAAATAGATTAAATGACCTTTTTATTTTTATTTATTTATCTATTTACAATTAGATAAAAAGACTCCACTGAGATGAATTTCAGATTTCTTACTAAGTGTAACTTAGTATAGGGAGTGTACTAGTTCTCTTTTTCATGAGTAGTTTTGTTCCAGTGTTCCTCAGAGTTTATGGAAACTACCCGAAGGGAACACTGCTGCCCTTAACAGCTCCAGCCCTTTAATGTTTTAGGAGGGAGGACCTCCTGGAGAGCTGGGGTCCTGGGAGGGAGGAGCTCCTGGAGTCACGGTACCTGGGAGGGAGCACGGAGCCTGTGCATTTTCCCTCCTGGGGAGATCTCTCCCATCCTTGGTCCCTACCAGGCCGCAGTAGTGCATTGTGTGCCCCTCACTCCCGTTCCCTCCGTGCAGACCTTCCTTATCTCTCTGTTGGGTGGAGCTAGTGTAGACCTTCTGTGAGTGTTCGTGCCAAGGGAGGAGGGATGTTGCAGCCCAAAGACTAGGAGGAGCCGCTGTGTTGCCGTCCCCTGCTGCTGCCCAGTCGCCAGGCTCTCCTCCAAGGCTGACCTGACTCGGTGGCCCCGTTGAGGGGCCTTGCTCTTAGTCTTTGTCCCAGGGGAGAGCTGTATCTTAAGAGCCGCACGTGGGGCCTGGCCTCCTGGCAGGACAGGGCGCCCGTCGCCAGCACTCGGAGTGGCCTTGATCTCAGCCACCTGAGGAGACGACTGCGCGCTCCCTGCGGACAGTCTTCCAGGAACAGGATTGCTCCGTGGACATCACAGCTGGGGGCCGTTCCTCCGCTATTAATGATAATGGTAAATGAATCGGATGGCAGAGTCAGAGGGTGTTACTAGTCAATGGATGTATCAGAAGGTGTTTATAAACTGTGTGACGGGGGCGCCTGGTGGCTCAGTGGGTGAGCGTCTGCCTTGGGCTCAGGTTGTGACCCCAGGGTCCTGGGATCGAGTCTCGCATTGGGCTCCCTGCAGGGAGCTACCTTCTCCCTCTGCCTGGGTCTCTGCCTCCCTCTCTGTGTGTCTCTCATGGATAAATAGATGAGTAAATCCATTTATCACCAAAGGACACTATTTCCAAGATAACTATACAGTCTTTGAAGTAAGTTTGTTGTCTGTTTCCTTCTTTTTAAAAAAAAAAAAAAAGATTTTATTTATCTATTTGAGAGACAACGGGTGGTGGGGAGGAGCAGACTCTGCTGATCAGGAAGCCAGATGCAGGGCTTGATCTGGGGACCCAGAGACCAAGGCCTGAGCTGAGAGCAGACGCTTAACTGACTGAGCCACCAGGCCCCCTTGTCTGTTTTCTTCTAATTGTAGAGCAGAGGCAGGTAGAAAGAGCACTCTGAGATGCTGAAAATTATTTGGATTCTCCTCAATTATAGTTACGTTGTAATTGATAAGTTTCTGTTGATTGACTCATCCCATTGAAAAGCAGATATATGTGTGCCAGCGACTCAGTCAAACCCCAGCCCCAGGACGTAATTAGACCTTCAAGCCCCTCATTTTATTTTCCTTAAGAAAAAACTATGCCTTCTTAGTTGAAAATGAACAAATATCACATTTCTTTACAGTTCTTCTGCTGTCCAGGTGGCGCCAGCATAAAAAGAATTGGAGGGGAAAAGGTAGAGGTCAGCTTCTTCTATGTACTCATCTTTTTTGCACCATGTTTTATTACTGGGGTTTTTATTATTAAGAAAAATGCAGGGAGTAGGGCGCCTGGGTGGCTCGGACGCATAAGCATCCGACTCTTAGACTTCAGCTCAGGTCATGATCCTCAGGGTCATGAGACGGAGCCCTGCTTGGGTCTCTGCAGGAGCATGCAGCCTGCTTGAGACTCCCTCTCCCTCTGCCTCTGCCTCTGCCCCCCCCCTCACTCTTTCTCTGCCTCTCAAAAAAAGGAAAAAAATTCAGAATTCAGAGATCCCTTTGGAATGGCTTTATCAGTTCTTTTCTGTGAAGCAGTCTTGATACTGTACGAATTTGTGGAGCAGAATTCTGATCTTTGTCCCTAGCTGTGTGGATTCATGGCAGGGGGCCTCTGCTTCCATTTGTCTTAAAAGTAGATGCTGGTCTATTTTTTCATAAAGAGAAAAATGGTTGTTTATCTCCTTTGCCCCATCTGTGTTTTTCTATCTCACATACGCTTCTGCCTACGAATGTACAACTCTTGAACGATTCCATTAAGAAGGGAATGTTGAGTTATTTGAACTAACGTATATTTGAATGTGTTTGAAATAACATACATTGACCTTGGGGGGAACCTTGATTTCCTGTGCTGACACATGCCTTAAAGTGCAGGAAAGAGAAGGACCAGATTTTGTTTTAAAGGAAAGTATCTTTGGAGGTGTCGTAGTTTTGTTTGACAGAAGTAGTCCTGTGTCTCTCCAGTAGATGGAGCAAGCATTCCCTGAAAACAGAACATTTCTGTCCTTTGAGAACTTGGTGATAAAGGTGGCACTATTTAAGGAGTATTCAGTAACCTTCACGACATTTTCTTTTTTAAAAAAACGTAAGAAGAAAGGTTAGGAGAAGGTGAAGTGGTAGTTCACTTTGGACATATCGAACTTGTCAAGACTTCTTATCAAATTAATGTAGAAAAACTTTAATGCTTAGTAGTAGGTAAATGATCATAGATGCCACTAAGGTCATTTTTAACCAAAAATACCTGAAACTTGAAATTTCAAATTTCTTTTGTAAATGTCAAAGGTTTTTTGCTTTTTTTTTTTTTTTGTATTAACTATCTTGATTTCATTTCTCTTTGTATCCTGCATTCATAGGCAGAAGTACTGTGAATATAGTCTAATGGGCAAATAAATAAATGGAATTTTTAAGCTTTAAAATGAAATAACGGGAAACATTTTACAAGCGTAGCCCAATGAAGGTGCCATGTACAACGAGGCTGGGGTTAATTAGACTATATTCACTTTCCTTTATTGTGTTATTCTCCCCCAAATAAATAGACATAGGTGAGAAAGAAACTGTATATCAGGGTGCATTCTTCCATAGTATTCTAGAATTTTTTTTATTTTTTGGTAAATAGGAATTTCTCAAGAACCTAAGAAATTCAGTAGCTGGAACAGATATGTACGCTACAGAAAATTGACTTTTGCCTGATGAATGAGAACTAGTTTTGTTGTAACTTGTGAAATATCCTAGTTACACTTGATTTTAGAAAGACACATTTTTGTCCGACTCTTGGAAAGTTGTCTTTAATGGTCAAAGCTGGAAAATTTATTGTCACTCCCCCATGCTTTCCAGAAAGTCCTTCAAAGAATGCAGTTGGATGGGGGTATTTTTCAGGGTGTCCTGCTCCTACTGCTGGAACGGTGACGACGGTCCCTGGATTGACCTTGCGCCTTTCAGCTGCAGAGGCCCCTCCACGTCCCTCACTCCGTTTCTGTAGGGACACTGTTGGTCACACTCAGGGCAAATACTACTGTTCTGTGTGTGAGACAAGTGGGGAAGTCCTCCCAGGCACCAAGTAGTTGAGGGGACGTAAAAATACCACTCGTTTGTGTCCTCCTCTGCTCTCCCTCTCCTTCCCTGCCTCCGTCTCTAACTGTGTTCACTGTTTCATCTGTTTGAAGGAGCATATATTGCTCCCCCTGATACTCGCTTCCGCGTGCAGGGACGTCTGTGACCGTGGTGACTCCTGGCCTTAGCTGGCGGGGTGGGTGAGCGCAGGAGCCGGGGCCCTCAGCGTCTCCCGGGCGGTCCGTGGTGGCATCCTGGCACAGACGGCCGTCCCGGCCAGCACGGTCTGCGGCTGCAGTTCGGACACTGCGTCCAATAGGAACGCCTAGGATGGAGACAAGGAAAAGAGAAAAATCCGTGAAAAAGTACTGGGCCTCCTCAGAGACGCCCGCGACGTCCACACGTCAGCAAACTTTTTGTAAAGATTATTAGTCGAGTTAGAATCTGGGGGATCTTTGAGATCACTCGACGTAGCATGTAGCGTTTTGACTAAAAGGCCCCGTGGTTCTGGGGCCCTGGTTCACACTGTGTCACCTGAAGTGCAGGGGGGGGGGAAGCAAGGGACTCCTCACCTCAGGGCTGGGAGGTCAAGCCCCGGGGTTGGAACTTTAAAGAGAGAAAGTGCAGGAGTCCCTTTTGTGGATAACGGGGTAGTGGCCAGACTGGACTCCCGAAATCCTGTGTTTGCTTTCATAGCGGCCAACGCTTCTCTTAGGTTTTGATCTTCCGCATTAAGGTAAATACCAAAATAACATTCTGTTGAAACTATTTGAATACTCGTGATTCAATAAAAGTATAAAAATATCAACTTCATGGAATATCCTCGGTCTACCCAAGGCTTTTTCTCTTACCTTGACACAGAAATTTTTGCTGCAGATTTACTTCCTTTCTGTTCTTATAATAGTTCCTAATGACAGACCTAGAAACGGCCATGTAGTCATTCCCAAACGTCTGTGGAGCATCTGCTGTAAAAGGCACGGTGCTGGGATGGAGTGGTGAGTCGTGGCCGACGCGGCCCTGGCCCTTGCAAGGACGTATGGTCCGGTATGGCACGCTATAGGCCGCGGCAGGGCGATGGAAGTGTCCACATCCTGCCTAATGTGCTTAATAACGGCATGTGACCCCACCAGGGGTGCCGAGGAGGGGTTCCCCGAGAAAGGTGATGGTCAAGCTGGGGGGTGGGGAGAAATGGAGATGTGAGACTTGAGAGCTAGACTAGTTTAAATTGTGGGAAACGAGTGAGGTTGTAGGAAGTGCGGGACTGCTGGGCTAGGACAGAGCACGGGGAACAGGGGGCGTGTACGAAGCAGTACGTGGGGTCAGAGCCAAGGAAAGTGTCCGTGGGCCTCAGAACGGGCAGCGTTTACAGACGTGAGCCCCCACCCAGATCTAGGCCCAGCTCTCGTGTCTGGAGTTCAAGAGCAGAGGATCCGAGAAAGGTGAGCCGGAATGAGAGCAAAGCTGGGTCCCTGCCTGTGTGTCAGGCAGCTTATCCCAACGGTCGGGTCGAGGCGCCGCGTCGGAGCCCCCACGTCTGGAGCCGCAGAGGAGATGGGCCACGAGGCGTAGATCTGAAGCCCAGGTGACCCAGTGTTGGCAGAGCAAGGCTGGGAGGGAAGCGAGTCGGTGGAACGGCCGGACGGCAGGAGGGATTCAGACGCCCTTGTGAGGACTCGCGTGAGGATGAGTTACTTTAAAGGCGGGCAGTTTGTCGCGTGAACGGAGTCCTCCAGAAGTGTCCTCGTTCCCGAAGACCAGAGGGCGACCTCCCAGAACGACAGCTCCTCCGGAACGCGGAGGTGACCCCCAGAGCCCGTGATCCAGGTGTTACAGAAGCTTGGTTTTCCCCCAGCAGAAACGTCTAGAGAGTCTAGTAGGATGATGTTGGACGTGAGGGTGTTCCCATCACGATTCGGAGCGGAATGCAGGTGCTCAGTGGTGGCACCGGGCGGCCGCCCGGCTGAGCCCGAGCGCTGGAGGCCGTCCCTGCGCCCCGGTCTGTGAGCAAGACGCGGCCGTCCTGAGGCCTCGTGTGTCCCTGGCCCCGCGCGCCCCTCCTCGCCTCCCGCGGCCCAGGGTCTCTCCCGCGAGCTCGCCCGCCGGACTGTCCTTCTACTGCGGATTCCTGCCCGCAGCCCCGGACGTGCTGGGAAACTCGGGACCTCGGATTACCTGCTCGGTGACTTGCGCTTAGAGCCCGCAGAGCCTTGTAGGCGGCGCCCGTGCCAGGTCCGTCTTGACGACACGCCGAGTCCAGAGAAGGCTCGACGCTCTCCCGACGGAAGGCGGGGGCCTGCGGGTCTCTGCTGACTCGCGTGACGTGGGCATCAAAGTGCTCACTGGCTCTGCGGGCGAACGTCGGGCAGTCGGGAGGGCGCTGCGGAGCCAGGAAGACTCGGTTCCGGGCACGCACACCCCGCGCTGAGGCTCCTGTTCGTTGTGCCCGAGCGCCCTGCACTTCGTGAAAGGAGGCGAGTTGTAAGGGCCCAGCCACGTGCCGCGCGCTCGGCGTGAGTGCTCGCACCCTGGAGCCCGTGCCCCGGAGCTGGCCTCCGCCCGGCCTGACCCCGGAGCGGCTGTGCCCGCCTCGCGGGGTGGAGGCGCGGGCCTGGGTCTGCGCGGGGCAGCCCGCTTGGAGCCGCCTGCCCCGGCTGCTGTGCCCCCTCGGAACACAGCGGGGACGGCTGCGCGGGCGGCAGAGCGTTCGTCGCTGGGACGGACCGGCAGACCGGCCCCGGGCCCGGGAGATCCGCCTGCGGGTGGGCGTCGGTGAGGACCGGCGGGCGGCCGTGCGGGACGCTGTGAGCGCGGCGTCCGGGGGCCGTGACCCGGGCACCGCCTGGGCGCGCTCTCGCCAAGGCCTGCAGCAGAGCAGCGGCCCGCCTGTCCTCCAGGAGTCCGCGGGAGGTTACGGGGCGGCCCCGACGGGCCGTGAGCGCGGGGGGCCTGGGTGGCGTCGGCCTCCACAGAGGGTCCCCTCGCAGCGCCGCGCCCTGGCTTCCGTGTCGTCGGGAGCGGCCCGTGGCCATGTGAGCAGCCTGCTCGCACCGACCCCTCCGGCCGTCACCACCGCCCCGCCAGCGGCCCCGCCGTCGCCATCGTGCGGAACACGGCGCCCGCGCCTCAGGCCGTCCGCTCCGAGGAGGCGCCCGGGGGACTCCCGGGAGGCGCTTCTGAGGGCCCCAGCCCTGTGAACCTGCTCGGGAAACAGGTGAAGAAGCCCCCATTCACCTCAGGTTGCCGTGGGAAGTCTCCGCAGCGCCCACGGCCGCACGGCCCGTTCCACAGCAGGAGTCTTGGGGTTCTCCCCGGCAAGCCCGTCAGATCGCGGGGGCTCCTCACCGTGGCCCCTCAGATTACGGGGGCTCCTTACCGTGGGCCTCAGATCGCGGGAGCTCCTCACTGTGGGCCCTCAGATCGCGGGGGGCTCCTCACCGTGGGCCTCAGATCGCGGGAGCTCCTCACCGTGGGCCTCAGATCACGGGGGGCTCCTCACCGTGGGCCTCAGATCGCGGGGGGCTCCTCACCGTGGGCCTCAGATCACGGGGGGCTCCTCACCGTGGGCCTCAGATCGCGGGGGCTCCTCACCGTGGCCCCTCAGATCGCGGGGGGCTCCTCACCGTGGGCCTCAGATCACGGGGGGCTCCTCACCGTGGGCCTCAGATCGCGGGGGGCTCCTCACCGTGGGCCTCAGATCACGGGGCTCTGTCCGCCGACACCCCGCGGGCCGTCCCCGCTTCCCCACCGCCCGCCCCCACGTAATTCGGGGAGCCGCGGGCCCCGGCAGGAGTCGGGCGGCGCTGTGGTCTCCAAGGCGGTTCCGTCTGCCCGTCGGCCCAGGCCAGGGCCTCGGCTGCGGGTCGTGAAGGGCGGGGAGGGCGGGGGGCGAGCGGCCCCCTGGGCTCTCCCAAGCCGCCGCGTTGTTGTCAGTTCAGTGGGATGGCGGGTGGTGGAAGGTGTTCGAGAATGAACCGAAAATCATTTTCACAAGTGGATGATTACTTCTGCCGTTCCCGAGCCCTATCAGTGGCCCAGTTCGCAGCCTGCACTAATTGCTCTTTCAGCCTTGCCTGAGGTTTCTCTCAAGAAGGCCCTTTCCAGGACTGAGCGCCTCTGTATATTGATTTTCCCCCTTTCTGTATTTTCCTTGAGAAACGAAGCCCTGGGCAAGGAAGACTTTATCGTTCGACATGTAGGTTGATGGTTCCATTGCTTTGACTTGAAAGCTAGACTCCGGCGACCCCGCAGAATAGCCCTTTTATGCAGGCGCTGAAGGTCCCCATGTTCTGTACCCAGTAGGTTTTTCAAATATTCTTTAGTGATGATTTTTCATCATAAAGTGGAACCGTGAACTCCCACAGCGTGGACCCGGTGCAGACGCACGGCCACACTCTCCTTTCCGTTAGAAGCGTGGGCCACCAGCCCAATTGAAACTTAACTGCGGTATTTAGTACGGAGGGTTTTTTTGCACGTCGAAGCGTTCTCTGAACAATCTTCAAGTTAGAAAGGGCCTATAAAGTGCTTTTAAGGTGGTTGCGCAGCTGTAACTAGTGATTTCACGTTCCCATTTCCCATCTTAAATACGGCACACGGCGTGTTAGCTGTTTGTTTACTAGAATACTGCAGGGCGTGCTGGAGCTCAGACGGACTGTGCCAGCAAGTGGAGTTAAATCTCGATTTTAAAAACTAATTGGAAAATGAGTTCTTGAGATTTCATTAACTCTGTGCCCATATGTGTTAGCAGAAAATATACACCATTTACAGAAAAGTGGTTTAATTTATTATTATTAATAATTTTGGAGGGATTTTGGCTTCAAGGAAGACAAATCACAGAAGGATATACGTGAATCTCCTTTTAAAAAACGTTCAGAGGGGCATAGTAATGTTACCGATTTTTGTTTGCTTGAAGCTCATTTTTACCAAACTCCGTTTTTCTTACTCTGTTCTTGAGACCATTTTATTGGTAATAATACATCTTGTTAATGAGCAACACAGATCAAACAAAAGTGTTTATTCCTGTTGTCACAAAGCATCCTGATGGATTTCATAAAGGCTCTGCTTTTATTTATTTTTTTTTAGGCTCTGCTTTTGTCTACAAAATGAAAACTTTCAGAAGCAACTTGGCTTATTAACACATAACTCTTGTAGGGACCGTAGTGATATCATAAAGATTGTGCCGTTTGTGGTGTTGACAGTCTCTCGTGACTGTAGGCAGCTATGGGTAGAGAAGATGAAATATAATGCCGTTTGCCTTGGTGGTGGGCCTTATCAAAGTTCTTTAATTTTCTCTTTCCTTCTCTTCACGAGACGTTTTTCCTAACAGCACCCACATCCTATTTTAAATGTGCAGTCAAAAATCTTAAAGTTCAGTGTCCCATAGCCTATATTTGAAGATAGAGGATGACCTAAGAATACTTGGCAATACCAAAAAAAATGGTCCTAGGTGAATGAAACATTGGTACACAGTTTTGTGCCTTGTTTTCTAGCAATGGTTGCTGTGTCTCTTTGGAACTACTCGCACTCTCCATCAGAAGCAGACCTAGAAGAGGGATTACTTCTTTAAGATTATTGCTGTGTTTATACTGATTTATAAAACCAAATGCTTCAAGGCTTTAAGTCTTATGTGTTAAATCCAAGCTTTGTGTCAGTGCTGCTAATTTCTTTGTCACCTAATCCCATGTAAGAAGAGAAGATTTTAAAGTTAAGCAGGCAATTTTTTGTTCAAAGGGAACAGCTTCTTAATACTTTAAGTTGGATGTATTGATGAAAGCAAACACTATTAAGTAGTATCTGAGCAGTTACTTTAAAGTAATCCAAAATACTCCAGTTACAAGAGTATTGTGCTGCACTGGAAATGGTTCAGTGGAGAAAATGTTACATCTTTAGTACGAATTAGAATTGGAAATATGTTCTTTTCAAATATGTATGTACAAAAGAATATCTCTCTTACTCCCATTCAAATAATTCTTGGATCAAATTTAATTTAGATGAGGAATTTTTTCCCCCACGGCTATACTCTAATAGAGACCTGGAGAATGTAGTAGGACTGTGAAAAGGGCTGATATGTGTTCCTTCATTTCCCATCCACTTGCTACTTAGCTGAAATAATTTAACAAGGATAAGTATAAAAAATGCTTCGTTTAAAACCAAATTCGATAGGTTGATGAAAATGAATAATGTTGAAAACCCTATGGAAAAAAAAAGAAAAAAAACCTGGCTTTCCTCTTTAAAACCTCTTCAAAATAAGGTGAAAAAAGCCTAGCAGTGCGCATTAGAGAATGTTGCTCTCACGCTGTATGATAAATATTTATTTTACTGGATAACATCATAAATTGTCACGTAGAGCCCAGTTAACTCTGTGTTCCCAGTTTGACTGGTATTTGGCAGGTCTGATTTACATACCCTTGAAATTTTTTTAATTTTAGTTAATTATACAAGATTCAGAAGAAGCTAATTATGACTCAGCAGGTTACAAAATATTCAGGGAGATTATAACTGCTGAGCCGACTCCCCGACAGACCTGTAGGACATGAACCAAGGTAGTCTCTGTCCAGAATGACGAATATACTGCCTGGAAGATATTCTCTACATCTTTATTGTAGAATCAGATTCTATAAAGCAATAAAAAACCAATTTGTTTAGAATTCAGAAAGGATAATATTAATAATAGATTTTTAAAACTCTAAACTATCTTCATGAAACAGAAATGGATGACAGGTAAATAGCTTTCAAAGATCTGTTTAATTAATATCATTGCTAGATTTAGCCCTGTCGACCATACGTTCTCCTTTACAGAATTGTACAGTTATAATTGATGTTCATAATAATGACCCTGAGATGCTATAGGGTCCTTTCTAAATCATTAAAGAAAGATCAAATTATATTTTATAACTATTTGAAATCAAGTTGATGTATATATATACAAATTCTTTAAAAAATAGTTAATGGATATAGTCTATATAAAGTAACTCATTTTTAAATAATTAAGAATACTCAGTATCACTATGTAAGTGTAATGAACTGAATCTTACTGCCTAGTAGAGCATAATATGCTAAATGTAACTTTAGTATATGTTTCTGAAATAAAAACAACATTACTGGGTTTTTATCCATAAAAGAGAATTTGTAACCTAGCACTGAATATTTAAAAAAAAAAAAAAAAAGGTGACGAGAGAATACCTTTTGATGTTTATAGAAGTTTCTAATAAATGGACTATGTGATGATGACCAACTATTCAAAAGATTTCAGCTTTTTGCTTACTCTCCCCACAATTCAGTCCTCCTAAAGCTAAGACCACTGAACCACAAACTTGGGAATAGCCTTGAGAACTCATAAACCATTTAACCGTTAAAGCTTGTAGGAGTTCCACTGTACTCGCGTAGCTGTAGACCAAAGATAAGGATGTTTGTCATGGTACTTGACTTTGTTATATCAGATATAGGACTTATGGCTCTATAATGATTATGGTCCCCAAATTTCTCATAATGGTAATTTCTTTCTGATAATGAAAATAAGCCGTGCTCTCATACATTGCTAGTGGTAGTGTAAAATTGTACAGCCACTTTGGAAAACCAGTTTGGAAATTTCATGTAAAGTTACGCACACACTTGACATATAATTCAGTGATCCCGCTCCTAGATATTTACCCGAGAGGAATGAAAACGCAGGCCCACGCAAACACCTGTACATGCATGTTTATAGTAATTTTGTTTATGATTTGCTAGAAAAGTGAAAGCAATCCAAATACCCACCAACTGGCAAATGGATAAACATGTTGAAGTAACTTCATACAATGAAATATAATATTCATCAGTGAGAAGGAATGAACTCCTGATACAGACAACGGGGTGAATCTCAGAAGCCTTTTATTAACTGAAAGAAGCAAATACAATGTGCTCCATACTGTCTTTTTCCATCTATATGGCATTAAAAACCACGTAAAGTCAGATCAGAACAGCGCTTGCAGGAGCTAGGGGATGTGAGGAGGAGGTGAATCATAAAGGGGCCCAAAGGGAACGTTGCAGGGTTGCAGACGGGCTGTCAGTCCACTGTGGTGGTGGTTACCTCCCTGTGCCAACACTCACCAGGTCACACACCTGAAGCGGATGATTCTTCCTTCATGTAAACTCTACTAATAAACCTTACTTTAAAAAAAAAAAAGGAAGGTATACTCAGCGAAGAAATTCAGTGGAAAAGTAAAGACATAAAGACCAGTATGAAGAAGCACCTGGCCGGTTCAGTAGAGCATGCAACTCTTGATCTTGAGGTCCTGAGTTCGAGCTCTACGTCGGGCATAGAGATTATTAAAAATACATGTATATATGTGAAATTCATCTTTAATCTCCAGCATGGTATTCACTGCAGGCTTAACATTTTGGTGCATCTTACTGGATGTTCTTGCTATGCATATACTATAAGCTCATGTGACTGCTTTTTTTAAGTTAGCTTTATAATAATTTTTCCATATCCTCCCTTCTTGGCATCACTTTTAATGGCCATTTACCCATTCCTTACCATTTGATTCTTTAACGGTTTTGGGGTTTTTATTTTAAACAATATTGATGAACATCTTGTTCTTCACTCTTAATTTTAAATTTCTCTCACGCCTGGAATCTAATTTTATACCAGTAAAAAGGCAGCTAGACAGTGATACTAGGTACTAATCATTCCTAGAGTGAAAAAAACTTTGAGATTTGTTGAAGTTGAATTCAATGTGTTCTTATTCAGTATAGTTATCTTTTCTGATGTATTTGTGTCCATTTTATTTCATAACATTTTTGTCTGGCTAATGTGGAAACTGAAGAGCAGAAACTATCATTTTTGCTGCATAGCATTTATAACATTTCCTTTATGCAGTTAATCTTTTTTGAATTGTCTTTTTTTTTTCATAGTACAATTCATGCCTAGCAACTTTCTAGACGTGCTTGTTCAGTTGTGACTTCCATATATGGCTGATTAAATTCCTTCTCGTAGTGCAACACCCCAAAATACGTCATGGCCCAACATTCAAATGCCTTCCTTGGTTCCAGTCTCAAATGTCTTTCATCCAGTTTCTTATGACACCTCCCAATGTCCAGTGTACACGTCTATGTGTCCACCCACGGCTCTGCTGTTGTCGGAGAATTCCTACATCGTCATTCCCAGTTTGTTGGCGCGTGATTTTGAATGGTGTTGCAGCGGGTGTAGTATTCCTCGTGTAAGACCGTTGCTCCCAGGAAGACTTGCCGACACTTGCTTGGGGTGTTGATGGTTTGCATGTCACCGTTCACCTTCACTTGCATATGACCCAGCAGCGTGCTGAGCGAGACACTTGAAGGAGCGGAGAAGTGGGCCGTGGTCACGGGCAAAGGTGACTCTAGATGTCTTCTGTGGCTCCGAGGCAGCTGTTTGGTGTACATCTTGCATCTGTCGTGTCCACAGTACCCAGCTCCTGAGGTCATTGCTGTTAACCCTGTGAGAGGAGTTTGGGTGTGTGCCTTTCAGGAGAGGGAAATGACACAGGAGAGGCAGCAAGAGAGCAGCGAAACACTGTCACCAAAACCGTAGAAGAGAAATTAGAGGCTAGAGCGCAGGTGAGGCAAAGGGCGTTGGAGGGACCTCAGGAGGAGCTAGTGAACAGCTGAGAACAGTAGCCGTGGATGCTAAATGAATTCGAGTTATGCCCAGGAGCGTGGTGTCAGGGGTGTTGTGCAAGCCCAGCAGAAGTTACCCAGCTAGCGGATGTGTCTGGAAGAAACTACGTAATTGATTTGGGCAGTGCAGATGATGATTTCCCATGCAAAAGCCTAGTTTTTATTTCCACTTTGAGTAATTGCATGTTTGTTTTCTTGATTCTCAAAATCCAGAACCCAGGACACCAAGCTCATAGATACAGAGACTGGCTGCCAGAGCCGGGCAGGCTGGAGGTTGGACAGATGGGGAAGAGGTATTAAAAAGAATTTAAAAAGAGTGCCCATCCATTTCAACATGCCTCAGCCAACATCCTGCATTTCTTCTTAAAAATGGGGCGAGAAGGTTTGCTTTGCTTTGCAAAATATAATTATGTAAGTAAGACAGAAACGAAAAAGTCATGCCAAGATTTTAGTTTTAAAAATCATGAAAGCCTCTGGGGGTGCCTGGGTGTCTGCGTCGTTTGAGCTTCTGACTCTTGGTTTGGGCTCAAGTCATGATCTCGGGGTCGTGGGACAGAGCCCCACGGGAGCTCTGCGCTCAGCAGGGAGTCTGCTCCTCTGCCTCTCCTCTGCCTCTCCCCTGATCACGTACTCTCTCTAAATAAATAAATGTTAAAATAAAATAAAATAAAAACGAGAGTCTCAAGACTTTTAAGCCCCCAAATAAATGATTAACCGTAGTACTTTTTTATTACTCAGAATTGCAAATAAATTTAGTTTGCATAGCCCTTACAGTGATAAACCTTCACATCAGAAATAAAGGACTGTGATAAAATATTGAAAAATCTTGAATTTAAAAATTAGGCCTGCAGTCATCACATTTCAAACTTCTAACCGTGTTTCCCACTGTCGTAGAAGGTGTGTTTAAGGTTCCATGGTCAAATTTTAAAATAGCTCTCCATGATATGCTTCACTTGATTAATTTTTAGCATCATCTTTTTCTTCCTTGATATATGTATCTATATATTCAGTGAGAACCCAAGTCCTATTCTCAAATGATTGACTATTCATTTCACCTCATGTTACCCATAGCAACGCAAAGTTAAACCGAAGCCCAGGTTGTAACTCTGTTGAATTATGCCACGGCCTCCTCACCCACGTTAGGGTCTGAATTCCGTGGTTAGGAAAATTTGCAGCAAGATACTTGCATAAATCAGCTCAACCAGCAAATCATGAGACTGGGAGACACCGCAGAAATCAGCAAACCAAGTCCTCCGGTTGATAGTCGAAGAAACGGGAACGGGGATGGGTGCGGGCCTCACTCGGGGTCAGCTAGCGGGACAGTGACCCTTGGCTCTGTAGCCGCCGCCTCCGTGAGCCCCACTCCCCAGCCCCGGTCATCGGAGAGCCGGGACACTGGGCGCCCTGTCCCCAGTTGTCGCCTTGGTCTCTCCGAAGACGTGTGCGTAAGAATACAATTCCCACTGGTTCTTTGATTATACTTTCTGGCTCCAACTTCGCTCAGTTTGTCATAAGAACTAACAAACCGGGCAGCCCCGGTGGCGCAGCGGTTTAGCGCCGCCTGCAGCCCAGGACGTGATCCTGGAGACCCTGGATCGAGTCCCACATCAGGCTCTCTGCATGGAGCCTGCTTCTCCCTCTGCCTGTGTCTCTGCCTCTCTCTCTCTGTCTCTATGAATAATAAAATCTTTAAAAAAAAAAAAAAAAAAAGAACTAACAAATCGATGAGCCATGTAAGTCAGTTCCCTTTCAAGAACCTAGAATAAGCTCAGTCATCCTGTACCACAGAAGCGACGTGCTGTCTCGGCGTTCAGATGAACTCAACTTTGCCTTTAGCAGGCCGCTCTCAGGAATAGAAACACGGAAGAAACACGATTACACAGAGCCGCACCGTTATTCATCTAAAATATTCTTTGCTTGTTTTTCTAACCAGATATCTGTATGCCCTGGGACAGAAGGTTTGGAAAAGATGGAAAAAACGGTACTTCGTTCTCGTTCAGGTCAGTAAATTATTTTCCTGATACAGAATCCATCCAACACAGCAGTTCTCAAACTTTTGTCTGGTGGGTTAGATCTACTGATTGATATTCACTGTGTTAGAAACTAAAACTTAAGACCTTTGAATATTTCATTTTAAAATAAAAGTACTAGGTTTTTTACATGCTAACACAAGCGACATTTTTGTGTAAAACAACTGTTTATAACTGTTTTCTGAACCAAACAATTTAGGGAAATGAGCGGCATTATTTTACACTTTTTCACATCTCTTTAATGTCTAGCTTAACAGAATGCAGCTGTATTTTCATATCAACTTCTGCATTCAATCTGTTGCAATATCAGATGAAATTTAGCCTCTGGAAAATTCCACTGTACACACATGAGAGAATAACTGTGAAAAAGGCAGATGATGCCTGAATATTATTACAAAAATAGTTTTGACCCTGCAGATTCCCTGAAACGATCTTAAAGTTCTCGAGGATGACAGGACCATACCTTGTGAAAAGCTGCAACATTTCTGGTATTTTATAGATAAAGCATAATACTTAGAAGCTCCTGTGTTTTACAGATAAGCAATTTTTACGACCTATGCACATAATTACATCTTTAAATTACCTGGACTGGTGGATTTGATTGCAGTAGGGTTCTGCATATAGACCGATTACTGGGACAGACATTCTGGTGGACTCTGTTTTGTTCGTTGTTTTTAATCATGGGGGACAGTTGCTCATCGAATATACTCAAGTTAAACGTGCATTGAAGAGTGACCTTCTGAGTAGTAGTCGTTCATTCTATGATGAGTCCAAGCCATTTTATTCCCAATGGGTATATATGAAAAGAAAATCATCCTTGGTGCTCTCAACATAAAACAGTCTCTAAAATCTTATCAGTTCCTACACATGCGTTGAGCAGACTTACGTGGCATCAGAATGACGTGAACGATGAGGCGGGAAACCTGTCAGTAAGGCTCTCTGTCCACTGTTGGATGTGCCACCATCTCATGGTAACTTCATGAAAAGTGTGAAAATTCAGTCAAAAGCTTTACCTGCATAGTACACAGCCAGCCTGTCTGGTTAAAATGTAGCTTCATGTGATGAAAGCCAGTATTTGGTCAGCTAATTTAACCAAAGATACACCTACATGTGCACACCCACATCGACAATCTTGATACAAAGCCCAGGCATTTGCTTTGAGTGCGGGTCTCCTGTTTGAAGTTCTGGGTCGTGGTCTGTCCTCCAGAAACCAAACCCACGAGACCTCTCCTTTAGCTTCCAGGTTTAATTTTTTTACATTGGCACAAGAACTTAAATGCATTCATTTACTAAGCAGTTTTAACGCAGATCTTTCTGGGCATTTATGTCCTATTTATGTCATATTCCTATTCATGTCTCCTCTATATCCTACAGATGTCTCACTCATCTATAACGTCACAACTTTGTATTAGCAACTAGTCTTTATCAGATCTTTTTAAAGCACTCAACTGATTTTTCACAGAAACAGTAGCTTTTTCATAGTCACACTTTGTGCATTACTCTGCAGATTTTTTCTTGATTCCATATTTTTAATAGCTGATGTTATTGGCACAAAACTGACTAGCTGACTCTTCACAAGCAGGGCGTCTTACATATTAGTCATTACATTTTTTTTATTTTTAGGGTTTTTTTATACAGACTTTTATTTTTTTAAGTATTTTATTTATTCCTGAGAGAAAGAGAGAGAGAGAGAGAGAGAGAGGCAGAGACACGGCAGAGGAAAAAGCAGGCCCCATGTAGGGAGCCCGACGCAGGACTCGATCCCAGGTCTCCAGGATCAGGCCCTGGGCTGAAGGCGGCACTAAACCGCTGAGCCACCAGGGCTGCCTCAGACTTTTATTTTTTTAGAGCAGTTTTAGGTTCACAACAAAATTGAGAGGAAGGTACAGACATTTTTCAATATGCCCCCTGCCCCCACACATGCCACAATCTCCCCATCATCAGCGTCACTTGGTACGTGAGCCGACATTGAACATGGTAGTCATCCAGCAAGTGCTGTTAATGTCAAGGTTCACTCTTGGTGCTGTGTGTTGTGTGTGCGCCAACAAATGTTTGGTGGCATATGTCCACCATTGAGGTGTCCTGCAGAGTATTTTCACTGCCCTAAAGATCCTGTTTCCTGCCTATTCTCCCTCATGGCAAAAACCTCATGGTGGTTTTTACCAACTCCATAGTTTCACCTTTTCCAGGGTCGTAATCTTACAGCACGTAGCCTTTTCAGACTGGTTTCTTTCACTTAATAATATGCTTGTAAGTTTTCTCTGTGTCTTTTCATAGCTCGATAGCTCATTTCTTCTTAGCACCGAATAATATTCCATTGTCTGGGTGAATCACAGTCTGTTCGTTCATCCACCCATGGAAGGACATCTTGGCTGCTTCTGAGTTTTGGCAATTATGTATAAAGTCGCTATAATCACTCCTGGGCAAGTTTTTATGGAGACATAAGTCTTCAGCTCCTTTGGGTAAATACCAGAGTGCAGTTGCTGGATCATGTTCATTATGTTTTAAAAAATGAATCGGAGAGTGTGCGTTAGTCTAGAGACCTGGTTAAATGACAGGTTAAAAGAGTTCAACTATGTTCATTGTGTATATGAAAATGGACTCCATTGGAGCTGTCTGGAGAGATCAGGTGATCACCTCAAGCTTTTGGCCAGGCGAGGTTTGAGGTAATCCTCTGCTCCTTGCCTTATTTTCTAGCGTGTGATTACAGGAATCAAAAGTTATAGGACAAACTCGTACATGTTGATGATCACTCTATAAAAGACTTTAGGAATGAAAGGATACTTTGAGATCATTAATTGAGATATCTTTGAGGAACATTAACCATGTCTCTGGGAAGCTAGAGCGTTCTCTTGGTAACAAAAGTAAGTTTAACATTTTAATTTTTTTTTAAGGTTTTTATTTAGTTGAGAGAGAGAGCATGTAGGAGCTGGGGATGGGGCAGAGGAAGAGAATCTCAGGCGGACTCTCCGCTGAGCATGGACTGCAACTCAAGGCTCCGTCACAGGACCCTGAGACCATGACCTGAGCTGAAACCAAGAGTCAGATGCTTACCTGACTGCACCATCCAGGCGCCCTAAGTGTAACATTTTAAAGGGCACATTTTTAATTTAAACCCATAGGTAAAATTTAAAGATGAGCTCATATGTTCCATAATGGAAATGCAGAAAAAATCACCACCAGACTATAATGAATTCATATTTACTCTACCTGAGATACCATCTTGCCATCTAAAGTCACATTTAAGCATTATAATTTTGCACAAATATATGTAATACACATGCACTAGTACAGAGAATTCCACGGCCAGACCTAGTGAGGTAAACATGCCAGTACTCTGGCAACTTTCTGAAGTTTTAAATACAATTAAATCTTCCTTTCAATTCCAAATGTAATGGGAAGACAAATTGAATGCACACACTTCAAAATCAAGATGGATGTGTATGGAGATTCAGTGCGAGTGACCCGTTGGGAGGAACTGGGTGGTTTTTATTAGTATTTTTAAAGAGCACTCTCATTCTGTTGGCACGCAGCTTGTAGGTTCATACCTGCGGGCTGCATTATTGAAAGGTGAAGGAGTCATTTTTCTAGGGAGGCCACTGTCCCCCTGCTGTGTCTGCTGCTGCCGTCGGCAGAATGGTGCTCTGGCGATAATGTGAATCTCATCACCACTTGTGAGTGGGTATTATGTGAGTGATATAGCTGGAGATGTAGCCATCAGCTCAAGAATTTGTACTCATAAAAATTGATTGAGAGTCTGGTTTGGCCAGCTGCAAAGTCATTGTTCGAAGTGAACACTCGAATAGCTGCTGAGGTGAAAAGACCTTCATATAAACATTTAAAGCAGAATCCAGAATGGGGAAATATTGATTAACGTGGGGTGCTTATTTAGCTTCTAAGTACGATCGTAAATAAGATTAGTTTGGTCCCCATTCAGATTCTGAAGTCGGTGTAGTTACCATATTGAATAGATTTTTACGTTTTGTAAGAGGCTGCCTTTTTTTTTTTAATGAAGATGGTAAATGTTAGTTTAAGCCAAATTGAAAGAACAATTGATTTTGAAGAATATGTTGGAAATCTTATCAAAATTAAACTCCAGTGTTTCTTATTCATTTTTCTTGTGCTTATTCAGCATTTTAGTATTAGATTTGGAGGATATCATGGTTGTAGAGTGCTTATAGCACTAATATATTTTTGTTTGTTATAGTGCAACCATTTAATAGCTTTGAAATTCTCTGATTTAATCAAACTGGATTATTTCGTAATTCTGTAGTTTCTAGTGCCTATTCAAATGCTTCCACATATTGCATATTCTGCAATAAAGTTAGATATTTCTGAAGCAATTCCCTGCTACAGTTATTGCTGTATCTTTTCTAATATTTACTAAGCAGTAGTAGCAGCCATTTGTGTGAAGCACTTTTAACACATTATCTTATTTAATCCTCAGAATAAGGTATGTTTGAGGGATAGGTAATAAATACGATCCCTGTTGTACAGACGCAGTCGACGTACAAAGGGATTATTATCGGTATGTGGTGGAGTCAAGCATTCAAACCCAAATTTAATCTGCAAAGTAAGTAGGCTTTTATTTTCTCTGTCGTAACGCCGTGACTAAATCGAGGCACACAAACACAGTTGATCTGAAGACAAACAGATACAGGGATGTAGGAATAATCACCGTGGATCATTAATTTCAGGAGGCACCAAAGAGTCTGACGACAAATGGCCAGTAAGTGAGAGCACAGGGCGTCTCACGCGCACGAGGGCCACTTACTGGGTGACATCACTAGAAACCGAAGTAGACATCGATGTTGTTTTGGCCCCGTATCAAAGTGTTCACTGCTTGTTGTCGACGTGTCAGAATCATGACTCGAAGTTGCTGCAAACAACAGCAGGCTATCAAGACGTCATGTTAATTACCCATGAGCTGAGTTGGCACAGGATGCGAACAGTCGGCCGTGTCACTGAGTGACGCGGAGCTGCTGCAGACTTCCGAGAGTGCTCCCTGGGAGACGCCACCAGGAATCCGCCTTAGACGTGAAAGCAGTGGCTGCCCCAGCCTGTCGCCCTCAGAGATGCTCAGGGCGCGTGCAGAGCCCCCGCCGCGGGCTGCTGTCCCGTATGTGAGATACCGGTGATGCGTGGGGCTGTGTGGTCAGGGTGGAGGCTTAGGACAGCGGCTGTGTCGGCCCAGAGCAACGTGCAGCGCAGAGAGACACTGTCAGACCAAGAAAGTCATGGACAGTGGCTCTCTAGCTGTATGTTTTAATTTTTTTTTTTTTTTTTATTAGAGAGAGAAGCAGGCTCCGTGCTGGGAGCCTGATGTGGGACTCGATCCTGGGGCTCCAGGATCACACCCTGGGCTGAGGGCGGCACTAAACCACTGAGCCACTAGGGCTGCCTGCTTTATGTTTTAAATTTATTTAAAGTTTACAAACCCAGGGCACGTTCAATGTAGGATAAAATCAAATCATACAGAATTATTTATGGAGAAAATGAAGAGCCGTCATCAACAACAGCCCTGCCTTCCGCACAAGCATTGCCATCTTATTCCCGTTCTCCTTCCCAAACGACCGTTGCCAGGGAACCATCGCCGGTAGGATGGCCTTCTCCACTTCTCTCAGCGTGTTTGTGCTCACGCATGTGCGCACACACCCTTCGCTTCTTAACAGGATCATCCCGTGTGTATGCTGTAGATTGTTTTGAGCCCCTGTTAAAAATATTACAGATGAGGTGCCACGTCAGCACGTAAAAATCCACTTTATTCTTTTGACTGAGTCCTATACTATGGATTAACTGATGTAATAAATGCCCCTCGTTGTTGGACATTTAAGTTTTTCCTTTTCTTTAGTCAATAAGCGATGCTGGGGCACCTGGGTGGCTCAGTCGGTGAAGCATCTGGCTCCTGATGGCGACCTCAGGTTTGGGACACGGAGCCCCACGTTGGGCTCCGCGGTGAGTACACAGCCTGCTCACGATTCCTCCTCCCCCGCTGCCTCTCTCTCTCCCTCTCTCTGAAAAGACCAGCAGTGGTACAATCAATATACACGGTTTGTTATCAAGCTTCGTGTGTGTGTGTGTGTGTGGCAGTGTTCTTACAGAAAAGGGATAACTGGGCCAAAGGGCATGGGTCTCTATACCATGGAGGATCACGAAGCTTTAGGTGACTCAGGAGTGCTTAGCTACCAGAACTTTGGCCTGCTTTTTCATTTGTCATTTTTTTATAATAAACAGTCCTCATGTGTCGAGTAGCATACATTATTTTCTTTCAAGATGCACAGTTGCCATATGAAAGAAAATCGAAAGTCCTATTGGTTGTAGGGCTTATTTGAAGCAAAATGTTAGTGAACAAGAATTTTTTTAGTTTTTTATTTTTTTAAAGATGATTCTTGCTTTGTGATCATTGAGCTTTCCATAGTGGAGAAAAAATGGTCATATTATTTTATACAGTTTACCCCTGAACGTGAACCACCAATGCGTTTATTTTTCAAAATAGTTCTAAAATGTGAGCTATCACATGACGATTTACCTGTGTCTTAGGAGCTAAAATCACAAAACACAAGATGAAGTGAACGTGGGTTGGATTTAATAAGGAGGCTCTCGTAAGGATCAGGCAGTGATCCTGATGCAAAAATGCCTCTTTTGTATTTACCCGGTATTCCCTTACAATTCCTGTTGTTGTCATCCTGTTTAGATTCCAGGGAAATGTCTGATTCCTCTTACTGTATAGCTCATTCCTATAAAAAAGCACAAAGGACCTATGAATGAGAATTGCCCAGTATTGTGAAGTCAGAATTAAATATTGTGGGCTCAGGGTTTTTTTTTAGAAAACTGTTTTTCAAGTCTCAGTTTTTGCAAGCTGTGCGCTAACGCGTATGTATGTATTTACATGCACACACATCTCTGTCCGTGCTACATACAGAGTGCGCCTGCCACTTAGCAAAGACTCAGTAGGTATTTAAGTGAGTGAATATTATCTGCCCTTTACTTTGGGTTCCTGCTCAAACCTCTGTATGGAACATAATATTGTCTTCTGTTTGTGCACACACGACAACACCTATGTGTCCTGTTTGACCTGTAGCCCGAACAGTGTCCTGCTTACATCCGTCCTCTGCAGTTCATGTGCCGCTGTCCTAGCTGGAACTACCCTCAGCTTCACACCGACTCCTACGGTGTCATCCTGCCATTCTCCCTGGAACCTACTGTTTGCATTGCCAAAATCATGTATTTGAGGCATAACCCAGGTCTTGCCATTTGCTGCTGAAGTCGTCCAGTGACTTCCCATTAGGCTTACAATTACCCCACCGGCGACCTGGAGCAGGCCCTGCAGACCCGGGCCCGCGGCTTCCTGTCTGGTGTGTCCTCTCACACCGAGCAGCGCTCCGGCTTGCAGTGTTCACCCTGGATTAATTACGGTGCCAAGAATTGGAGTTCAGTGTCTCAGTCACTGCCCTCCCTCTCCAAATGTACCCCAAATATATAATACGGGTTTATTTTTTACGATATGATTTCTATGCAAACAGGCCTTTGCGATGAGTCCTGTGCTATTTGCTCGTCTAATGGTTGTTGGGCTACTCGTCAGCCCGTCTATAGAAATTCTGAACATTCTCTTGCTTTCGCTTCCCCATGGCTGGCTCATTCTGCCAACCCATTTAAGTATCCAGTCAAATGTCATCTTAAATGGGCCTTTTCTGTCCACCCAATCTAAAGTATCTCTGTCCCAGCACCTTGTTTTATATTTTTCAGAGTATTTATTTCTAATCAAAATGATCTTTTTTATTTATGTATTTTCCTATTAATTCTTTACCCCTTCTAGAATATATGTCCCATGAAAATAAGGACCTTGTCTTTCTTATAATCTACTGTGAGTAGAAACTATTTGTTAAATATATGTGTGTTATCACTCTGAGCATTGTTTTTAAAAGACTGCCTTTCCCCTCTTCAGTTTCTACACCAATGGCTAAATCGTTTTTAGGCCATTTGGTCAAGACAATAAATATATATTCCCCTCAAATCCATCATGATCTTGAAGATATAGTCCTTTTCCTTGATTAAATTAAGCTGTGGGATTTTTTTTAAAAAAATAACTCTAGCGGCACCTTTGGCCTCTACCAAGAGCGTTTCCAGCTAAGGATTTTTTAAGCCTTAATCTTTACTGAAATTAGATGGTGGCAGTTGCTAAGCTGCCAGCTGTTAACATGATCTCTGCAGTAGGAATACAACATGCAAACCTGAACGCTGTGGTCTCTGAAAACTCATAGTTAGCACTTACACGTGTGGACACAGACAGGTGTTGAACAGGTTGGCAATTGAAAATGAAATGGGCGGGTTCCCAGACCAGATGCAGGTACCTCGTGGGACCTCAACAACTTAAGGGAAGGTGCCCCGTCAAAGGTAGTGATGCCAAAACCCGATTTAATGCTGTCCTCAGATTAAAGTCTGTTTTATCCCCCATTTCTCAATAAATCCATTCTCGATGGAGTTAAGAGTGGATTGGGTAAAGTATACTGAATGTTTATCATTGCTCTATCTTTCCACTGAAAGGATTTTCAATTGCAATGTAGTATATTATATAAGCTTTGTTCCGTAATAGACATGGAAGCTTATAAGTGAAAACAAATACTAGGTCAGACCACCTGTTTCTGTCTAATTCCCTGTCATGTGGTGATGGGACAGTGTGGAGGCTGCAGAACCTTACCTTGGGGGCCCAGGGAGCTGGTCCCATAGCTTCTCTGCCAGCAACATGGTTTAACCATTCGCGCCAACTGATACCCCTGTTGCGGAGTGCAGCTCCTCACATTACCCTTAACTTGTTGGACACTGGCTAGCAAACCGGCAGCCACAAGGTGTTAGCACCATTCAGGAGCGTTCACTAGAATGTACGCTGCAGGTTCATTGTGGAGTTTGGCTCAGGAGTGTGATTGAACATGACCTCGCAAAAGACGTGGGTAAAGTGAAAGCTCTTGGGAAGACTCAGGAAATCCAAAGAAGTGTAAAATACAGTACTTTTATGGAACTAGAACTAGGAGCCAGTGAGTTAAAGGGTGGTATTCATGGTTAGTTGCTTCTGGAGCCAATGTATTAAAAAGCCAAGCTGTACTTTTTTCAGTTGTCTCCTGGGTCAGGTTTCCTAATTCTCAGTGATAGCTTTGTTAGTGGCTGGTGTTTTGTTACTCTTCCATCTGTACTCTTCATTAAAACCCTCAGCCCAGGTACGACTCATTCTGGGTCTGTGGAGGGACTTTTGAGGTTTTAAAAGATTAAATAAAACATTAAAAGAAGTACAAAACAAAGCAAATGTTTAATACATTGTCATTTAAGTCACCATGGCTGGGCAGCCCAGGTGGCTCAGCGGTTTAGCGATGCCTTTGGCCCAGGGCGTGACCCCGGGGTCCTGGGATCGAGTCCCATGGCAGGCTCCCTGCACGAGCCTGCATCTCCCTATGCCTCTCTCTGTCTCTCTCTCTCTCTCTCATGAATAAATATATAAAAAAAAATAATTAAATAGAATAAAATAAATCACCATACCTTTAGAAAGTAGGTGATTCCTTTGAAGTTAAAGGGCTTTTTGTTTTGTTTTGTTTTTATTTCTAAAATTTCTAAAAATCTTGAATTTGGTACTTAAAATTTTATGTATCATGTTAAGGCATTATTTAAAGCTAGCTAGAAATATAGTACTTAAAAATAAAAAAAAAATAAAAAAATAAAGCATAAAACAGTAGCCAGACTTGTATTCCAAGTTACATAAAGAAGCAACACTGATGTTAAGCATTTTACATTCCATATTTAAAAAAAAAGAGGGGAATGGGTGACGGGCACTGAGGTGGACACTTGACGGGATGAGCACTGGGTGTTTTTCTGTATGTTGGTAAATTGAACACCAATAAAAATTAATTAAAAAAAAAAAGAAAAGAAAAAACAAGCCTTTTGACGGGTAATTTTGAAGATTAGACCTTAAATGGCAAGCAAATTTTTAGCATTTTATGTGGGTTACACAAGATCATGTCTGGGTTCTTTAGTGCATGACCACATGAACATAATTAATGTAGAGATATTTAGAGATGAATCTTTTTTTAAACTAATTATTTTAAAAATGTATATTGAAGTATATAATCAAGATAATGTCCATTAGAATAAAAGAGATAATATCTAAAACTACATTTAGAGGCATCTCCACTTTCTCAGGTTCTTGTTCATTTACATATTCATTCAATGAATCTGTATTCTTAGTGGGAAAGAAACAACCTAGGGGAGAGAAAGAGAGAACCAAGTGAGGCTGGGACACAGAGGCCGAGACAGGAAAGCCCTCGGGTCATCCACAGCAGAGGAGCGTAGGGCCAGGATCAGCGCAGGCCCTGAATCAGCCAGGTGCCTTCACTGTGCAGCAACAGAGCACATCTCCAGCCCCCAGTGGAAGGGTTCTCGGAAGTCACAAGGGAAGAGAGGAGGATGGTTCCCTGACAGCAGCTGGGTTTGGTTTGTTGGGAGACCAGCACGCTCGGCAGGCCGGTGCCAGGTACTCTGCATCAGCCCCGTAGGGCATGTTATTGTTGTCTCTGATGGAAAATCAGACTGAGACGTGCAAGAGTGCAAGTGGTGTCCCGAGGTCATGTCAGAGCTGAGTTGGAAAGAGTAATTGAGGGGGAATCAAAGTGGGACTTGCGCTTTGCAACGGGGGACTCCCGGTAAACCTGCTTATCCCCCTTCCCTTCCATTTTAAACACCTTAATATGATTATCTGCAGAGAGCCATTTTCTGGCCCAATTATCAAAAATATGCCCCCTTCAATACCATTCTCTTTTACTGTTTTCTTTTTCTTCAAAAACAATTCACACTGAAAGTTGCTTTAGATACATCCTTATTTGTGGAGACTTCTCCTTCTGTGTGAGATTGATATTATTTTTCTAATTTTTTTTTTCTGACTCTGATGCTGGGGACATTGTTGTAATGCTCAGGACCTAGAAATATTCATTGTAGGTCCTCAATATTTGTTGAATGAATGAATGTGGGAAAATACCCATAAACAAGGGAAGATAATGAAAATCATAAATATACGTGAAACTAAAGTCAGTTATTCACTATTCTGACTAGTGAACAATGAAAGACCAGCTCCCAGATCTCTCAAAGATATCAAAGGACCAACTATATCTTTATAAAAGACCAGATTATAGTCAGATTAGTCTTAAAACTGTTTTGCTAATACATCCCTTAAAATAAGTTTGTACAACTAACAGGTCATTGTAAACTTTGTTGGTGGTGGGTTTTTGTTTTTGTTTTTGAGAGAGAGAGCAAGGGGTGGGAGGTAGGGGCAGGCAGGCAGAAGGAGACAGAGAATCTTAAGCAGGCTCCATGCCCAGCACAGAGCTCAACGCAGGGCTCGATCTCACGACTCTGAGATCATGACCTGAGCCAAAATCAAGAGCCAGATGCTTAACCAAGCCATCCAGGTGCCCCAGGTCATTGTAAACTTTCCATTGTAAATTTAAGTAGTTGCCCATGGATACAGGTCCTAAAATAAAATCATTAATCAATCAATTGTAAGCACGGATCTAAATGCCACTAAATAGGATCTAAATGCAGCTACCTGTAACCATTGGAAATTGTATTTTATTAGCTTTTTGTCCTTAAGTTCTTATTTCCCTGGCTCTTCTCCAAATGGGATTTTATTCTTAGGAAATAAGATCATGATTCAGAATCCTCTTTGAGTACTCTATCATGTTTCTCTGCGACTAAAAAGAAATAAAGTTGGAATTAAAAAAAAAAAATCTTATGAAGTCCTAACTGCCAATACCTAAGGATATGACCTTAGTTGGGAGTTCTGTTCTACCTAGAATGAGGTCATACTAGGAGAGCATGGGCACCTGATTCAGTAGGACTGTATCCTTCTAAAGAAGAAGGTGTTTGGGAGCATCGTGCACACAGGGAGAACACCACGTGGAGATAAAGACCAAGACGGAGACGATGCTTCCACCAGCCAAGACATGCCCAAAAATGGTAGCACCACGGGGTCTGATGGGAGACACCAGGGATGGATCCTCCTCACAGCCCCCAGAAGGAACCAACCTTGATTTTTAAACTCGTAGCTTCCAGAACAGGGGGGCGGCAAATTTCTGTGGACGCCACATAGATCAATAAACAAGCTTAGGCAGAGGACAGAGGTACCTTCTATGTAACATAAAAAGTCACACAGGAAAGACAGCCCCTTTACCTAAAAGTGGCTTCGTCATTATGTCTTTTTATGCTCAACACCCAGATTTATTTCCCCTTCTCCCTCTGTTTGAGCACACCAGGTTAGTTAAACCACCTTGCTTGAATAAAAATGACGGCGAAAAGGAAAAAACAGACTCCTAGAAACAAAAGGCTTCACATTAAAAGTTCTTTTATATTGATGTACATTTGCAGTTATGAGTAGCAGACAACTGATAAAAGCATATAAATATGTGACAAAATTTTAAAAACAACTTTTTAACTTTTTACAAACGTAAAAAGTAAGTTTTATTGGCAAATGCCTCTCTTCATGAACTGGCTGTAGCTTCCCTTCCCAGTTTTTCTGTAAATGAGTATTTTTCTAAAATGAGAAAGAGTTTCAGATTGATTCCTTGTTTATAGCATTACGGAGAGAGGTGAGCATGGATAAGCCTGGCTCCCCTCGGTAGCTGGGTGGAAACCGTCTTGTCACAGCACTGCTCACTTTCTCAACCGAGGTTTGGTTGTGTGTGTGGTTTTTTTAGGCTCCTAAGTTAGATGCCCCAAACATGTAGTGAAATAGCATAAAAAAAATGTTTTTGAAATTCTATCATCTTCTAACTAGTTCCTTCTAGAATTTTGCCAAAAGCAAAAAATGTAAAAACCATCTAATAGTCAAATGCTTGGTTTTGCCTCCAGCCGTACAGAACCCGTCCCAGTGCTCGGGGAGAACTCCTGTCCAAGCCTCACTCCATCAGTAACTGCTAGAAAGTACAAGGTTAGGAGAGCTGTTCATTTCTACTTCCTCTCCAGCTCGAGACTGAAGAGGTAAATCCTGTCAGTGCTCTAGTGGGAGATGAAGGGGGATCAACGAGGATTTTCTGTCGTTCAGCAGAGTCAGACCTTGAAAGATCAGTGCTGGTTCGAGGATAGACAAGAGGAGAGGTGGTGGGGCTGGGGGAGGGGGAGTAATGGAGACCCGCAAAGGGATTAGCTCATTAATGCCCATCTCGCTTCTTTTATAACAAAGGTGGACTCTGCTGAATACGGTTGGTGAAAATGAGAGTCGGCTGAGAGAGCTGACAAATAAGGCAGTAAAACCAAACCCAAACTGAGGTCCACATTTTAGGTGGTGACGTACGGGAGCAGCACTACAGTGGGAAGAATCTTCAAACATTTCTTCTAAAATATTTTTTTCGATTAAAAATAAGTGTGTTGGGGCACCGGCTCAGGGGGTTCCGTGTCCTCCTTGGGCTCAGGTCTTGATCCTGGGGTCCTGGGATGGAGCCTCCCCCGACCCCCTGCTCAGGGGGAGCCTGCTTCTCCCTCTCCTCTGACCCTCCCTCCTCTTGTGCTCACTCTCTTGCTTTTGCTCGTTCTCACTCTCAAAGTCTTATAAAAAATGTGTGTTACCTCCTACATCTTAGCACTCTACTACAGAAGTCAGTAGGGCTAGATCTACAGAGAATTGATGGGAAATTGTGTGACTTGAGAATTTAGTATACATCTAAGATCTGTAGGTCACCTTCCTGAAAATATTTAAAGGGGAGCTCTCCTGGTATTTGAGATGAATGAATATAGTTTCTCAGAAATATGAAACTTAAAATATAAAAGAATTAAAGAGTAATGATAAAATTGAGCTAAAGCTGTTGCTGTTCTAAAATATCTTGAGTCAAACGTAAACATGAAAAATTATTCCCGAACAAGTTATAGACATATGAAGTAATTCTTTCTTTAAAGATTTATTTTAGAGGGCGGGAGGGGAGGGGGCAGAGAGAAGGAGAATCCCAAGCAGACACCCCGCTGAGCACAGAGCTTGACACAGGGCCCCATCTCAGGACCCTGAGGTCATGACCTGAGCCAAGATCAACAGTCAGATACTCAACTGACTGAACCACCCAGGTGCCCCATGAAGTAATTACAACAAAACGTGAAACCTAATTTCCATGTTTTGTCAAAGTTAATGGCGTGTTAAAAACGGCTATACTTCTCAAGTTATATAAGAAACAGTAAAAAATGATTTTTTTCCATTGGAGAAAATATGGGGTTAGCTCTCTCCTTGAAAAGTCTTAAGTACCTAGTATAGGATAAAAATGGGATGTTGAGAAAACTTGAGTAAACCTAAAACAAAAGACAGCAATACCTATTTTCTCACTACGTATGTATTAAATAGATGTATTAGGAGTCGGATTCTCAGAATGGGATTAAACAAATCCATATGTCTGGTGATTTTAAGAGATACGCCACAAACAGCAAGAGTATGGAGGGAAAGTAGCATGACGATACTCAGACCAAGGAAAATTGAAGAGGGGTAGTAAACACATCAAAGGATTATAATTTAATATTAATTGAAGATATAATCAACAGTTATTAAAACATTTAGTTTGACTTTATACTAAACTTTAGTATAACTTTATGAACTTTTAGTATACCAAACTTTAGTATACGACTTTAGACTAAAACATTGAGTATGAATTTACTATAAACACACAGTAATAAAACTATTACTATAAAAATTACTATAAATGACCTATTGGATATGTGTCTGAGAGAAATAAAGGGATAATGCCTCGAATTACTTGCTGTTCAATTCACTTTTCTTTCTCTCCCAAAATAGTCTTAGTAGTCTTTGATTATAGATTCTTGCAGATGACTATATATCTTATAGCTATCTTATTTAATAACTTTGCCAGAAAGTGAGAGGTAATTGGCTTATTTGGGAAAGCAGTGTAAGTTTCAGAATGTGAATCATAGAATAATGTGGCATAGTAAAAGGAACACCTAACTAGGTTTGAGGAGACTTCTGTTCCTAGACGTACGTGATCATTTCCTCCTGGGTGACCTTGGAAAGTCCGTTTCCTCCTCTGTGAGTTCTGGAGTTGAGATCATGACCTCAAGGGCCCCAAACCCTGATCCCTCAGTATCAGTATGTTCTAGAGAATAATCTTGTTTTCTTTCCATTGAAGCTTAGCTGTAAGTTTAACTCTCTGTGATTTCATGAGACTTGAGTCCTTTATATATCCTCGTTTCCAGTTTCCCAGAATACCCCTTAAGGGTATTCTCTTAAGATCCTCACCACACGTAACAATATTGTATTCATTAATTTTTACCAATTAAATAAAACCCTTGTAGAATGTTAAGACAGTACCATCAGACAGTAAACCTGTAACGTTGTGGAATCCAATACTGTCTATACCACTACGTAATGTGTGTGTCTTAAGTATATGTAAAAATGAAATTAGTTCATTAAGTTCCATTATAATTCCAAAACTGCTTATCATTTTTTCCTATCAGTTTTCAATTTATAATACTTTCTAATGTCTTGGCTTTACCTTTTTCTCAAAGTAAAAACACAAAATATATAGCAAGATCTCATTTATGTGAATCGTGTTTTTGCAAAAGTTGGAATTTCTCTTTAATATAATGACTCCCTAATTACTTGCTTCCCAGTTATTTTTTGATTCATTATTTCATTTTGTTTTTTTTTTCTTAAAGTATCTCAGCATTTTAATGGGTTTCTTATGACTGTAATCACATCATAGCTACCACTATACCTGAAAGAGTAAGGCCTGGGTCCTCCATGGGTCCATCACATTCTGGATGCTTAAAATGGCCAGTTGGATAAGGGAATGAATTTAGTCTCATGTTTATTGTTTCCTGAACATTTTAGTTGGAGTGTTTGACATTTTAAAAAATCAAATACTATTTGTAAGTGGAGGAAGATTCATTAAAGAGTACAAGTTGGCAAACCTGGGAGTGCTAGACTGTTGGTATTATTTTTAAACTAGGAAAGTATGTGATCTGTACTATCAGGTAGATTTCCAAATGTGACTGAATATTTTATTGGATTGAGATAAATTTAATTTCATGGACAAAATAAAAGGCGGGGACTATATGCCAGATACTGTGAGAGCCAGTGAGTCAAAAGCAAAGAGACAGCATACTAGTAAATGTAGTTAGAAATGCGTAAAGGGGACAATGTGTAAGGGTCCTGGAAAGAGGAGTAGGGTTTACCAGATTAGGAAATATGAATCATGCGATTTTAAAGGTGAAGGTGATATATTCCTGCTTGGGAGTTCAGGTGGAGAAATGAATAAAAGTAGGTGAGTCTTGTCGGAGAGCCTGTCTGGAGTACCAAACGCCGTGGTAGCTATAAATTCCAACTAATATTTGCGGGAGATTTTTCCAAGCCATGCAGGGAAGGCAGACCTTTCTGTGCTAGTCATCTCTCTCCCAGCAGATTCCAGATTATTCGTGTGGTGACGAGTAAGGAGACTTTCATTCAGCCAAGATTTTTAAGATTCTTCCAAATGAAAGAATGGAACAGGAAACTTAGGAATTATTGGCTCAGTATATTTTCTATTTTGTCAATAATTGGTGACAAAAGCATTACTTAGTTCCTGAAGTCTAATAATTATAGTTTAATTATAAGACAAATCTGAACGTATTTTGGTTTCCTGTACTAACCACGTCATAGATTTTTTTTTCCTGGAATGTAGCAAAATGTGAAAATGAAAAGATTTTCTCATATATATGAAAGTTAGACGTGTTATTCAGAATCTCCACAATAAAAGGAAAATTAAAATTAAAGGATTAGCCAAAGGATTTGAATTGGTGGTCTTGGCTAGTCCTAAAGACAATGCTAAGAATTCTTTTGTGGAAAACACCTAGAAATGCTGGGCAAGTTCCAGTGCACATCTTAACTGCAGAGCTGAACTGCAAGCAGGAAAACCTCAGGGACTCGCTAGGGAGGCTTGTGAGTGGACGTTGTCGCCTGTTGGGGCTGGAGTGGAGTATGCGGGGACAAGAGGTGTTGATGTTGGTATGTAGGGATTGTATTGTCCACCCAGAGAAAGAAAACATACCCTGAGGCATTCTCAAAGTGGGAATTTGGGTAAGAGATCATCTCATGAAGAACTTGAAAGAAAAAAGAACTAAAAAGAGCTAGATCTTGTGAAATGTGGACTAGAAAACAAGGTTCCCCCCAGCTAGTAAATTAATATTTGACCTTAGGCTCTGGATATGGAGTAAAAATGACTCCTGAGAGTTTGTGACTATTAGAATGTACTCAGAGAATGTTGAAGTTCTAATTTATTTCATACAATATAAAGGAAATGCCCAAGTTAAGAGATTAACACAAAAAGTACTTCTGGATTGGTGATATATCTGAGGCATCTGACATTTTTAAAAAAAATTGTTTTTGGAGAGATGAACCTTTTACATAGGTTTTGTAAAACATCTACAGATGAAATGGTGCTGGATATGAGCTCATGATTAAAAATTAGAAAACAGGGGATCCCTGGGTGGCGCAGCGGTTTAGCGCCTGCCTTTGGCCCAGGGCGCGATCCTGGAGACCCGGGATCGAATCCCACATCAGGCTCCCGGTGCATGGAGCCTGCTTCTCCCTCTGCCTGTGTCTCTGCCTCTCTCTCTCTCTCTCACTGTGTGCCTATCATAAAATAAAAAAAAAAAAAAAAAAAAATTTAAAAAAAAAATTAGAAAACAATAAACCAATTATTTCCACAACCAAGAATTTCAGTAATAATTGTCATATATGTAAACTATGAAATAATTGCATTTATGGTGATGAAATTTATAAACTGGTTCAAAAGTATAAGAACAAAAGAGAGAACATAACACTATGAAAAATGAACAAGAGGGTTTGGAATGGGGCTATGTAGAGCTACTAGTAAAAAATTAAAACAGTCATTGAATTTACACCCTTATTGGACAGGTTAGAGTGGGTTAGACACATCTAAAGAGAAAATTAGTGATGTAATTAATGATAGACCATTATAATCTTAAGAAATTAGTACTCAGCATAGAGAAATGAAAAAACATAAGAGCTTAAAATAGGGAGGAGAGAATATAAAGTTCCAAGATACTTCTGACAGAATTTTGTTTTGTTTTGTTTTTAAGATTTAATTTATTTATTCATGACAGACACAGAGAGAGAGGCAGAGACACAGGCAGAGGGAGAAGCAGGCTCCATGCAGGCAGCCTGATGTGGGACTTGATCCCTGGTCCCCAGGATCAGGCCCTGGGCTGAAGGCGGAGCTAAACCGCTGAGCCACCTGGGCTGCCCATTTCTGACAGAATTTGAAGAAAGAATAAAGGGAAAATGAGGTAGAGTCAACATTTGGAAAGATAATGAACAAGATTCTAAAACTGATAAAAGTCATGAATTCTAAGATACAAGAAATACTACAACTATCAATCAGGATAACATTAAAACTCCCCAAAATTTCGCAGTAAAACTAAGGATAACAGGGGCACCTGAGTAGCTTAGTTGATAGAGCACAGGATTCTTGATCTCGTGTTGTGATTTCAAGCCTGACATCAGGGGTAGTTTACTTAAAATTTTTTAAAATTAAAGATTAAAACAGGATAACAAAGATAAAGAGAACATTTAAAAGAAACCAGAAAGAAAAGGCAAATTAACTACAAGGGGACCACACGTGGACTTTCATCAAACTTGGTAACATGGATATATAAGCTTCGGGCAGTGGCATGATGTCCTCAAAGTGCTGAATGACGACTAGCCTGAAATGCCATATATACTGAATACATACTAATATACCAGTATACAGATACCATATATACTAAACAGTCATTCATAAGGGAGAATTAAAGACCGATTTTAAAATAAACACTGACTCAAAAAGCTTTTACTAAAGAAGGAAATTGAACTCAATGATGGAGTGTGATTCAAGAAACAGTAGTGGCCAGAAATCGGTAAAGACAAGGGCTCCTATAAATATTGACTGTATGAGAAAACATATTTTGATACTTCCTTTTACTAAATGTTAACACACCAATTATTACTCAAACCAGGTGAACTAACGAAAACGAGCCCTGATTTATAAGATGGGAGGTGACGATACTAGAGCACTCAAAGGTCCCCGTATTCAGGACAGATGAGTTAAAAACACAACAGGATTTGAGAGAGCAATCACTAAAAATAAAAACAGAACATATAGTTTCCGCACTATTGGAAAAAAGGGGAGATTTTGTTAATGTTTAATAGAGACAGAAAATAAGAGGGAAAATAAGTGTGTTAATGAGCACAGTACAATAATAGAAATGATTGCAAATATATCACCAAAAATAACAAATATAACTTGCCTATTAAAAGATTAGATTCTTGGAGATTTAAAAATCCAACTGTATAGTGTTACTAAAAATTTAAAATAGAACACAGTGTTAATGAGAATAAAAAGATGAAAACATTTTCAGGCACATACTAACCAAAAAAAAAAAAAAAAACCTTTTGGGGATTAAAAACAATTTACACAGATATAAATGAAATGATTTACCAGCGATATGGAACAGACATAGAAGGTATAACAGTGTATGTGTCAGATGATGTATCTTCAGAAAATATAAAGCAGCCTTCAAGAGAATAGTATGAAGAATTCACAGAAAACGTTGGTAGGAAATTTTAACATACCTCTCGGTAACTGACACCTCAGAAATATTAGAAAACCAGGTGGAATATTTTACTAATATCAAATTAGCAAACCTGATATAGGGACATAATCGCTGAACAGTAACCATAGAAGATGCATTCTTTTTAAGCTTTCTTTTAACAATTGGCCTCGTGCTAGGCGGCAGGGCAGGTCTCCATACCAAGATTTGAATCATTCGAGTCACAGTGGAATTACTTTAAAACTCGGTAAGAAAAGTGCAACCGCAGACCCAAATTTAAAAGCGCACTGGCAAATAGCTCGTGTGTAGAAAAGAACTAACCAATGTGAGAAATATTTAGAACCGAAATATTTCGAAAATGCAACGAAAATGCTCTCTATAATTTGTGAGATGAAGCAAAGGCAAACTTAGAGTAAACCTGAATACACGTGCGTTTGGGTGTGTCAGCCCCGTGTAACACCTGAAAATGAGTAAGGTCGTAGGTGAGTTAAAATGTTCGTGAAAGAATAAAGTTAACTCCCCCTTCAAACAAAAGGGAGAAATAATAAAGAGGAAAAAATTAAAAGAGAACAGTAACAAAATGCAAGGATACTCTTTGCAAGTGCTCGGAAAAGGAAGTAAGTCTTTGGCAAAACCGGTTTAGGAAAAAGGATTTGGATGACTGACACGTTAGGAACCGAGCCGACTTGTTTCATGAATAAACCCACAGAAAAAGAAATCGCAAGTGGCTGATAAAAATAGGAGGAAACGCTCAGCGTTAGGAGAATCCTAACCCAGGTGGCAGGGAGTTCCCCCAAAATGGGTCAAGGATCAGCAGGCTCCAGGGCAGATCCGGGCTCCGGGTAGCGCCCAGGCCTGCGGGTGGGGGTGGGGGTGGGGGTGGCTTCGCGCGGCCGGCTCGCCCCTCCCCCCGCCCCCCCCCCCCCCGCGTGACCCGCGGGCGGCCGCCCGACCCCGTCAGTGGGCCGGACTCTGGGGCGGCGGGGGCCTCGCTCGCAGGCCCGTGGGGTGTGCGGACGCGGGCTCACACCCCTGCGGCGGCCGTGGGCACAGGCGCCTCCCGGTCCTCCGCGGCCGGACCTGGGGGCCCAAAGGAAGGGCACGGGAGGGCGTCGGGCCGCTGGGCAGGGGACTTAGGGACGCGGCCGGGGACCCGAGCGCAGCCCTGCGGCCGGGCGGACCGCGGGGAGGAAGAGGAACGCGGCGTCGTGGGCAGGAGCGGCGGGGTCGGAGCCCCCAGTGTCGGGCGGGGCCCCTCGCGGGCTGAGCCGTGGCCCCGGGACTCGAACTCCGTGCGCTCTCCCCGCGGAGCTGGCGTTGGGGCCGCGTGAGGCGCCCGCGGGCCGGGACGGAACCCCGGACGGAACCCAGGACGCTGCAGGCGACCTGCTCGGAGGGTGCGCGGGACGCTCAGCACGGGGTGCGGGGTGCGGCGTGCGGGGACGGGACGGGACGGGAGGGGACGGGAGGTCGAGCCGAGGAACTGCGGCAAAGCCGCCTGGGCCTGGCCGCGGGGGCGAACGGGCGCGTCCCCTCCGAAGAGGCGCGGTCGCTCACGGACACGGACGGCCACGAGGTCGTCCCGAGCCCTCTAATTCCATGAAGAGACCGAATGGAGGGTTTCCCTAAAGATATAAAGTATTTCAAGCATAGACAAAAGCACTGTCATATACTGAACGTGATGCGACGCCGATCCTGCCTTGTTCCATCGTAGCTTTCTCCTTTTTTAAAGATCTGAGAGCGAGGGAGTGAGCGGGCAGGAGGGGCAGGGCGGGAGCGGACCAAGAGGACTCCCCGGAGCGCGGAGCCTGGCGCAGGGCGGCCTCCCCCTAAGGTCACCCCGAGCTGAACCCAAAAGCCTGGAGCTCCAACAACCACTGGGGGGCACGTGGGCGTCGGGGAGGCACGTGGGCGTCGGGAGGCACGTGGGCGTCGGGGAGGCACCTGGGCGTCGGGGAGGCACGTGGGCGTGGGAGGCACCTGGGCGTGGGAGGCACGTGGGCGTCGGGGAGGCACCTGGGCGTGGGAGGCACGTGGGCGTCGGGGAGGCACGTGGGCGTTAGGGAGGCACGTGGGCGTGGGAGGCACGTGGGCGTGGGAGGCACCTGGGCGTGGGAGGCACGTGGGCGTCGGGGAGGCACGTGGGCGTCGGGGAGGCACCTGGGCGTGGGAGGCACGTGGGTGTCGGGAGGCACCTGGGCGAGGGTTTACTCCCAAGCTCGAGCCTGGGTCCCAGTGCACCGACACGGCGGAGCAGGGACTTGGGCCCCGAGACTCAGAGGCAGCACGTGGCAGCTTTATAGGGGCCGGTGGCCCATGGGATAGGCAGGAAGTTGCACAGTCATGCGGGTCCACACGCAGGCGGCCGATTGAATGACGCTTCACCCTGTAGTGACCATTCGAACTGGCCTATCACTGGTCAGGACTGGTGCGCGGTTCTGGCGGGCACAAGGCGGGATTACATTTTTATGAGCCGATTTCTGGTAAGGGTGTGCCCCGGGCTTGACTAGGGTGGGGCAGCACCTAAGCCATAAGCAGGTCATGTGGGGGTCATACAGGAGGTGGCGGGTGCAGCACACAATGGAGTCAGTCCTGCTCTGCTTGTCCAGGGGTCCCAGGGGTTTTTGTTAAATATCCTGGGTCCCACAGGGCTCTGCACTGAGCACGGAGCCTGCTTAAGATGCTCGCTCGCTTGCTCGCTCTCTCCCCCTCCCCCCGCCGTGCTCACACCCGTTCTCTCTCAAAAAATAAAATACAGTTCCATGGTCATATAAGTTTGAGAATGCTCCAGTTGTGTCTTAAAGATTCACAGAGTAAGTTAGCCTATTAAAGGCCGTGAGAAAACACGCAGAAGAAGAAGCCTGTTTATATACCTGTGATTCTCAAACATATTTTTAACAAAAGCACTTTTTTTATGGTACTTCTATTAATGTCTCATAGAATGTTGACCAACAGAAGGTTGGTTTGGGAAACTGGTTTGGGAAACGCTGGGCCAGAGGCATGGAAGGCCTGACTGCAAGCTGACAGGTGAAAGGTGCTTTAACCTCTGAGCTAGGTTTTGAAAAATGCCAACATTTAACAATTTATAAGCAAATCATGTGATTTTTAAATTTTGACAGAGTCTTCTAATAAAAGTTAAAGAAATGTAATGCAAGCAATCTGCAAACCTTTTCTTGTGCAGGTTAGCCAGTACACATTTGCTATGTGTAGCTACAGAGAAAAAAAGTCTGAACCTCAAGAACTAATGCAACTTGAAGGATACACTGTGGATTATACAGATCCCCACCCAGGTAATTCCAAATTACATCACTTTCTCTGCCTTTCATGTATTGATGAAATCCTCATAAATATCCTGTTCTGTGTTTCAAACCCCATTGAATGAATAGGGAGCATGTTTCACTTACGTACCTGGACAAGACTTCATGAGTGTATCTTTCTGAGGGCTACTTGGCTTTAGCCATAACTCCTCATTTCTGGTATCTTTTGGACAAGGATGCAATATGTAAGAGTTACTGTAATGGAAAAATCATGTGAGAAATATCAGCAATGCTTCTATAACTTCTTGACAGGAAAGCAAAAAGGTACAAGAGATAGAAATAGGGAAAGAAGAGGAAAATGAAATTTTACATATTTGACCCATTTTTTCCCCAATCTCACATTCTTATAATTCTCTCCATACCTCCATATTAATCCCAGGTATATGCTAGACAGTGGCTATCTAACATTGGCAAGGGAATGAAGTAATAAATATGTGGAGATTAGGAAAATTAATGAAGCAATATTAAAAAATACAGAGATTTAATAAATACAGAGATCACAGTTACTGGTCACAGAAAAATACAAAATACCTTCTTTGTGAAAGAATTTTGCAGAGGTTAAAATGCCATACAAACACAAGTATCGTTTTTGCCCTACCTGTATTTCTTTTCTGCTAAAATCCCATATGTTTCTCCTGCTGGTTAATAAGAAGTGTGCCACAAGATCAGACGGTCTTCTCTGGCGTGAGCTTGCACACTGCGCTGTGTATTTCTATGGACTAGGTTTGTATGGCTTGCAGGATGTTACTACTGTGTCATGAACTGGTCGTTTCCTTAAGCTGTTTTTAATTTTTAAAGTGATAGGAAAATTTAAAGTTTCTCTTATTAATAGCATTGAGTTACTAATGTCAGACTGATTGTCCTCCACGTGACTGGTCAGTGACTGAGCTTGAAGTCTGCCAATGATGCAAGTTTTTAATGACTTTTCTCTCTTCCTTCACAGGCCTCCAGGGTGGTCAGATGTTCTTTAATGCAGTTAAAGAGGGAGACACTGTGATATTTGCCAGTGATGATGAACAGGATAGGATATTATGGGTTCAGGCCATGTATAGGGCCACAGGCCAGTCATACAAACCCATTCCTGCGATTCAAACCCAGAAACTGAATCCTAAAGGAGGAACTCTCCATGCAGATGCTCAGCTTTGTAAGTTTTGTTGAAAAATAATTTGATTATCAATTAATAACCTTAATAAGATATAAAATTGAGACACATTTATTCAGTATCATAGTTTATATTATTAACGAATTCCTAATTGAATAAAAATCATTTGTATTAGTAGCCATAGAATCAGCTCTCTAATTTTTCACACGGATCTGGAGTAGATGTTGCCTGGGGTTTTAGTCATGAATTTGCCAAGCACTGGGGTGTATCTGTGAATCTCAAGAACACATAAGAAAATTCTCCAAAACTTCAATAAAATTTTTCTTAACTTATTATTTTAACTTACGTGTGCTATAAAAATAGGGAAAGTATTGTGAAGTCAAATAGTCTTTGATAGGACTCTGGGACACCACAATGGTGGACCATCACTTCCTAGGGTGGTTCTTAAGCGTTCTAAAGGATAATAGCGCTGTTTCCTGTTGTAGATTGGTAAAAAAGAGTAAGTCATCAAGCCAACTTTAGGTAGATATCTAGTATTCATGTCATCCTTTGTATGTTAATTTAAATCATTAAAAAGTTATTTTTCATTTGAATCTACAAGTGATTAATAACAAATGATGGAATAATTATAGAAACATTTTCAAACCCAGCTTTAATAATCATTAAACCAGCTGTAACTTGCTGCACTCCTTTGCAAAGCTTCTCTGGTCTCCTGTGTCATAAGTCAGTTCTTCTATGACTTTAAATTCAGTTTTTGGCTTCTCAGTGAAAAGGTTCTACTCTTAAGCCTCTTCTCCAGGGGGATAATGTCTTGACATGCATTATTTTGTTCTTCTGTTCATACATCAAATAACTAGTCCCTTTTCACTATCATATCCAGGCATCTTCATAGCACATTAAGCCAAATAATTGAAGATGGAACATGAGCTCAAGTCCAGGGCCTTTGTGTTTCAGGGTTTAAATGTCCATCTTTCCACTACCACAGTCCATCTTCATGTGATAGTAGAGCTCCACATGCATCGTATATGAATCTTAAAATAGTTTACTTCCATCTCTCCCTTCTGGGCTCTGGACTACTCTTGTCCTACATTTTACTTCTATCCCTGTTATAGACCCCACAGCGTCTTGCTCTTATCATCATTGCTTTCACATTCAATGATCTTCTAGAGAAATTAAAATAATATGAGAAAATATTTGTTATAAACTTACCCAAGTAGTTATCAGTTCTAGCATTCTTCAATTCTTCATTGTCTTGTAAAAATATTTCACTTCTTGAAGGATTTCTTTTGACTTATGTGCAAGTCTGGTGGTGATTAATTCTTTTGGCTTTCTTATACATGGAAAAATAATTTACCTTCATTTTGAAAAAAAAAAATTCTTCTGGTGCTTTAAGGATTTTGCCTCCTGCTCTAACACCTTTTTCTTTTAATATTGAGAAATATGCTCATTTTTGTGTGTTCCTCGGTATATAATGTGTCTTTTTTCCTTCTGCATTAAAGATTTTCTCTTTAACACTGGTGTTGAGCAACCAGCCTATAATGTGCCTTGATGTAGTTTTCTTCATGAAATTGTTCTTGAGCTCTATTCTCAGACACAGGTAAGTTACTCGGAAACAGTTCAATCTTTTCAAGTATTACTCTTAAGTTTTGTTAGATGGGACTAAACGGCGTCTAGTCTTGGGTTAATTTTCCTCGTTTCTGGACCAGGATTCTTCTTAGAGACTGACGACCCATGAGCTTTGAGGCTTCCTACTGGCTGTTGAGAACAAGCAGTATTGCAGGCTCTGTGTGCGTGTGGGCACTGCTCCCTCTCGTCCTTTACGCTGAGTTCTTCCCTGGCCGCAGGCAGTGTCCTCACACGTGGGGGTGGTCAGTGTCCCCCCGAATATAGAAAGAGGCAGCAGGAGCAAACCGCCTTCTTGCAGGCTGGCTCCAGCCATTCCGACCTCCCTGAACTGTCCGTCCATCTTCCCCACGGGGCGAGCACACGGGTGCTCTGGGGCTTCTCAGGCCTGTGCCACAGCCTTGAAAGTTTCTCCTGCATTAACTTGAGCCTCAACTCACCTCCTTTGTTTCCCATCTGTCAGGAATCACTCTCCTGGGTTGCCTGATACTCCATGTTTTGAGAACTATTTTTTTTTAATGTTTTTTTGTTGGGTTTTTTTGGGGGGGTGGGGAGGTTGTGGTTTTTTTTTTTTTTTCCAGAATTTTTTGTCGTGTCACGTAGGAAGTAAATCTCTTCTCAGGGACTGCATCCTGACAAGAAACAGAATGATTGTTTTTTTAAGTTAGAGCGAGATTTTTCAACCTGGCGCTAGTAACATTTTGGGCCAGATAATGCTTCGTTTCAAGGGTTGGCAGGAGGGCTGTGCTGTGGTTTAGTAGGATGCTTAGCTTCATCCCTGGCTTCCACTGCTAGATGCCAGTAGCAGACCACCCCCTCCTCCCAGTCTGATAACCAAAAATATCTCCAGACAGTGCCAAATGTTCTGGGGGCCAGAGTAAAAGATGAGCTAGAAACACCCTCATTTGACAACCACTGAGTTATAGTACCTTGAAAATTATTTTTAGGATAAGATTTCCTCATTGATTTGTGTGTCAGTATTTTTTAATATCCTAAGGGCAGGAAACACCCAAGGGGTGCACTGAGGTCTTGGATACCATCCGTCTTGTGTGCTGGCAAGTGGTCAGGAACCACTGGCCCAGGACATTAAGGCCGTAACTACACGATTCAGAATTAACAGATATAAGATCTACTAATGAGCTGATTCAAAGAGCCATGTAACCTCTCTCACAAAACCGTTCTGCTATCAGATGTCAGCCTGTTGTCAGAGCCGTGTCGTGTCCATTAGGCTAAGTGGAATGGGGTTTTCCTGCCCTTCGATTCACTTGTAAAAAATCCAAACTTGTTAGGTTAACGACAGCTTTCTTGTATTCCAGGCTTTTAGTAAAGTTTTCTATCACAGCAGACTGCTATTTTATGTTTCTTTAAAAAGGAAGGTGAGGAAGAAGGAGGAAAAATGTGTTTCTGCCTCATTGAATGAGAATACTGATCTTGACCTCTCTCAGAGAAGCCATTGGACTTCTCCAGAGAGCAGTTAGCCCTTGGCCTTCTGGGACCTCCACAGCATTTCTTTTTCTTCTCTTTTGATCATCTCTAGGAAGAACAACTTTTAGAGTCATTAGTAGAAAGTAAGGAAATAATATGAAATTTCTGTTGATAGCTACAGAAATCAATATGCTCCTAATCCATTTAATATGCTTTTTCATTCCTTGCTGACCTATAGCTGGTAAGGGTAAGTATTTTCATGATTTTTTTTTTTTGCTTCATTGTACTAAAAAATTATATGATTTTTGAAGAAATTTCATGATCTTGTTTACAATGCCAGCCTCCTCCTTTCTAGGCAATCCCAGAATATTTAGGTTAACTTTACCATTTATGAAACAAAAGCCTATTTTTGCCACAACAGAAAAGTAGAAACAACCTAATATCTACCATTCATGTGGGCATAAATGTAAGGGCTATAAAGTTGATATGCAAAAAAAGAAAAAAAAATAGTAATGTTAAGTGGAAAAATGCTAAATTGTTATGCGATATTTTAACTATGTTAAAATTTTATAAATATCGCTAAAATTATACCTAAACTATTCACAGTAGGTGAGTTAAAGTAAAGGGACTGGTTACTAATCCACTTCCTCTGTTTTATGAATTATCTATGTTATAAAACTCTTAAAAACTAAACACATTAATTGTTTAGAGATAGAACAAAACAATTTTTAAAGTCTACCTTATCTGAAGACAACCTTATTATCTGTTTTAGGATATAAATAATATGTATTTATAGATTTTTCTGATACATGAATCTACTCAACTTCCCTCTTTCTTACACTTTCAGGATATTTAGAAATTCTAAGCAAATGGTAAACTGAATGGGTAGGGTAGGGGTCTGCTCGCTATACAAATTTTCTGCCAAACTGTGCATTGCCTTTTGCCAGACATTCTTCGGTTAAACTATCCTTTACTATGCAAAGCACCTGTTTTTCATTTTTCTCTCTTATGTATAGAATGTAATACAATATGTATGTAACATAATACAACAGAGTACTAGTTGACTTCTAAAAGTAAAAAAAAAAAGTCAAAAATGAACCAGAAAAGTTACCTTCTTTTAAAGTCAAATTGTTAAAAAAAATTCTTCAATAGGTATATAAACTTACATTTCAATTTTTTAGCTTATTTTCTTGATTGATCTAGTAATTACACTTCACACTTCACAGGTATATTTTACTATACATCAAATATATTATTTCAAATACATGTTGAATGTTGGTTTACTTTGCTTACTTTGCTTATGATTCTATGTATGTGTTGATTAAAATTGTCATCATGTGAAAATACTTGTTATTTGCCACCATAAAGCAAGATGTGTAAATTCATACATCCGTTTTTAGTCAATTTAACAAAAACAAGCTAAGAAATTATTTGGGTCAATAATAGAGGTGTGAACAAACTCCTAATTAACGCAAGTATTGACATTTCTCTTTGGTGTTCAGCATAAAACATATGTACATAAAACAAAAAATGCCAACCAAGATAATCTAAAATTTTGAAACTTCCTGTTACTGGCTGCATGGGTGCTATCAAAAGACAAGAGGTCCTCTCTGCACCATGTTTAACTTCTTGTGAATTTTCAAGCTTAATGAGAGTTTGAGCTAAAAGGAAAATAAAATGAGATGTGGGTATGGGTAAATGCAGCAATGGGCAGACTCTTAACCACAGGATAATTTTAAACCAAGTTATTGTATTTCAGAAGGTTCATATGTTGCTTAGTTCAGGATTTTGCAGAGGAGCAGGTGAGCTCTTAGGCAGCAGCACCTTCTTCACAGTCCTTTTTGGTTCTTGAGTCCCAGGCCCGGACATCTGGGTGGTCTCAGAATGCTAAGTGAATGGCCACCTCCTCTCCCGCTGTGTCCCATTTGCCTCTTCCCCACTCCCTTTTCCTCTTCTGTATTTTATTCCTAATTTTTCTCAATACAAGGAGCAGGAAAAAAAAAAAAGGCAGCATCCTTAGAATTAGTTGCAAAGGAAGAACAAACATTTCAGTTAAATTTTTGCCCATCTCACATTCGGCACTGTGACTTAGATGCCTGTCCTTGGGGCTTGGATTCTTGAGCACCCAGGGGCCGACTGTGCTCCCACCAGAAGCCCCCCTCCCACACGCCACGGGGGTCCTACCGGCCTGCTAATAGTCCTCACGTTGTTTTGTAGGCTAGCTGTTTTCCAGCCCGAGGTAACTGTTTAAATTGGTACCGTCAGCCTACTTATTCTTTCCTCTTGACTTCCAACAGCTGTTACCCTAATGAAAAATTTAAATTTTCAGGTTCCATTTGAATAAGCCTCCATAATTCCATAAATCTATAGCAAATAATAATCTTTCTCAATTTGGGTCTTATTCCATCCACTTTTACCACACCTGGTGACAGTACCACCTAAAGACGCCGGAGCATATATCCAACTGTTACCATAGAAACTCTCCACCAGTATCCTCAATTACCATGTCCCACATCTGTAGTTAGTCCATAGGTTAATCATCACAATTTATGACAGTTTTGCAGTTCATTGTTCAAGCTCATATCTTGTTGGTTTCTTCTGGTAATTTTCTTAAATCATTTCAGAAAACAAACTGAACTAAGATTCGTCATTATCACTGAACATTTGATTAGTGCCATGAATAATTTTTCTTTTAAAACTAGTCACCGTAATTTTGTGTTTTAATAAACATTAATTGAAGATAATCGAGTATAACTCAGTTTTAAAGCAACTCTCCAAGCCTTGCATTTGGCTATGTAATTGAAAGGACAATTCATTTGATCCAGATGGTATCACTTTATTTTCTAAGAGTAGATGTAGATATATTATGCCAAGAGAATACTATATGAAAATAGTATTTTACAGAAATAAGAAACTAGGTAATATTTTAACAATAGATGTTTTCCTATCCTGAGAGGATCTTAAGGTGAAAGCTTTCTCACACAAGGAGATCAAATCCATTGCTTTTTCAAAATGTATGTCTTCATAAATTCATGGAAACTAATGAATCAATGGTGCATGGTAAAGTATATTTGCCTAAAATATTTTAAATTCTGCTTATCAGACAGACATAAAAAGAGAGATGCTTAGTCCTTACAGCCTGTGTTTTGAAGATGGGATAATCCCTAAAAATATATTTCACTTTCATAAAGTTAAAGCCCCAGAGAGATTGTAGGGTTTTTTTTTAGTAGAATTTTGTTTGCCTACTTATTTTATCACTGTCAATATAGAGTCTGTTTTTGTGACTTAAATTGCTATTATGAATATTTTTACGCTAAAGGAAATCATTGGCAAAGTAATTTTTTCATTTGTGTGTGTGATACTGAAGGGCTTGACACATAGCAAATATGTAGTTTAGAGTTATATTTCATGAAGAAAACACTTCGTAAGGTAAATTCATTTTTTAATATATGATTTAATTATAGAAACGAACCATAGATTCATTTTTTTCAGGAACATGTAGATTTTACTTAAAGACTATGTATCCATTGCTTTAAAATAAAAATTTTGCCTTTGTAAACCTTTATAAAAAGTAGAAGTAAAAAAAAAAAGAACTATGTAGAATACACTGTAATATTTATGTATATAATGTATTTTGTAGAATAAAAGAATTCTGGATTTTCTGTGAAATTTCTTATATATCCTATTCTCAACAGATAAGCCATTAATGGGTGTTATTTTTGGCTTCTTGTTACGACCTTCCCTGGTGAAAGAAATAATGAGTAAAATTTAGCAGTGTTTTATAAAAGTAGTGATTTCCTAAAGGTGTTACTAAAAGCTTTTTTACTGAAATGAAGATTCTGAGATTATTTAGGATACAGAATAACAGCTTTATACCATATGTGCCTTGAGTTTTTCAGTATTCTGTGTACTCGTGATATTATTTCACACTATCATAAATGTAACTTTGAAAGACTTTCTTTTGAAAGACTATCAGACATAAGAATAAAAATACCAGACAAGTTGAATTGTCTCATTTCTCAGTTCAGGAAAAGCAGTTTAATAACATTTAGTGTTCATCCAGTTAATACTAATTCATCTCATGTAATGCACTTAATCAGTCAGATAATTAGTAAATGTAAAGGAATATACATACGTACGCCAATTTCTCCGTAGATCCTAACCCCAGACCTCACATCCTCAGTGGATGCCCACTCCTTGCTTACTTGCTACATTCACCTTTTGATATCTGTCACTGGTGTGAGATCTTTTTTTTTCTTAAATGTGATTCTGAAGACCCTTCAGCTTGAATTACATAGTTCTTCCATCCGCAAATATGGCTGAAAGTTGAACTTGACATAGGATCAATATGATCTGGGCTAAATATCTAAATGTGACTGATTATGTTAGCATCATGTCCACAGATCGATATTGAGTTTTATTATGAGCCTGACTCTATAATTGCGTTTAATCAATAAACTTTTGTCTCTTTTCCTTTGCAATTTTAGGATTGTACCCATATAGGTTTTAAAAACTACATTTAGCTCACATTTAGGGCGCCACTTCTTGTAATGACCAGAGCGAGATCTATCTGTGAATTTTAAAGAACAATGGGGCCTGAGCTCTACCATTGTCAGGAGAGTCCGCTTTCATCCTGATAACTGATTGCTTGCCCGATGCGCGCTGCGCTTCTAGCAGAGCTAATGTCGTAACACCCCAGCACTCCTTTTGGGTGGTATACGGCTTTTTCTCTCTATGCTGAGTAACTAACTCACATTGAAGACTTTGACAAAACATACCATTAATGAAAGCAATCGTAAAAGCTTGCCTTTTGATAAACCCGCAGGGTCGACAGGCGTTGAAAGATGCAATCTGTAAAGAACAATAAATTTGGACCTTTGATTGAAGTGCCATTTGGGACGTTATGCTTTGTCTGCATATTTGCACAAACATGATGCTCCCTTTTTTTATGTCTCTTAAGCTTGAAGCTTGAGAGCATTCATTGCCATTTCTACATTAAGGTTGGTCCCATTAAAGACTAAAAAAAAAAAAAAAAAAAAAGACTGGAAGTGGTCCAACAGAAGCCTGTGTGTTCATTTCTGCCCCAGTTTGCCATTTGGAAAGCAAGCTTCTAGCTATCCTTGCTGTTTTTTATGAGTAGATCTGAGTTCTTTTCCAGTCAGTTCCTTCTATAAATACATACTTAAAATGCATCTGCTTTTCTTAAAATTAGAAAATAAGATTATTTCACTGATGGATATTAGAATTTGCTTAGAGGGAAAATGGGATTTCTACCTTTCAAATGATTTGCAGATTTTTCCAGGTCATTTTTCATTGGGGTCCAAAAAAATAGCAATTTATATTAATATGCTGAATTCTTGGCAGTGTATTTTTTGTAACGCAAAGTCATCTGTTTATCAGGAAGCATTTTTGCATTTTGTGTCCCAAAATCTGTATTTGCCCATCGTTAAGCCAGAGAAATAAATGTATTATAACGCGCTTTCCTGAATTTACAGATGCAGACCGTTTTCAGAAACATGGTATGGATGAGTTTATTTCTGCCAATCCTTGCAAGCTTGACCACGCCTTCCTTTTTAGAATACTCCAGAGGCAGACTTTAGATCACAGGCTCAATGACTCCTACTCTTGCTTGGTGAGTACAAGTCTCTCTCTCTCCGGTGTGCTATAGGTTAGAATGAAAGATTTTCTTAAAGTGAGAAACACTTGTTATGAAGCGGCATTTTATTCCTGACTCCTTTAATAACTGTAGTGGGGAGTTAGGGATGAAGGATTCCGATCGATTGCTTCCCAATTTGAAAATTATACACTTGAAGACCACTGCTGTGCCACTCAATAGACAGGAGAGTAGACTCCAGCGGACGCGGAATCGTGGTCCGTCAGTCCCTCCAGAGAAGGCTGAATGAAAATAAAGGCTTTAATGAAGGTCAAAACAAGACAAAACCACACACACCTCTGAGATGAGATTCACTAACACCTGTGCGACGTTTTATGGTTTACATTCTCAGCAAACGTTGATCTCTTCCGTTTCTCTCTTTTGTTCCTGGAGCACAGCCTAGTGCTGGGGGAAGGAGACAGTGGAGAAACCGTATGACACAGGAAATCTTCGGTTTCATTGAACCTTCCAGAGATCATTTGAATTCCTTAAAAAAAAAGGGGGGGGCGGATCACGTAGCTGAACTGCAGCTCTCTGTGTGTCGAAACCAGCCCAAAGCTGGGATGTAAAGTACAGTTCGCATTTTGAAGGGGCGCTACCCTCCTCGCGCTGCGGGCATTGGCCACCTCTAGGCGCAGCTGGTATTTTCTTAGTTCACTTTATAAAACGCGTCTGGCAACGAGGCGATTTCACTGACGTGCCCCCTTTAACCATCGTCTTCTTAAGTGATGCACACGGGGATTGAAGTTTTTCAGAACGTGACTGTTTGTGACGGACAGTTTAGATACTCTGAGTAAAATTGGCTAATTTTGAATGACCGTGGAGGAAAGCGGGTTGCCCGCGCCGTGGCAGTGAAGGGAGCATGGCACTAGGTCACCAGGGCCCCAGGTCAGGTCCGAATTGGACGTTAGCTTTATGGAAATAACGTAAACATGCCACTAATAATAACAAAGAATTGTCAAAAGACACTTGGATGCAGCTGCTTCTAATATCAAAGAGGACGCCCAAGTGGCTCAGGGCCCGGGATCAAGTCCTGCATCAGGTTCCCTGCAGGGAGCCTGCTTCTTCCTCTGCCTGTGTCTCTGCCTCTCTGTCTCTCTGTATCTGTGTCTCTCATGAATAAATAAAATCTTAAAAAAAAAAAAAGAGTGCCTACAGAAAAGCAAATCAATCCTAGTACAGAAAGGGAAAAAATATATATTTTTTCTCTCTTGCAGGGTTGGTTCAGCCCTGGCCAAGTCTTTGTGTTGGATGAGTACTGCGCCCGTTACGGTGTGAGAGGCTGTCACAGACATCTCTGCTACCTTACGGAGCTGATGGAACATTCAGAAAATGGTGCTGTCATTGACCCGACCCTGCTCCATTACAGCTTTGCATTCTGCGCCTCTCACGTGCACGGCAACAGGTATTTTTACTTGCAAACACACAGTGAAATGTGTAGGGTTGACTGGGGAAGAGAGAAAAATGTGCTTGGCCACGATCACCTAGTAACAGATTTTAAATAGCAAACACTTCTCGCAAGAGGCGGGAAAAAAAACCCACAAAGGAAAATGTACATCAATATGCTTGTTGATTTAGGTGGGCTGCACTTTATGTTTCTTTTTGCCGTTAAAGCCACTTGAAAGAGAAAGGAAGAGAATGTCTATGAGATCAGAAGTTGCCTTCTGGTTCTTAGGTACCACCGAGTTCTAGGGTCTGCACAGCTGAAGTGTCCTCTGTAGCCCGTTGTTGTGCACACGCACGTCTGGGTGAGGCTCGTTGATAGGCCCGGGTCCACCTGCGGGTTCTTGCTTTTCCACCGCGGCGGAAGCTTCCACTGATAAAGCAACAGAGATGAGGAGGTTTCTGTGGAGTCGCCTCTCAGCCCTCTCCCTCACCTGTACTCTAGGAAGAAGGGCCCCCTTTTGGTTCGGAGCCCACAGGGTAAAAATATCCCCCGAGGCGGGTTCCCACACCCGTGTTCCTCGAAGCTCAAAATCTCTCCACGTCTCAGCCCCTCTCTTCCCAGGGACCCTTTACTGGGGTTCCTCCCACTAGGCAGGCGCCCTTTCTCCCTCCCCCTTTGGGCTGTTCCCACCATTATGCCCTCCCGCTCCTTTCATTTTTCCTTTCTTCCGACGAGCCTGCGTAAGTTTTTGCCAGCCTCACGGCGTCACAGGGCACTTGAGGGCTGTGAGGTCCGGCTGCCCGGGTTCCAGGAAACACGCCTCGGCGGTGGCAGGCGAGGCTAGCCTCCTGATGCCGTCGTGTCGGAGCCCCCCGCCTGCGAGACCCATGCAGCGTAGCGTGTGTCAGACCCAGTGCGTGAACGTGCACCAGGGACTCGGGACAGTGCCTGGCACGTGGACCCTCAGGAGCTGCGGGGCAACCGGCATTGTCTAAAATACTGTTATCCGGGGGCTCCGCGGCGCGGCGGCCGCCTTGGGCCCAGGCCGTGACCCCGGGTCCCGGGATCGAGTCCCGCGTCGGGTCCCCGTGGGGAGCCTGCTGCTCCCTTGGCCTGGGTCTCCGCCTCTCTCTGGGTCTCATGAACAACGATCCCTCACGTATACACACTCACGCCCTGAAGCCACCTGGCATTGCTCTCTCTTCCGCACCGAACACCCATCTCTGTCCATCCCCGGCTTCCTGACGTAGACGCAGCGACAGCCTCCTCCGTAGCCCGTTGGCAGCTTCCCTCCTCACTCCCATCGGAGAGCTGGCGCTCCGGACCTCGTGCCTGCGGAGCCGCGCGTGCCTCCCGAGGCAGCACCATCTCACCTCGGCGCCCTCTCGGTTATTCTCGACCATCTCTTTGCTGACAATTTTTGTTCCTCCAGATGCCCGAGGGCAGTAGCGTCCTTTCCTCACATCTGTTCCTGAACTTGCTCTGCCCTGAGAACGTTTCTACTTTACAGAAAAGTCGTACTTCGGTGGTCTTGCCCCTTTCCGCAGCCCCAGTGAGCTGCCTCTATACAGATGATTCCAAACCAGTCGCTCTCCTAGACTGACCCTGTCGACAGTTGACAGCCTGAATGTCCCGGCACTTTGAACTCTCTGGGTATAAAATTAAGTCCACATCTTGGGGCACCCGGGCCGCTCAGTGGGTTCAGCATCCAGCTCTCCACTTCGGCCCAGGTCATGATCTCAGGGTCTTGGGATCAAGCCCTGCGTCGGGCTCGCACGGGTTCTACTTGGGAATCTCTCCTCTCCCTCCGCCCCTCCAACCTCCTCCAAAATAAACAAATGTTTTCAAAAAAATTTAAGTCCATCATCTCACTAAAGCAGCTCCTGTCCCTTTTTTGGCTGTTAGGGTGCCTGGGAAAAAGTAACACCCGTGGCACAAAGTAAGTGTTCAGCAAACTTTCCAAGAATGAACGAATGACTGCACCAGTGTTAACATCACTTCATTCCTGGCCTGGTCGTCTTCATGCATCTTCCCTCCACCTCCTCGGCCCCGTGCGTTGCTGCTGCCGCCTTCCGCCTTTGCAGCACCTCTCGGGGTGGCCTCGGTCGTTGCCGGGGCACCCTCCGAACTCCAGCAGTCGCCTCCAGAACTACAGATTAGAGCTTTCCCAATGTGGTTCTTTCCCCCCTACCCAGACTTGTCTCCGAGTATCCGTCCCTGCGTAACCTTTACCCCAGGCAACTCGCAATTCTCCGCCTAATGTCTGTTTGCAAGTTTGTGGTAGTCGGAGGTCATAAAACTCCTCGAAGGAGCCCTCTGCTAATGCCGACACTACGCACCTGCTACCTGGAGTTCCCTTATGAACGTGCTCATGCAAACCGAGTGCCGAGTCCAACACGCGGCCCTGCTTGTCTCCTGAGGTATTTTGAAGGCAATAGCCGGTTCTCCTCACCCGTTACGCGCTGCAGGGGGATGTACCCCATTGCATGTTGTGGGCACACAGTAGGTATTTGTTGGACTGACACCATCATCGTTGCTGCCTCTCCTCCCACAGTGACGTAAAGCCCGGCCTAGTCTCAGCTTCTCTTCAGGCTTGTACCTCGCTACGGAGCTCAGCCTTACTTGGGAACGAGGAGAAGCTGCAGATCGAAGTCCTGCTTCTCAGGATCCCAAACTAAACCATCTGCAGAGTCCACAAACGTCGCTGTTGGGGGTGGGGTGGACAGTCAGGCGGCGGCACCGTCGTGGTGGCTCACGGACAGCCCACCTGAGCCGCTGTTGCACGAGCCCAGTTTCTTGGCTCCTGGTCCTTTCTGTCTGACTCCCTCCCGACCAGTTGGTGTCAAAAGACCATCTCCCAGGGTTAGGACTCCGACGCACGAGACGATAAGATCGCAGCGAAACAGACATCCTCAAAGAATTTTGTATGATCAGGTGGTTTTCGTCCTTAATACCAAAAGGGATAATTAAATAGAGAACGTGAAGTAGATCCCGGTAACACTTTCCCAAAACATGTATTTGAGACACATTTTAATGGAAAGTTACTGAGGCACCTGGAAACCGCTGCCTTGGAGGCAGCCTGATTTGAACCTGTAGGTTGCCATAGTTACTTTTATTCTGTAAAACTATTGTTTTCTTTATAATGTACACTGTAAAGTGTGATTTAAGGTGTGTTTGTATGTTCGTGTGTGTTTTATGCTCAACAGTGCGCGTGAAATCAGTTTTCCAGGCTGGAATGTGCCCATTTTCAGGTGCCTCTGGGTGGCGTAAAAGCAGCTGGAGTCAGTCCGAGATTCAGCATTTGGGTCACATGGAGCTTAAGGGGAAAGAAAAAGGGAGACATGAAGGTTCTAGGGAAATTGGAACCTCTGCTGAAGGTAGACGTCACCAAAGACACACTGCAGGGTGCGGCGTTCCCGGTGTCCTCCCCCAGACTCACAGGTGTCGGTCAGAACTGCCGCGTCACAGCGAAAGAATCAAAGGCCAGAGGTGGCCCCTGAGGCCTCACTGAGACCCGCGCAGGGAGCCGTGCGGGGCAGCGCCTGACCTGGCCCCCGGGCGCCGCGAGGCAGCGGGTGCTTGCCCTCCTCTGCCTCAGCTGCACCGGGCCGTGGACCGTGCCGGGAGCGCAGGGCGGGAACGAGGCCGCGCCGCCGCCCCTTAGAGCCCGGCCCGGTGCAGCTGTCGCGGCGCGTGTGCGGTCGGGCCCTCCCGCGTCGGGCGCGGTGACCGGCTCCCGGGACCGTTCTCTGCCCGTCCGGAGCCAGGTCTGGGCACCGCCGCGCTCGTTAGCTGAGCTACGTCCTCGGGCAGCCGAGTTGGGCTGCGTGGAGGACAGCCCTGCCGCCGCGTGTGGAAGGTTCCGGAGGCGGTTCCCCCGCACTGACCCGGGGCCGGCAGGAATAAGGGAACAGGGTTAGGCGGCGAAGGCCTGGCCGGCCCCGAGACCGGGCCGACCAGGAGCAGGAAGGACCGGGGAAGGCCCGCGTCCAGGACACACGCGCCCCGCGGGATGACGCAGCGGCGGAGGCCCGGCCTCGAGGGCCGGAGCCAGGGAGACAGGGCCCGGCCGAGCGCGCCCTGCGGCCGGCTCGGGGCTCACGTGCTGCTTAGGCTCTGGGGCTTGGCTGGTCAGGCGGACGGTCGGGGGCGACCGCGGCGCGCAGAAGGGCTCTTCCGTCTCGGTCCTCTGAGATGTGCGCACGTCCCCGCAGGCTCTCCCGCGGGCTGCGGCCTTCCCGGGGCAGGGTCGGGCTGGGGCTGGGACGTGCCTCGACTCCGGCAGAGCCGGGGCCGCCCTCGTGCCCCGCCCGCGAGGTCTCCTCCTCAGACGGTGTCCGCCCTTAGTCCCCCTTCAGAAGTCGCGCCTGCACTTGGGTCTCTCAGTTACAGACCAGGGTGCGTTTCTGAGCAGCCCCCCAGGTAGCTGCGGCCGGGCCGGTGACGTTCCCGGTCCTTTATTTCCCCTGCGGCGTCTTCATTCTGGTCCCTGACGCACAACTGAGAGAAAAGAGCAGGAAGCTGGAGCCTCGTTTCTAGGCCCCGGGAGCCGGCAGCTCAGACGCCGTGAGCGGGGCTTGTCCTCCCACAAGGCAGCGGCGGCGGGACCGGCTCGTCCTGTCGCACAGGTAGACGCACCGTGGCCGACCCGTGCCCTTGAACTGTCCTCTGCGGCTCCCTCGGGGACTGTCGGAAACTAGAGAACCGCCTCAGACCTGCCGCCGTCAGGCTTGCCCAGCGACGACGTCCCTCCGCCGAGCGTGGCCTTCCGGAGCAGACGCGCGAAGCCCGAGGTGCCGAGGCGCTGAGGCCGCAGTCCCCGCGTGCCTTCCCCCGGGCTCCCCCGTCCATGAGCTGTTCCACTTTGAGCAGTTGGTCCTGTCTGAGCCTCAGTTTCCCACCTGTTCGCTACGAATAACCGTGCCATGGTGTTCTGCGTCACGCCGCCGGAACACACGGTGGCTCTGACGGGACCATGGCCGAGACGTGGCCCAAAGCAGGAGCGAGGAACGCGGCCGTCCAAGGTAAGGTCACCCAGGAACAGTGACCCAGGTGGCCTGTCCGTGGCTTCTGTTTGGCCCCCGCGTCCTTCAGTCACAGCGCACGGATCCTAGACTTTCGGGGCTGCTACGTGAAGAGCCCCCAGGACAAATCGTCGAGGAGGAGCCGACACCAAGGGTTCCCTCGCTGTGCGTCAGGACGCCGCCAGGTTCAGAACAGGCAGGAGGTGCCCCCGCCCCGCCCCGACCCCATGCTGGGGGGTGTAGCTTCTCTTAGGAAGGGGCCTGGAGAGCCTTAGCCCCTGGAGTTGGGTGCGGGAGGGCTCGCGGCCCCCGGGTGGATTCCGCGTGCTCCGCCAGGTGCCGAGGTCTCAGAGCAGTGCGTGCCGCGGCTGCACCGGGCAGACGGCTGTGGGCGCCCCCGCACCCCTTCCCGCTGCCTCTCAGACTGCTCGTTGGGACGCGCCACCCAGGCGAGGGCCTCTGGACTGGGCCGGGCGCCCTCCAGCTCGCGCTGTCAGACGACACATAGATCTACTTTTTGACATTTACCAATAAGTCACCTTTAAAACCATCGGGGCTTTGAGGCGTCCCTGCGGGAAGGTTGTTCCCCTCCCGAGTGGGGCCGCCTGTAGTTCAAGGGCCCCCGGGCTTTCCCCTGACCTCTTGAGTGAGCTTGGTCAGTTGCCGACGCCCCCGGGGCCCTGGTGGTAAGTTCGGGGGCTCTCGTGGCGCTTTTTGCACTACGTGCTCTTTCTGCGTGTTCTGCACCGTTTGTTTGACCTTCTCTTCTTTCCCTTCAGTTCCTCTTGCCCGAAGGTCTTTTCAAAGGTGTAACTTACCTGCTTTCTTAAACTGTACTGCTCCTTCTCCTTTTGCTTAATTTTTTTTAATCAACTTTTTTAGAATGATTTTAGGTTTACAGGAAAATTGCGAGGACATTACAGGGACTTTCTGTATTTGTTTCCCCTGACATCACCGTCCTCTATCAGCAGGGTACTTTGGTCGCAACTAAGAACCCGACATTGGCACGTTTCTGTGACCTCACTGCCCGTTCTTATTTGGACCTCACCAGTCCAGTTTTTATTTTTTTTTATTTATTTTATTTATTTTTTTTTAATTTATTTATGATAGGAACACAGTGAGAGAGAGGCAGAGACACAGGCAGAGGGAGAAGCAGGCTCCATGCACCGGGAGCCCGATGTGGGATTCGATCCCCGGTCTCCAGGATCACACCCTGGGCCAAAGGCAGGTGCCACCCAGGGATCCCCCAAGTCCAGTTTTTAAAGTAATGTCCTTTTTTCCTGTTTCAAGGTCCAACTCAGGATGCCATCCATGTTGCATTCCATTGTCCCGCCTCTTCTGATCTGTGGCAGTTCCTCAGTCTTTCATGCTAATTTTTGTATTGCATATTTTGAGGCAGCTTATTAGATAGATTCAAGTTTAAAACTGCTAAATCTTCCTGGTAAATGAAAATTACTATTATTTGATGACCCCTTTCATAACGACGTATTTTTGCATTCTAGTTTATTTAGGTGGTTGTTAATGTAACCTTGTTTGGGGGGGGTGGGGTAGTTGTCTGATATGTTTATTCGTACTTTCAGCCTTTTTGTATTCTTGAGTTTTTGTGTTATGTTACAAATAGCAAACAAGATTCTGATTTAATTCTCCATTATGATGATTTCTGGGGTTTACTCCAATTTAGTCCATTTACAATTAGCATGTGTGTTGATGTAAGTAAATCGATTTCTACCATTTTATTTTGGCATTTCTTTTTTGACTCACGTTTGTAAGCTTTTTGTTTCTTTTCTTGCCTTCTTGTTTCGTCCAGGTTCTTCTATTTTTTTCCCCTCAATAGTTTACATTTTCCAACATTAAGATTTTACTCTGCATATTGCTAAAATTTTAAAGTATTATGCTAATCCACAAATTTCCCCTCCTTCTGAGAAATGGAGAGACCTTGGAACATTTCACTGCAGTCACGCCCTTCCTTGCTCAGGTGCTTATTTTGCCTGGTATTTTAGGTGTATACTTTTTTGTTTATTTTCTGTTTTATACTGTTTTCTGTTTTATACTCAATACTAGCTTAGGTTAGAAATTATTTTCCTTTTTCCTAAAGTATGTTCTTTGGGATGTCCTATAATGGAGCACCTATAGGTAGTGGATCTATATTTGGAATTTTGCTTGTTTCATCCACATTTTTTTAAAGAAAATTTTGCTAGGTGTATAGTTCTGGATTGACAATGACTTTCTCTGAGAACTTTGAAGACAATACTTCACTTTCTTGTGGCTCCTTTGTGACCGATGAGAAGGCTGTCGGCAAGCTAATTGCCTGTCTTTTGAGGGGGATGTGTCTTTGCTCTCTGGATAGTGTGAAGGTTATTTTGTTCTTTCGTGTTTTGTGGGTTCACCATAACATATCTACACGTGGATTCCTTGTCAAGGATTCTGTTTGGGATTCCTGTGGATTTCTGATCCATGTGCTCTGATACTGAGTAAAGTGGATTTCTTTGAATTCACTCAGATTTGGAAGTGAAGATCCCTATTTGCCACCATCCTGGATATTGTTATCTCTTTAAATACTGCTTCTTGAATCTCACTCTTTTCTAAAATTCCAAAGCTCCATATAGGAGGCGTTTTATTTTCTGTATCTGTTAACGTCTGTAATACATATTTTGTCTGCTTATTTCTCCAGCTGCCTTCAATGGTTTGTTTTTTGTTTTTGTGTGTGTGTGTGTGTGTTTTGTTTTTGTTTTTGTTTTTGTTTTTTTTAGTTCTCTTTCTCTGGTTCAGAACTTGGCAAAGTTTTTTTCTATAAAGGGCCAGATAGTAAACATAACTAAATCTTTTGGGCTTTGCGGGCCATATGGTCTCCTCCACAATTGTTCAACTCTGTGTTTTAGTGCAAAAAGAGCCATGAGCAATATGTAAATGAATATGGTTTATGTTCTAATAAAAATTTTATTCATAAAAACAGGTGGTGGGCTATAGTTCCCAACCCTTACTCTACTTAATTCTCTCATTAGCTATAACATCTACTTTTCAACCCACATACTGTTAACTTCAATTACTAAATGTTTTAGTTCTGGAAATACCATTCACTTCTTTTTAAAACCCATTTGATTATTTCTGAGTATCTCTGATCTAATTCATGGTTTTTATCCCTTCCTCTTTTTTTCCTTAGGGATTTTATAGTTATTTTATGTTCTGATCAATTTCAATAAGTTAATTTTCTAGGTGTTTGTGTCTTGTTTCCACTGACACTTTTGCCATGGTCACTGTGGTCACTGTTTTCTTATTTGGCTAGCTTTTTTTTTTTTTTTTTTTAAGTAAGCCTACATTTTGACATTTATGGGAATTCTAAAAGGCCTGGGTTGAGAATACTTTTTTCTAAAGAGGATTTGCTTTTATTTGGTGGTCGAGATGTATGACTAGAGCTACTGTATTTCCTTATCCTGGGGATTTCTTAATTCTGTAGGTAGTACTCAGTTTAATGAGGCCAGACATATGGTGCATATTCTCAGGAAAGCCTCTTTCACTCACTCTGTAGATGTTGTAGAAACAGATTTCCTCATTGGCTCCTCCTTACAAGAATATTGATTCTTTCTGGACCACCCCTTAACTGATAGTACAGCCCATTCATGGCCTCAATTTTTGCAGGAATCTCAGGTTCTGCAGTCTGTGGGTCACTGACCCAGTGGTGCATTCTCTTAAACATAGTGGTGAAGCCCCCTTGGTACCCACATTTTCCCCCAAGGCAGCCCTGGTGTTCACAATTACCCCTACTTTGGTTTCAGTTTCTGTATCATTTTCTTTTTCCTGGCCTTGGGGAAAAATTATTTTTTAACTTTCTTCTAAGTGCAATACAACATTTAACTGCTTGTTATAGCTAACATAGTGTTGAGGTGTTTGGTAGTGGAAAGGGATTTTTGGAGTATCAAGTCAGTCCACTATATGAGGAGAAAAAGTCACATGATAAAATTTGTATTTTGAAAAAAAATATTTGAACATCTCTCTGGAGAACCTGTTGGAGCCTTTTCTATGACCTCTGCCTCGGGTTCCAGCTAATTAACTGCTTCTCGTCTATCACATCTTAACCTAAATATCATTCCCAAACTGACTCCTTCCCCAAAAATCTATATGACTTCAAAGCTTTGTGCTTTTGCCCTTCTTCAATTTAATTGTATGTTACGGTCTGATTTATCTTTTTTATACCTTTCCCTATTATAAATCCCATTAGGGCAGGAGACATTTCTGTTGTGCTTATATTATCCTCATGACCTAGGCAGGTACTCAATAAATATTTCTTAAGTAAGGAAATGAATGACATGGGACCATCTGTTTACAAATTTACGGGTGAAATGTTGGGGGCACTTAGTAAGTTGAGTTCACAATTAAACATTATTCTTAATGAATCAAATGCAATGATTTTTATGACCCATGGAAGGACCCTGTGTAAACCAGAAGAATTGTATCATTTTACCACACAGAAATTAATAGATTAAGACAATGAAATACCCCTTTTATGTATAAAATTCAAAATGATTATAACAAGTGATAAAAAATGCATTTGATGAGGTTACAGGGAAATTAATCATTTTATGCACATGGGTCACAGTGCAAACTGATAAGTAAGTACTTTCTTAAAAAGCAATTTTGTCATATCTATCGAATGTTGAAAATATCATTGCATTTGTCTTAGCTTGGGCTGCCATAACAAAATTCCATCACCTGGGTGGCTTAAACAATAAAAATTTATTTTCCCACAGTTCTGGAGAGTAGAAGTCGGAGATCAGGGTGTCAGCACAGCCAGGTTCTGGGGAAGACTGTCTTCCTGGCTTACAGATAACTGCCTTCTCCCCGTGTCCTCAGAAATTTCTCCCTCTTCTTACAAGGCCACCACCCTGTCACATTACTGCCCCACCCTATGACTGACCTCTCTTAACCTTAATCATCCCTTAAAAGTACCATCTTCAAGTATAGTAACACTGGGGGATAGGACTTCAACATACGAATTTTCATTCAGAGTGGACACAGTTCAGTCCACAGCACCACTTAAACTAATAATATATGTTTAGGAATTTACCCCAAGGAAACCATAAGAGATGGGTTAAACAAATTATACCGTAAGATTATATATATGTAAGAATGTAAGGACATACTGTATACTCTATGGTAAGAAAAAAATAGAGGAAAAATCTAAATTCTAATGGAATAGTGGTTTAATAAATTATGGTACATCCATAAAATGAAGTATTATGCTTCCATTAAAAAGCACATGTTGGGATATTTAAATAATGTGAGGAGATGTTTATGCTTCATTAAAAGAATCAAAAATAAGAATAAAAAATTCGAATTAAATCAGAATTGCAATGTATAATTAGATTTTATAGAATGAAAACTGGAATTTTATTTACAAAAGGGTATAACCTATTATTTATGATTGGGGCATTTAAAGAAATTTTAATTTTTGTCTTTGTGTTTTTCTAAATTGCTCTCCTAAATTATGTACGTTTCAGCCTTTAACAAAAAATTATTTTTTAAAAATCATATTGGGTATGGGACAAAGATGATCTATCAGAGAATACTACCAATCTTAATACTCTTTTTAATAAAAAATCACCTCAATATTTTATTTTTTTCAATTCTAGAGTTATGTGCAGTAATGAATTTAGCTTGATTCTGGGAGAGGCCAGTTGTCCAACACCTTAATAACTCTCCATGACCTGTCTGTCCATCACTAACTTCACACAAAAGATAAGAGTCACTGATCTCATATCTTCATGGAGCCCAATTACTGCTTTTTTTTTTTTAAATAAGTATCTTTTTTTAAATAATGTCCAAAGAAAATAGACTACAGTAAAAAACTCAAATAAGGAAAGGATTTAGGAGAGAGACGTGCTTGGAAAGAAAACAAGATTTTTACATTTCATTTGCAGAATATTTTCTCATAGAAAAATGTTTCCTCTATCTCAGTAAACATAGGATCAAATTAATTTCTTCTGGATTAGTAAGATTTCAGGGAGAATGAAAGGACACTGATTATGTGACCATACATACGAATCCAAATGAGATGCCACGTTGTTTAAAACAGTAAGAAGCGTTCTAGGTTAGGGAAGAGAAATAAGAGACTATTGTTTTCTCCCTCCTCTTCCCATCATTTCTCATTCTCGTGCTGTGTCTTCCTCTCCTTCTTATTCTGTTCACAAATGGATATTGGTGGGAAATACACGAAGTGCAAAGTGACTTTTACCTGCTGTGCTGCCGGCAGAATTGACAATTCAGAACTGCTACTCTCTAGGTGTCTCTCTCCTTCTCGCTTTGTCCAGAGGAAGCTAAGATATCCCACATTCCTCATAGGAAAAGAAGCCTCTGAGAAACTTAAAAGCACCCGAGCTTGGTCATCCGCCCTGTCATTGCTTTCAAAATATCTTGTACCGCAAGCCTCCAAACTGCCAGGACAGACGAACCTACTTGATGAGCGGGGAGGGGGGCCGGTGGGGGTGGTGAAGGCAATCTGTCTTCATCAATTTACCAGACTTCTCTATGCAGCGTGAGCTCCCGGCGTGTTAGTCAACCCGTAAGCTTCCTGCGCAGTCTCCTAGAAATTATAAAACCAAGGACACATTTATCCCTCAAGTATCTACAGGCTGCTCTGGCGGATAAAATGATTGAGAAAATAACCATAGACTGGGTTACAATCTTCATTAAATAATAAAACAGATGGCTCATCAGCACTTGAGGATGTTTGTAAGTGGGCATTGTGGAGAGATCCCATGATCGATTTCAAAAAGTGATGTTAAGCAGATTTCTTTACTGTCAGACTCCTCAAACTCCTTAATAGGCCTTGCTTACATTATCGACCTCCAGCAAGGTCTCATGATTTGTAGGGTTCCAAAAAAAAAAATCCTTGGGCTCTCTAACCCTTTTTGCTGGAGTAGGTCTCAGGACCATTGTTTTTTAAAACCTGTTGGTAGCCAGGTGAAATGGATATTTAAGTCTGTTCTTATTGGTCGTTATGGGTCTCTGAAATGTTATACTGGAAAAAAGGGCCATAAAATGTGTGAACTATAGGTTAGTCTGTACTTAAATATTTAAGCAGATTCCTCATCGATATTTGCTCTTCTGCTCAAATGCCTGACTCTGCAACCCGGTTTCATACGCTTTTCCTCTTAGAGCTTTCCTGAAATACAATGTAGTGATTCTTCCCTTCGTAGAAACTAATTTCTTATCAGAACTACTCCCAAAAGCCATCAGACATAGAAGAAGATGGAGAAGATAATACTCATGTTTCTGAGTTGTCTTTCAAAACCACCCTGCTCAATTTAGCGCTGATATTGTACTTTTTACAGAAAAAATTGATAGTGATGACAGGATGTCCAGGATACAGAATGGATTCTGTTTTAAAATGCCTACTGTGGGGCAGCCCGGGTGGCTCAGCAGTTTAGCGCCGCCTTCAGCCCACACAGGGCATGACCCCGGCTCCCGGGACCGAGACCCGCGTGGGCCTCCCTGCATGGAGCCTGCTTCTCCCTCTGCCTGTGTCTCTGCCCCTCTCTCTGTGTTTCTCATGAATAAATAAATAAAATCTTAAAAATAAATAAATAGATAAATAAAATGCCTAATGTGCCAGATTGATGACTAGCACGAGTTATAAAATGCCTTGTGAGATCTCTTAGTTCATGTCGGAAGTTAGTAAAGTTGATTTGTTCGTATAGGAACTATTTCTGGATGAATCTGCCTTTCAAAAAAGGTAGCCTGTGTGTGGGCACCTGCACGCACCTGCGTGTGATGCTCTCTCTGAAAGTAGGACGGGGCCTAAGGCAGACGTAAGAGGAGGCTGTTAAGCATCAGTAGTGTAAGTTCCATTGTGTATGAATTCTTTTTTTTTTTAAGAATCTTTCAAAGTATAACTAACAAACACCCAACTACATTTGGCATTCCTTTGTTTATTGTGTAATGCCAGGGGGAAGTTCTGTGTCATAATTTGCATCTATAATTAAAGGAAATACATCTACCATTGAACTATATTTAATAATTTGTTTATATCTTCAACTTTCATGGAATCTATTCTTACTAAAATCATGTGACTTCAATAACTAAAGGCCCCAGGAAAAAAAATGAAAAATTTAAATCTCAATATATGAGAATTCATGCAACAGTTTCTTTTTTCTCATTGGAACAGTTTTACTATTTATATTTGAGTCCTATAATTAAGTTTCAATTGACATTAAAATCAGAAAATTGGCCTCTTACTTTAGAATTTTCAATGACCATTGGCTTTTTATCAGTATCAAAGAGGCATTATTTATTTTACCTTTTATTATCTTGGGGGAAAATTCCATTCTTGAGATTTAAGGCAAATGATTTATTTCATTAATAATTAAAATGGCAGGTAAATACTAAAAATTTTCTGCTAAGTGTAAATACAGCCAACTTTTCTGAGCGATTTATCCAGTGTTTAACTGTAATTCCTATACTATTTGCTTTTTTCAAAAATTTCCTGTTTTACCTACTGTTACATGATTTAAGACATTCCAATTAATTTATACCCTATTAATACTAATAATTATCAATAATTGTGATGTTATTCATGAATTTTAATTATCTGCTATAGCTGAAGTCTTTGTATCCTGTGTATCGCTTATTCACATCTTTAACATTTATTTGCCATTTAGCATTTAGCATCAGGCTGCCGGCTTCCGTTCTGGGTAACAGGGCTACTGTACAGGGAGGCAGACAATAAACACGTCACGTGTAGGGCGATGGCATTATGTACAGTGACCAGCAGTAAAGCCGGTTAAAGGACAAGAGACCTGTGGGAATGGGAGGCTACACATTTACATCAGGTGGCCAACCTAGAGCAGGCCTCATTGACCCGGAGTCGTGTGGGCAGCAATGAGAAGGCAGTGAGCAAGCCCGTGTGCCCAGGCGAAGCCCCTCGCAGGCAGTGGGAGCAGCATGTGCGTGTGTCCTGTGTGAGGACCAGCTAGGAGGCCAGCGTGGCTGGAGTGAGGTACGGGAGTCAGAGTGAGCGTGGGGAGGGAGGATCCTGTAAGGTTTACAGGTCATTATAAGAGTTTTGGCTTTTACATTGAGCATTATTAGCATTGTAAGTCATGACTCATACTTGAAAAAGGCTCACCATAGAGTGTTGCCAACACCCTGACATCGAAAAGATGAGAAAAGGAAGACAAAGGAGGCTGTCGACACACTTGAGATATGTTTTGAAGGCTCACCTGACGGAAATTAATTTATAAGCTGTGTTTATAGAGCTATTATTTTAAATCTGTATTACCCTGGGTCCCCTAGATGAATGTGCAGAAAATACAACTGGTTTAAGTTTCTCTTCAAGCCACTTTCTACAAGGACAAATTTTAGGACTGACTTTGTTGAGTTTTGTTTTTTTTTAATAGAGTTACTGATTCAGTGTCAGATACTTAAATTTTATTGATTTTTATGCTCCCTGCCTTATGTAAGTAACATAGAAAATGTCTGATGTAAGTAAGTGTATTTAAAATATTCCACATTGCTTTTCAGATACAGTTCACATTTTTTAATAGAGATTTTTTTTCCTCTTCATTATTTTTGGTGAAAACAGAGGAAAGAGAATAAGACATGGGCACCAAGAGCCCAGGATTTGGAATGTGAGAGACCTAGGTTCAAGTCCAGGTCCCTGTTCGTACTAGCTGTGTGACCTTGGGGAAGTCAGCAGCTTCCCCTCTCGGAGACTGGAGAACGGACTGCTGTGAGCATCCTATGTTATGCATATAAAACAGCACAGTACCAGGAGCATATTTAGAATTCTGTTACTGATAATTGTTATGTTTAATTTGATAATGGCTATGACGAGGAAGATATTGATGGCACCGGAGGTATTTGCGTTTATTGGGAAGAATAATTTTAATATTTTTTAAAAGGTTTTTATTTGAGAGAGAACACAAGCAGGAGTAGGGACGGAGGGAGAGGGAGAAGCAGACTCCCTGCTGAGGAGGGAGCCTGACGGGGGCTCGATCCCAGGACCCCGGGATCATGACCTGAGCCACCCAGGCACTCCGGGAAGAATACTTTCAGAAGGAGCTGTTGCCTTTATGCATGACTATAGCAAAGCTGTCATTTATTCCCAATCACTTAGGTATAAACACCTACTTTGTATACCTAATTTTCAGTACATTGTCTAGTCTATGTACCTAAAAGGTGTATAAATAAAGACAGGTCCAAAATACTACCTATTGTATTTAATTTGTCAGATGTATAGTTAATTTAATAACAGACTCACAAAAACGACAGCCTTTCACTGTGTATAACAGTCTGTATCTTACTGAAAGTTGTCACAAGTGATATTCCTCTGACTTACCCTTCTCACTCTTCATCACCCGAACCCCTGATCCCATTGTGTTGAGTAGGCGAGGTGTCCTGGTGAAGTTTAATGTGACAGGATGGCTTGCAGCATCCCTGTGAATCACAATCTCCTTTGACAGTTGAAGCAAACAGTAAAATTCACTCTAATATAACCATGTGGTGTCTGTCAGAGAGTGAAGTCAAAGAAACCATACCAGGCACCAGAATAATAAATATAAGATCTTTGCTTTTTTTTATTTTAAAGACTATTTATTCATGAGAGACAGATAGAGGCAGAGACACAGGCAGAGGGAGAAGCAGGCTCCATGCAGAGACCCCGATGTGGGACTCCATCCCAGGACCCTGGGGTCACCCCTGAGCCCAAGGCAGATGCTCAACCGCTGAGCCACCCAGGTGTCCCTAGATCTTTGCTCTTTACATCAAGTTTGCGTAGGTGTATATAGTGAAACACCTACCCACAACTTTGTGCTATGAGTTTTTGCACTATCTATGCAGTTTGCATCTGATCATGCTGATTCTCAAGTTAATGACTTATACAGAGCTCTCCGCTTGAACTTCTGTGATCATTATTATTCTTAAGTTATAGTCTGGGTTTTGTGCTATCATTTGCTCAGTGGGATGTAACTCTGAAGTAATATGTGAAGAACTCCATTATATTATAAATTATTGTAATATAATAAATTATTGTAAAACATTGGGGTTAGCTCACAGTTCATTGTTTTGTAATTTATAGATCAGACTTTCTTTTCTCCTTCCTAAAAATATTTTAAAGACCACCGTTTGCCGTTATTTTTTCTGCAGTTCACATTAAAAATATATTCTGATGGAATGTATTATTCTGACTATGAAATAAAATAATTGATGTTTCCCTATTTAGCAAAGAGGTATAATTGTTAAGATTTTCAAAGCATAAATTCCAGCAGCATATGAGTTTCTTAAATAACAAATTATTTACTCTATAATGACAAAATTTCAGACTTAAATGATGCTTTGATATGAATAAAAGGTCTTCATGTCATTATGATTTAAGTATAACTTTAAAATTAATCGTTTTTATCCTAATTGACTAGTTGCAAGCATCAAAGATACATGCACACATTTACATGTTATATATGTAAAACAAGAATGGGATTACTAAATAAAAATCTTCTTGGGAAAGTTATAAAGCATTCTTTTTTCTTTATTTTTCATAATCATGTCTACCTATTTTACACATAAGTATTAAAAATTCAAATTGTGGGATCCCTGGGTGGCACAGCGGTTTGGCGCCGGCCTTTGGCCCAGGGCGCGATCCTGGAGACCCGGGATCGAATCCCACGTCGGGCTCCCGGTGCATGGAGCCTGCTTCTCCCTCTGCCTGTGTCTCTGCCTCTCTCTCTCTCTCTGTGACTATCATAAATAAATAATTAAAAAAAATAAAATAAAATAAAAATAAAAATTCAAATTGTAACTACATAAATCTTTGGGAACAAAAATATAATCTTTAGAAAAGTAAGCCAATAGAGGAAGAAATCATTGGTGTTAATTAGCAAGTGCAAAAGATTCATTTCATTGAAATAGATACT